>NC_053161.1:165520962-166175962 GCF_016835505.1 Polypterus senegalus | reverse complement strand
GCAAGTTGTATTTTTGAGGATTAATTTTAATATGGAACAAACACAGTGCTATCAGTCAATCCAAAATGTTAATAAACCTGAAACCTGAATGTTTCACAACGGAAATGTGAGTGTGAATATCATCAGGGGAATACATATGTGCGCACAATTATTAGGCAACTATTAGTGTGCAGATTTATTATGCAACTAAAGGAAAAATGAAAATTTTCCCATCTCACTTGTTTATTTTCATCTGTTATAGTGAGAATAATAAACAAACACCTCAAAATTTACAAATAAACATCTCTGACATTTCAAAAAAAATAAATCAATAACCAATATAGCCACCCTTCTTTCCAATAACAGTCATAAGCCTTTCCATTCATGGAGTCTGTCAGTTTCTTGATCTGTTGACGATCAGCTTTTTGTGGAGCAGTGACTACAGCCTCCCAGACACTCTTCAGAGAGGTGTATTGTTTTTCTCCCCCGTAAATCTAGCGTTTAAGAAGTGCCCACAAGTTCTCGATAGGGTTTAGGTCAGATGAGGAAGGGGGGCCATGTCATTATTCCTTCATCTTTAAGGCTTTTACTGGCTGGCCACGCAGTGGAGAACTTCGATGCAAGTGATGGAGCATTGGCCTGCATAAAAATCATGGTCTTTTTCCTGTATCACTGTTTGAAGAAAGTGTCTTCGAAAAACTGGCAGTAAGTTTGGGAGTTGATTTTGAGTTCGTCTTCAATGCAAAAAGGTCCAACTAGCTCATCTTTAAAAATACCAGCTCATACCAGTACCCCACCTCCACGTTGGAGTGGAGCTCTGTGCCCATTACTGATCCACAGGTCCATCCATCTGGTCCATCAAGAGTCACTCTCATCTCATCGGTCCATAAAACCTTTGAAAAAAATCTGTCTTCAGATATTTCTTGGCCCAGTTTTGACGTTTCAACTTATGTTTCTTGTTCAGTGGTGGTTGGGCTTCAGCCCTCCTTACCTTGGCCATGTCTTTGAGCACTGAACACCTTGTACTTCTGGGCACTCCAGGTAGGTTGCAGCTCTGGAATATGAAAGTACTGGAGGATAATGGGTTCCTGGTAGCTTCACGTTTGATTCTTCTCAAATCTTTGGCAGCTAATTTGCGTCTTTTGTTCTCAACATGTTTCTTGCGACCCCGTTGACTATTTGCAACAAAATGTTTGATGGTTCTGTGATCACACACCAATATCTTAGCAATTCCAAAAGTGCTGCATCCCTCTGAAAGACTTTTTACAATTTTTCACTTTTCAGAGTCAGTTAAATCTCTTTTTTGGCCCATTTTGCCTGAGGAAAACTAGCTGCCTAATAATTCTGCACACCTTGATATAGGGTGTTGATCTCCTTAGGCCACACCCTCCCTCATTACACAAATACACATCACCTGACGTGCTTAAATCCAATAAGCATTCAAGTTAATACAGCTTGGAGTTGGAATATACGCATTAAAAATGATGATATGGTCAAAATACTCACTTGCCTAATAATTGTGTACACAAAGAACATTTAGATAGATACTTTATTAATCCCCAAGGGCAAATTCACATACTCCAGCAGCAGCATACTGATTAAAACAATATTGATTAAAGAGCAATTAAAAAGCAGTGCAAGTTAAAAAATGCAAGGTGGAGAGTGCGTAATGCACACATAATGGAATAAAAACAAGCTGAACAAAACAAAAGGCATGTCTTAATCATACTCCACATTTCTAATCAAATAAAATGTTCAATTAGATATTTGTAGCCGTCTATCACAACAAGAAGAAAACGAGACAGTCTTACTGAACGCTTCTGGTTCTTATCTAAGAATATAAGCATCTCTGCATGTTCTGAGGACAGTCTGGTCCTCCTGTCATGCAGGACGTGTGCTGCCATACTGAACCGACCCTCGTTGTCCCCACTCGTATAATGAGGGCACAGATAGGACGACAACTTGGTCCTCCAGAAAGCCAGTGGCCCAGCATTTTTTGTGGTATCAGGCTCACAGAGATAAAGATTCACCTCTGATGCTGCTCACTCAAATATGTTTTTATCTTTATTGACCAATTTCTTCATGCATTCTGCAGTTCTGTTGGCAGGATGTTTCTTTGGATCTCTCGGCTGTCCTCTGTCGCTCCGAGTGTGTGTGTGAGACACCAACACTAAGCAGTTTATGTGTTTGAGATTCGCAATTGTCTATGAAATTCGTGTCCTTGTACCATTGTTTAATTTTGGGGGAAAAAATCATTATGATGGTAATATCTGTTACAGAATTCGTAACTGTATAGTGACTATTCACATTTGATGCTTATTATGCATAATTCGTAATTTATTTAGGCCTAAAAACTAGGCTCGTACCATTCTACCCAACAAGCAAATAAGAGGGCTGATTTCAATTTCTTACTAATTGAAGTCCACTTGATAACGATTTTATATTTATTTACCAGCTCGGTAAAACTCTGCATCCTTTTCCTCCCATCTACCTTCACATTCACTGAAAGGCTAATAAAAGGGGTTTTAGTCAAAAATCGAATGCCTGGTTAATTAATTATCTATATTAATAAAAGGCAAAGCACTCACTCACTCATCACTAATTCTCCAACTTCCCATGTAGGTAGAAAGCTGAAATTTGGCAGGCTTATCCCTTACAGCTTACTTACAAAAGTTAAGCAGGTTTCATTTCGAAATTCTACACGTAACGGTCAACAACATCCGCCATGTTGAACTTTCTTATTTATGGCCTCATCTTCACGAAATTTAGTAGGCGGCTTCCCTGCACTAACCGAAACTGATGTACTTATTTTGGTGGTATGACGCCACTGTTGGCCGCCATATTGAACTTTCCAACGTCACCAATTTTCCAACTTCCCGTGTAGGTAGAAGGCTGACCCCATCTTCACGAAATTTGGTAGGTGGCTTCCCTGCACTAACAAAAACCGATGTACGTTCTTATTTCGGTGGTATGATGCTACTGTCAACCGCCATATTAAATTTTCCAGACAAATTTTTTCCAACTTCCCGTGTAGGTAGAAGGCTGAAATTTGGCAGGCCCATTCCTTACAGCTTACTTAAAAAAGTTAAGCAGGTTTCATTTCGAAATTCTACGCGTAATGGTCATAACGGTTGACAACGTTTGCCATGTTGAACTTTCTTATTTATAGCCCCATCTACACGAAATTTGATAGGTGGCTTCCCTGCGCTAACCAAAACTGATGTACAGTGGTATGATGCCCCTGTCGGTCACCATATTGAAGTTTCCAATGTCACTAATTCTCCAACTTCCCGTGTAGGTAGAAGGCTCATATTTGGCAGGCTCATTCCTTACAGCTTACTTACAAAAGTTAAGCAGGTTTCATTTCGAAATTCTACGCGTAACAGTCATAATGGTCGACAAAGTCTGCCATGTTGAACTTTCTTATTTATGGCCCCATCTTCACGAAATTTGGTAGGCAGCTTCCCTGCGCTAACCGAGACCAATGTACGTACTTATTTCGGTGGTATGATGCCACTGTTGGCCGCCATATTGAACCTTTCAATGGTCTTTGTTACTTATGGGCCCAGCTTCAAGAAATTCGGTACGCGGGTTCCCAACGCTAACTGAATCCTACTTACGTACATATATACATCCATACCCTGAAACTCGGTCAACGTGTGAGGCGGCGTTGGGTCCCCCATGCTTTGCTTGGCCCAGCAATTCTGAATGCTGACACTCTGTGCTAAATCTGGCTCAGCTCTTCATGGCATGTTACACAGAAAAAGAATGAAAAATACATTTAAAAAGATCTAAAACAGATACAGTGACACAATTCTTAATATTATAACAAACTTATTATAACACTTTCACATATGAGAGAAAGGTGTAGAAATTGAACAGACAGCACCAGAGCATGTAAGGACCACACACTGATTGGTCAGACCATAGATGGCACCTCAGTGTGATGAAGTAACCACTTGTACTGTTTCATTTATTTTAAAAGGTGGGTAGTTTTTAGGAATTTGGACATCAAACCCTGAAGTTGCAGGTTCAAATTCAGCTATTAACACCATGTGACAACAAGCTAGTCACGTGACCTGCCTGTGCTCCAGTTGGAAAAAACAAGAGAAATGTAACCAGTTGTGCCTCAAATGTTGTAAGTCGCCTTGGATAAATGTGTCAGGGAAAAAAAAATAATAGTTAAAATGTTTGTGTTATTTCAGATTTACAGAAGAATGGCAGCTTCTCTCCACCTTCATTTGGTCAGCCCTCTCTTCAATACGATGAGAAATGTATGAAGAAATCAACAAGTGGATCAAAGAACCAGACAGAAGCCATCAAAACTGATCCACAGCAAGTGGAGAAAGAAATCCAAATTCATACTGGAAGCAAATGTTGTTTGGAATGTGGCAAACAATTCACACATAAAAAGGATCTTAATAAGCATATGAAGGTTCACACAGGAAAAACACCTCATTGTTGTCATGAATGTGGTAAGTCATTCTCAACGAAAGGCCATCTTCAGAGGCATAGAAGAATCCACACAGGAGAAAAACCTCATTGCTGTCCAGAATGTGGCAAACAATTTTCTGACAAACGCAGTTTTCAAAAGCACACGCAAATTCATAATAGAGAGAAAAAGCAGTATGCATGTCCCGAATGTGGCAAATGTTATACAAACCAGAAAAGTCTTCATAGACATGCCAAAATCCATACTGAAGAAGAATCTTATGGCTGTTCTCAATGTGAGAAACGATTCTTAGATTTAAGTGCACTTCAGTGCCACATCAGAACTCATACTGGAGAGAAACCTTATTCTTGTCCTGAATGTGATAAGCAGTTCTCACAACAAAGCACCCTAAAGAGTCACATCAGACGTCACACCGGAGAGAAACCTCACCATTGCTTGGAGTGTGGCAAACAATTTTCACGCCTCAGTTCCCTTTATAATCATAGGAGAAGTCATACTGGAGAGAAGCCTTACAGTTGTAGTGAATGTGGAATGCGATTCTCATATAACAGTTGTCTTCACAAACATAAAATAATTCATTCTGGTAAGAAACAGAGCTGTTCTGAATGTGGCAAGCTTTTCTCAGATGGCACAACTCTTAAAGATCACATGAGAATTCACTCTGGAGAAAAACACTATTGCTGTCCAGAGTGTGGCAAACGATTCTCGCGTCCAAGTTCGCTTAGGTGCCACAGAAGGATCCATATTGGAGAGAAGCAGTACACTTGTTCTGAATGTGGTAAAGGGTACTCTTCCAGAAGAAGTTTTCGGAGACACACACAAAGTCATAATGGAGTTAAACTTGTCCTATAAATCACAAATGGTCTTTCCATTGGCTCCTCAACCAAAACAATTGAAAAAAATCTTCTAATTGAGGTAAAGGACTCCAGTTGAAAGTAGTTGTAAGGTATGGTAACCTCAGAGCCACGTATGAATTTACAAAGGAATAAACACACAGGAATACAACACACATTTCACAGCAAGAATCTTCTTCAACAACTTATAGATGCAAGAAAAAACCTCATTGTTGTCCTAAATGTGGTTAACGCTTTGCAGACAGCAGTCGTAGACGTAAATAGTCATAAATGACTGGCTTACTTGTGGTAAGCCTCTTAGCTGTTCTGAATGTTGAAAGTGGTCCTCCTGTATCAGCCATCATCAGCAACACGTAAGATTTCATGAAGGACTCAGAAACTGTACTGTCAGGATGTCAACCACACAGGGACTGATCATCTCTGCACCGGTGCTGTGACATAAGATGGTGAACAATACAAACACCAGAGGACAGAATGAGGTAGCAACAGTACTGGGCGGTGATAACTTCAACCATAGAACACAACTGAAAAAGTTTAATGAAAAAATGGACAAATCAAGTCCACAATGCACTGCCAGCTACCAGGAGGTGCCACTCACAACGAGGGGAATATTCTTAACCCTGATAATGAAGAAGTCAGTTAGTGAGGTCAGCTAACAACCAATGCTGTCCAATCAGATACTGGGGAGGGACAGTCGGGGTGGACAGGAGACCAGAAAGAGAGCTGTCACATGACAGGCCAATGTAGAGGGGATTCATAAGATTTTTACACTTATTTAGGTTATCATTTATAAATGATGAGCCTTTACAAACCAAACACATTCATTGGCTGTGTGTCAAGGGTGAGTCCAAAAGTGGGAATTTAAGAAGATCTAAATACAAATAAAATGAAACATTCAGGGTTCAAAGAGAAATGTTTAAGACCTGAAGAGGGTGTCGCAGTTCACTTCTTCATATCGATACCCAAGACAACGTTTCTTGACGTCGAGACTACAAGCTGGACGTCACAGGAGCTCCAATAAACTCAAACAGCAGGATGGACAATTAGAAGCTCTGCTTTGGGAGAGTGTCAGTCAGCTACAAAAAGCTTCGCCTTCATTTCCTTGACAGAAAACTCCAAAAAGCAGAAGTGGCCCCTTCGCACCCCCACCACTGAAGGTCAAATTTGACCCCCTGACTACTCGGCATTGGCTCACTCTGCTTGGACTTTCTGTATTTTGTAGGTTTTATGTTTTGTTTTTTAGCCACACTCTCTTTACATTTCATTTGATTGATGTTCTCAAATGTGTGAGTATAGTTTGACTCTTACAAGGACTTATCTAAAAAGGGTACATTGGCTATGAAATGGAAGAAGGCAGAAAAATATAAAAAGTGGAAAAAATTAAGAGTTGAAATCGATGAAATATGCTCAGTGGCAGAGGAGACGTGGACAAAAGCAGAAAGGACAGCACAGAAAAGGCAGGTACCAACTGAAAACAAAAGAAGGCTGATTGGTGGAAAGAACTGTCAGTCACTCCTGCGTGGACTGTTGAGGACAGCCGTGGACTGCAGACTTCAAACTTCATGTGTTTTTGATTTCAAATCTGTGACCATGCACTGAATAAGTCTGTTATTTATCGGTTCGCATGTTCTGAAACTGCAACGTCAACACAAAGATCATACATACACGTAATGTGGCATGTGTGATCAGTCACTTTTGTTTGATTTTTATCTGCCCTGTATCGAGTGCCACTTCCAGATCGGCAACCCCACTGCACCCCGTAGCACATTAGGAGTTTGGGACTGGAGCACAAAGTGGATTGGAACTCTGAGAAGGACAGACTTATAAGACGTGAATAAAACCAGCTGCCCTCCCTGGTCTGTCTTCATTCAGAAGGACTCACCTGAGTGGTGTGATTGTTCTGCGGCACTCCTGTTAGCCGATATTTCATCAGCTTGCTTTCTGCGTTTCATCTGATAACCAGCAGAGTTAATCAAAGATGAGCCAGGCCTGTTAAAACGGGAACGTTATTGACATTTTGTTTTGCTTTAAATATTTTTTCTGCTTTTTTTACTTTGAGGTATTGGAGGCCTTGTACATTAGAGATTATTAATACATGAGCATTTGGTGTTAGTGAATTGACAATTAATAAACTGTTTTTATTGCTAAATTGTAAGTCTGGCCTGGTGACAGTTTGGTCGTCTCTGACCCAAAGCTGCCCTTCAAAGTACAATACAATACAATACAATACAATACAGTTTATTTTTGTATAGCCCAAAATCACACAGGAAGTGCCGCAATGGGCTTTAACAGGCCCTGCCTTTTGACAGCCCCCCAGCCTTGACTCTCTGAGAAGACAAGGAAAACTCCCAAAAAAACCTTGTAGGGAAAAATGGAAGAAACCTCGGGAAAGGCAGTTCAAAGAGAGACCCCTTTCCAGGTAGGTTGGGCGTGCAGTGGGTGTCAAAAGTAGGGGGTCAATACAATACAATATACAGAACAGAACAATTCCTTAATACAGCATAATAATAAAAATTTTATAAGTACGGTTTAACAGTAGATGATATGACATAATTAGGTTTGGAAAAGTGAGGGCACATTGACTGGGACGTCGTGCAAAAAATCTTGGAGGAAACCTAAATTAATTTAGATAAACTTGACGAATCCCAAGGGGAACTTTGAATGCAAACAGCAGCAGAAACATAAACATTCAAGGATGTGTACACACAAGACAAATAATACAATCAGTCAGTCAGTAGATCAATTGATGTAAATTGTGCAGAAATAGCAAATTGAACTTAGAGTATCAACATTTAGTTCAGGATGTCAGAAGGACGCATTGAAGTGGGCAGCAAAGACCCCCAAGGCGCTTCTTAGCACACTGCGGTGGAATGAGCCTGTGGCCAAAAGTGCCCCACAGAGATCCCCACCTGGAGGGCATTTTTCCTGATGGCCTTCAGTTTTTCCCCCCATCCTCTTTCCACAACAATGCCCAGTATATCCAGGGTTTGCCAGGTGATGTAGCAACTTTTCTGACTGGTTTCTTCTGGCTGGCCTTGTGCTTCATTTGAAGGCCCCGGGAGACAACAATATAGAACACCACACTGGCTAATCCTGACTTTTGGAAGATTTCCAGCAGCTTGCTGCACACATCAAAAGACCGGAGTCCGCTCAGGAAGTCTAGTCTGCTCCAGCCCACCTTGTACAGCACCATTGTGTCATCAGACCAGTTCAGTTTGCTGGTCATATGGACCTCCAGCTACTTTTTCTCTGCACCACGTGCACATCCTCCCACTGAAGAGCGGGTGGTCTCGGAGGCTCTTTGGCCTGCCAGAAGTCCACCACCAACTCTTTTGCTCTGCTGATATTTGAATAGTAGGTGGTTCTCCTGCACCAGAAGCCAAATTCCTTCACAAGCCTCCTGTACTTCGACTCAT
This sequence comes from Polypterus senegalus, assembly GCF_016835505.1. Classification (NCBI taxonomy): domain Eukaryota; kingdom Metazoa; phylum Chordata; class Cladistia; order Polypteriformes; family Polypteridae; genus Polypterus; species Polypterus senegalus. Next base: position 166,167,260 of record NC_053161.1, on the reverse strand, counting down.
CTCCATTATTAGTGCAGCCAATGATGGAGGAGTCTTCTGAGAACTTTGAGCTACATTTTTTTTGTATGAATATGTGCTATATAAATAAATGTTGATTGATTGATTGAGAATGTCTGCAGGTGGCAGGTGTTAGGATTGTACTGGAAGTCTGTTGTGTAGAGAGTGAACAAGAAGAGTGGCAGAACATTTCCCAAAGGTGCTCCAGTATTATACACCACCAGTTCTGACACACAGCCCTTGACCCTCACAAACTCTCGTCTGTTATTCACATAGTCCAGGAGACTGAGGGGGGCATCATGATGCTTAGCCTTGAGCCTCTTCAATAGTCGATCATGACTGTGGTGCTGGCTTTGTCCAAGTGAGAGTAGGACGGTGGAGCAGACAGACAACAGCATCCTCCACACTGATATGTGTCTGATTGGCACACTGCAGACCATCCAGATGTGCTGAAACAAGAGGCCATAGCTGTTTTAGGACCAGTCGCTCAAAGGTCTTCATGATGTATGAAGTAAGAGCAACTGGTTTGAAATCCTTGGGGTCACTGGAATGCCCTTTCTTTGGCACTGGGACCACACAAGACGTTTTCCACAGCTGGGGAACCTACTGGAAATTCAGGGAAAGGGAGAGAAAGTGTTAAGCACTGCAGAAATGTGTCTCTTACTTGGATCCTGTTATGTAATGAGATCTTCACAAAGGCTTCTTCTGGTCTTACTGACATTCACAAAGCATCAGTCCGGTGGTCATTCACCAGTGTGCAGTGTGGCGTACTGTATTGATATGGTGGTCTGATTAATTAGGAATATGAAGGATTCACAGGTCTTAGACTGAATACTACAACCTCAAATCAGAAGAGAAAGGTATGGAAAATGCAAAAAAAAAAAAAAATATATATATATATATATATATATATTTATTTAACGCAGTTATTCTTAAATGTACTTTGAATTGTATTTCATTGCAGACCCAAGAACTTTCATGTTTTCTCTGTCGTACTTCATTTCCTTTCTTAATGTTCATCCATTCCTGCATTTCAGGCCTGTAACACATTCCAAACAAGTGGGGTCGGTAAAGCATTCACCACTTTGTAAAGTCATCCTTCCTTCTCACGACACGTCAAAAACATTTTGGCACTTAGGATACCAAGCGATGAAATGTTTCTGGTGCTGTTTTGTCCCATTCTTCCTCCAAACACATCTTAAGGTGTGCCGCAGTATGGGGTCGTCGTTGTCACATTTCTCGTTTTTTAGAATTCTCCAGACATTCTCTACTGTGGACAGGTGAGGACTGCAGGCAGGCCAGTCCAGTAGCCATGCCCTCTGTATGTCAATGTATTTTTTTTTCCTTTAATGCTGCCATCACAGAAGTATAAACGGGCTCTGACACAACCCTTACCATTACAGGCCCTGCAGGGTTTTGGACTTGTTGCTGATAACAGTCTGGATGGTCCAGAGCACACAGCATTCATTTCTTCTAATAAAGATCTGGAGTCCTGATTTGTTTGACCACAATGCACACTTCCACTGGGCGATGGTCCATCTCAGATGCCTCAGAGCCCAGAGAAGTCGACGCCACTTCTGGACACGGTAATGTGGTATAGCGGGTCCACAGCTCACTGAGCAAAGGCCATTTTTAAATAATCACCGCACCCGAGGCGGCCCGTGAGGGGCGATGTTGTAGCGAGCCGCGGGGCAGTCGTCGATGTGGGCGTTTCTCACCGTGTGCACAGGTGAGGAACTGCCCACATTCGTGATTGCTCCCGTGGCTAATGCTACAGCTGTGATGGCCCCTGGTTATTTATAAAGAAGCGCGAGTCGGTTGAAGGGGGGAAAAATGGAGGAATGAGAAAAAAGAAACGATTGGGGAAAAGATGAAAAAAAAGAACGAGATGAGGAAAAAAGAGAGGAAAAGAGGACGGAGGTTACAGGGAGCGAGGAAGCAGGTGGTGCGTGCGTGTGGTGAGCGCGCGATCGAGCGCTCGAGGGCAGCTGTGAGGAAGCTGGGTGTTAGGCCGACACCCAGGTGTTTGAGTTGGTGTTGCTCCCGCTGAGCGACCAGGTAGCGGGAGTGCTCAGAGGAAAGCGATGAGCCGCAGAAGGCCGCGGAAAGGCAGCGGAAGTCGGGAGGCTTGGTGGTGGAGTCCCCAATGTGTGCGTCCAGGCCATTGGTGGAAACTAAGTCTCGGGGACTGGGATGAGTGCCAGACCGAAGCCAGGGATCGGGAGGTCTCCAGTCTCATGCGTGTGTTTCAGGAGGGCAGCTGCAGAGAGCGTCTTGCCTGCTGCTAAGCCCAAACGGGATAAGCAGGTGAGACGCTAACGCTAACATAGAAGAACACCGGATTTGTTGTTTTAAAGAACTGCTTCCTAAAGAAGATTTTTAACCTCTCGTTTTAAAGGATTGTTTTTTCTTATTGTTGTTTTAACCTCCACATTTTTTTTTTTTTTTTGATTATTTATTGAATGAACTGCACTATTTATTGGAACACTATTTTGTTTTTGATTGTTTCTTTTAAATAAAAGCACTGTTTCACTTTTAACCATCCCCTTGCTCAGATGCTCAATTATTGCCTTCACTGACTAGCTCACTCGGTAACATTATCGACGGTGTGGGGTTCAAGGGTTCCCAAACATCAAAGGGAGCGTGGAGCCAGAACCCACATCGTCACAGGTAAACATGAGGCTTCTTTATTGTACAGTAAAGATTGAAGTGGTATTTGTGGATGAACTCCATATTGTAGTGCTTGACGAAGGTTTGCTGAAGTAACCCCTTGTCATCCCATGAAGTTCTGTCAGCTACTGATGAGTGACGCTCCTTGGTGCAGTGCCTGTCGTCTGAGGGGTCGGAGATCGTGGGTGGTCTTCCCTTGTGCTTTACGCATGGAAAGTTCTCCTATTGCTGAACCATTTAATAATACTACACACCACAGAGGGAGAGATTTGCAAATCCCTTCCAATCTTTCTTTGAGGAACATTGTTTTTAAACATCTCCATCATTTTCTCGCTCGTGTGTTGACAAACTGGAGATCCTCTGTTCATCTTTGCTCCTCAGAGACTCAGCCTTTCATGGGTAAAAATCACAATTACAATCACCTGTTTGAAATCCCATCATTATTTAATTATTTGAGCTCATTACTGGCCCTAATTTACCTCCCGTCCCAACTGTTTTTGGAATCTGTTGCAGGTCTGAAATGCAGGAACGGATGTATAATAACAAATGAAATGCAGTTGAGCAGACAGAACATGAAATATCTTGGCTTCATACTGTCTGCAATTTAATCAAAGTCAACGTACATTGAAGAATGAGTGAGTGTCAAATTCAACATTTAATATCCTTTATTAGTTACTCAGCAAATGTCAGTCATCCTTATTGGTTTTCACCAAACACAATTGGGAGTTTATTTTACAAAATGTGAAAAATAATTAGATTCATGTTTTGTTAATACATAACCACTAGTTACAAAATTAACTAAAGTAAATGTTCTTTTCCCATACAGAATCTTACATAACCTTACCAAAGCTGCACTGTCCTTAAAGGTAATGACAATAGTAAGAAATCTGCACAAAATATCGATTTGATCAAACCAAAATCTCTCCTCCCTAGCCTTGCCATTCATTTAATATTGAGTGTGGCCACTAGAGGGGGCAGTTTGGCTACAGAAGAATCAGCTCAGCTGTCACCGGTGAAGGTCATGTGACTCTGTGTTTGTGTCACCCTTATTTTGCTCTTAAATCGCTTTAAACTTAGTTTTAGATATAATATTTAAAGTTCTTTATTTCAGGTGTTTAATTCTTTTGTTTTTACTTTATTCTTATTTCTTTTACATTGCACTGTATTCTTTTCTTCCCCACTTCACTGCTGACCTTTCCCATTTGTGTAATATGGCGGGTGTCCACTAGAGGGCGCGCCTGCATGTCAGTCCCACCCCTCAGTCCTCCTGTTCAAGTCTCCATTCGTCTGACTCTCTGATTTCATGTTTCACTGCTCAGGATTTCACTGAATGCCTTGTGCTTTTATCTTTTAGATTTCCTTTTTGTATAAATTGCTGCATAAAATTTAGAGTGGCCATAAGAGGCTGTAGTTGGGCTACTGACCAGTCAGTGACGCCTTCTGTCCATTCGTTGTCTTTCTTATCCACTTTTCAATTTTAATGTTTGTGGATACAGTGGGCCAACCGTGGACGGGGTGCTGGCCCACTGCAAAGCCAAACATGTGCACCCATGTCAAGTGTGTGGCAGCTGACCAAGAATTCATTATTTGAAGATGTTGGAGCTTTCAGGGGACAAGGAGGAGGTGCAATTTAAAGTTTAATGTGACATCAACTAAAACACCAAACTCCATCAGTATGGCTGACATATGACAGACTGGTGAGTCCTCATCATCAGACATTCAAAGTGAAATCATTCTGAAGTGAAGGACCCTTTGAGTGACCAATGGATGGTCACAAAATGTCTGGTGAGTGGACAACATTCCAGTGCCATCTGTCACTCTCTGCTCCTACATATAATCACTATTCAAGAACTCTCAATACTGAGCCTGTATAGCGCCTTTCAGTTGTGCTGAAACAGCAGGACCACATGCCTGTCCTATTTAACAGGTGACATTCGGTGACACTTGGGGGGCCTCAGTAATTGTTGGGGTGTCAGCCTGAAGGACATGTGACTGTGAATCGACAGTGACCCCTGCTGGTTCAGTCTGGTATTTGGAGGTCTGAGGTGTCACCACCCCTCATTATGACACGCGCACACCTAATTGGCTACTCAAACCCAATAATAACGGAGACCCTGACAGCCGCACTCGCCCCGCATTCTTATCACCAAATTCAATCAAAGAGGTGCTAATTTCTGTAAAATGAATGTCACCCCATACCTCAAACACAAAGGGGACCTGCGCTTGTGTGGACATCAAGGGACTGGTGGAGAGTACTGGTCAGTGGTCACCTGGTGTCAGATGGCTGATTGTTACACTGGAATGAAGATCAAGCCCAAACCCTGGATAGAGGGGCTCAGTGAAGGAGGTGTTGAACCTGTACAGGAGGGTCATTGTGTGTGAGACGCTATAAAATGACAGAGTGCCAGCAGGCCAGTCCAGATACACACCCATTCTGGGGCTGTTGGGGATGCTGATTACAGACTCCTTGTTTTTGTGATACACAGAGTACTTGGGATGAGAACACAGCAAACTCCAGGATTATTTGTTGCTGTTTCCAAAGCCACACTCCACGCCCTCTCCTTTCCTGCCCAGTCCTTTATATGCGACTCCAATCTCTGTGAAGCGTCCACCTCCACTCCACTCCACCTCCTAATAAAAGCGAGTCCCAGTCAGAGCCTCTCTGCACAGAACTTGTTCCCAGAGGTCAAATCTCTCAGGATGATCAGGATATTTGGCTTTTGTCCCATCACATGTCACCTTCTTGTTTCCTTCAGACAGATGGAGGACTCTGTGTGCCGTGTCGATGTCCAGTGTGAGGGGACAGAAGTCTGAAAGGAGAGAATAGAAAACGAGTGAGGAAATCTGGGAGTGTGTAACGGGACTGGGGGCGGAGCACAACACAGACAATTAACAAGAACCAATCAGGTGCTGCACTGACTAGTTATTAATAGTAAAGAGCTCATCTGATTGGACAGAATCTGTGGGGATTTAAAATAAAATTCTGGAATCACAATAAATCTGAATCCCTTTTATTCACCAGTACGTAATATGCAGCAACCTGACTTGGTAGATTTGGAGCTGCTTATAACGGAACACAACATCACATACAAATGCTAAACATTGGATTGGATTACGTGGCTGACGTGTACTTTGCAAACGCTAGAGTCTGTTGAGAGTTGTTGGTTTGTACTGTGGTGTGAGATTTAAATAAAAATATACATTTTGCTCTTAAAAACTTGGGTTTTGGTTGCCACTAAGGAACCGTGTGGGAATTTTAAAGCTTTTTTCCCTTTAGAAGAGTTTTTTTTTTCGCCCGCACAAGAGCAAAAGTAGCTGGGTGTTTGGAAGTGCGCTTGGAAAAGTTATTTGTACTTGTTCTTTTTCTTGTTATCTGTATTTGAATTAGCATCGAGGAGGCAGGGTAGAAAGCAGCAGTAACTGATATCGGCATTTGTAAGTAAATAACCGCGTCGTCGTAACGGCGATTCCTTAGTTTAAAGGTAAAGAAAAAAGGCCGCGGCTGGCTTCAAAGCAGTAAAAGGTGGAAACTCAGTAGTGCGCAGGTAAGCGGCCTGCGTTAAGACACCGATCAGGCACAAGGAGCAGTAGGAGCAAATAAGGTAGTAAAGTTTTATTTATTTGTTTATTTTAGATTAAACAGTCCTTAGCGGTCCAGAGGCAGAACAGTTAAGTGGGCGACAGCGTATTGGTTCATTAATACGGGGGAATACAAACAGTGCGAGTGAAGAGCTTATAAGTAAGAAGAGCGCAAAGTTAGAAGAGACAGAGAAAAGTAAAGTTAACCTCATAGAAAGGCAAATAGCAGGCAGCTGAGAGGGAGAACAGTACAGGAGCTTAAGGGGAAAAGGTGTAAAATATCTGTAGCAGATCTTAGTGTTACCATTTAAGTTAAGGAGCAGCTGAAAGAAGAAGAAATTTAATTTTATAGTTAAGGCAGCTTAGTAATCCCAAATCAAATTTTAATAATGAGGCCAGTGCAATGCAAGTCCTGTTGGATGTTGGACTTTTAGATGATGGTTTGGAAGAGCCAGTTGTCTATGAGGGCTACATCTGCAAGAGATGCCAGCTGATCCAGCACCTCGAGCTCAGGGTCGCTGAACTGGAGGAGGAGTTGGCTGACCTGCGTTGTAATAGAGAATTGGCGGACTTGGCCCAGGTGTCCTTTAGAGATAGTGTGCACCCCTAAGGTGGCGGGAGGAGATTCCAGACCAGACAGGTAGGAATAGGTGGGTCACGGTCACAAGGCGTAAGGTAAAGGGTGCACACTGTCCGGGGGCATCAACCCCAGAATTAGAAGTGTCTAACTGTTATCATGTCCTGGCGGAGCTGGACGGTGACTCTGATAATTCTGAGGTGGTAGGCAGGGTTGAGGAGCCCCAACGGGCCACCTCAAAACCAGTTCCCAAAAAGAGAGAGGTAGTGATAGTTGGGGACTCAATCATTAGGGGGATTGAAGCGCAGGTGTGCTCCAGAGAGAGAGAGTCTCACGTGTGTTGCCTTCCGGGAGCACAGGTGGGAGACCTCCCTGGAAGGGTAGATAGGCTCTTGGCCAGAACGGGGGTGGATCCAGTTGTCATTGTCCACGTTGGAACAAATGACATACATAAGGGTAGTCTGTCAGTTCTGCGATCCAAATTCAAAGAGTTAGGTACCAAGCTGAGGAGCAGAACTGACAAGGTAGTCTTCTCCGAAGTTCTGCCTGTGCCACGCGCCAGTCCAGGTAAGATTGAGGAGATTAGAAGGCTTAACGCGTGGCTCAAATCTTGGTGCAGGGTAGAAGGGTATAGGTTTATGGGGCATTGGGACTCCTTTTGGAACAGATGGGACCTGTTCTGCCGTGACGGGTTACATCTGAACCGGAGGGGCACCAATGTATTGGGGAGGCGTATGTGTAGGCTAGTCGAGGATTGTTTAAACTAGGGAATGGGGGGGGAGGGACAGGCCAGATTTAGATCTTTACATGGAAGAACGAACAATGGTGTAGAAATAAAAATGCATAGTAATGTAAATTTTAAGCAAACACGTAAAGTAGAAGGATTAACACATTAAAAATAGCTTGCCTTAATGCTAGAAGTATCAAAAATAAGGTAAGTGAGTTGGAGTTGTATGTAGCAGAGCATAATTATGATATTATAGCAATAACGGAAACCTGGCTAAATAACAAAGATGGGGATGAGTGTAACATAGAGGGATACACATTTTTAGGAAGGATAGACAGAACAGAAAAGGAGGTGGGGTTGCTGTTTATGCCAAACAGGAATTAAATGTAAGTCATCTTCAGTTGGATGATGAGCCCCATCTTAGTGAGGACATGTGGCTTCACCTGGAAAATATTAGGGAAAAGGTCTCATTTTAGGAGTGTGTTATAGACCACCCAATTCAGACAGTAATTTCAACACACATCTTTTAGTAATATCAAAAAAGTTTACAGGGGATATTATAGTCATGGGGACTTTAATTATCCAAATATTAACTGGGATAACCTTACAGATGGAGGAGCACAAGAGCAGGAGTTTTAGAAGTAATCAGCGACTGTTTTTTAACACAGCATGTTAAAGCACCAACAAGGGGTGAAGCCTGTCTGGATTTAGTATTCTGTAATAATCAGGATAGAATTGAGGGTGTAGAGGTGATTGAACCACTAGGGTCAAGTGACCATAATGTAATACAATTCTCAGTATTTTGTAAGAGTACAGATGCAAAGACTAAAATTGTTAAGTTGAACTTTAGTAGGGCTAATTTTGAGCAGATGCGACAAAGTCTAAGTAGGATAGACTGGGATAAGCTTTTAAATGTGGAGACAGTCGAGGAGCAGTGGAACAGGTTTAAAATGTTTTACATGTAATGCAGGACAGATACATACCTAAATTTGGAAGTAATAGGAAACTAAAAAACTCCACGATGGATTAATAAAGATTTAAAAAGAAGTTGCAAAGGAAAAACTGCTGTATAAGGCATATAAGACTAATGACTGCAAAGAGAACCGTAGCGTATGAGAACATGAGGGCAACCATTAAGAAGGATATCAGAGAGGCTAAAAGACAGTTGGAGAGGAATATAGCAGATAAGGGGAAAGAAGACCCCAAGAGATTCTTTCAGTATTTTAGTAGTAAAAGAACAGTTAAGGAGGAGGTCAAGTTCATCAGGAATAGTAAAGGGGAATTAAAAGATACAGACAATGAAATAGCAGATGCCCTAAACTAACATTTTTCTGAGGTGTTTACAAGTGAGCAAGTGGATAACCTGCCAGAGGTAAACACAACTACTAAGGAGGTACTGAGGGATTTGGAAATTGTAGAGGGAGAAGTGCTGCTCAGATTAAATAAGATGAAATCAAACAAATCACCAGGCCCAGATAATATTTATCCTCGTGTTCTTAAGGAGGCTAGTGAGTACAGATATAAACCCTTGACACATATTTTTAGGAAGTCACTGCGCACTGGAGAGATTCCAAAGGACTGGAAAATGGCAAATATCATCCCATTATATAAAAAGGGTGACAGGGCAGATCCAAGCAACTATAGGCCAGTAAGCTTAACATGCATCACAGGAAAATTAATGGAAGGAATTATTAAGGATAAGATTGAGCAACAGATGGCAAGGACAGGAGTTATTCTGAACAGTCAGCATGGGTTCAGAAGAGGGAGGTCGTGTTTTACTAACATGCTGGAATTCGATGAGGAGGCAACAAAAGGATACGATCAAAGTGGAGCTTATGATATTATTTATCTGGACTTTCAGAAAGCATTTGATAAGGTGCCACATGAGAAGTTGGGCATCAAACTAAAAGAAGTGGCAGTTCAGGGTGATGTTTTTGATGGGCACAGAAAAAGACAAAGGAAGTAGAAGTAGATGGTGAGATGAACCTCTTCAGAATTGGCAGATGTTAAAAGTGGTGTCCAGCAGGGGTCAGTGCTGGGGCCATTGCTATTTGTAAAATATATAAATGATTTAGTTTGGGTCCTGCGTTGGCTGGGATTGGCTCCAGCAGACCCCTGTGACCTTGTGTTCGGATTCAGCGGGTCTGAAAATGGATGGATAGATGGATTTAATTTGGAATTTAAGTAACAAGCTGGTTAAGTTTGCAGAGGATACCAAGATAGGTGGATTAACAGGTAATCTGGAATCTGTTAAATCATTACAGAGAGACTGGGACAGTAGAAAGGCTTGGGCAGATTTGTGGCAGATGAAATTTAATGTCAGCAAATGTAAAGTATTACACATAGGGAGTAAAATGTGAGGTTTGAATACACAATGGGAGGTCTGAAAATCGAGAGTATACCTTATGAGAAGGATTTAGGGGTCGTAGTGGACTCTAAGCTATCAACTTCCCGACAGTGTTCAGAAGCCATTAAGAAGGCTAACAGAATGTCAGGTTATATAGCGCATTGATGTGCGGAGTACAAGTCACAGGAGGATCTGCTCGAGCTTTACAACACACTGGTGAGGCCTCATCTGGAGTACTGTGTGCAATTTTGGACTCCAGGCTACAAAAAGGACATAACAGTGCTAGAAAAGGTCCAGAGAAGAGCAACTGTCACTTCTGCCCCTTTACTGGACTGCACCATATTGAGTGACAAGTTATACACCACCCAATTTCTTTGAGCAGAAGGACACACCCCAGTTGTCTGATTCTGCCGTGTTTACTATTTAGTACACCAGATGGCACTGGACTATATAATGGAAGTCTGTGCCAAATATTTCAGATTGTAAAAGTTTAGTCTATCCAGGCACAGACTTGTGTATGATGAGTTCTTGTTCTGCCGATGAGAACATTCTTATAAATTGATCCTGGAAGAACTGGGCATGAAATAAGAAGCAACTCTGGCCAGTGTGTCAGTCAAATGTGCATCCAGGTCACAAAGAAATCCACAGTGGAGATCCTAATAGGGCCATTTACACTGTTAAAAAGGGAAATGGCAGCTTGTTACATTTACAAAAATGTATGTTACATGTATTATGTTCCACTTTTGAACATAACTCGATCATGTTTAATTTATTGAATCTTGTGTGATGTACAATATGCACATTTCAGTCATTTAGGAAGAACTCAAAATAGTTCTATAAAAAATGAAACATTGGATCAACATAAAAAAAATTACACTTAATTTTCTTTATGTTTGAAGTTTTTCTCATTAGTTGAACTTAAATATATTATTTAAACCAATTTATTTTCTTTAAACTCCCCAAAACCAATTCAACTAATATTGTTATGAAGGGGGGAATAGCGCTACCACTGACCTTGTCCTGTTCTTCTTCCCTTACAGCTCCGAGAAGCCGCCCGGCAAGGACACTTAACCCCGCCCCTTCCGGAAGTACCGCTACAAAGGAAGCGCCGGCAAAGAGAAACATGTCTTTTGCTAGGAGACCAGAACGATCCGTACGACAGAGCACTTGACTCTTGAAAGGATCATTGCTTTGAAAGAAATGACTGTTCGGGATAGCATATAGGCGCTATTTTCGTTGCTTTTATTTATATTTTGTCTGTTCATTTCCCAACAATGAAAAGGGATGTTGGTGTCGCAACATTCTGATTGTTTTCAGTCTGTTCTTCCACCGCCCAACCACACTGGATATTAAGAAGTATTGCTGTGTTGCGAATATCACAGTGCAAAACATTCTAAAATGAAGAATTAGTATTTTTAGTTAACTAACATCAAAATATTGGGCAAATATCTTCAAATACAGAAGAGACAGGAAAACAAGAAAAAAGCTAAACGGCCGGACACCTTCCAAGTTTATGGGTTCAGCAGCCTAATGCTCGGCGCATGCACTTTGCATCAAAGTTCCAAGACGATCTTCTGCATCACTTCAAAAAGTACGCTCCACTCCCTTTGGATATTCCAAATTGTGGGTATACATAAGACCAAATAGTACAACACAAGCAGATGCGATGGAGGTTAACCTGTTCAACACTTGCATGCCACCTATAACTATCCCAATGTCCCTTGGTGCGTGGGTGGAGAATGTCCTCATCCTTGCGAATCACAAATATTCCCATAGGTGTTTTCTCAAGTTCTGCATGGATGCTTTCCAGCTGTGGCATGGCCTGTTGAGGATAGACACATTTTTAACTGTTTTGAAAACACAAAATGAGCTATGTCTAAAGACGCAAATAAAGGTTTTCTTTGAACAGCAAAGACAAATAATATTTGGGACATTCTTCTCTGTAATATATTAACTCACGGATGTTCAACTGGTGCCTTGCCCAAGGTTTGTTTTCTGTCTTGGGCCGCCGTGACCCTGTAGTTAGGATATAGCGGGTTGGATAATGGATGGATGTATGTTCAGATGTTCTACAGCATCTGCAGTTTTTTGTGCAAAATACCCCATTTCACAAATTAAGATGCTTCCTCAGTTAACCTGTGTGTTGTAAATAAATACAAATTTTGTATTCATACCAAAAATTCTTTGATGGGGGCTCCAACCACTTCTCCAAGAAAGAGGAGTGATTTCAACTGCTATTCTCTCTGCATGTTAACCTCTACAGTTTGTGCAATAAAAGAAACAATTAATATAGACACAGCCCTGTAAAAACATCCAAAGTAGCAGTATAACTTTATAACCATTAGAAATTACATTCACAAAGAGAAAAAAGTACAAAAATGTCCTGCACATTGTGAAATCAAGTACATACACTTAATACATGGCTGCAAATTTTCCTCGACACAGAAATCTGTAGCTGTCTAATACATTAAACTACACAAATACAATGTGAACCTCTGAACTTTGTACAAGCAGCATAGCCACTCTACTGTAACTTGTCTTTTATTCAGAGTATACATTTAATTTTGTTATATTCTTAAACTCCTAGATGCCAAATAGATAGATAGGTACTTTATTAACCCCCAAGGGGAAATTCACATACTCCAGCAGCAGCATACTATTAAAAAAACAATATTAATTAAAGAGTGCAATGCAGTGCAAGTTAAAAAATGCAAGGTGGAGAGTGCGAGGCAGGTATAACAGGCTATAATCTTATTGTTCAGCCTTACCTATGAAATGTAATCCCCCAGGATCTGGTTTGGAGCGTACAGCGGTTTGTACAATCCCAAGCAGCACATTATTCATTACTTCACTCCACAGCAGTGCCACTCGCAATATGGTGGCGACGTTGACGTACGATGCTGCTGGTCATGTGGCGTCTCGTAATTCTATGGCTATGGGGCAACACAGTGAATGCGGCATCTATCTATATACAGTATCAAGTTCTGACTTTTGTTACAGGTCAACTCCTTGCTGTTCATTAGTATTATTATAACATTGCTCAACCAGTTAAATACTATTAATACAGACAAATAAATAATACACCCGAATGCAATACAGTGCAGTTGCCGAATTTGCTCATTTGAAAATTAAAAAAAAGTGAAAGAAGTTGCCAAGCAGCAATTTTTACACTTTGCATTTTACTAATATTTAGCATTTATCCTATAATATATACAGTTACATAAATATAAATACATGTATTTTATAAGGATAGCACGGTGGCGCAGTGGGTAGCGCTGCTGCCTCGCAGTTAGGAGACCAGGGTTCACTTCCCGGGTCCTCCCTGCGTGGAGTTTACATGTTCTCCCCGTGTCTGCGTGGGTTTCCTCCCACAGTCCAAAGACATGCAGGTTAGGTGGATTGGCGATCCTAAATTGTCCCTAGTGTGTGCTTGGTGTGTGGATGTGTTTGTGTGTGTGTCCTGTGGTGGGTTGGCACCCTGCCCGGGATTGGTTCCTGCCTTGTGCCCTGTGTTGGCTGGGATTGGCTCCAGCAGACCCCCGTGACCCTGTGTTTGGATTCAGCAGGTTGGAAAATGGATGGATGGCTGGATGTATTCTATAATATAACAGTCTATGCATTTTGTGTTCATATTTAGTTATATACACTGGTCATGGCATTCTGGCACAGCCAAAGAAGCAGTGTTCTTGTACAGCTGTTGTACATTTCTGCTTTTGAATATTAATCTCTTGTATTTTGAGTAGTTTGTATTGTTTATTTTTTATTAATAACTTAGAGCATGAACTATAAAATGATACTGGAACAAGTATAATTGACAACCTAAAAAGGTTATAGTGGTAAGGTATAATTTGGCAAGGTGCGTTTTTGAAAAAGTATATATAAAACAATTGTTAAAATATTATGCTTTATTTATTGACTTGTTCATTTAACATAATATAATTAATTTAACACAGAATGAAAAAGTTTAATTCATTTTATAGAGAAATGTTTCAGGATATAATAATTTAACGCATTGAGCATAATTAAATTATTTTTGATAAAACAATTTTATTATGTGCAACCAATGTACATTTTTTTTGAAGTTTTATTAATTGTATTGCAATCCATACAAATCAATCAATTTTTACAAAAAGTAAAATTGAGTTAAGAACAAATCGATCCCCACCCCTGAGAGAGAGAGAAAGCAAGGCAAATGGTGTACAATTTTAGGCTGGTAAACATACCTAAATTAATAAATTTGATAAGCCAATAGGGAAGAATGCAGAAGACAAAGAAATACGAAAATTATTGCTTCCTCTGACCTTATTTTAAAATATTACTGATTAGATCCTGCCATGTTTTGAAAAAAGTCTGTACAGATCCTCTAACTGAGTATTTGATTTTTTCCAATTTCAAATAATATAACACATCAGTTTCCCACTGACTTAAAAGAGGAGAGTTTGGGTTCTTCCAGTTTATCAGAATAAGTCCAACAGTGTAGTGAATGCAATCACAATTTGTTTGTCTTTCTCCACTTTAAGCCCCTCTGGAAGAACAAAACACAGCTGTTAATGGGTTAGGAGGGACTGTGAGTCCAAGGCTGTCTGAAAGGTAATTAAAATTTTTTTGTCCAGAATGATGTTAATTTGGAGCAGGCCCAGAACATGTGACCTAGAGAGGCTGTGACTTGGTTGCAGCGTTCGCAGGTTGGATCATGCCCTGGAAACATTTTGGAGAGTTTTAGTCGAGACAGATGTGCTCGATATATAATTTTAAGTTGTATAATTGTATGCTCTGCGCATTTGGAGCTCGAGTGAATTCTCTGCATTGCTATTTTCCACTACTTTTCTGATATATTAATTGAGAGATCTTTTTCCCAGTGTCCTCTTGGATCTTTGAAAGGGAGGGACTGTAAAATGATTTTATATATTGCAGAGATGGTGTCTGAGTCCTTGAGATTGAGCAATATTTTTTCCAGCATGGATTTTTTTTTATATATGTTATTCTGACATACCATTTTTTCAGTGTGGTAGACAGCCATTCAAATAATCAGATTGTGAAAGAATATATATATTGTATCTTCCCGGCCAGGTTGAAGTCTTAGGGATGGAGAAGTGACTGCTGGGTCTATCCGAGGGGGGTGGGGGACAGTCCGGAGGACTGACATCGGGGGTATGATTGCCGGTATTGGGAGAAAGGGGGGTGGACCCTGAACGGAGTGGCGGAGGACAGAGAAAGTCGCGTTCCGTGACAATCAAATGAAGAGCATGAAAAACCCCACACCCATAAAGCGACGCCCCAAACTCGAACCACTTACCCTTTGCCTCTGGGAGATGTGATACTTTTTAAAGTCGGCTCAATCAACAGCAGTCTGCAATCTTATTGAAAGCTATCGCAGCTGTAAGGTTCACTTTTCGGCGCCGCTATGACGTGACATACACGTCGGTTCAACACAGCAAGCCGTGAAATTTTTCTGAAGGGTATTGCAGCAATATATTCTACTTGGAAATTTTACTCGATGGGTATTTCTCTTTTGATCAGCCCGCCTACTGTATCCGCTCTGCGTCAACCTTTCTGTTTTAAGGTTAAATCAAATTTTCACATGGATTAAACTTTTATACCTCGTTCATTGTTTGAAAGGAGAACAGAGATTGCAAGACTGGCAGCGCGCAGCTTCAGAGCGCGCAAACGCGCGTGCACGTAATCGACTGGCAGCAAGACTTACTGTGTGACGTCAACAAGTGCGACGAAAACAGCCGTCGGCGTGCGCTTTGTGTCTCCGGATTTAAGCAGTAAACAAGACGCAGTGAACAAAACGGTGGTCTTCTGCTATTGATTGAGTCGGCATTTATCACATCACCAAGGGTAGAAGGTAAGCGATCCGAGTTCGTGCCCGACACTTTATGAACGTTGGATTTTTCATTTGTTTCAGTCACAGTTACGAGACTTGAATCTCATGCAAGCGGAGCATTAAGATCTCTGATCGAATTAATGTCGCCAGTCTGTGGCTCATTGCCCTTCACAATGTTGATTCACATTTCTCGTAGACAAAACGCCACCGATTCTCATCCATTCTGTGCTGCTTATTCATTTAGACCAATTTGGTAAGGGCGTACATACCGCGAACTAAAGTAGAAGACGACTCCAGACAGTAATAGCGCCTGGATTTTTGGATTTCTTATATATTATTTAAGGGAGTAAAGCAGTTACAGTAACGCACTGTTCAAAATACAGTCATTGCTTTTAATAAATAATGAAAGTAAAAACCGCTCCTCGGAGAGGACATTTTTTCCGATCTGAGGTTTACTGCTTGCTTTCCTGTTAAATAATGAGAGGTCTATTTGAATTCTTTCAGTTATGAATATATGTCTGAGCTATGTCATGCACGTTTTATTTATTTATGTAAATGCTTTACACGTTCAAAGAGTATTTAACATAAACGTCGAGACAAAGTATTTAAAAAAAATAAAACACGGGATACTAACCGATTTTAAAATGTAGTTTAAATTACTAGTGGTTGAAAATCCTTAACAGACGAATACATTTTCTGAACGGTTTGTTTTGGTGTCATCACAAACTTTTTACTATAGTTACTAGAGTTATTTATTCTATCAGAAGTATCCTACTCTATTGGACCCTCGAGTAAAGCCCTTAACTAAAAAAAAAATGATCCAGAGGTGCTGTGCAAAGACCGACCCTCTAAACGTCATGCAAAAAGAAAATTTCCCCTTTGTGATTAATAAAGTAAGTAAAAAAAATACTAATAAAAAAATCAGTGCACACAAACCACTTAGATGACAGTGTCCTTGTGAGAAAGCCTCATTTTATACGGTGTTACATTTATCATATTGTAATATCCCTTCCCAGACGGGCAAATAAATCTTGCAAGCAAGTGGTGGTGATTGTCCAAAAAATAAAACCATTGATTTTTTTTTTTTATTTTCTTCTGACTTCACAAGCCGACAAACAAAGAAACACTGAACTCAAAACCATCCCACACCACAAGTCCAACACACTCTTCTTTTACCTGAACCTCCTTTTCTACAAGTCCCTCCTCCCCAGCACCCCAGAGGCTGCTTATTAAGAGTGACAGTTGTGTCTCTGCCCGCCCCTCTCCACAGCACTCAGTGCAACCCCCGCCCTCTCCACAGCACTCAGTGCAGCCCCCACAGCACTCAGTGCGCCCCGCCCTCTCCACAGCACTCAGTGCAGCCTCCCGCCCTCTCCACAGCACTCAGTGCAGCCCCCACAGCACTCAGTGCGCCCCCCTCCCTCTCCACAGCATTCAGTGCAGCCCCGATCCCCGCCCCCTCCACAGCACTCAGTGCAGCCCCCGCCCCTCTCCACAGCACTCAGTGCAGCCCCCCCCTTTTTTAAACTTTTTAGATCACACTGCCTCAGTGGCAATTTCTTTCCCCTATCGTTACAATATGTTTCATTGTATAGCACTTATCTTACATAAATGATGCATTATCAAAATGTAATGGGATGTACCGATTTTGAAAGTGGTCTCCCGAGAAGTTTTTTTCTCCAAGTCTAACAAAGAATCTCTCCCAAAAGAGCTGACACACAATAAAAATAAATAAATACAAGTAAGTAGACAATAGATTTTGTAGTTTCCAAATTGTCCCTAGTGTGTGCTTGGTGTGTGTGTGTGTGCGTGCGTGCGTGCGTGCGTGCCCTGCGGTGCGCTGGCGCTCTACCTGGGGTTTGTTTCCTGCCTTGCGCCCTATGTTGGTTGGGATTGGCTCCAGCAGACCCCCTGTAGTTAGGATATAGTGGGTTGGATAATGGATGGATGGATAGATTTTGTAGTGCCTTCGCAGAACATACACACAAATATTGCTTATAGTGAAAAACTCGGCTGGTTTCATTAACTGGATTTTGTCAGTGCAATATTTTAAATAACAATTTTCTCACTTTGCTGTTGATTCAGAATAACTTGCAGAGTTCTAAGAATAAGGCCTAGACTGAGTGGCAGTGTTTCTTTTGTTGAGCTGACAATTGAAACATTGCTGGAGGTTAGGTCAGTTTTATGAACTAATAAGTGCCTTGTACAATTATTATGCTTTATCCACATCATGTTAACTCAATTTATAGATGGTAAACTATTTCATGGAAAAGAAATCAGAATCAGAATTCACTTAATTGGCCAGGTACACTAATGTGTACTAGGAATTTGTCTTGATAGTCCTATTGCAACATATGAGGACAACACAGAATACAAAAAATAAATGCAGAGTTAGAAGATAAACTATAAATCTTCTTCTTTCGGCTGCTCCCATTAGGGATTGCCACAGCGGATCATCTTCTTCCATATCTTGCTGTCCTCATCATCTTGTTCTGTCACACCCATCACCTGCATGTCTTCTCTCACCACATCCATAAACCTTTACTTAGGCCTTCTTCTTTTTCTCTTCCCTGACAGCTCTATCCTTAGCATACTTCTCCCAATATACCCAGCATCTCTCCTCTGCACATGTCCAAACCAACGCAATCTCGCCTCTCTGACTTTGTCTAACAACCGTCCAACTTGAGCTGACCCTCTAATGTCCTCATTTCTAGTCCTGTCCATCCTCGTCACACCCAATGCAAATCTTAGCATCTTTAACTCTGCCACCTTCAGCTCTGTCTCCTGCTTTCTGGTCAGTGCCACCGTCTCAAACCCATATAACATAGCTGGTCTAACTACCGTTCTGTAGACCTTCCCTTTCACTCTTGCTGATAACCGTCTGTCACAAATTACTCCTGACATTCTTCTCCACCCATTCCACCCTGCCTGCACTCTCTTTTTCACCTCTCTTCCACAATCCTCATTACTCTGTACTGTTGATCCCAAGTATTTAAACTCATCCACCTTCGCCAACTCTATTCCCTGCATCCTCACCATTCCTCTGCCTTCCCTCTCATTCACACACTTGTATTCTTCCTTGTTCCTACTGACCTTCATTCCTTTCCTCTCTAGAGCATATCTCCACCTCTCCAGGGTCTCCTCAACCTGCTCCCTGCTATCACTACAGATCACAATGTCATCAGCAAACATCATAGTCCACGGGGACTCCTGTCTAATCTTGTCTGTCAGCCTGTCCATCAGCATTGCAAATAAGAAAGGACTCCGAGCCGATCCCTGATGTAATCCCACCTCCACCTTGAATGCATCCGTCACAGTCACACTTCCCTCGTACATATCCTGTACAACTCTTACATACATCTCTGCCACTCCCGACTTCCTCATATAATACCACAGCTCCTCTCGAGACACCCTGTCATATGCTTTCTCCAGGTCCTCAAAGACGCAATGCAACTCCTTCTGGCCTTCTCTAAACTTCTCCATCAACACCCTCAGAGAAAACATCACATCTCTGGTGCTCTTTCTTGGCATGAAACCATACTGCTGCTCACTAATCATCACCTCACTTCTTAACCTAGCTTTCACTACTCTTTCTCATAACTTCATGCTGTGACTCTGTGAGGTAGAATACCAACTCCTCCTCATGCCTACCGTGTTGAATACATTACAATAAAATCAAAGTAGCCAGTGTATTGGTCAGTTCTCTTACACCATATATTGTAATCTTTACCTTGATAAATGATAAGGTAAGGTGAGGTTAGGTTGCTCTTGTATGAGGTGAGGTGAGCAGCACATGCTGATACAGCGCATTGCCGCACCCACCACATGACAAACCAACTCAGGACCCCAGATTAGGACCTGAGTGCAGCCATGGAGCAGGTGACACCTCAGCACCACACTGGTTCAGATGGAGTGGAACCAGTGTGAGGTTTTTATGTTGGCTGGAGTGCCAATTCTGCCACCAACCCCCAGGTTATTCCCTGCAGGTTGGAGGGCCTACATTCAGGGCTGGATGCAGATTAATGTCATACCCCGGACGGAGCAATTGCAGGTTAAGGTCTGCTGGATTTTCATGCTAAGATCTTTTTTTTTTTCCCATATTATAAAGTTTCCTTAATATATCCCATGCTGCTCCCACTAAGTTGTCATAGACATTCATTAATCACTTCTTAAGTTAAAATAACACGTGAAGCAAATCCAGAGGCCTGCCATTCAGCACTTTTACTTTTAAAGACAATACGTGTAAGCCAAGTAGTGCATGCTGGGTGGGGCACAGCTATGTGAGGTGGTCCTCCACAAGTCTGTTGGACCTTCACTCCACACTTCCTAGTCTGGTAGGGAGAATATACTGTAGTGTGAATGCTGTAAGATGTCTGACCTGACATAAGTGTTAACGGAGAGAGTGCTGTGAAAAGAAACTGAAATATTTATAGATGTGGTTTATATGTATTGACATAATTAAATCCTATTGTATCAACAGTAAAGAAGAAGCAGCTGACATTTACTGTAATGCCAAGATGGATGTGAAAGAGGAGCCGTCTGAGGCCGGCATAAATTCCATGGAGGTAAAGGCGATAAATATTAAGGATGAGGAGGACTGTGAATGGGAGTCAGCCCACCCTAACCAGGAGAGTCAGTGCATTAAAGATGAGGATCATGAACTGCTAACTGTGGACATTAAAGAAGAGGCTGAGGAGACGTCTGTCAGCGTTGAGACACACAGGCAAAGAAGTATGGCGTGTGTTCACCTCAAGGTGACATCTGAATCATTACAGTCTGACACAACGGGGACTGAGGAAGTGTCATCTGTTACAACTCGGGAAGGTCTGCCATCACCTACACCTCAGTCTGGAGAACGTAAGTGTGAAATAAAAATGTGTGATATTTCATACTTTATGGTGAGGGGGACGATTTTTCAGTGAATTAGAGACATAGCAAGTGCCGATATAATCTGATATTGGGCAGTGTGAGACCTATATGAGAGATATATATATACAGTGGTGTGAAAAACTATTTGCCCCCTTCCTGATTTCTTATTCTTTTGCATGTTTGTCACACAAAATGTTTCTGATCATCAAACACATTTAACCATTAGTCAAATATAACACAAGTAAACACAAAATGCAGTTTTTAAATGATGGTTTTTATTATTTAGGGAGAAAAAATCCAAACCTACATGGCCCTGTGTGAAAAAGTAATTGCCCCTTGTTAAAAATAACCTAACTGTGGTGTATCACACCTGAGTTCAATTTCCGTAGCCACCCCCAGGCCTGATTACTGCCACACCTGTTTCAATCAAGAAATCACTTCAATAGGAGCTGCCTGCCACAGAGAAGTAGACCAAAAGCACCTCAAAAGCTAGACATCATGCCAAGATCCAAAGAAATTCTGGAACAAATGAGAACAGAAGTAATTGAGATCTATCAGTCTGGTAAAGGTTATAAAGCCATTTCTAAAGCTTTGGGACTCCAGCGAACCACAGTGAGAGCCATTATCCACAAATGGCTAAAACATGGAACAGTGGTGAACCTTCCCAGGAGTGGCGGCCGACCAAAATTACCCCAAGAGCGCAGAGACGACTCATCCAAGAGGTCACAAAAGACCCCAGGACAACGTCTAAAGAACTGCAGGCCTCACTTGCCTCAATTAAGGTCAGTGTTCACGACTCCACCATAAGAAAGAGACTGGGCAAAAACGGCCTGCATGGCAGATTTCCAAGACGCAAACCACTGTTAAGCAAAAAGAACATTGGGGCTTGTCTCAGTTTTGCCAAATGAACATCTCAATGATTGCCAAGACTTTTGGGAAAATACCTTGTGGACTGATGAGACAAAAGTTGAACTGTTTGGAAGGCAAATGTCCTGTTACATCTGGCGTAAAAGGAACACAGCATTTCAGAAAAAGAACATCATACCAACAGTAAAATATGGTGGTGGTAGTGTGATGGTCTGGGGTTGTTTTGCTGCTTCAGGACCTGGAAGGCTTGCTGTGATAGATGGAACCATGAATTCTACTGTCTACCAAAAAATCCTGAAGGAGAATGTCCGGTCATCTGTTCGTCAACTCAAGCTGAAGCGATCTTGGGTGCTGCAACAGGACAATGACCCAAAACACACCAGCAAATCCACCTCTGAATGGCTGAAGAAAAACAAAATGAAGACTTTGGAGTGGCCTAGTCAAAGTCCTGACCTGAATCCAATTGAGATGCTATGGCATGACCTTAAAAGGCGGTTCATGCTAGAAAACCCTCAAATAAAGCTGAATTACAACAATTCTGCAAAGATGAGTGGGCCAAAATTCCTCCAGAGCGCTGCAAGAGACTCATTGCAAGTTATTGCAAATGCTTGATTGCAGTTATTGCTGCTAAGGGTGGCCCAACCAGTTATTAGGTTCAGGGGGCAATTACTTTTTCACACAGGGCCATGTAGGTTTGGATTTTTTCTCCCTAAATAATAAAAACCATCATTTAAAAACTGCATTTTGTGTTTACTTGTGTTATATTTGACTAATGGTTAAATGTGTTTGATGATCAGAAACATTTTGTGTGACAAACATGCAAAAGAATAAGAAATCAGGAAGGGGCAAATAGTTTTCACACCACTATATATATATATATATATATATATATATATATATATATACACACACACAAGATCTGTATGTCTGTACGCTTTTTTCGAGAGAACTACTTCATGGATTTAGATCGGGTTTTTTCTATAATTTGCTTGAACATTGTGGATGATTTTGCGACTTTTCTCATCGTGTTTTCTAAGTTTCATAGTTTGCTTGCGGTACTGATTTATTTGTGTGAATCCGAGAGAGACACAGCGGCTGAGGGGAAAGTAGGGGAGGGGGGCGGGGCCCTCCTCACTCTCGCTCAAGCCTCTGGGCATAACCTTAACTACTTCTTATTTTCCTGCCACCGCGGATCATCTTTTTCCATATCTTCCTGTCCTCTATATCTTGCTCTGTCACACATCTACAAAATAAGCATGATGCAACATCAAACCTTAAACAGAGTAACAATAAGTGAAAATGCCACATATTTTTTTACAACATGTTGGTTCTTGCCAAGATGGCAGCACTAGGTGTCTTTGGACAATTCAAGGGTAAAGGAAGATGTCGAGTTGACAAAAGAGGCCTTCCGTGCAAAGATGATGCATTGTAACACACAAAATGGTGCTAAATGACACTACTCCTGAATTCAAACACCCATAACCATTGTGTCTTGGGGAATACTTGTAATTGGAAATGTGTTCTGTTTGTTTAAGTCATTTTTTTACTAGTGTGCTCACTAGTGGGTCTGACAAGCAATGTAGCTGTCTGTTGTCCTTGTCCATGGGTTAGGAGCTGAAGTTCATGCAGGTGGATGAAGAATAACTGCTAGATATACTGGGGCTTACTTCCTCACAGAGTGGTGGCTCCGAGGCTAGAGATCTACACTGGCAATCAGAAGGTTGCCGGTTCGAATCCTGTAAATGCCAAAAGAGACTCGGCTCTGTTGGGCCCTTGAGCAAGGCCCTTAACTTGCAATTGCTCCGTTCTGAGTATGACACTAATCTGCATCCAGCCCAGCATGTAGGCTCCCCAACCTGCAGGGAAAAACTTGGGGGTTGGTGACAGAATTGGCACTCCAGCCACCATAAAAAAACCTCCAACTGTTCCTGTCCATCTGAACTATAGTGATCCCTCCTCAATCGCACGGGTTGCGTTCCAGAACCCCCCGCGAAAGGTGAAAATCCACGAAGTAAAAACCATATGTTTATATGGCTACTTTTATATATTTTAAGCCCTTATAAACTCTCCCACACTCTTATAAGCATTTCCCACACAGTTATACAGCCTAACCCCTTTATATTCTCTTAGATATTAGTTAAGAATTGTTGAAATTATGTATATAAACACACTGTGTATATACTATGCACAAACATACGTATTGTATATCATTGAGGAGTTTTATTTAATATGTAATACAGTTTTAAACACATTATAATTGATTAGGTAATCTAAAAATAAATGAAAAATCTACAACATGTAAATATAAATAAAACCTAAATGTTATTTTAAAGATATCGAATGTCTTCAATATCACATATGTTACAGCCATTACGATAGACAGGCCACCAGCAATAAATACGTACAATGCAAGAAAAATTGTATAAAATGCGTGTACAGTTATACATGTACTAAGTTCGTAGAAAATTAGTTATGGGTACTCACCAACAATGACACAACGACTTGTCAGATAAGGATGAGATAAATGTTACTGCACAACAAAGGAGAGCGTTACAGCTCTTGTAAAGGAGCCTCTTCAGGCGACTGTGTAGCACTGCCGTCGTCTGGAGTTGCTTCTTCCACTGAAGGCGTACTAGGCGGTGTTTTGCGGGTAAGGAACATTGTGATGTGGAGTCATCAAGAGCATTTCTAAATTGCAAAGAACGAATCATTTGCAGGTCCCATTCTTCAACCGATGTCTGGAGATCTTTTGCTATTCGTAGAATGGTCACGAGACACTTGAGAGTTAGACCGCCGTCTTCTTCCTGTGCTGGGTCATCTTGTTCCTTATCGCTGAGCCAATCAGCACCCAGGAACTTAACCATGTACTCTGATTGGGTAGCTTCTCAGCCATCCACCAATAGCGTCCCTTGTTTGAAATCAAGGAGAGGAAGCATGTACCAGAAATAAAAAGACCCATTGTCTGCAGAAATCTGCGAACCAGCGAAAAATCAGCATTATATATTTAGATATGCTTCATATAAAATCCGCGATAGAGTGAAGCCGTGAAAGTTGAAGCGCGTTATAGCGAGGGATTACTGTAGTGTGGTGCTGAGGTGCCACCCGTCGTATGGATGCACTTGGGTCCTATTCTGGACCCTGAGTTTGTTGTGTGGTGGGTACGGCAATGCGCTGTATCAGCGCATGCTCCTAACCTCTCTCTCTCTCTCTCTCTCTCACTTCTTTAGGAAGCATTGGCTTTAGAGTCACATGTCCTGACCAAAGCTTCTTTCACGCTCTCTCCAGTACTCTGCAATTGCCACGCTGAGAAGCCATTGACAAGTGTGTGAGGACTTGCAGGACTTTGGCTGGGTGACTACAGTTTAAGTTTGTTTAAGTTACATCAAGGATTCGACTTGCAGAAAATGGAAGTTTTGGTCTTGTTTTTGTGTGTCCTGAACGACCGTTAAGAGTATTTGGCATTTTTTTTAGAGACATTGGAATCAGTGGCTAAATGTATACCATCTACTAATGGAGAGATCAACAGTCGTGTTGCATAAGGATGGAGATACCTGGAGGAGTTTGATTTTGAGGAATGACCCACCTGATCTGAGGCCAGGTAGTGAGTTGCTTTTAGTACTAGGGTGTTGTACCGTGTCATCCATTATGAATGTAGTGAGAAGTCAAGCAAAATGGCACCTTTTATTGGCTAACTAAAAAGATTACAATATGCAAGCTTTCGAGGCAACTCTTCTTCAGGCAAGATGTAACAAAGAAGAAGGATCCTGAATTGCTTTTGAAATTCTGTGCTAGTTTGTTTGATCTCAGTGTTGGCCATAAACATACCTAGTGACTGAGTACGTTGGAAAAGAAAGTACATTATCGACAAAGTTGTGTCGTCTGTTCTGAAGCTACATAGTTCAGGACATTTGGGCGAAGAGCTGTCAACTGATCATCATTGAGGCAGGTGGTGACCTCGCGCAGGCAGTGAGCTCAGCTTCTAAATGGGCATCAGGAACGTCAAATCTGAATAGACCACATTCAAGACCTCACTCTAGTGCGGGCCAATACAAGAAGCTCTTGTTGGTGTTTATTATGATGGCAGCACTAGGAAGCTTTGGATAAATTGAAGGGTAAAAGATGATGTCAGGTTGTAGAAAGAGGCCTTCCATGTAGTGTTAACAGAAGAATCTGCTGATGTGGCTGAAATGAACAAAGAAGGTGGCAGCTGCCTGTCTTCAGTTAATGAAAACCTACAGAAAGACAGGATGATGGAGGCATGTGTTAATGGCAGAGTTAAATAACTTTGTTAATTTTCCTTCTTAGTTTAATGTAATGTATTTCTGTGTAGCGCTCATCACTGAGTACAGGTATGGAGTGTTTGAAGCTTGTAGTTGCAGTTCTTTGAAAGAAATAATTAAAATTAGACATCGTTTACCTACGTGAGCACACGTTAAACAAGCATACTTCAAGTGGATTAATATAAGTAAATAATGGCACTACACACCCATTTACAATAAAATGGTGTGTATAAATGCCACCAGTGTGTCACAAAGCTGACCACTCTGGGTGTCACCTGCCACTCCCCTCAAGAGCAGAATGAAATAACTGTGTTGATCCTGGGTTTCCTCATTTTCTCCCAGACCGTTGCAACTGCTGTAGGCTCATAAGTTAATTAAAATGTCACTTTGTTCATTTCTTTATTTTGTTTTGTTTAGTTTAAGTAAGCCTTTTTGATACATACTTTGGATTTCGGTGCCAGTGTAGAAAAATGTTGGGGCACATTCTGATTATTAAAAGTGTATTTCACATGCTTGGTATGAAACTCTGTTTTATAAAATATAACTCTTTTTCAATATCTTGACAACTTAAAATTGTCATTTTTACTGTCATTAATCAAATAAAATAAGAACACCATACAAGTTTTGAATAATATTTTAAGAGTGTAATGTCCAAGCGATTGTAATTTAGTTATCAAAATATAACCAATAATCATTTAATTTGTTTCTGTCTAATCTATTTAGTTTACTCTTTCGGCATCTTGACTCAAGTCATTATGTCAGTGTGGTAAATAGTTATAATATAGGGTGGTCCAGATCTAATTATGCAATTTCCATTACGCTATAACTTATTAAGTGTATTACATAGAAAATCACCCAAAAAATCCCGGACCATCGAGAAGTGAGTGAACTGACGACATGAAGAATCGCCTTCGCGCCGAACTGGAATCGTCCCCGCATAAATTAAAGTCATCCAGTCAATCTGGATCTGCATAATTAGATCTGGACCACCCTGTGCAGAAGATATGATCAATTTAAGGTTCCTTTCATGTGCAACTTATGTTTTATGATTGCTTATAAATGTTTGTTCATAATTTCAATAGAATTTATTTAACTTTATGACTTAATGTCAATTAAAGGCCAGTAGATTGAAAATAACATTTTATTTTTCCTTTTAAACCTTATACAGTTGGCGAACCTGAGAAGCCATATTGCTGCTTGCAATGTGGTAAAGGATTCTGTTACAGAAGTACTCTTCAGAGCCACCAAAGAATTCACACAGGAGAGAAGCCGTATTGCTGTTCTGAGTGTGGCAGGCGATTTGCTCAAATGAGTAGTCTTAAGATACACTCTGCAGTTCACACAGGGGAGAAGCTGCATTGCTGCTCTGAATGTGGGAAACGATTCTCACGAACCAGCGATCTTCAACGCCACAAACGAATAATTCACACGGGAGAGAAATCGTATTGTTCTGAATGTGGCAAGCAATTTTCTGACAGGAGTACCCTTCAGATCCACACAAGAATTCACACAGGAGAGAAGCCATATTGCTGTTTTGAATGTGGCAAGCAGTTTTCACACAAGGGCAATCTTCAGAAACACATTAGAATTCACACTGGAGAGAAGGCATATTGCTGTTCTGAATGTGGCAAACAATTCTCTCAAAAGAGTAGCCTTCAAAAACACACAAGAATTCACACTGGAGAGAAGCCATATTGCTGTAATGAATGTGGCAAACGATTCTCACTATTAAACAATCTTAAGAGCCACAAAATAATTCACACAAGCGAGAAACCATATTTCTGTTCTGAATGTGGCAAACGATTTACACGTCTGAGTAGTCTGAAGAGGCACAGTTTACATAGGAGAGAAAGAGAAGGAGTAAGTTGTCAGGCGAAGAAGGAAGGAGACGTCATTGTGCCAAATATATATATTATCTCATCAATATAAAAGTACTAATAGTATGAAAAAGTGCCCAAGAAAGTAATTCATTGTGCCTGCATGTGTCACATGTTAATAAGGTGCCTATCTCTGCCCTTGTCAGTAGGGTAGGTGACGATAACAGTGGAATGTTTTCAGATAAAAAGAAGACCTCCAATATGGTGACAGTTCTGATAGATGATGTTGGTGGACCAACCACAATAGAACAGACAACAGACCACAATAGTGCAACTCAAACAGGACCTTAAGAGGACAGGACAGAGTCTACTGGTCAGTTTAAGTTAAAGAGGAGATTACATACTGTTACTTTTAAGTACAACAAATCCCTATTGAAGTATATGCCAGGAGAGCTTCCAAAAAATGAAATCCAGAAAAGTAATCTCTACATCCAAATTAAGATAATGGATACAAACTTAAGAGCACTAATTAGAATAATTAAATATGACAAATAAGAGAAATAAAGCAGTTAAAAGCACAGTAAAAGTTCAGACACAGAAGCAATGAGAATAAGTTGAAAATAGAAGGGTATAGAGGCATACAGTTGTATGATCATATGTCATAGCGTATGTGCTAACATATGAAAAATGAACAAAATGTACCTAAGGTTCAGTGCCCTCCATAATCTTTGGGCCAATGACACATATTTCCTTGATTTCCCCGTCTGCTCCTACTAAAAAACTAGAAATGTCTTGAATGGCCAAGCTAGTCACCTGATTTCAACCCAACTGAGCAGGCTTTCCATATGCTAAAGAGAAAACTTAAGGGGACAAACCCCCCAAAACAAGCAGGAGCTGAAGATGGCTGCATTAGTGGCTTGGCAGAGCATCGCCAGAGAAGATCTTCAGCACCTGCTGATGTCTGTGAATGGCAGACTTCATGCAGTCATTGCATGAGAGGGTTATGTGACAAAGGACCTAATATGACAATGGCTTTAATAGACCTGCCATTGCTGTGTCCCAAACACTGTGGTGCCCTCCAATGGTGGGGACCAATAGAAAATGTGTTGTGTGACTGAAATGTCTGCAAATCCCCTTAAATGAAAGTCTGCAACAATGTGAACTTTAATCACATCTGAATTATCGGATTTGTAATTTTAACTATGGAGCAGAAGAGAGAAATCATGGAGACATGGGTCATTGACCCAAACATTATGGAGGGCACCGTACAGAAGCCTTAAACTGATACTTCATACTAGGAAGCTTTCTTTTTGTGTGTGTTTGTGTATGTTACCAGTTTTTTTTCTTAATTCTTTATGTCAACTGCTTTTGTTTGAATTTTACTAAACCTTTTATGAAATGAAAACACTTGCCCTGTGAACTTTGTGTGGTGTGTGTGTCATGCTCAATGCATGAATCTTTCCAGCATCCTCATTTTGGAAACCCTCCACAAACGTGACTGCACTGTAGTCAGAAAACTACTGGATCAAGTCAGCTTGTGTAACAGAAATAACAAAGATACCGGATATAAAAGGACTGTGATACAAAAAGGTTTGGTGCCTTATTTTTTCACTTATTTGTATGATTGTATGTGTTTGGTGGTTGTCAGTTGAGAATTCAGTGGAAGAAGCTGTTTTAAGCAATGTGTGTTGACACCTTTTTAGGCTAACATGACAGGCGTTTGGCTTACGCTCTTGTAGTTTAGCATAACCTTGCATTTGTGAAGGAGCTGATGCTGTGTAGAGGCTTCTAAAATGTACAATGGCTGATAATCACAAAGCCAACTGGTAGTCCGTCCACTGAGATAAGGTGCGATCAGAGCTTTGCTATGTGCAGTATTGTAATGTCGGTCGAAATTCTGACAGAAAGTGACTCGGATTTTGATCGACTACATATGCTTAACAAAGCCATAGACAGAAAATCTATTCAGGTGTCTGGCATTTGGAAAGGCATTGAATGTTTAACCACTTAGAATTTCATCAAAGTTTATTTAAGTAATTCCATTCAAAAAGTGAAACTCGTATATTATATAGATTCATTACACACAGAGTGATATATTTCAAGCATTTATTTCTTTTCATTTTGCTGATTATGACCTACAGATAATGAAAACTGTAAAATTCAGTATCTCAGAAATTTAGAATATTACATAAGACCAATACAAAGAAAATGATTTTTAATACGGAAACGTTAGCCTACTGAAAAGTCTGTCCATGTACACACTCAATACTTGGTCAGGCTCCTTTTGCATGAATTACTGCATCATGGAGGCGATCACGAGGTGTTATGGAAGCCCAGGATGCTTTGATCGCGGCCCTCAGCTTGTCTGCATTATTGGGTCTGGTGTCTCTCATCTTCCTCTTGAGGGGTTTCGGTCAGGCGAGTTTGCTGGCCATTAAAGCACAGTGATCCCATGGTCATTAAACCAGGTATTGGTACTTTTGGCAGTGTGGGCAGCTGCCAAGTCCTGCTGGAAAATGAAATCGGCATCTCCAAAAAGCTTGTCAGCACAGGGAAGCATGGAGAGCTCTAAAGTGTCCAGGTAGACGGCTGTGCTGACTTTGGACTTGATAAAACACAGTGGACCAACACCAGCAGATGACATGACTCCCCAAATCATCACTGACTGTGAAGACTTCACACTGGACCTCAAGCAACTTGGATTCTGTGCCTCTCCACTCTTCCTCCAGGCTCATTTTCATTTGAAAAGAGGACTTTGGTCCACTGTGTTTTATCAAGTCCAAAGTCGGCGCAGCCGCCTACCAGGAACTTTTAGAGCACTTCATGCTTCCCTGTGCTGAGGAGCTTTTTAGAGATGCTGATTTCATTTTCCAGCAGGACTTGGCAGCTGCCCACACTGCCAAAAGTACCAATACCTGGTTTAATGACCATGGGATCACTGTGCTTTAATGGCCAGCAAACTCGCCTGACCGAAACCCCTCAAGAGGAAGATGAGACACCAGACTCAATAATGCAGATGAGCTGAAGGCTGCGATCAAAGCATCCTGGGCTTCCATAACACGTCAGCAGTGCCACAGGCTGATTACTTCCATGCCACACCACACTGATGCAGTAATTCATGCAAAAGGAGCCCCGACTGAGTATTTAGTACATACATGGACAGACTTTTCAGTAGGCCAATATTTCTGTATTAAAAATCTTTTTTTTTTTTTTATTGGTCTTATCTAATATTCTAATTTTCTAAGATACTGAATTTTGAGTTTTCATTACCTGTAGGCCATAATCAGCAAAATGAACAGAAATAAACACTTGAAATACATCTCTCTGTGTGTAATGAATCTATATAGTATATGAGTTTCACTTTTTGAATAGAATTAGTGAAATAAATTAACTTTTCAACGATATTCTAATTTATTGAGATGCACCTGTATACACCTGTAAGTGGGACACTGCCATATTTTTAGTTGTTTGTATACATTACAAATAAACCCAAATCAAAAGCAGTCATACTGTTTTTACGTACCCAAGTGAGTGTTTCAGATAAATCACAAATTTCCATGTTGCCCGCTCTCTTTCATTAGTGAAATATGCAACTTACAAATGTAACAGGGCCGCCCTGCAATGTATTTTTCTTTTATGGGTTCACCTGCTGAGAGTTTTTTTTTTTTGTCCTCTTGGGGGTGCCATTGAAACTGTTTTTTTTCCCAGGTTGAAATGTATCTCTGGTATTCTGAAACTTCTGTAGGACTTTTTTTGAAGAAGGAGGCCATTTTCCTAATAAAAAAACTTCAAGCCTTCCATCAAACAATCCCCTGCTCTCTCGCAGAAGCTTTGAGCGTGACAGTAGGTAAAGATGAGATGTCCCACATTCTGTTTATTTCCTACCTTTTACGCCCAGCTGTGACACATACTATGAATGACCAATCATAGACAACACCATTGGAATGCTCTGAACCTCGGCTATCAATGAGTCGTTCGCTGTATGTGGTTCAGTGCAGGTGGGGTCTTTGATAAAGCAGATTCACCCATCTGTGAGGTGCTGCTCATATAATTCATATACAGTCATAGGGAAACGTTTGGGAACCCCTCTTAATTCTTTGGAGTTGTTTATCATTGGCTGAGCTTTCAAAGTAGCAACTTGACATGCCTTATGGAAACAGTAGTATTTCAGCAGTGACATTAAGTTTATTGAATTAACAGAAAATATGCAATATGCATCATTACAAAATTTGACAGGTGCATAAATTTGGGCACCCCAACAGAGATATTACATCAATACTTAGTTGAGCCTCCTTTTGCAAATATAACAGCCTCTAAACGCCTCCTATAGCCTTTGATGAATGTCTGGATTCTGGATGGAGGTATTTCTGACCATTCTTCATACAAAATCTCTCCAGTTCAGTTAAATTTGATGGCTGCCAAGCATGGACAGCCTGCTTCAAATCATCGCATAGATTTTCGATGATATTCAAGTCAGGTGACTGTGAAGGCCATTCCAGAACATTGTACTTCTCCCTCTGCATGAATGCCTTTGTAGATTTTCTAACTGTGTTTTGGGTCATTGTCTTGTTGGAATATCAAACCCCGGTGTAACTTCAACTTTGTGATTGATGTTTGAACATTATCCTGAAGAATTTGTTGATATCGGGTTGAATTCATCTGACCCTCGACTTTAACAAGGGCCCCAGTCCCTGAACTAGCCACACAGCCCCACAGCATGATGAAACCTCCACCCTATTTGACAGTAGGTAGCAGATGTTTTTCTTAGAATGCGGTGTTCTTCTTCCACCTTACAAAGCACTTTTTGTTATGACCAAATAGCTCCATTTGTGTCTCATCAGTCCAAAGCACTTTGTTCCAAAATGAATCTGGCTTGTCTAAATTAACGACTCTGTTTGTGGTGTGAGTGCAGAAAGGGCTTCTTTCTCATCACCCTGCCATACAGAAATTCTGTGTGTAAATTATGCTGAATTGTAGAACGATGTACAGATACACCATCTGCAGCGAGATGTTCTTGCAGGTCTTTAGAGGTGATCTGTGGGTTGTCTGTAACCATTCTCACAATCCTGCCCATGTGCCACTCCTGTATTTTTCTTGGCCTGCCAGACCTGCTGGGTTTAACAGC
This sequence comes from Polypterus senegalus, assembly GCF_016835505.1. Classification (NCBI taxonomy): domain Eukaryota; kingdom Metazoa; phylum Chordata; class Cladistia; order Polypteriformes; family Polypteridae; genus Polypterus; species Polypterus senegalus. Next base: position 166,134,575 of record NC_053161.1, on the reverse strand, counting down.
AACTGTGCCTGTGGCCTTCCATTTCCTGATTCCATTCCTTACAGTTGAAACTGACAGTTTAAACCTCTGAGATAGCTTTTTGTAGCCTTCCCCTAAACTGTGAGACTGAACAATCTTTGTTTTCAGATCTTTTGAGAGTTGCTTTGAGGACCCCATGCTGTCAATCTTCAGAGGAGAGTCAAAGAGAAGCACAACTTGCAATTGACAACCTTAAATACCTTTTCTAATGATTGGACACTCCTGTCTATGAAGTTCAAGGCTTAATGAGCTAATCCAACCAATTTGGTGTTGCGAGTAATCAGCATTGAGCAGTGACAGGCATTCAAATCAGCACAATTACAAGGGGACCCACATTTTTGCACGGCCACTTTTTCACATTTGATTTAAGCTCATACAACTAAATACTCCTTCACTAAAAATCTTTGTTCAGAAATCACCTCAGTACTCAGATGTTCCTAGGAAATGAAAGACATACCACTGTTATATTTTGTGTTGAATGTATAGTCAATTATTATGCAGGCTTAGAGGGGTTCCCAAACTTTTTCATATGACTGTATGTTTGTGTGACTGACCTTTCTTCGGTTGGCTTAAATGTTGGTCGGTGATAAAGTAATGGACAGAGCAGTTTGCCATGGTGAGTACTTTGTGGAGTTTATTGCCAGTTAATTGACACACACAAACCCAGTTACATGCATCCCTGGGGGAAAAAACAGAGCATGCCCCATTTTCTAGATAGATAGATACTTTATTAATCCCAAGGGGAAAGTCACTATGGCATCCCCAAGGGGACAAAATGCTCTCAGTAGGCAGCCTCATGCAATTAAAGAAAAGGAACTTGCGGGTGGCCATGTTAGGTAGTTTCAGATGAGAAATTGTGCATAATCCATATATGAATGTCCATTTACAGTGTAAAATTATTAAATATGCATAACCCAATGGCTTCTTATATGAATCAACAAGAAGAAGAAAAGCGGGGAGAGTGTGTAAAATCAAAGACCGTCTTTTTGAAAGGCATGCTGGAAAAGCGAGATTTGGGGTTGATTTTCTTCAGCGATCTGACAAACTCTATGGCCACGTGGTTCATCAGGTAGATTGTTGGCAATTATAAATATACCAGCCATGGTAGCCAAAGACAGCTAGTAGAATCATTTAAAAATATTTACTATTGCTTGGCCTACATGCACATTCAGCTACTTTCCTTAGCATTCACGCGAGCACATGAACATCTTTTCACTGGCGCCCCCTCGCTCGAGTGTGTTCCCGCAAAGCCTGCTTCTCAGACTCTGCCATTATTTTACAGTCGTCATCTTTGTAGGTGACTCTCTGCATGCCTTCTTTGCTGTGTCTCCTCCTCATGCATCTCTCGCACACACACGCACACTTCCTCATTCATTGCATGACCAAAGTGAAACTGACCAATCAGATTTCACAGAGGGACTGAACACACAGACTTTAGAGTTTTATTTTATAGTAGAATGATAGATTTAATTTAACAATTTGGTGAACCATATTCATTTTCTTTTCAGTGTATCTCAAAGCGCCTTCTTTCTTACATCCAGTTGTGAAGCTTATGTTGACCATACAGAGGTGTTTCAGCCCTACAGATCCACCCCTGTAGTTCCTGGGCTGCCGTACTAAGTAGGAACAAAAATCGGCCATAATTCCTGTGGTGGGAAAAGCATATAAAGTTCTTAAGTGCCTGAAAAGGTACTAAATGGTGGAGGAGCCCCTAAATGGTACAGTGGGAAGGGTATGCTCTGCTTTATGGTTTCTTAAATAATAATCAGTGCTTGAAAAGCATTTTGGAAGGATGAAGTGCTACAATGTTGATTTGCTTGGTAGCTTGTCATAATAATACTAATTATAAGATCTCACTCTATTGGCCACATACAATTTCTTATATGTGGAATTTCTCTTGTTGCCTACCTCCAGCTTTACATGGGGTCAGGATCAGCCACTATGCAGCAACCCAGGAGCAGTTGGGGGTTAAGGGACTTAATCAAGGACCCAATGTCACAGGGTGCACTCTTGTCAGCTGCAAGATTCAAACCAGCAACCTTCTGGCCACCACGGGCCTCATGTATGAACAGTGCGTACCCACAAAAATGTTGCGTATGTCTGTTTCCACGGTCACTTTGAGATGCATAAAAACTAAACTTTACGTACATTGTCACGGTAGCCTCTCACCTTACGTACACACATTTCTCCTCGGTTTTGCAAACTGGTGGCACCCAGCGTCAAAGCAGTGCTTCTGTTTCTGTGGTCTGCTTTTCTTTTTTTTTCTTTCTATGAAGTGTAGGGAAAGTATTGCAATTGTCCAAAAATTCGATGTGAATCTCTACACTTTAAACTATAATCTTTGGAATTATGTCTGTGTGTCTGTCTCTCTGTGAGAGTGTGTGCTTATGTAAACACGATAACCTGAGTACGTTTTCACTTAGGTCAACCAAATTTTGCATACAAATATTAGGTACAAACGTAGATTTCTGTAAACTTTTGGGTTACTTCTGCTAACAGTAAGAGACGTGGTACTTTACTTTTTATATTTCTTTCTTTTTATTTACCCAGGAAGACCAGCCTTTGAACACTATGCCCTTTTCCACCCAGTCCAAGCAGAAGTGAGCTGGCTCTGGTTTCCATATTGTAGTGGTTATCACATGTGAAATGTCCCCAGGTGGAAACAGCCTTGCTGGCCCAGCTTTGTTTTTCAGTCCCCACCACCCCAGGATACCGAGTCAACGTTGGAGATGACAAAGGCCCCATCCTACTTCTCAGGTCTCCTATAGTCGGACCGCAAGCATTCTCTTCTAGCTGGGATGTTCCGTTCCTTAAATTGTCGCCAGGGCTACCCTGACAAGCTTGTGGCACAGCTCCGAATTTAGCTCCACCACGTCTCACTGGCATACATCCCAGAATCGGGTTCACCTGGCCTCTTGGGAAGAGTAGAGAGTGGCTTGGTTTCAATAGTGTACTGGTTATCATGTTCGCCTAACACACGAAAGGTCCCCGTTTCAAAACCGGGTGTGTTTTTCTGGAAAAGGGCAGCAGGCCGATCTAAGGTGCTAAATGTTAACTGTTCACAGCTTGCTTTGCGCCCTACAGGAGTGCGTGACTGTCTCTCCGGTAACTTCCCTTTAGCGTAAGAGTAGTGAGGATCTCCTTTTCCCATCTCTTTCGCTCTTTGTCTTTTAGCGATTAACTGATTTGTTCCCTTCCTTATTTTTGTTTCTTTCTCGTATAGGGAAAGTATGTCAGTCATCAGTCAGTCATTATCCAACCCGCTATATCCTAACACAGGGTTTGGGGGCTGCTGGAGCCAATCCCAGCTAACACAGGGTGCAAGGCAGGAACAAATCTCGGGCAGGGCGCCAGCCCACCACAGGGCACACACACTAGGGACAATTTGGGATCGCCAATTCACCTAACCTGCATGTCTTTGGACTGTGGGAGGAAACCCACATAGACACGGGGAGAACATGCTAACTTTACACAGGGAGGACCCGGGAAGCAAACCCAGGGGAAAGTATGTTAATCATCCAAACATTCCATTTTGAGATTTTGAGTCCGAAAATACCATTTTTTGAATTGTGTGTGTGTGTGTGTGTGAACATGACAACTTGAGTACCCTTTCGCTTAGGTTGACCAAATTTTGGATACAAGTATTTGGTACAAAACATAGATTTTTATCAGCGTTTGGGCTATTTCCGTTAAACAGAAGTGGTACTTTACCTGATAACATACTCGATTTTTTTTTTTTTATTCATGTAGCTGCAGAGTCTGATTTATTCAACTTTACTTTTATAATAATTGTTCAATATATTATTAATTTGTTGTTAATGGTTCTTTAATGTACTAAAAATATAATCAATGTCTTGTGGTTTACTCCTCAAATATCTATTCCCATCTGAGTATACGAGAAAGTCTAGGGGAGACCACTCCTGATTTTTAAATTCACATCTATGATGCAGGTTTTATCATCCATCCATCCATTATTCAACCCGCTATATCCTAACCACAGGGTCACGGGGGTCTGCTGGAGCCAATCCCAGCCAACACAGAGCTCAAGGCAGGAAACAAACCCCGGGCATGCAGGACGCCAGTCCACCGCAGAGGTTTTATCATATACGCCAAAATGAATTGCATATCGTTTACAAATTTAATTCGCTTGCTTGTAATCATTCTGTAACAATATAATGGTGCAGGAAATGGCCAAACTATTCCAACTATCATGGCTGCTTTAGCGTTGAAGACATCGCAAATGGAAGAAATAGAAGAGAGCTCGTGTTTATAGATGATGATGATGATGACTGGCTTCTAAGTCAAGATTTCCAAGACCTAACTTCTTGGCGTTGTGTGCTGAACTGGCGCCGCATTTACAAAGGCAGACTTTGAAGAATTGTGCTCTACCTGCTCCTTTGCAAGTTCTGTCCGCTGAACGGTTTTTAGCCACAGGAGCTTCTCAACGTGAACTTACTGACTGATCGGGTATTTCACGATCATCACTGAGTCGCGCCCTGCCAGCTGCATAGGATGATATTATCCGCTTTTCATCCAAGTAATATTTTCTTACACTGTGGTTGAACTGGTAAACATCAAAGCGCAATTCGCAGCAACGTCCGGTTTTCCAAATGTAATCTGAACGGTCAGCTGCACGCAACAGTGCTGGACACGTTACATCAGCCTGGGACGAATCACCAAAATAATGATCTGGCATTACAACACATATAACAGAAGAACCTATAAAAACTGCAGCTCCGCACAGTCGCAAGTGATTTTCCCAACTAGTGTGGCAAAAGGCAAGCAGTCTTAAGGATTGCGAGTCACCAGAAGAGAGCCATGAAAAGAGCAGAAAACCGATTCGTTGTGTCGGTCGGCGCCAACGCTACACTGTAAAGGCGCCTTCGGATAATGAATTTGGTTATGTAAATAGAAAGCATCCATCCAGAGGCGTGACCACGGGGGGCTGGGGTGGGCACTGCCCACCCCCCAAGACAAGCCGCGCCCACCCTGCGAAATGATCTGTCTGCCCAATGAAAACTCTGGAGAAAAATAACATTTGATTTTCAAAACTAAGTTGCTTTCCAATTAGACAGGCACCGTGCTGCTCACAGTTCACTTCATGATACATTTTGCAGCACGTTTTGAAACTGTTGACCGCATTCTTTAATTAAAAAAGCTTATACGTACCATTCTTCTTTTATTTTCTGGTTGGTAACACCAAAGGCTATGCACAGGTGGCTTATTAAAAAGCAGACATCGTCAACCTCTGTCCCTCCTCAAGCTGCTGGCTCCACGGTTGAGCCCAACACCGCTGCTTACCACCACGGAGCACAGCGCACCCACGTCAGGAACAGACACTCCAAAAGATAAGATAAGCCTACACAATCCTCCAGCTCTGCGCCTGTGTCGGGTACTCCAAACCTCTGACTTAAATATGGATAGCCCATCCCAGACAATGTTAATTAATTATTCCAAGCGCGCATTCGGAAAGACACTCAGATGTTTTAGTGCAAGCTGGTATCAGTATTGACCATGGCTTGAATATTTTGTTGTCCGTGATGCCAGCTTTTGCTTTGCCTGCCGCAAATTTAATGTTTCCAGTTCGTACCGCGAGGACATATTCAACAAACACGGCTACACTAAATGGAAAACAGCTCTAGAAAAAGACGGTGGCGGCACCCACAAACACGCATCTAGTATCACGCACGTCAGAGCCATGTCTGCATGTGTGGCTGAGTTAGTTTATTATGTTTTACATTTTTGTGAACATTCTCAAAACTTTTTTTTATATACTGAAATTCTTCTGTTTTTATATATTGTGAATTTTGTTTAATGTGAATGCAATCATTGTATCTTTTGTATATAGTTCCTGTTTGCCTGCTGTAGCGGGTTGGGTGGGTAAGTGTCTTTAATTAATCTAACACCCATTGGACGCACGTGTAGTGTACAGCAGACTCCTGGCAAAAGTTTGATGACGCTTTTGCAGGTAAGGCGCTTCTCAATACTCTCCGTCTCTCGTGTAAGCTGACAAGTTTTGAATTAGTGTTTTCTATCTGAAACTGCATGGAAACATCACGTAATATGGTTATTAATGTATTTTGATGTTCTGTTTTCACTTTTGGTCGGCAGAAATGGATTTTAAAAGTGTTTGGTTTAACGGAGATCCAGACTCATTAGCATACTGTTTGGCTTGCTATAGGAGACTGAGAAAGCGCCTGACGCTGCGTGTGCTGACTGTGCCCCTTACTGCTTGTTTTGTAGAGTAAATGGCAGAATGCGAATATTGGTGTGTCTGTCTTCCCTTAAAGCATCAGTCAGGGCCGTTTGAAGGAATTTGGGGGCCCCAAGCAAAATGGACATGGAGGCCCCCCGCATGCACGCTCGCACGCAAAGGAACCACAGCATAGCCATACAGTTTAAATTCACTCGCACTTTATATAAATAAAAAAGGTTTACAGTGCAAATACTGCTGTTGCATATACTGTGCATAAATAAAAAAATGTTTAGAGTGCAAATACTGCTGTTGCATATAAAGTGCATAAAATTTGAACATTTTCAACAATTGAACATTTACAAAAAACACCACTGTACCATAAAATCAAATATACATTAAAAAAGTGCACAATAACTAAATCCAACATACTTAAAAACACACACACACATACATACTCACATTAACATTTTTCAGTTCTCTCAAACATGTGCAAATTATCTAAAACTGCTGTTTGCGAGCCTTGTTTTCTGCAAAGGCAATCACAATGTCCTCCATGTCCAAAGACTGGCGAACATCCCGCTCAATTGACATAAGTGCCAGTCCTGTGAGCCTTTCTTGGCCCACCGTGGACCTCATGTAATTTTTTATCAGCTTCAAAGCTGAAAAGCTCCTCTCACCAGAGGCCAATTATTCTTATTTCTTTTTATTATTTTAATTTCTTCTATGTAAAGCACTTTGAATTGCCATTGTGTATGAAATGTGCTATATAAATAAACTTTTTACTGTTAACAAACAATGAAATTATAATTAAATGTTTACTAATTATTAGTAGTGCTGTGAGTCGACTACCAATGCTTAAAAACATCCCAAGCTAATGTTTGATGCACAGAATTTATTGTGTGGTTTTCCTAAATAGATTATCACAGTGGAATAGTTAGTATAGCATGCTATGCCACTTTCATCAAAACCTATTACAAAGCTATAGCAATGTCATGTCATTTATGTATGATACATAAACATATTTCTGCTAGCCTACCTGCTGCAAAATTGCACCATTTGTACAAGACAAGTAGAGCTATTTTATGTGTGTAATTTATCATTTACCACTGTCTTGTTTTTTCTTATCCTCCTCTTCCTTTCTCTTCTTTCTTTTTTGGCTTCCTGAAGCATAATTCCGCTTCATGACTGCCGAGGAAGTTTTGTATTTTGCCGGCAGCAGAGATCGCGTGGTTGGCTGGCTGCTGTCAGCGAGGGGGGCCCCCTTGAGGGGGATCCCGATAACAGTGTCATTGCACTTTACTGTATTCACTATCAATGGGGCGCTCACACAGTTTGTCGCTGCATTTTATTCTTAACCAGTCGTTAACTGAGCTGGCCTGGGGCCCCAAGCAATTGCTTGGTTTGCCTGCCTTATCGCGACGGGCCTGGCATCAGCAACCATTCTAAAGCCGCTATACATGGCAAAAGTATCGGCGCCGGGCAGAGATGGGTGAAAGCATAGTTCAACGACTCGGTCCAGCCCAGATAGAAAGGAATCGATATTAAGTGAAAAGCATTGGGGAGGCCGTTCAGTTCCTTGCAGTCAATGAACTGGCTCTGCGTGGTCACAATCACGTAGGTGGGGAGGAGGGACTTTTCCTTAAGTTCTTTGATTACACAATCAAAAAAGATGCCAGACTTGCAGAAATTGTAAAATACATCCCAGACAACGCAAAATACACATCTAATGTAATTCAAAATGAAATAATTGAGACTCTTGGCAAAATAGTGGTAAAAGATATCAGGACCAAATATGAAAAAGCTGACTCTCCTGGACTTTGCTTTAAAAGTGATGGTACCAGGGATAGCTGTAACATTGAGAATTTGTCTGTAGGGATTAGATTCGTCCAGAACTCCATCCCTGAAGAACACCTGATTGGCTTAATTGAACTGAATCAGCTTCATGCTGAATATATTTGTAACCAAATTCTGTCATATCTCTCTGAGCTAGGTCACAGCCCAGACAATTTAGTGTGTCAGTGTTTTGATGGTGCTTCTGTCATGTCTGGGGCAAGGCGTGGTGTCCAGGCTTTGCTACAAAACAAAGTTGGTAAGTACATTCCATATGTACACTGCTACAACCACCAACTCCATTTAGCAGTGATACATGCAATGGAATCAGAACCTTTGGCTAAGAAGTTCTTTGACTGGTCAAATTCATTGAACACATTTTGTCACAGACATTATGTTTCACACACATACGATACACCCACACTTAAAATACTTCTAGAAATACGATGGACTAGTCATTATGATGTCACAAAGTCCATTTACAACAATGAGGAAGCTATAAGGGGGCTTCTCTCAGAAGTAGCAGAGGCTGACACTGCCCCTTTTGACATTTGAATAGAGGCATGTGGTCTTTTGACCCAATTAAAAAAAGCAGAATTTCTTCAATACAGGAAAATTCCTCCTTCATGTGCTTGGTGTGCTGAAACCAGCCAATGCAATTGAGCATTTCTCTCAGTGTGAAAGTAGGCCTACCAATTCGCTCAAAAGGAAATGGAAAGTTAATTCACAGCTTGATAATATTGTTGTGTCTACGCTTGGGCATGGTGACTGTAATAAACAAATTGCTCCTTATCAGACTTAAAAGGGCTATGTTCAGTATTCTTGATAGAGCTATTGTAGAAATGGAGGCAAGATTATCTCAGAGAAATGTTGAATTATTGAGAGCCACATCGCTTCTCCTGCCAAAATCCGAATTATTGATCATTCTCCTGAAACCACTTCAGGCACTTGCAGGCACAGAGCAAAACAGCATGAGCTTGCACAATAAAATTGCTGTGGCAAAAACAATGTTGATCAATAAACTACCAGCTGATGCTAATCTCTCTGAAACACGCAAATGCATTCAGCAGTACAAAGAGGCCTTCCTTATGTTGCATTCACTATGTGTCACAGCACTCATCATTGGTGTGTCTTCAGCCACATGCAAAAGCTCTTTCTCTACTTTGAACCACATTCTCACTCCACACCGCCGAACAATGCTGCATTCAAGGAAGAGAAATTTAGTCTTTCTGGCACATGAGAAAAGCATCACAGAAAAACTAGACATGAATTAATTTATTTCAGAATTTGCCAAGAGTAACCGCAGACTGGTCCTGTAGATAATATCCAGGTTAAACACTGGAAACTGATATCCTATAGCCTCCCTAATGACTACTGTTCTTGCTCTCATATGTTGTATACATTCGACTTTATTGATATTTACCTTGTAGATGTAGTTCTATATTTGTTCACAAAAAATAATAATACACGTTCCATTGCCTCTGTTAATTTTATTGAACAATAGGTTATGATTTTTGTCACAATTTTTGCTTTTATATGTTATAAAAAACTATGTTGTTATTATTATTTGACCCCCCTACAAAAATGGGGATAGGTGGATGGATATTTTTTGCCCCCCCCAGACAAGCCAAATGCCAACCCACACATGATGTTCTGGTCACACCTCTGCATCCATCCATCATCCAACCCGCTATATCCTAACTACAGGGTCACGGGGGTCTGCTGGAGCCAATCCCAGCCAACATAGGGGCGCAAGGCCGGAAACAAACCCTGGGCAGGGCGCCAGCCCACCGCAGTAAATAGAAAGCATTTCCACTCGAAATTCCACAGAACGTGTGTCGCATTGTGCATAGGAAAGGGCCACAACTTCATTTGAAAGTAATTAGCAGAATGTAAAAACATGTAATCAGATGCAACATTTATTTTTTAACCAGTTCATTTAATTTGTGGTCAGTATCACACAAGTACAGCCTTTGCATTCAAAGTTAATTGACCACATCTCTTACAGCATCCACTATTGGATTTTATGACTCCAGAACAACGTCTGTCGGCACACAGTCAGAAAGAAGGTCGCCTGGCGGTTTCCGAGGAAGAGGTGTGGGCACAGCAGTACCATCAACGCGTAGATTTGCATCCTCGGCACGGCGGTCAGCTTTTGTAATATTGTCTGAAACAGAATAAACAGACGGTGGCCTTCAACTTTTCATCTCGACTTTGATATCTGACCACTTCTTTTTTATTTCGGCCAAACCCCGGCTTTCTGAACTTGAACTTTCAAGTTTCTCCGCCACTCTGTATCACTCCATCCATTTTACTTTCTTGTTTACACCACTGCTTAAACCAACAAATAGTACATTTACCCTTGCCTTGCCTCCACTTGGCATTCGCTGAAATTCTTTTTTCTTTATTCTTGTACCATTATCTTTTAACAAAACACTGAAGAAAAGGGACTATTTATATTAAAATGTGCAAAATTCTCGGAGGAGTCGGGGTGGGGCTGTAGGACCGGGCACATGCGTTAAATTTCACGTTTGTTGAGATTTGTAAGAGGGAAGTGCGTGGAACTTGGCGTACACACAGATTTATGCATCTGGATTTTTTTTTTCTGTGTATGTACATTTCCATTTTTCTCTGTACGCCATGTTTTAGTGTGAATTCTACGCACAGTGTTACACATAAGGCCCCAGGTCTGGACTGGCCCTTCTCTTCACTAATCCAGCTCAACGATGTGTGCCGTATCTGTTTCCATCAGACTGATTCCCTGTAATTTCAGATAAAGGACCCCAAACCCATCTGCCAACATACAATACCCAGCAGAAGGTTTATGAATTCTCATTTATGCTGACATTTTGATTGTAAACTTTACACTTTTTAATCTCTTACACTGTGCATGCTTTTGGTTGCTTTTATAAAATAACTTGGATAAAGATGGCTATTAACTCAATAACAATAATAAATTAAACAGGCCACCTCCTTCGCTCCTATTCAAACTGTCTCACATGGTTTCAATTATATGCTCTGCCAGAATAAAAGAAACTGGTGTTGAGGCACATTTCAAATTCTCATTGGAGATTTATCTCCAATTCTGAGCAGCTTCCACTTTGACCAGAAGCCTTTTCCAGATGGGCCTGCATTAGAGACCACAGTCTGGTCCCCATGCAGGATTGCACACGTTGAGGCGGGCATTTGACCTGTGTGCTCTTTACCAACATTATATTGAAAAACGGGCCTGCTCATCCTGTGTCTTCATATCAGATCTTCAAATCTACTTGGCACCAGAAAGGTTCATCATTTAAAGTTAAGGGAAAGCCATAAGATGGAATTGACAGAAGGTCCAAGTGAATTTGGCCCAACTTTTAATAAAAAATAATTAGAAAAGTAAAAGAAAATCTGAAAATATTTGCAGGACATGAGTGACCATCATATCTCCTGAACTTTCCTGCAAACTTAAACTAGAAGTATAACGGGCATGGCGTGGGAAAAAAGGGGGTCACAAGGAGGTCCCCTAACTGACCTTTAGGATTCCTTGAAAGCTCTAAAAAACAACACTGTTGGTCGGCTACAAGGGGTTATGAGAAAGGATTGTAACAGCTGGCGGGTGGGATGTGATGGCATGGCTGCTCTCTGCACAGATTTTGTGGACCAGGCAGGGAAAAACATTTGAGTGACAGCAGCCAGTGCAGCATGACAGAAAACATGCCCTTTGATGAGCCTTGAGAGAATCAGAGAAAAAAGGGTAGGGACTTGCAAAAGAAATGAATGTTAGCAGTGGCTGTGGTCTAAATGGCAATGAAGCGTGTGGCAGTAGACAGCAGAAAGTGACATGGATTGCTCATGGTGACTTGTGTTCACACATCCTGCTTCTGCCGTCTGTGCCCTTTAACTAAACAACAACATTTATTTATATAGCACATTTTCATACAAATAATGTAGCTGAAAGTGCTTTACATGACGAAGAAAAGAAAAATAAAAGACAAAATAAGAAAACACTCATTAACATAGAATAATAGTAAGGTCCGAAGGCCAGGGAGGACAGAAATAAAAAAAAAAAAAAAAAAAAAAAACAACTCCAGTCGGCTGGAGAAAAAAAATTAAATCTGCAGGGGTTCCAGACCATGAGACCGCCCAGCACCCTCTGGGCATCCTACCTAACATAAATGAAACATTCCTCTTTGTATTTAGGGTTCTCACGGAAGTACTTGATGAAGATGGTCATGCAGACTTCAAGCTTTTAATCCATCAATGTAGGAACATCATGGTGCAGATCGCCACCACAGTAAATCGGGAAGAAAAACAGAAGAGAGAGTAGGGGTCAGTACGGATTTTAGTGCCACCATGAATAGTTATTATGATGAATTGAACATACAGAGTACCAGGATTAAGTTAAAGTGAAGTTATGAGAAGGCCATGTTAAAGTAATGTGTTTTCAGCAGTGTTTTAAAGTGCTCTACTGTATCAGCCTGGCGAATTCCTATTGGCAGGCTATTCCAGATTTTAGGTGCATAACAGCAGAAGGCCGCCTCACCACTTCTTTTAAGTTTAGCTTTTGGAATTGTAAGGAGACACTCATTTGAGGATCTATAGTTACGATTTGGAATATAAGGTGTCAGACATTCCGATATATAAGATGGAGCGAGATTATTTAAGGCTTTATAAACCATAAGCAGTATTTTAAAGTCAATTCTGAATGACAAAGGTAACCAGTGTAGTGACATCAAAACTGGAGAAATGTGTTCGGATTTTCTTTTCCTAGTTAGGATTCTAGCAGCTGCATTCTGCACTCGTTGCAAACGATTTATGGTTTTTTTGGGTAGTCCTGAGAGGAGTGCGTTACAGTAATCTAGTCTACTGAAAACAAAAGCGTGAATTAATTTCAATGATATACAGTTCATCCGGAAATTATTCACAGCGCATCACTTTTTCCACATTTTGTTATGTTACAGCCTTATTACAAAATGGATTAAATTCATTTTCTTCCTCAGAATTCTACACACAACACCCCATAATGATAACATGAAAAAAGTTTACTTGAGGTTTTTGCAAATTTATTAAAAATAAAAAAACTGAGAAATCCCATGTACATAAGTATTCACAGCCTTTGCTCAATACTTTGTCGATGCACCTTTGGCAGCAATTACAGCCTCAAGTCTTTTTGAATATGATGCCACAAGCTTGGCACACCTATCCTTGGCCAGTTTCACCCATTCCTCTTGGCAGCACCTCTCAAGCTCCATCAGGTTGGATGGGAAGCGTCGGTGCACAGCCATTTTAAGATCTCTCCAGAGATGTTCAATCGGATTCAAGTCTGGGCTCTGGCTGGGCCACTCAAGGACATTCACAGAGTTGTCCTGAAGCCACTCCTTTGATATCTTGGCTGTGTGCTTAGGGTCGTTGTCCTGCTGAAAGATGAACCGTCGCCCCAGTCTGAGGTCAAGAGCGCTCTGGAGCAGGTTTTCATCCAGGATGTCTATGTACATTGCTGCAGTCATCTTTCCCTTTATCCTGACTAGTCTCCCAGTTCCAGTCGCTGAAAAACATCCCCAGAGCATGATGCTGCCACCACCATGCTTCTCTGTTTGGATGGTATTGGCCTGGTGATGAGCGGTGCCTGATTTCTTCCAAACGTGACTCCTGGCATTCACACCAAAGAGTTCAATCTTTGTCTCATCAGACCAGAGAATTTTTTTTCTCATGGTCTGAGAGACCTTCAGGAGACTTTTGGCAAAGTCCAGGCAGGCTGCCATGTCCCTTTTACTAAGGAGTGGCTTCCATATGGCCACTCAACCATACAGGCCTGATTGGTGGATTGCTGCAGAGATGGTTGTCCTTCTGGAAGGTTCTCCTCTCTCCACAGAAGACCTCTGGAGCTCTGACAGAGTGACCATCGAGTTCTTGGTCACCTCCCTGACTAAGGCCCTTCTCCCCCGATCGCTCAGTTTAGATGGCCGGCCAGCTCTAAGAAGGGTCCTGGTGGTTTCAAACTTTTTCCAATTACGGATGATGGAGGCCACGGTGCTCATTGGGACCTTCAAAGCAGCAGAAATTTTTCTGTAACCTTCTCGAGATTTGTGCCTCAAGACAATCCTGTCTCAGAGGTCTACAGACAATTCTTTTGACTTCATGCTTGGTTTGTGCTCTGACATGAACTGTCAACTGTGGGACCTTCTATAGACAGGTGTGTGCCTTTCCAAATCAGGTCCAATCAACTGAATTTACCACAGGTGGACTCCAATGAAGCTGCAGAAACATCTCAAGGATGATCAGGGGAAACAGGATGCACCTGAGCTCAATTTGGAGCTTCATGGCAAAGGCTGTGAATACTTATGTACAGTGGTGTGAAAAACTATTTGCCCCCTTCCTGATTTCTTATTCTTTTGCATGTTTGTCACACAAAATGTTTCTGATCATCAAACACATTTAACCATTAGTCAAATATAACACAAGTAAACACAAAATGCAGTTTTAAATGATGGTTTTTATTATTCAGGGAGAAAAAAATCCAAACCTACATGGCCCTGTGTGAAAAAGTAATTGCCCCCTTGTTCAAAAATAACCTAACCATGGTGTATCACACCTGAGTTCAATTTCCGTAGCCACCCCCAGGCCTGATTACTGCCACACCTGTTTCAATCAAGAAATCACTTAAATAGGAGCTGCCTGACACAGAGAAGTAGACCAAAAGCACCTCAAAAGCTAGACATCATGCCAAGATCCAAAGAAATTCTGGAACAAATGAGAACAGAAGTAATTGAGATCTATCAGTCTGGTAAAGGTTATAAAGCCATTTCTAAAGCTTTGGGACTCCAGCGAACCACAATGAGAGCCATTATCCACAAATGGCAAAAACATGGAACAGTGGTGAACCTTCCCAGGAGTGGCTGGCTGACCAAAATTAATCCAAGAGTGCAGAGACGACTCATCCGAGAAGTCACAAAAGACCCCAGGACAACGTCTAAAGAACTGCAGGCCTCACTTGCCTCAATTAAGGTCAGTGTTCACGACTCCACCATAAGAAAGAGACTGGGCAAAAACGGCCTGCATGGCAGATTTCCAAGACGCAAACCACTGTTAAGCAAAAAGAACATTAGGGCTCGTCTCAATTTTGCCAAATGAACATCTCAATGATTGCCAAGACTTTTGGGAAAATACCTTGTGGACTGATGAGACAAAAGTTTAACTTTTTGGAAGGCAAATGTCCCGTTACATCTGGCATAAAAGGAACACAGCATTTAGAAAAAGAAAATCATACCAACAGTAAAATATGGTGGTGGTAGTGTGATGGTCTGGGGTTGTTTTGCTGCATCAGGACCTGGAAGGCTTGCTGTGATAGATGGAACCATGAATTCTACTGTCTACCAAAAAATCCTGAAGGAGAAGGTCTGGCCATCTGTTTGTGAACTCAAGCTGAAGCGATCTTGGGTGCTGCAACAGGAAAGTGACCCAAAACACACCAGCAAATCCACCTCTGAATGGCTGAAGAAAAACAAAATGAAGACTTTGGAGTGGCCTAGTCAAAGTCCTGACCTGAATCCAATTGAGATGCTATGGCATGACCTTAAAAAGGCGGTTCATGCTAGAAAACCCTCAAATAAAGCTGAATTACAACAATTCTGCAAAGATGAGTGTGCCAAAATTCCTCCAGAGCGCTGTAAAAGACTCATTGCAAGTTATCGCAAACACTTGATTGCAGTTATTGCTGCTAAGGGTGGCCCAACCAGTTATTAGGTTCAGGGGGCAATTACTTTTTCACACAGGGCCATGTAGGTTTGGATTTTTTCTCCCTAAATAATAAAACCATCATTTAAAAACTGCATTTTGTGTTTACTTGTGTTATATTTGACTAATGGTTAAATGTGTTTGATGATCAGAAACATTTTGTGTGACAAACATGCAAAAGAATAAGAAATCAGGAAGGGGGCAAATAGTTTTTCACACCACTGTACATGTGCTTTCTCAATTTTTTGTATTTTTAATAAATTTGCAAAAATCTCAAGTAAACTTTTTTTCACGTTATCATTATGGGGTGTTGTGTGTAGAATTCTGAGGAAAAAAATGAATTTAATCCATTTTGGAATAAGGCTGTGACATAACAAAATGTGGAAAAAGTGATGCGCTGTGAATACTTTCCGGATGCACTGTAAGAAGTCTAACTTTTGCTATATTTCTCAAGTGAAAAAAATGCTGTCCTAGTGATCTGATTAATATGAGATTTTAAAATTCAGGTTACAGTCAACAGTTACCCATAAGTTCTTTTCCTCTGCCTTGACTTTTAATCCTAATGCATCAAGTTTATTTCTAATAACCTCATTGTATCCATTATTGCCAATCACTAAAATTTCTGTTTTCTCTTTATTTAGCTTTAGAAAATTACTATTCATCCAATTAGAAACACAAGTAAGACATTGTGTTAGTGAATCGAGAGAGTTGGTGTCATCAGCTGCTATTGATAAGTACAGCTGTGTGTCATCAGCATAGCTGTGGTAGCTCACGTTGTGCCCCGAGATAATCTGATCTAATGGAAGCATGTAAATTGAGAAGAGCAGTGGACCCAGGATAGAGCCTGGGAGTAAAGAGCTCTAAAAAGCTCTAAAGAGAGCTAACAGCCACTGTGGGGCACAACTCAATCTACATGTTGGCACAGCCACTTTAATATCACACATCAGGGTCATCAGGTGTGCATGTGTCATGGAAAGTGGATGCTCAGCAGTACGTGGTAGTGTGGTTTCTGTGTATCTGTGTGCGATGTTATTCATGTGCTTCAGATATCCAGGTCCTAACTGACAGCCTTCTACAGAGCAGCCGCTAAGACTTCAGTGTTCAGAGAACAATGGAACACTAACAGGTACCCCTAATTAGCATGAGGGAACTGCACTCTGGACTTGCACATTTTTTATAGACATTTTAATACTTGTTATTACTAAAATTAGATATCATTTGAAACAATTTTTGAATAGTTTTATCTTTTGTACTTACCATCAAAGATGGTCCTGACTTCAACTGACCAGCAGTTCAACTTTGCTCATTACCAGATTGATGTTTAATTATTAGATCACTTCTTTATTTTAATTTTACTCAAACCTAAGTCAGATTTTGTCAGTTTCATGACACCATTTGCAAACAGAAGCGTGCCTATCAATAATTTGTAGAGTTCTTTGTGTGCAGTTTGATCAAAATTTTAAAACATCTACTACATATTTACAACACACGCACACACACAAACAGTAAGGCCTGTGTGTCCAGACCCTCAGAGCAATCAGATTGGTTTGTTTGGCTTTGGTAAAGCAACGAAAGAAGAAGTGTAAGAGAGCAACGCATGCAGAGAAGTAAAGGTGTACGAGGAACACCGAGAGAGTCGCCTTCAAAGATGGCAAGTATAAAACCGGACAGGAGGCGAGAAAGATGCTTTGAAAATAATGACAGTGTCTGAGGAGCAGACGTTACAGAGGGAGTGTCGGTCAAAAGAGTTTCAGGCATACGTGGATACAAAGGAAAGGCACTGAAGGTACCTGTAGGGCAAGAGATAGCAAATATTTTTTTTAATTATTGTATTGCTTGTCTTTGACAGGTACCATGGCCAGTACTGTATGTAAAAGCAAATAATGTTTAGATACTGCAAAAATACATCACTCGTTTACACTTCATGAACCTTAATAAAAACTTCTTTTGGTCTTTGTAAGACTTATACAACATCAGTAGATGGAGTATTCATATACATGCAGGGTGGCATACACTGTGTGCACAATTATTAGGCAAGTGAGTATTTTGACCATATCATCATTTTTAATGCGTATATTCCAACTCCAAGCTGTATTAACTTGAATGCTTATTGGATTTAAGCACGTCAGGTGATGTGTATTTGTGTAATGAGGGAGGGTGTGGCCTAAGGAGATCAACACCCTATATCAAGGTGTGCAGAATTATTAGGCAGCTAGTTTTCCTCAGGCAAAATGGGCCAAAAAAGAGATTTAACTGACTCTGAAAAGTCAAAAATTGTAAAAAGTCTTTCAGAGGGATGCAGCACTTTTGGAATTGCTAAGATATTGGTGTGTGATCACAGAACCATCAAACATTTTGTTGCAAATAGTCAACAGGGTCGCAAGAAATGTGTTGAGAACAAAAGACGCAAATTAGCTGCCAAAGATTTGAGAAGAATCAAACGTGAAGCTACCAGGAACCCATTATCCTCCAGTACTTTCATATTCCAGAGCTGCAACCTACCTGGAGTGCCCAGAAGTACAAGGTGTTCAGTGCTCAAAGACATGGCCAAGGTAAGGAGGGCTGAAACCCAACCACCACTGAACAAGAAACATAAGTTGAAACGTCAAAACTGGGCCAAGAAATATCTGAAGACAGATTTTTTCAAAGGTTTTATGGACCGATGAGATGAGAGTGACTCTTGATGGACCAGATGGATGGACCTGTGGATCAGTAATGGGCACAGAGCTCCACTCCAACGTGGAGGTGGGGTACTGGTATGAGCTGGTATTTTTAAAGATGAGCTAGTTGGACCTTTTGCATTGAAGATGAACTCAAAATCAACTCCCAAACCTACTGCCAGTTTTTCGAAGACACTTTCTTCAAACAGTGATACAGGAAAAAGACCATGATTTTATGCAGGCCAATGCTCCATCACTTGCATCGAAGTTCTCCACTGCGTGGCCAGCCAGTAAAGGCCTTAAAGATGAAGGAATAATGACATGGCCCCCCTTCCTCATCTGACCTAAACCCTATCGAGAACTTGTGGGCACTTCTTAAACGCTAGATTTACGGGGGAGAAAAACAATACACCTCTCTGAAGAGTGTCTGGGAGGCTGTAGTCACTGCTCCACAAAAAGCTGATGGTCAACAGATCAAGAAACTGACAGACTCCATGAATGGAAAGGCTTATGACTGTTATTGGAAAGAAGGGTGGCTATATTGGTCATTGATTGATTGATTTTGTTTTTTGAAATGTCAGAGATGTTTATTTGTAAATTTTGAGGTGTTTGTTTATTATTCTCACTATAACAGATGAAAATAAACAAGTGAGATGGGAAAATTTTCATTTTTCCTTTAGTTGCATAATAAATCTGCACACTAATAGTTGCCTAATAATTGTGCGCACATATGTATTCCCCTGATGATGTTCACACTCACATTTCCGTTGTGAAACATTCAGGTTTCAGGTTTATTAACATTTTGGATTGACTGATAGCACTGTGTTTGTTCCATATTAAAATTAATCCTCAAAAATACAACTTGCCTAATAATTGTGCACACAGTGTATTGACCTGCCGGTAAAATGACTTGTTAATATGAAGGACTCAAAGGTCTGTACTAATATGTAATATCAAGAGAAATATGTCTCAGCTAAGCCACCTCAGATCACTTCAAAGTGACGTTTTGTTGGGAGGTGAAACTGCAGAGAAGAGTAAATACTTTCCTGATACCTTGGAAGTATTATGAAGCCCCAGGGATGGGTTTGTTACATATTTGTAAAACAGTAACAGATACATTTTTGTAGTATCTAAAGTGTTACTGAAGAAAAAAATAAAAAGGAAAAAAAAAAAATCTATATACCATATATAAATGTACCAACAAACATATAGTGTAGCCAAATGAAGATGGCATCAGTTGTGGGGCTTGCATGTGTTTCTCTGGTTAAGGCACTAAGTGGCTGTGTCACTTCTACACACAAATCATACAAGTCCTAGATAATTGAGCTCAAGGTGAATGGAAAACCACCTCCTTTTTTAGTGGCCCACAGTCTCCACTGGCGATTGACTCAAAGCAGCATTGTGCCACAGCATGGAGAACATTAAAGTGGAGAACCTCCGGATATTCATTTTAAGAGGAGAAACACATGCAGACAACAATATGGAAAGTGAAAGTGAACTTAAAATAAGTGTTTTGATGTCACTAAGGATGGAGCGGCAATGGGGCAAGTTTTGATCAGGTTAGGTTGGGGAGCTTGCACTGGTACAGAGCATTACCGCACCCACCACACTATGAAACAGCTCGGGATCCTGGTTGGCAACCCCCCAGGCAGCCACACAGTCCAGTCCCACCCTTCAGAAATGACCATCTATCTGCTGCAGCCAGATGTTACGTGGGAGCCATTTGGGTCCTCAAAAATGAGGATCCTACAAGCTGGATCACCCTCAGGGAATCGCGCCACATGGCTGTAGTGCTGTAACCGATGCTCCCTCATAATACAGGTAGTGTGCTTCATTCGACACAAAGTCAAACCAGCGGTACCCAAGGACTCTCTGAAGAGACACAGTACCAAAGGAGCCCAGTCTTCGTCTCAGGTCACTGGATAGCGTCCATGTCTCACAACCATATAGCAAGACAGGCAGCACCAGAGCCCTAAAGACTTGGACATTCATCCTTTTGCATAGATATTTGGAGTGCCACACACCCCTTTCCAGTGACCTCATGACCCCCCAATGCTCTCCCAATCTTCATGGGACTTCATGGGAAGAGTCACCAGAGACATGAATGTCACTGCCGAGGTAAGTAAACCTCTTGAAAAGGTTGACACTCTCTCTGCAGACAGATACACTGTGGATGGCCATGTCCAAGAGGTCATTAAAGGCCTGGATCTTGGTTTTAATCCAGGACACTCGCAAGCCCAGACACTCAGACCCTTCGCTCAGTCTCAGACTCTGCGCAAATTACAGCATTGTTAGCCAAGTCAAGATCAGTGAATCTTTCTTCACCACCAGATGTCCCACAGCTGCTGGACTCCACAACCTTGCCGAACATCCAGTCCATGTAAGTATTGAAAAGATCAGGAGCAAACACACACCAGTGACAAACCCCAGAATCAAGTAGAAAAAACGCAGAGGTTCTGCCTCCACTCTGCACAGCACTCACAGTACCAGTGTACAGACCGACCATGGGGATCCCACGAACCCTCAGAATGTCCCACAGGGCAGCTCGATCAACTGAGTCGAATGTACCCACAAAGAATTCATTAAGTAAATAATATAACTAAAGGTATACAAGTGAACAACTGTAAGCAGTTTGGTTTTATGCCAGAGAGAGGAACAACTGGTGCAGTCTGTCCACTGATACAACTCATAAAGAAGCAACACGGAAAACAGAAAGGCTCACGTGGTATTTACTGATTTGGAGAAGGTTTATCATCAAGTGCTACATCAAGAGGTCTGGAGGACCATGAGAGAGAAACGAGGAGCAAAGTAGTATGTGAGGATTGTCTAAAATATGTATGAGGGAATGAGGACCCCAGTTGGGGTAACAGACAAGACCCCAGTTAGGGGAGGTATGTACCAGGGGTCTTCTTGAAGCCCTTACCTCTTTAATCGGTTTATGGATGTGTTGAGGCATGGGATAAAAGACTAAATTCCCCTGGTCCAGGTGTTTTGCTGATGTCATTATGTTGTGTTGGATGAACAGAGAAGGGCTTTGAAAGACAGAAGGTTGAAAATAAATAAAATATAGACAGAATACGAGATATTTAATGATGATGAAGACTCAGAAGTTAGACAGCAGGGAGAGCTACTGAAATGAGCGGATACATTTAAATATCGAGGATCAGTGGTAGCCTAAGATGGAAAATTAGATGCAGAGAGTGCAGTAGGGATAGAACAATTGGAAGAGAGTATTAAATAAGACAGTATAAAGACCTACAGTGGTCTATGGAGCCAACACATAGCCAGTAAAGGGAGTGCAGGAGAAGAAGTTAAATGTGGCAGAAATGAGAATGTTGAGATTAATGTGTGGAGTTAAAGAAAAAGGAGAAAATAAGAAATGAGAAAAATCAGAGGTACAACAAAAGTGGGAGAACACTTAAGAAAATACAGAAAAGCAGGCTGAAGTGAAATGGGCATGTGATGAATGAATATGTGGGCAAAAGAGTGATGGGAATGGCAGTGCAGGGGAAGATAAAGTGAGGGAGGCCAAAGCAGAGGTGGAAGGATAAAGTAAAAGATCAGGGAGGAGGCACAGGATTGTATGTAGAAGGTTGATCAAGCACAACAACTCCACACTGAAGTAAGGAAAGTTCAAAAGGAAGACAATTTCTAAAATCAGTACCTTTAAAATGTCCCTAAAAGCTGTTATGTGACAATCTTTGTTGATCATTTCTACATGTTAAGATTAATAAAATAACTTTTACGCACCTGTTAATGAATGTTATAAAGTGTTGCTGAAACACCTGGGCGAATGCCTTTTAAAGCTGTGGACAAATAGCAGGAAAAGCACCACAGCATGAAAATGGAATGCCTGCTCTGACCAGCTGAAGGCAACAGCAAAAGGTTCATCTGAAAGGACAAAAACAAGTGGAGAGCAAGAACATCTATGTTGAGAGCCTGGAGATTGTCCGTGCCCACAGAGGTGGTCACTTGTGCACCTTCCAAGTTGAAGAAGCCATCTCTTGAGTGAATTGAGCAAAACAGTAAACTTATTAGTTAAGAGGATCATCAGCTTGGATCACTGATAAACAAGGAAGTGGGGTGGGTGATGGGTTGGGGGGCATGTGGAGATGTTTAGGTTTGGTGTTGGATAAATCATAGGCCATGAATTTAATAATGATAATTATTTAGTTTGGTTGCCATCAAAAGCCTAACAGTGACAACACTAATTTGTTGAGGTCAGAGACTGGGCACTGATGTTGAAAAATTCAGGAGTAGTGGAGCACAGTATTGATTTTACTCAAATGAAACATTAGTCCCTCAGTGGTTAAAGAGCCTGTTTGTTGATTCACAATGGAGCGGAGGTTTGAATAACTGTTGAAAGTGCCAAAGCCAAAGCAGGAGACAACCATTATTGATAGGGAGCCAGCTCATTATAAGGCCCAGTCATGTGCCCACCCGCACTACATTGTGCCAATTTAGAATTACCAGTGAACCTAACTTGTACATACTTGGTCGGGTAAGAGGAAAACTGAAGTACCTGGAAGAAAAGCTAACTAAACAGGAATAATGATCAAAGTTTACAGTGACAACATTTAGATTCAAGATACAAGTCAGGTTTATTGTCTGGTGTTACTTGCTTGTCTTTTTAGAAAAGTTGACAATCATAGAATGAAGACTCAAACTCACAATGAGGACTAAGATTTTGGTCAACATGTGGCTGCAACAGGAAGGCTGCATATTTCCTGCTAGTATTTGTGCTCTTGGCCGTTGGCGTGTCTTTACTGTTGGTGTAATTTTTAAAAAGTCCTTGCTTCTGCTTCCTGGCGAGATGTACGCTATTTGCACACAAGGATGGGTAGGGGGGTTGAATCTGACTGAATAATTACATAAGCTTTATAACTGGGGTCATCTTGGGTTTCATAGTTGAGTCCTCTCTGTATGAGTCGGTTTCTTCAGGGTGCATCAGGTAAGCACAAAGTCCAGGGGCCGTTGGCCTCAAGCACAGGCATACACTTCCTTCATATCTCAGGATTAAAGTCTGGGATTTCACCGATTCTTGTGTATTACTTGATGAGAATGCAGTGGTTTTCTGTTTTTTTGCTGTCCAGTTTGTGCCTGTCCACGATTCCAACGCAGACTGGCAACTGAAAGATTACCAGTTGGTTTATGGCTTGATTTTTTATTTGTGTGTACCGTTAGGAAGTCCTGCGGATTGTCTTTGTTCTTCAGCTGTACTCTTTTTGAGCAGTCTGTCTAAGTGCCTTATGCTTTAGATCTGCTACTTCAGTAATCCTAAAGTATTTATAAGTTTCTTCTAGGTCCAGTTATCTGATGCTAGTTTTAAATCAAGGTGGGCATCTTCAGTGGATGTTCACTTCCTTCTAACGTATGGAACAAGCTCATCAAGCCTAAACGTTATTTGGATGTCATTCAAAAAATCCATTGCAGCTATTCTTCTAGGAGCTGTGAATTTTCAAGTCACCCAAATTGAACAGTTCAGGGTTTGGTTGATTTCGAGTGCTTATGTTGAACCCATGTTGCAGTTACGGAGGAAGATGAACATTGGGTTTTAGTGTTATACACAACAACAGTGGAGACAACAAGCCTAACTGAAAAATTCCTCTTCTTATTGCATTTGGGATTGTGATCCAGCATGGTCATCATGAAGCTGCAGGGTTGTCTGGACAGAGTGTGGGGAGAATGAGATGAAACTTTGGAGAGCAGGGTAAATTTGATACTTGCAGGCTTCTTGGATTCTTAGATGTGCGATACGCTTACAAAATCATTTTTTGTTTATTTATATATAGTCAACCCATGGCACACTCAGATTTTAGGCCTTCCTGCAGAACTCTGTAATTACTTTATTTGGCAAGACTTGGTCTTTTGTGCTTTATGTGCTTCTTGCATTTCCCCTTCTACTCTGTTGCCATCACGTTATTTCGATCTCCGCGATTATAAATTCTATTGAGTTGATAACTTCTTGTTGCATGCCCAGTAGACAGTCAGTCACACTGTATGATGAAAATTGGATTCTTCCTGATATTCTGGCCACTAATATACACAAATTAAACCCAAGGCAATACAATTACTGTGGCAATAAGTCAGTAGACAAGAAAAACAAATTTCCACAATGAATACAGCAGTACAATGAAGAGTGCAGAGGGCAGCACAACTGCAGACTGTAACACCGATTATAAGCACAAAGCACTTGCTACATGTAGAGCAGCAAAAGGGCTTCTCGTAGGGCTAAATTCCCAACAATGGCTTGGATTGATTATTTTCAGGATAGGAGCAGACCTCACTTTTGAGTCTTTTTTTGTGATTTTTGCACTGCTTCTTTTGTTATTCTCTTAGATTTGCGGTCAAACTTGGCGTAGTACTTGCATTGTCCCTAATGGTGCTTCCTTGTGTGATTCACGCAGAGTGACGGCAATGGGTCTGGAATTATTTTGTAAAAGACCAGTTGTTCCCAGCACCAGTGGCACAATCTCAGTTTTAATTCACTTCTGGCACATCTCAGATTGCATTTCTTGCCACTTGGTTATTTCTGGTCTGTCCATTCCAATTACAGAGTGATTACTTGGGACTGAAACTGGCATCCGTTTGTCCGTTAGTTGGCATTGGCATGTCCCAAGTGACACACACTTCCTCAGTTTCTGTCATTCGGTCTGGAGTGTGGTCCCAATGCATCTGTGGTACTGGCAGTGTGTATTTTTCCATATTTTCCAACAATGCAATCTGACAATTGAATTGTATCACTGCCTGTGTAAGTCATTTGCCTCACAACTGGCATTCAGATGAATAACCGCTTCCTTCCCCGTTTGGCAGAATCAGCACCTTCTGTTTTACCATTCTTTTCTATTGTTGTCTTGAAAGACCTTGAGTGCAGACTGTTGTCCTGTGCAGCTATGATTAGTGTTCATCCCTTGGTCTTGACTCACTCGTTGCAAGCCATTCATGGGTTAGATCTTGATCTACATGTAGCTAGATCAGAGGTCCGCTTGTTTCTCACTGTATTTAATGTCTTCAATTGCTACTCCTCTTCTGCTGGTCAGTCCTTTTGAATTCTTGTTTTTGCTGTCATTCCAGCCTTGGACTCAATTTCTCAAAATGTTCTTGGTTTGCTAACTATCACGAAAGGTTGTGAACTTCACTCTGTGGTGGCCTCTGTGTGAATTCTTTTGTGGTTCTGAAGATGGCTCCTTCTCAAAAACTTTTTGCCACATTCATTACAGCAATATGGCTCCTCTTTGGTGTGAATTCTAAGGTGTAACTGCAGATTACTCTTCCGAAAGAATTGCTTGCCACATTCAGAACAACAAAACTGCTTTTCTCTCGGGGTTAATTTCTCAGTGTGAACTCTTGTGTGTCTCTGAAGAGTAGTCCTGTGAGAGAATTTTTTACCACACTGCAAACAGCAATAGGGCTTCTCTCCAGAATGAATCCTGCTGTGTCTTCGAAGAGTAGTACTGTCGCAGAAGTGTTTACCACATGCCAAACAGCAATATGGCTTCTCTCCTGTGTGAACTCTTTTATGGATCTGAAGACTGGTGCTTTGTGAGAATCCTTTGCCACATTCAGAACACCAGTATGGCTTCTCTCTAGTGTGAACGCTTTTGTGGCGCTGAAGGTGGCTCCTTTGTGAAAAACATTTTTCACATTCAGAACAGCTGTATAGCTTTTCAAGGGGTTGTCCAGTGTGGATCCTTGCATGTCTCTGAAGATTGGTCATTTGTGAGAATCGTTTACCACATTCATTACAACAATAGGGCTTCTCTCCAGTGTGAGTTCGGATGTGTCTCCCTAGAGCACTCTTGTCACAGAATTGTTTGCCACATTCAGAACAGCGGTGAGGTTTGTTTCCTATATGAAGTTTAAAAGGAAAAAGAAAAGTCAGTTTTCAATCCACAGTCCTATTTACATTAAATTCACAACATTAAATATATTCTGGTTAAAATTAAAAACACAATTTTAAAAGCATAAAGATGCTTAAGATGCTTGTGGATAGATATTAAATGTGTTCATTTTGCCTTCCATATTACAACTACTCACCACATGAGCACAATCCCTGGAATTAAGAAAGTGAAATAGTAAACTTAATACATCAAGTGCGAGAGACAAAACTGACCAAATTTTTGGTCACATTCTCTGTAGTACATTACAAAACTGAATAAGCACTTTAAATAATACTCTTAAAATATCAATAAAAATGTACGTCACTCTTATTTTCTTCAATTAATTGAGGTAAGAAGTGATATTTCATCTATAGAGTGCCATGCCAAACATCAAAATGTGCCTCGGCATTTCTTCAGAATTAGACTAAAGCCACTGAAATCTGAAATTAGACAGAGATTCAACATATAAAATCAAAATAGCCTCTTTTAATCACCAAAGTAATGCGGATGAATGAACAAAGAGATGCATTAATGCATAGGTCTACAGGCCCTGCAGTGGTCTAGAAGAGAAACTAGAAAATGAGAACACACACAGGATCAGCACAGTTATGTATTTCTGCTCTGAAACCAGGACTGGACCACTCTGCGACACACCAGTGACATTTATACTCTCCTTTACAATGCACTATCAGGATTTATTTATGCTAATTAAACTAACATTTGCTCTGTTTTACCGTGTATTTAAGCTTCTACTTTTTACAGGCATGTACTCAATAAAGAGCAGTACATAAAGGAAAAAGTTACTTAACTCTTCCAATTAATTAGTGCACTATTTCTGTGGGTTTTCATTGATCAAAGAGAGGCGGATGTCACCTTTTGGTCTCTTTTCCACAAAAATCAGCATTATGGATGCTCCAATCAGGTTTGTTTTTTAGGCCCAATATCAATCACCAATTCAATTTTATGTTAGTATAATTAGCCAATTCAGATTTTTTTCTTTCTATACTATATTATTATAAAGTGTGAGGGACTTACCAGGAACCTATATTGGGTTCATCTACTCCCGCACTTGATGATCACACACAAAGACGTATTCACATAGTGATCATCAAGTGGTGCCAAGTGCCAGTCACTCTGTAGCAATCCACAGAAGACACATCTTTACATGCAGACATACCGAGAGCCCATGCAGACAAAGTCTTGAGGGGTGCTAATTACCAGTCATTCCGCAATGGTCTGCAGAAGATTGTCTACATTTTGTTTTATAATTGTGTCTTTCATTTTTCTATTCTTTAATATGTAAAGTAGGGCTGTGCGATATGACCCAAATCTTATATCCCGATATTTCATTTCATATCCCGATATCACGATATAGTACATTTTCTTTGTATTCAGTGAATAGTTTATATAATCACCACTCCTTTTTTTTATTTAAATTAAAAAAATCAAAAATGAGAAGTACTCAACTTGTAATTATTTCTGTTCTTTTATTTAGAACATTTGAGCAAATGTTTGACTTAGAATGTAAACATAAAATGTTAATGTATCAAATATAAAACACTTTTCAAAAACAAATTACTAAAGGCCCAATATAAAATACTGCTATATAAAATGCCTGACAAACAAAATGTGAACTGTAGCAGCAATAACTCTCACAACATATATTAAATATAAAAGGATCAAAGCACTAACAACTAAACTATATAAGGCCAATAAACCCTTTAAACAAAATAAATACAAGTCTAACATTAACTGTCAAAACCAAATGTAAACATTGTACTTCAAACTGTAGCAGCAATAAGGCTTACGACAAAAATATATTAAATATATAATATTAAATATAATATTTTTAGGCTACATTCTAGTAAAATGTTAATTTGCACATCGTAGTGTGGCAAATCTCCGTTAATGAGTTACAGCTGATCGCCCCGTGCGTGGGACTGGGCGCGCTAGCGTGTTGATGCCGCCCAGCCCCAAGCACGGGCGCATCTGTAACTCGTTAATGGAGATTTGCCGTTAATGCAGTTGTGGCGTAAGCGTAATTTTAACAAGATTAAGCGCTGACAGCAAACGCTGCAGGGAAAATTATGCCTTAAGCAAATTGTTTTGGTAGCAATTAATCTTCCAAGCTTTTAACATGCTCATTTAAATAGTACCTTTACAACTGTAATATCCTACGTGGCCTGCCTCTCAGTTGTAAACTCTCTGCATGCTCGCTCACGTACTTTTTGCGGAGGTGGTAGAAGAGGTTTGTCGTGTTGGAGTCTGTGGTAGCGATCGATTTGCAGCATAATTTGCACAGTACCGTTTTCTGGTCCGTGTCAGACTTTTCAAATCCAAACCATCTCCATAATACAGAGGTAGCCCATCGTTTAGGAACAAGGTCCTTCTGTTTGGAGCTACCTGGTGTTGCCTCGTCTTCATCAGCCATGCTAG
The DNA here is from genome assembly GCF_016835505.1 of Polypterus senegalus. Lineage (NCBI taxonomy): Eukaryota > Metazoa > Chordata > Cladistia > Polypteriformes > Polypteridae > Polypterus > Polypterus senegalus. The sequence goes on along the minus strand of NC_053161.1, from coordinate 166,105,839 downwards.
TGTGTCTGCATCCACGTGGTGGCCATCAAAACAATGAAAAAAATATTGCCGTAAACAGTTTATTTTGCGACACCACGAAACAAACGATAGCGTAATGTGCAGCGATAGACGTTTTCATATTGTCATCCGATATATATCGTTATATCGAACAGCCCTAATGTAAAGCACTTTGAGCTACTGTTTGTATGAAAATGTGCTATATAAATAAATGTTGTTGTTGTTGTTGTACATAGAGGCTCGCTACCACCAGGCTATAACAAACATGGAGGTGCCCTCACAACACACATAAAGCACAACTCTATTTGTCACATGCCACTCACTAACAAATCTGGGTCTTGCTTTTACCTCAGTTCTAATTAACAATAGAATCCCTGAAGTTTATGAAAAAACACGTAATCCCAGGCCACCTTAAATTCCCTTGCACCTCCTCATCCGTGTCTTTTGTTTTACAAATGTGTCGATCAGCACAAGCAGCAGGCAGCCTGCTATCACATACCCCACCGACACAGTTTTAGCTGAATACCAAGTTCTCCCAGCTCAAGTTTGTTTATCTGGGTGTGAGGTGCCTTGAATTGTATAAGGTAAATAATATATCGTTATTTGGAACACATACATTTCATGTGTGTTCCGTGTCTACAATGATCTATGTAAATGTAGGATGAAACGAATGCGAGAAATGCAAGAAACACATGAAATGAACACATAACTAGGACAGAAACTTTTTTCATGTTCTATTAATAATTGGCAAAATGCTGAGGTGAAGTGTATAATGTGTGAAGACTGAAGTCCAAATATCAAAACTTTCACAAAAGACACAGATATAACAAAACAAGTGAGATTTTTTTCAAGAATTTAACCAAAGTAAAAGAAATTGGGATAGGCTACGACACACACTCCCACATATATGTCTGCTTGGCTGGTGTAGAAGTAAGAACTACTATCTCCAAGTCGAGAGGTGGCGGGTTTGATTCCGGGTCTTTCATGCATTGGATTGTTTTAAGTAGTGAGCGGTTATTACTATTACTATTAGAAAATAAAAACATACATTTGATTTATTTGAGTCTGTAAGAGCCGGTGTAAATTTATGCCGTTTTGTTTCATCATTCACTTTCATTCTCTCAGTCACGTTCACACTCCCCCTGATCTGACACTGCTTTTTTCAAATAAAAATGTACTAGAACAATCATTAACTTCGATGAGGATGAGGGCTCTAAATGACAGAAGGAGAACAGAAGCCCTCCCTGCAAGAAACGTCCACTCACACACAAGAACAGCGCAGCTGCACCAGACGTAAAGGTGGAAGATGGCACCATTTGGATGCAGTAACAGGTTGGTCAGGCGTCATCCTGCCAGTCAGTCCGCCCCATATCTGTCCTTCAATGAAACAGCAGAGCTTACAAAGCTCGCCAAAGTATTGTGCAAAGTTCTGTTTGTGATTATGTTTTGTGATGGTCTTTATATAAAACATGTATTTGTTACTTATATAAAAGCCAGATCGAATGTTATTTGTCTATTTACCTATATTTATTTACAGGTCTTCCTACAATGTAAAGTCACAAGTAGACTGCAGAGCATCCTGTGTTTATATTATGTGTTCAACATTTCTTGCCTCACATTTCCTGTCATCCTATATTTACATAGATCATTGTAGACACGGGACACTCATCAAATGCATGTGTGTTCATATTCCAAATAACAATATATTATTTACCTTATACAATTCAAGGCACCTCACACCCAGATAAACAGACTTCAGCTGGGAGAACTTGGTGTATGACTAAAGCTGCATCAGTGGGGGAGATGGGATAGCAGGACGCTTGGTGTTTGTGCTGATCGACACATTTGCAAAACAAAACATGCTAATGAGGAGGTGTGAAGAAATTTAATGTGCCTTGGGATTATGAGTTTTTTCCATAGGCTTCAGGGATTCTAGTGTTAGTTACGTGTTCAGCATTTCTCGCCTTGCATTTCCTGTCATCCTACACTTACACAGACCGTTGCTGACACGGAACACAAATTAAATGCTTGTATTCCAAATAATATATTATTTACCCTCTACAAGTCCAGGCACCTCACACCGAGATAAACAGACTTGAGCTGGGAGAACTTCAGCTCTGTCGGGGTGTTGATCAGCATAAGCAGCCTGCTATCCCATCAACACATTCCTAAAACCAAGACACTGATGGACAGGTGAGAAGGAATTTAATGTGGCCCGGGATTATGACATTTTTTGTAGGCTTCAAGGATTCTAGTGTTAAGGAACAACCTTAATAGCCTTGTGACCTGTGAATAAGAAACCAGCAATCTAACCCACATTAGGCACCCTCGTACAATTTCAATTACTCTACATAAAAAGCAACATGACATTTATTATCATACTAGCAAAATACCCGTGCTTCGCAGCGGAGAAGTAGTGTGTTAAAGAAGTTCTGAAAAAGAAAAGGAAACATTTTAAAAATAACGTAACATGATTATCAATGTAATTGTTTTCATGACAAACGGCAGCGGGAGCGTGTCCATAAACTTAATTTAAACTTACGGTTTACAGAGTGCTTTGTTTCCGCAGTAGCTGCACTTATGAATAAGCTTGTATGAGTTTTCTTCAGCGCTCTTTGGGAGCTCTTCCTTCTTTTCTACGTACTGCGGTCAGTGTCAGTTGACGGGATTACGTGGGAGGCGTGATGATGTGACACGCAGCTCCGCCCCCCACGGCCATCGAGCTAAAGTCCATTACAGTATATGGAGAAAAATAGGTTCCAGTTATGACCATTACGTGTAGAATTTCGAAATGAAACCTGCCCAACTTTTGTAAGTAAGCTGTAAGGAATGAGCCTGCCATATTTCAGCCTTCTACCTACACGGGAAGTTGGAGAATTAGTGATGAGTCAGTGAGTGAGTGAGTGAGTGAGTCAGTCAGTGAGGGCTTTGCCTTTTATTAGTATAGATAACAATATCAAATAGAAGAAAATGTAACTTAAAATAAAATAGATAGCAAAGTCTCTATATAAACAGTCATAGAAAAGCTTACTGAAAAAAGCAGAATCAGGTGGGTCATTCACGGATTGTTCTATGTCCGGCACCTCCTCCTTGATGAATTTCTTTTATGGGTAGCCCAGTCAGCACTAGGGCTGTAGATTAACCGATTTCACATTGAAAATTACGATTTGACAGAACTTTCAAATCTTAAAAGTTGTGATTCTGTTTAGCCTGTACATTATAAAGTGTTTCAGCACTGTATGTTGAGCACATTCATTTCCCCGTTTTTTTTCTCCTTTCAAAATATGACTCCTGGAGAGTAAATGTATTGTACTGGGAATTCCTGCTAAATAACAATGAGCACAAGCAATACTTAAATAGGAACATTTAGTGGAACTTGTAGCTATAGGAGCAGCAAAAAAAAAACAAACAAAATACCGTAAGCTCGGACATGCTGTAGTTTCCAGACTGAACTACACTTTTTCAACTAACGAATGTATTATTGATTAATTGCACACAATCACAATGTATAAACTATTTTTTAAAATACTGATAAATTGATTAAACAAGCTTCTCCCCAACCACTTCCTACAGAGTTCAGCTGGACATGCACAGGGTGACTTCTCTAATTCCCTCTTTTCAGTTTGTTGCTCCACTTTCTTTAATGGAAAGGCTACTATTCCCACCCTCACTCTCTCCTCAAGTCTGACTCCTCCATTTACATATACAGGAAGCTCTGGCAGCAAAAAAAAAAAAAATGACACGTGTGCTTAATGGAGTATACAAAAGCTAAATTACCACATACCTTAGAAAATCAGATTCTGCAAAACTCAGTTTAAGATTGCCCCATTTACTGATTACTGATCAAATTGTTTAGAGCGAAGAAGAAAAAAAAAAAACCTGCAAATTTAGATCAGTGGCCGACTAAGAAGGATATTTTCCTGCTAACATTGCATTCAACGCCTTCTTCTTCAACTTGACAGCGTCCCTTACTGCTAAAGTTAGACATTTATGAAGTATGCCTATAGAGGTGAAGGGAAATGCTACCGACTGCACCACAAAGCATATTCCATGTGATTATTTTGCTTGAGTTTATGCAGCGTAAACCCCTTGAACAGTGTGTCCTCCAAAGACTCCTTGTGCTGCTGCCATGACTGGCACCAACAAATCGCTTTTCAGAGGTCCTCACAGCAGCCTCCACTATTGTGGTCTTCTACATGGTCTATTTAGACTTTACACCCCTGATGCTTGCATTGCTGCAGGAGAAAACCTTCAGAGCAGAGGCTCTCATGGTTTGGGTCAGCTATCCGAGTCAGCCATCTATCAAGCAACAATCAGTTGTCAGCTCAGCACCTCTCTTTACCCACTGGCCCAAGAGTTTCTCACTGGTGGTCACTACTCAACCACCTGAGTGTGTAGGGGGTGAGGCTTTATACTTTTGTGTTTAGTATTTTGTGTGTCCTACAGTATAAGTTTGAGCAAGAAACAAGTACTGCATTATTAAAATGGTAATCAATATTCATAATGTGAAACAAAAATTAACTGCTTGCAAGTTACTAAGGGTTAAAAGCTGACAAAGCTGTTTTGCTATAATGGCAGGTTATTCATACAGGCGTCTGTTATAAGACAGGGTGCAGTAAGCTGAGCGAGGACAAATTCTTTATTTAGAACGTTTCTGTTAGACACAGGAAAGATGACCGTTCCTTCTTTACAGCATCATCTGCAATGTCCACAAAACAGAAATTGCACCGAATAAGACAAAAGGCTTAGGTAAACACATTATGTTTATTGATAAGTAAGGGGGTTGGGGTGGGCTAAGGGTGGAAAATGAATATAAAAAAGCCAACCAAAAAGTGAAATTTGCTCTCCTGCCATGCAACGTGGAATCCATTTCTTCATCTGTGACTGAATAAAGTCTGATTGATTGAACTATTTCTGTCTTCCTCGGAGACCTCCTTCCGCAATAATAACGAATGAAGACAATCGCATCCAACATCACTTGTTAGCGGAGCCCAAATTCACTTTTGAAAAAGCCCCAAAAGTGGCACAAGCAATGGAAATGGACAACAAAGACGTGCAGGACTTGCAAGGGGCACTTAAAAGCAAGTATGGGAGCTTATGCAAAGTGCACAAATCAGTTGGCAGTGTACAAGTTGGTCTCAAAGTAGTCAACACGGAAAACATGTTACAGATGTGGAGGCGAACACAGGGCAACCGAATGTCAAACAAAAAAAAAAAAAAAATGGCACAAATGTGGCAGAAAGTACCATATTAATAAAAAGTGTGCAGGGCCCAATCACCAGTTGATACGGTTAAAACGTTTGGGAAAGAAAGGCAGAAGCAGAGAAAAATGGAGGAAAAAAAAAATTTAAAAGCACACCACATTGTTAAAACTGTTGAAATGGTCTCCAGTGATGCAGAGGATATGTTTACTACTTATAATCTAAAGGCGTCCAAAATTCCAAACTTGACAAAAATGAAGGAGAGGTCCCCCCACCCCCGTTATCTTTGAAGTGGACACTGGATGTAGTGTAACAATAACGACTTGGGCAGAGTATTCAAAATTAGGGGCTGGTGGAAAAGAGAAAACATTCATCTGAAGACTTGTACAGGAGAGAAGGTTAATGGGCTTGGTGTGACAAATGTGACTGTACAATATTACCAGTTTGTTTATACAAGATGAATGCATGTTTTAGGGGTCTCAAGTCATCATTCCAAACAAAGGCCATAAGGTGGTGCTAGCAAAGTTACAACCAGTGTCCTCTGGGTATACCGCAAATGAAGGCCCTGGCTAGAAGTTTTTATTTGTTGGCCAAACCTGGACAGGGAGATTGAAGCACTAGTTCAGTCATGTACCAAGTGTCTAGAATACTGGAATACTCCAGCTACAGCTCTTCTGCATCCCTAGGAATGGCCTAGCAAACCATGGCAGAGACTGCAGGTCGAGTCACTCCATGAACTAAGGAATGATACAACAATATAAAAGTGGAAATACAGTGAATTTTTTTATGTGCAATTTTGGCTAGTCCCACTCTACAATAATGTCTGTTTTGAAAAACAAGAACATTTATTTAAATACTAGCTGTGTAAAGCCGTGCTGTAAAAAGCCTGGGCTCCTACATGGATTCTGGCCCTTCAATCAGTCGCATCGGCTGTGCATTAGCAGGTAAGTGAGGTTCTCTTTCCTCGGCGGTTTTGTTTTGCCGACCTGGGGCCTCATGTATAAACGGTGCGTACGCACAGAAATGTTGCGTAAGAACTTTTCCACATTCAAATCACGATGTATAAAACCTACACTTGGCGTAAAGCCACGCACTTTTCCACTGTACCTCATGCCTTGTCGTACGCAAGTTCTCTGCTCGGTTTTGCAAACTGGCGGCACCCAGCGTCAAAGCAGTGCTACTGTTCCTGTGTGGTTACACCTTACTTTCCTGACGTGGCTTTATAAATACACCGAAACTAACCGCATATTGTTTATTAGTGTAATGCATCTGATTGTAATTAACTTGTAACAATATAATGGTAGAGGGAACAGCCATAGTATTCCAAATACCATAACTGCTTTAGCGTTGTTACTCTCTCTTCTTCTTCTTCTTCTTCTTCTTTCAGCTCCTCTTGTTAGGAGTTGCCACAGCGGATCATCTTTTTCCATATTTCTCTCACTGCACCACTCAGAGTATTTATATCACTGTATCTGAGTGTGAATCACAGCAGCAGCTGATCGGAAAGGGAATTATCGGTATACAGTTTCAAGGACACGCTGTCTCTGCCACTGCAAAACGTTTTAAAGCCTTTCATGTACGGACCTCACGGTTCAGAAACAGAAACGATATCATTTATAAGGTGAAATTCAGCAAAATATGTTTATTAAATTATACAGATAAAACTTTAACTTCATTTAAATAATCTATATTCTTCACTGGGAGTGTCGTTAAGGATAGAATAATTAAACATGTACTACGAAGATATTTCAATGTTCTTTAAACGTTTTGAAGAATCGGCGCTAAGCTTACAGATGGCTTAACGTCTGTTACAGAGCTGATTGTATGGCGATCGGTTACTTGGGGAAAGAAAAGCACTGACTGCAGTGACGGCTACGCCAATATATATTGAATATAAAACAGAAAGAGAAAATAACAACACAGCTAAAAACGCAGCGACAAATTTCGGCAAAAGATAAATGTTTGTGTCATGAGCACGAGGCGGCTATGCAGCCATCCACTGTGCATAAGGTACCTTACTGATGGGCGGGCGAAGGAGCCACCGATTCTTCCTCTGCCCAGTGCCACCACAAGCCTAGAGCTGCCCCTGTTACTGCTGCAATAAATTATTTCATCGAAGTGAAACACATGTTTAATAACATGCTTTAACTCCTATCATCATGAGAATGACATCACGTATACATCTCAGTATTTTAGTTATTCAGAGAGCTGTAATATCACGAATGTAATGGACTCTGTGTCCAGTTGGAGGAAGAGAGCCGGTTTAAGAAGCAAGTAGTGATTCACACACACAGAGCACATAGAAGATCAAATACAAAACAAAGCATTTAACGTGCTACTTTAATTACGATGTGATTTGAGAAACTGGTTAATTAAACGATTTTAAGATGAAGTTTATAATGTTCTACTTTAATGACAAAATAAACTACGTGATTAAAGTGGAAATGTCGAGATTGAAGTTGACATTTCGTGCTTTTTCCCCACCATGTGCCTTTTTTCTCTGTACCCTAATAAACTTTCATATGACACTCAGACAGTGGGCTACAACTCGGCTTTTCACGACAACTTTGATATGTGACTTCTTTTTTATTTCCGGCACTGTGCGATTTGTGAATGTGAGCTTTCAAGTTTCTCCAACACGCTATGTCACTCGATCAACTTCATTTTGTTGATTATACCACAGTTTATTTGAACAAATAGTATGTTTTTCCTTTGCCTCCACCTCGTATTCGCTGAAATTCTTATATTTTCCCCGTGCTTTTCCCATTGTCTTTTCGCAGAAGGTTGCGCTTAAGGCCAATTTATATTGATTTGCATATTCAAATAGGCGTAATTCTGGGAGGATTTGAGGCGTTACATAATGCGTGCACGAGCGTTAGTTTTTACGCTGATCAGGATTTATGTAGCGGAAGAACGTGGAAGTTGGAGTACGCACAGATTCCTGCATCTGGATTTTTCTGTGCGTAAACACATTTCGGCTTTCGTGCTTACATCATGTTATAGTGCGAGTTCTACGCATGGCGTTATACATGAGGCCCCTGATCACCTTGCATGTGCATTTGCGGCTAAAGGAGTTCCTCCCTCCTCTGAGTTTTCATTTTGCCAACGTGTTCACCTCCATTATCTATCAGCGGCTAAGCGAGTTTCTCTCTCCTCAGAGGTTTTGTTTAGCCGATATACTCGCCTCGCTTGTGTATTAGCAACTAAGCGAGTTTCTCTGTGGCAACAGAGTCGATTTTATTTGAGCTTCATGCTGTAGCCTCGCACTTCCGGGCCAGCCAGCCAGACAGACAGACATTTCTACGTGTACACGTTTAAATATAAGATGAGTGTGACATTATTGGCTCTTATGCTGTATGGGATATCTGACCTCTCCCCTGTAATTCCTGAGATACGCCCATATTGACTTGCATCTCCAGTGCCCCATAATATTCTCATTAATGCTCTGCTAATGTACCCGTCAAATGAAAATACAGAAAGTTGCATGCTGTGGGGGAGACTGGAGTACAGAGCAGAGATAACACTTTAATGCAGAATGTAAGGCATGTGTCTGGTTGTGCAGGAGCTTAGTTGTGTTTTAAAAAAAAAAAATCTCTGACAAGCCCAATTTTAAAAGCATTTTGTTAGAACGGTTTGTTTAAATGAAGATATCCAGAGTTATCTTGAAACTAGCTGTGTCAGCTGGCTTCGCCTAGGAAATTTTCAAAGTCATTTTCAGTTATAGTTGACTTAACACAGTTGGTTAACTGAAAGTATCACTAGTATTATGTAAATAACTAGGCACTTTTCAGTATACAATATTTCTTTGTTTTATATTTTTTACCAGGAGCAAATAATATTAATTCACTTGCACTAATACTGCTCAGCATAGTGCATACAGTCCTTGATGGTGTTGTTGTAAAAGAGACTGCAGCAGAACTCCATATTAAAGTTCATCACCAACAGCCATATTCGATAATGTTACAATGGTGATTTAAAGTGGATTTATGCAAAGCTACAAATCTACTAAAAGTCTCAACTCCTTATTACCTTCAAAGTCTACAATTAGTACTGTCTTGGTATACAGTGGGTTTGAATAATTGTATAACAACAAAAAAATGCAGTTACTAATTGAATTTACTAACTCTAAAGCACTGTCAACAACAACAACAAATTTCTATAGCAAATTTTCATACAAATGATGTGGCTCAAAGTGTTTTACAGGATGAAGAAAGAGAAAAAATACAATCTAAAAAATAAAATTAGGCAATTTTAATTAGCATAGAATAAAGGTAAGGTTCGGTGGCAAGGAGGACAGAAAAAAAAAAACCTCCAGGAAAAACAAAATCTGCAGGGGTTCTGAGGCCACAGGACCACCCAGCCCCCTCTATGCATATGCTGTCCTGTTCACTTATAACATTCTAAAAAACAACATCTCCATCAGCTATAGAAAAAAAAAAATAAAAAAAAAATTGGGTTACACTTGGGCTCAGAATTCTATACAATTGCGGTTAACCACAAGTCAGACTCAGTGTGGTGTTTAATGATTTGCTTTACATTTTGAAGCCCGCTTTCTGCTGCCATCTAGTGGATGAAATAACATTATGCTGCAAAATATGAAAATGTCTATGTGTTTGGCCACTCTAAGGTAACTCCTCAATATTCACAAGTGGGGTATAGCCTCCAAAAAAAGACATAATGGCAAATGAAGTCATAAAGGCAGTTTTAGAACTAACTAAAACAGAACCACAGCTTGAATCGAGCAACAGCTAAGATGATGTGAAGTGGTCATCAAATGTTAACAGGGAAAGTGAAACTGATGTATAATACAGCACTGCATGACTGAATCACCATGATGTGGCCAGTGAATTCAGTCACGAGATGCCTCAGCACATTGCAACTGTGACAAAAAGGCAAAGTAACTGTAATCAGGTGCAAGGACAAGCAGGCTGTTTGCTTCCGAAGAACTATTCACAACGTGGCAACTGTCAGGGTTTGTGTCGGGAAAATGTGGAAGTCGTTATTTTTATTTAATCAATTAATTATGCTAATATAACTGATGAACAGTGTACCCAAGGGACAGAAAGTGGTGATTGGAGCGGATTTTAATGGACATGTTGGTGAAGGGAACAGAGGAGATAAGGAGGTGATGGGTGTGTATGGTTTCAAGGAGAGGAATGAAGAAGGTCAGATAATAGTGTATTTTGTGAAAAGGATGGACATGGCTGTGGTGAATATGTATTTTAAGAAGAGGGAGGAACATAGGGTGACGTATAAGACTGGAGGAGGATGCACACAGGTAGATTACATCCTATGCAGAAGAGTCAATCTGAAGGAGATTGAAGACTGCAAAGTGGTGGCAGGGGAAAGTATAGTTAAGCAGCATAGGAAGGTGGCCTGTAGGATGATGTTGGAGATCAAGAAGAGGAAGAGAGTGAGGGCAGAGCCAAGGTTCAAATGGTGGAAGTTGAAAAAGGAAGACTGCAAGGTTGAGTTTAGGGAGGAGGTGAGACAGGCACTGGGTGGCAGTGAAGAGTTACCAGACAGCAACTACAGCAGATGTAGTAAGGGTGACAGCTTGTAGGGTGCTTGGCGTGACATTTGGAAAGAGGAAGGAGAACAAGGAAACCTGGTGGTGGAATGGGGAAGTACAGGAGAGTATACAGAGGAAGAGGATGGCAAAGAGGTGGGATAGTCATAGAGATACAGAAAGCAGACAAGAGAACAAGGAGATAAGGCGCAAGGTGAAGAGAGAGGTGGCGAAGGCTAAATAAAAAGGCAATGTGGTGAGTTGTATGAGAGGATGGACACTAAGTAGGGAGAAAAGGACCTGTACTGATTGGCTAGAGAGAGGGACCGAGCTGGGAAAGATGTGCAGCAGGTTAGGGTGATTAAGGATAAAGATGGAGAGTGTGTTGAGCAGATGGAAAGAGTACTTTGAGAGGCTGATGAATGAAGAGAACGAGAGAGAGAGAAGAGGTTGGATGATGTGGAGATAGTGAATCAGGAAGTGCAATGGATTAGCAAGGAGGAAGTAAAGACAGCTATGATGAGGATGAAGAATGGAAAAGCTATTGGTCCAAATTACATACCTGGGGAAGCATGGAGGTGTTTTGGAGAGACAGCAGTGGAGTTTTTAATCCGATAGTTTATTGGAATCTTGGAAAGTGGGAGGATGCCTGAGGAGTTTAGAAGAAGTGTACTGGTGCCGATATTTAAGAATAAGCGGGATGTGCAGCAGGACTGTAGTAACTGCAGGGGGATAAAATTGATGAGCCACAGCATGAAGTTATGGGAAAGAGTAGTGAAAGGTAGGTTAAGAAGTGAGGTGATGATTAGTGAGCAGCAGTATGGTTTCATGCCAAGAAAGAGTACCACAGATGTGATGTTTGCTCTGAGGGTGTTGATGGAGAAGTTTAGAGAAGGCCAGAAGGAGTTGCATTGCGTCTTTGTGGACCTGGAGAAAGCATATGACAGGGTGCCTTGAGAGGAGCTGTGGTATTGTATGAGGAAGTCGGGAGTGCCAAAGAAGTATGTAAGAGTTGTACAGGATATGTACAAGGGAAGTGAGACAGTGGCGAGGTCTGCAGTAGGAGTGACAGATGCATTCAAGGTGGAGGTGGGATTACATCAGGGATTGGCTCTGAGCCCTTTCTAATTTGCAGTGGTGATGGACAGCTTGACAGACAAGATTAGACAGGAGTCCCCGTGAACTATGACGTTTGCTGATGACATTGTGATCTGTTGCGATAGTAGGGAGCAGGTTGAGGAGACCCTGGAGAGGTGGAGATATGCTCTAGAGAGTGTAGGAATGAAGGTCAGTAGGACCACCAAGACAGAATACATGACAGGGAGGTCAATGGAATGGTGAGGATGCAGGGAGTAGAGTTGGCGAAGGTGGATGATTTTAAATACTTGGGATCAACAGTACAGAGTAACAGGGATCGTGGAAGAGAGGTGAAAAGAGAGTGCTGGCAGGGTGGAATGGGTGGAAGAGAGTGTCGGGAGTGATTTGTGACAGTCAGGTATCAGCAAGAGTGAAAGGGAAGGTCTACAGGACGGTAATGAGACCAGCTATGTTATATGGGTTGGAGATGGTGGCACTGACCAGAAAGCAGGAGACAGAGCTGGAGGTGGCAAAGTTAAAGATGCTAAGATTTGCATTGGGTGTGACGAGGATGGACAGGATTAGAAATGAGGACATTAGAGGGTCGGCTCAGGATGGACAGTTGGGACTCAAAGTCAGAGAGGCGAGATTGTGTTGGTTTGGACATGTGCAGAGGAGAGATGCTGGGTAAATTGGGAGAAGGATTCTAAGAACAGAGCTGCCAGGGAAGAGGAAAAGAGGAAGGCCTAAGCAAAGGTTTATGGATGTGGTGAGAAAGGACATGCAGGTGAAGCGTGTTAAAGAACAAGATGCAGAGGACAGAAAAATATGGAAGATGATGATCTGCTGTGGCGACCCCTAATGGGAGCAGCCGAAAGAAGAACAAGAAGAATTATGCTAATATAAATATTACAATCACAAACATAATAAATGTAGGGCTTTATGATTTCCGCAAAGGAGAAAACACGGGCGGAATCATGGAATTAACGCATAAAAACAGATTTTAGATTTAAAAATGGAAATGTGCAGAATTTAGAGGATGATGGTGTGACTGTTACAAAACTTCCCAATAAATTAAACGACTGAATAATCTGTAGTTCTATCATTCAAAAGCTATTTTCTAGTTGGTGGTTTTTCAAGTGAATGCAATTCTTTGTAGAAATCCAGTCATGCCTCTGTTTGTGCGTGTGTTTCCTGAATGTTTTCTCGTTAAAGGCACACGAATTAGCTAGCTTCACGAGACAGAAATGTCGAAGCGAGCGGTATCAGATACCCTAACTACATATAAAATAAAATAAAAAAAGAGCTTAACTGCAAAATTGAGGGCACTACAATATCCCGACGACTTTGACGAATCTGGACAACTACTGTTCTGCAAGTTTTGCCAGCATACCATACATTGGACATGAAGATACTTTGCCGAGTCAGACATTTTGCTCGAAAAAATGACAAAGACACGTCCCTTTTTTTATTAAGCAGAGAGCTGCCACAAAACGAGAACAGTCTTCATCAAACTCGACTTTGAACAACATATGGACACCATTCTTTGAAAGATTTGCGGCAAAAACACTTTATGTTGTAGTTGATGAAACCACAGATAGCCAAGACCACATAGTTCTCATCATGGTGAAAACATATGGCTGTATGGTAATTCTTTTATGTAGGCAGTTCTAATTGTACATGAAATTATATTTAACTGGTATTAACAGTCTTTCCTGTACAAAAATATTATTAGTGAACGGCACTGGTTGTCAACGAGTTCCCTTTTAAAAATTAACAATGATGTTTCTGGATTTAATAAATGTTTTGCCTCACAGTGATGAGGAACGCAAGGTCCACATTTGACTCTTCTGTAATAAACTTGGCCCCTACAAACCTGGGTAGAAGAGCAAGCGTCTCCTCAGATGCAACGAGCCCTTACAAGCAGGCCTCTCCTTTTTTTCTGTTTAATTCCCAGAATTAGTGCCTTGTAGATTAATCAATTAATTACAAGGCAAAAGCAAACTATTTTAAGATATGCAGTAGATGAAGCTACAGATGTAATGATGCACATTTTCAATCTGTGAACATTTTAGGTTTAAGAATCATTAGAAATACTTTACATAATTGCTGGTACTGAAGAGCAGCACTTTTTGGCAGATGTTCTCTTTATGGAGAGCTGCAACTTTTCCACCTTTTTGCAGGCAGCACTTCAGTTCCTTCACAACAACCAGCTGAATCTTAATGACATTTTAGCAGCATGCAGCATCATGGAGGATCTGGATTCCTAATGGAGGTTAAGTTGTGCTAGTGTGCCGTTTCATTAAAAGGAATGTAAAGTGCCATTTCATTGTTTGTTTTGTTGTAGCTTACAGTAAAAAAAAAAAAAAATCAAATCAGAATTAAGGAAAAAAATAAAACTGAAATCCGAAAAAAAAAAAAAAAAACGGAATTTGTGCAAGAAATAAAACTGATTTAATAGGGCCCTATGGATTAATCTGACAAACCAGATTTTAAAAACATTTTGTTAAAATAAACCGCTTTAAAAAGTTTATTTAAATGAAAATATCCTACATTACCCTGGAATTCACAATACGGGAATAATACTGTAATCTTTGAATTTTTACTTTTAGCACTGATTTTAAAGTAGTATTTTTCAATTACTGGAGAGAGAAAAGGTCAGAAGATAAGTTTAAAACATGTGTGTGGATGTCCATGATTATATTTCAGCAGAAATCTCCCATGAGATTATAAAACTGAGCACTTCCTCTTACACCGGGTATATCCCCATGTCTATCAGAAACTCAATTTAAGCCCTGCATTGTATTTTAATATTTATAAATGCCAAAGCTAGCTTACTTGAATAAAGGGTGTGTAAATTGCCAATTATATTTATCACCATTTTAAAGAAGCCATTTCCATTAGTGTTTTCAGCCATGGGGGAAAAAGACGGTACATCCTCCATCAGTTGAGCGATTTATTAATCAGGGTCTCTATTACAATTGTGTTGCCATCATTAACTTCAATAAACAGAGAAATCTAACCTCTTGTGACAAATCCAATTAAAGAATACTTCAATATTTTGCATTTCTTTTTCCAAAAAAGCTAATTTTCAGAAACGATGTAGGAAACTGAAGGCCTCTGACAGGAACGACAAAAAAAAAAAAAAAGTCCAGTTGTTTATGCATTATAAGTTTTAGGCCCATTATGCTGGTTGTGCTATTATGACAATCAGACCACATTATTGGGAAGAATTAATGCAGAAATCTGGAGAATTCCAATGGGTTCACAAACTTATTTTTACAGCCGTACTCTTAGTCTTGACTGACGATAGGCTTAAAGTTTTTAACACAAATATAGAGAAAAGCCAAGCAAAATGACACCTTTTATTGATTACAATATGCAAGCTTTCAAGGCAACTCAGGCCCCTTCTTCAGGCGAGATGTAATACAGAAACTGAAGTTTCCTGTGTTTATAGCCACACACTAGGACAAGAAACAACAATGGTAAATCTTTAAATGAAAACTCTTAAATGTAAAAAATTAATAGGTTCATTCAGGCTGGCTTGAACAGAAACAAGAGTTTTATAGCCAGATATGAAGACTGTTTGCATTTCTCAGACTGACACAGACCACCTGTCTACAGATGTGCATTGTTTTGAAAAACTCATCACAAACTTCAAAGGACTTTGTTGGACAGTTATCTTATCCAAAGATCTTGACCATACATTGTTCTTCTTTCTTGTTAAATTAATCTTAGCCTGAATGAACCTATTAATTTTTTTACATTTAAGGTTTTTCATTTAAAGATTCACCAATGTTGTTTCTTGTCTTAGTGTGTGTATATAAACACAGGAAACTTCAGTTTCTGTATTACATCTTGCCTGAAGAAGGGGCCTGAGTTGCCTCGAAAGCTTGCATATTGTAATCTTTTTAGTTAGCCAATAAAAGGGGTCATTTTGCTTGGCTTTTCTCTACATTCATAATGGCTAACACGGTACAACAACCTAATACTAACACAAATATGTAATTCTAACACAAAAAACAACAAGCTGCTAAATCCTGAAATATTAACATATGCAAAACTTTCAAACCACATTAAACAACAACAACATTTATTTATATAGCACATTTTCATACAAACAGTAGCTCAAAGTGCTTTACATATTAAAGAATAGAAAAATGAAAGACAATTATAAAACAAAATAAATCAACATTAACATCGAATAAGAGTACGGTTCAATGACCAGGGAGGACAGAAAAAACAAAAAAACTCCAGACGGCTGGAGAAAAAATAAAATGTAAACATACAGTGTTGGCAAAATTCTTATAATATTTGATCTTTTTGAGAAGTTTGTTGTAATTTTCTGTCTGAATCAAATGATGTTGCTAGTATTTTCACTATTATCACTCAGATTGTGTTGCAAATGGATATTAATATGATTAAGAATTGTTTTTGTATGGTTTTGTCTGAAAATAGTATTTTTTCGTGGGGTGACACAAAGGCATTAAAATTTGGCCTATTTCTGTCTTTTGAAGACAATTTTACAACATGACATTTTCGCGATTTCTGCACACCTTTTAAAAAGGTTTGAGCTTATATATAAAAAAGCCTGCACAGGCAAACAAATTCTAACAAACAAATTTAATTTTTGCGGAAGTTTGATGCGAATCTTCTCTGGAACTTGTACGAAAGCGAGAATGGGTAAAAAAAAAGCGATATCAGCCCACAAAAAAAAGGCCAGGTTAGAGTTTTGCTGGAAGAAACGACTATGACCCAGGTGGAAATTGCTAAGAAACTTGGTGTTTCTCAAGCATTTGTCAGTATTTGTCGAAAGAAGTTGAAAGGCAACCAAGGATTCTCTCCAAAACGTGAAGGTTCGTGCGGCAGGAAACGCCTATCAACATCCAGGGATGACCGGAGGCTGGTCAACATCTGTCTCCATCACAGGAAAGCCTCCTCAAAGCAACTGAAACAGATGTGGCAGGAGCATGGAGTTGCAGCCAGTTCAAGGACAGTGCGTCGCCAGCTTTTTACAGCCAGTTTGAAGGCATGTCGGCCCTTGAAAAAACCTCTTCTTACGACGACAATGAGGAGGAAGAGGTTGGACTGGGCGAAACAGTATTCTGACTGGACTTCACAAGACTGGTCAAAAGTAAGAATTGCTTCAGAACACATCTGGAATATTTTCAATAATTTTGTGACAATTATCTAAAATCTAATTAACTAAATAAATAAATAAATAAATAAATAACTGAACACACATTGTATTTTTTTTTAAACAGGTTGTTTTTTCGGATGAGAGTTCGATGCATGTCCTCGAGGACCGTGCTCAATTTGTGCGCCGACGTCCTGGTGAGGAATTCCGCCCAGATTGTGTTAAACAGACAGTTAAGCACCCACTTTCTGTGATGGTTTGTGGTGCCATCAGTGTTCATGGCGTGAGTAGTCTGCACATCGTGGAAGGAACGATGCGCCAGGATCAATACATCCAAGTCCTGGAAACACGGCTCCTTCCTCAGTTAAGGGACTGGACTCAAGGATCTCCTCAGGATGTCATTTTCCAGCAAGATAATGCCCCTTGCCACACATCCAAAAAGGTTAAGTACCACCTGGCAGAAAAACAACTCCAATTGCTCGACTGGCCTGGAAACACTGCGGACATGAATCCCATAGAGAATGTGTGGAAGATGCTGAAAGATAAGATGCATGAATGCAGGATCACAACCAAGCAACATCTTATTGAACGCCTTCTACATGTATGGTTTCATGACAAGGACATTAAAAAGTGTGCAGAGGACATGACTGCAGGCATGCCTAACAGAATACAGGCAGTGATTAAAGCACATGGAGGCTGGACAAAATACTGACATTTTGGATGACATTTAGGGTGTCAAGGAATCAAAACCTTCATTTCCCATAAAACTTTCTAAATATATGTTGAAAACCTATTTGGTTTGTGTTTTACATAAGTAACTACAAATACGAAGAATTGCATGTCATTTATAATGCACCATATTGGCAATTTTTTGCTTTGAATCAACAAAAACTGCAGAAAACCAAAATATTATAATAATTTGGCCAACACTGTATCAGCTTCACCACATTCCCAAGTTTTTCATAAAAAGCTCAAAGTCGCCTTTTCACGCCCAAATCTCTCAACCCTAAAACTTACACTTATTTGATTTTATACTTACTTTTTCCTGACTTGTTTGCAGGTGGTGACTGATCTTCCTGAATTCTACAAGATGAATTGTTTTCAGTCCTCTTTGTTTCAGACTGCAATGATTCTAACCTCACGTTCATAGACTCTGGAGATGCACAGTGTCTGCTTTGAAAAGAGACTAACCCGGTCAACACTCCACCTTGACACCCATCATGAAGGTTTTCTTCTTTGATGCTCTCCATACTTTCATGTTTGGGTGTCTCAATGCTGATCGAGTTCTCTTCAGCCTCGTCTTTAATGCCCACAGACCCCAGTTCACGGTCCTCATCATTATTGCAGAGGTGCTCCGGTTCAAGGCCAGACTCCCACTCACAGTCCTCCTCCTTAATACTCACAGTTATTATCTCCATGATATTCAAGTCAATCTCACATGTCTCCTCTTTCACATCCATCTGGATGTTACAGTAAGTGGTTGCTATTTTGCTTTCTCTCACTGTGGACAGATGAGAACGTCATTCAATTAAAACCACACCATTTAGTCTTCATTTTACTACACCCTCTCCATTAAAGTTTACATCAAGTCAGACAGTTCACAGCGTGTTGACCATAACTCGTCATTATGTGTATTAAATTATCAGATGCAAATAAAACTTGGGAGTGGAGTGGAGTGAAGTGAAGTTGCAGTGGGCCAGAAGAAGACCATCTTGCATAGGTGTGGGTTAGCAGTATTCACTATTTGCATTAAACACACAGTGATGTTGGGATCCCAGAATTGCGTCATGAATGATGTTAAGAAATGTTTATGCAAGAAGGGTCATAAGATTGTGTTAAGAAATAGATACAAGTCAAGAAGGGGGAAATAAATGAGAACTTTGTTAGAACGCATGGCCTACAACAGAAGACAAGCAAGTGAAATAGTGGCCTGGCAAGCTGGGGCTGATATATGTAATTACTTAACATTCTCCCCACTAACTCAAAGAAAACTGAAGCAAACAATCTCAGTGAACATGTGTAATAAAACACCCATTAAACCAGCACCATTGTGTATTATACTTAATTAACGTTTTTCCAACCCAGTTCTTTTCTAATATGAATTGGTGGCGTCCATAGCTACAAAAAGCAATTTGAGTTCATAACTTAAAAGGGTAATAAATGGTCATGTATAACAGAGGCATTAAGGCATAAGCAGAAGGTTTACAAACAAAACTACCTGGAAAAAATGTTTTGTGATGGAGTACTTCTCTTCGTGGTGCGAGTCTTAATTAAATTTCCAGAATTTACTTTAAATCTCTGCAACTGAAATGAAGCTCAGTTGTCAACAACTCTGTTTCATGTTGTCTAATTTTATCATGTGGAAGTAAATGCTGCACATAAACCCATAACTAATTTTAACATAGTAATAAACCTCTATTAAATCCTACCTCCTAGTTTTGTGACCTTGCTTTTTGGTGGAGGCCATTTGTGTGTCACTGCCATTCTTTGAAACCTCCGATATAATAAAATTTGCTCTCATTGACCAGTTGGTAGTGGAGAAACCCTAAGAGGCGAGGCCAGACAAAGAACATCTCATTAAATGGCCCTCATGAAAATTCCAATTAAATCAAAAAGAACCTTGACAAGAGGAGGAATGCCAAGCTTGGCAGTGGTGTTCACCTCAGGATGTCTGGTAGCACATGGTGGTGGACCAATACAGACTCATCGTGCTAGGCATTATAAAACTACATGCAATAGCCACCATATGGGACTTAGCCTCCAACTCACTACCATGGTCCACTAGCAGGGCAGTCTTAGCAGCATCAAAGACCCCCGGGCAAAGTAATGCACTGGGGCCCCTGTTTTGACAGCAAAACAGAAACATACGTAGGCCCGCAGCCAGTGCCCATATGTTATGACGGCCCTGTGGACCAGTACAAAACAAACACAAGCAGAAATCACTGGGATATAGTAAGAAAACTACACAAGGCAGGAACCAACTATGAGCCATCACGGGGTAAAATCACACAGGTGCGTTTGTGACCAACCATGTTAGGTTTGCCAGTTCACTAGACCTGCACGGTCCAGATTTAATCAAGCAATTTCCACAACGTGAGGTATATACTGTACATACATGCCGATGAACCCAAATATTTGCCATTTAACATCCAGTTTATAGTTCTATAGGCTTGCTACCAGTGCGACATTACACTTTTCTCTCACTCTGTACATTTGTATCTGTTTTCATCTCGTCTCCTCTCCGACTCACGATTACGGAGTCCAGTTTGCTCAATCTGTTTCTCTCTTTTAACAATCGCAAGCGCAAAGCCTGGCTGATTTCCTCACTGCTCTATCAAACCGACCGGTCACCAACTCCGCAGTCATCTTTAAACTGGTCACGGCGGACTGAACGGAAGAAGGCAGAAATCAAAGTGCGGTGTGCGTGTGTGGAGTCGCCGCCGTTGCCGCCTCGCCTTTGGCGATTTGAGAAGGGCACGACCGGAGGAATACAGGGAAGGAAAGGAAAAGAATGAATAGGAAGAAACTACGATATGTGTGAACAACGTGAAGCAGAAATGGGACTCGATAGCAGAAAGTGAACTGCTGACAAAGACACCACTGAATAGCAAAGATATGCGGGGCACAGGGGAATTCACTCAAACTAAGTTCGGAGGTGGAGTGATGGACACGATCGCGCTGGCCGCCTCTGCCTGAAGCCTCGTGTGGGATCTCTAAATGGAGCGAAGGAAAATCACACACATCCATAAAGTAGCGTCCCAGGGCACTTACACTCTACCTGTGTCCTCACGCGAGTCTTTCTGATTTCGCTCGCACAGCAGCTTCCCTTCCGAACGATCCACAACTGCCTGCTTGTCTGTTTTGCGTCGCTCTTTATAGCGTCACGGAGCACGTCTCTGGATCTTTAACTCTCTGTGGTGCATTACTGCCATCTTCTGTACTGGAGAAGTTACTATCTTTATCATTTCATATAACCATGACCGTTAAAAAATAATTTTATCGTATATATCTTCTCTTTTATCCATACTTCCTAATATATTTTTAAACGTAAGGATACCTAAAACATTAACCGAGGTTTCAACTCATTTCTCTCTATTTCCTATTATTTTACGCTGCAGTAAGACATGTGCTACGGATTAATGTTGTTAAACATTCTTTACAAGCTCCCACCTGGTATTTCCTCAAGTAAATTTAGATTACCATTTAATCCACGGTGACCTATTATTAATTTGTTTATAACAATGACATCCATTATATGCGTCTCTGTTAAGATGTTTTCATAAACTGAATTCTGAATTTGGAATAGCTGTATTTCTCAGTTCTGACCTTTCTTGCCATAATTTCTCATTTCCTTTTAACAGGATTTTATCTCAGTGACACTAAGTCAGATATCTATATCTGTTTTACTTGAAACTCTCCTACTGTAGAGAGTGTAAAGACAGGGAATGTCGTGATACCCACTGCTTTCAGGGTACGTGCACGTGCGTTCGCTCGCTCTCGAGCAGTCCAGATTGTTGCTATGCCGTGTGACGTCATTATACTGCGACGGAAAACAAAAGTAGGCGTGCGCCTTGCGCTTCCTGGTTGTCGGCAGTCAGTATTCTGAAGCAATGAACGAGATGATAGGCTGTGGTTGTTAAAAAGTATCACCTCTTCTAGAAACAGGAGGTAAGTGATCCGGGTTTGAAGCCGTCAATTTATGGATGTGGGATTATTTTATTTACTCTAGACTAAGTTAATCATGTCACTATTTCCCTTTAGGACTCGATTTGGCCTTTGTTGAGTTCTATTTCTATTTCAAAGAGCCGAGAAACATAACCGCCAAGTAGCATTCGATTTTTTGGTCTATATTCTTTCTGTCAGTTTTCTCATGCGATTGATGAACTTTAAGGTCGAGGCGGAAAATTTGATTCCACAACGAAATAGGCACTTTGGTTTCTGTATATCTTTTTAATTTAAGATATATCTTCAGTAACGCACACAGTACAGTCAAAAATACACTCGCGAAAGCAATACGGCTGTACAACTGTAAAGAAAAAAAAAAACTAACAACCTCCTGTTACCCAAATGCGAGAGCAATATTAGAAAAAAATATTGCAACATTAATTCATGACAGACTCTTAAAAAATGCTGTATTGAAAACGGTTATTCGGAGAGACAATTTAATTTCACCATTTAATGCAAATACATTACCTCCGCTCCGAGATACCAGTGCTGTGTAAGATGCCTCAACTGATTTTCCTTATGTAATGTTATCTCGCCTGTTTTGGAGCAACTGTTGGATCTTAGGCAGTCTGAAAGATGCGCAAACATTGTAAACAAAAATGGCGTGAGTATAATTGCTTTATGGCTTGTAATCTATGATTGTAAAGTGTTAGTTATTACATCCGTTCACTTCTGGCATACTACACTTGCTGCACAAACAGGCCTTAGTCTAATGTTACTAGATTATGTTTAACTACTTTGTAAGTCGCTTTGGATAAAAGCATCTGCCAAGAAAGAATGAAATGTGTGTGTGTGTGTATATATATATATATATATATATATATATATATATATATATATATATATATATATATATATAATGTGTGTGTAATATTTACACATACCGCTTTTGGTCCAATATATATATTTCCTAGTTTACGGCCTAGATGAAAATAAACTCTCTTGGAAATTTGACATGGCCAAACTCAACTCATGATGAGATAATAAGACATACTGTTAGATCAAAGCAGGGACTCAGCAGGGGAATAAAAAGTAATATCCAGAGTAGTTGACAAGAAAATGCTGTAACAGTGGCCTTAGATGTGATTCTGCTATGGCCAGTACAAAACCTTGTGCATGCTGATAAAGAGGTCCTTCCATCGGAGCCAGTGCACTCTGGCTGAGAATTATACTTGGCGCATTGGCTCTGTTTTTTGGATTGTTCCCCCAAAAAGACCACCCTCTCTGATACACCAAATAAATATATTTTTTGGATTGTTCCCCCCCAAAAGACCACCCTGTCTGATACACCAAATAAATATAAATATATATTTGACATGATTGGGAAACAAACAAACAGCAAATTTATTATATTATTTATAGATTTTTATGTAAATGTTGCTTCCAAGTTAATTTACAGTCCATTCACCTTCCTAAAATTGTAGCTATCAATATTTCTGGTTGAGGTATACCACATCATTTCAAATGTAGTGCAGGTCATTTACTCCTGTTTGTGATCAATCAGATCTCTCACTATGAGAGGCCTTTTTCTCTCTCTCTCTCTCTCTCTCTCTCTTTGTATATTACTATTCACAAATTCTGAATAAATGTAATTTCTGAATTTTGTAATTGAAATATCCCCTTTTTATCATCGAGGGGTAAATTATTTAAAATGTTCTGATAAACCTTAGAAATACAACCTGAATCTTTAGAAACAGAGATGCTGGAGCAAGGTGTGAATAATTAGGTATATTATTTTTCATAAAAGTTCATACTTTTGTGTAGTAAAGCAAAAATAATCTGTTGATGACATTTTATGAGTTGTACATTTCTTTGTGCATTCATTTTTCAGTGCCTTGTGCAAGGATGATTGTGTGATAAGTGTCCATTTAAAGAGCAGGTTTTACAGTAATGGTGTGCAGTTACTCCTGATGAAATATTGGCGCACGTTCACTCTGTACAAGTCAAGCAAATCCGACAAGCCTGTCATCAAATTGTGGGTAGCTGCCAAAGTAAAGAACGAAAGAAAGTATGCCAAATGCTACTTCCTATTTGGAGAAAAATCCCACTCAATTATCTGACAAAGACTTCTGCATCTGTGGAGAACTGACTTATTCAACCTTTTCATGGGCAATGGGATAAATGTCACCACTGGTAATATATTAATATAACTTTTAATGCCAATAAGCCTCTTTCCAGAAAGACAAGTCTGGTCCGTATTGCATTGTATACAAATAAAATGAACAACAACATTTATTTCTATAGCACATTTTCATACAAATGATGTAGCTCAAAGTGCTTTACAGGATGAAGAAAGAGAAAAAAGACAAAATGTATAAAAAATAAAATTAGGCAATATTAATTAACATAGAATAAAAATAAGGTTCAATGGCCAGGGAGGACAGAAAATGCTGCCATCCTGCTGTAAAAGGCAACATGAGAAATGTTCAAGATGGCGGGCACTGATAAAGTGTTGAGGCAGGTCGAAGGATGAAAATGCAACAAAACAAAAGTTAATAAGGTTGCCACAGTTTTGTATGCTAGCAGTAGACCTCAAAAAACAGTTCAGACTGCTGATGTGGTCAGTTTTATAATTTGTAGATCATACCGCTTGCCTCTTACGTATGTATTCGGTCAAATATGTAAACGTTACTGTAGTAGTTCCTTAAGTATGCATATAATATTTAGTTTCTGCTTCTTTGGTTATTCGTTGTGCTCAAATGATTGAAAAGTGTTTTTTTTTTTGTTTGTTTGTTTGTTTTGCTTTTTAGGTTTAATACTGACTTTGTTTAATTTCGAGCACTGGTTTGACTTTCAAAAACCGATCTTGTCAAAGCATTGAGGTTCTTCTTGCTCCTCACAGAACGACACAGTACCAGGTGGGAAGTGCAAATACAATAAAACGTTTTGCATGCGAGAGCAGTTCACAAACAACGCCAAAACTCTGTCCTGACTGCTGAAGTGGTCTACTGTAATAAGTATGTACACAACTTACTGTTTACAAATGTTTATATATCTAAACTTAAAACCATACTGACTAATTTCTGTAATAAATTTCCTTCAAAAATATTCTGCCTCATGTGTTTGTTACGTCTGAGTTTTCTCAGTAGCACACAACCCTGAACTTGAAAACGTAGGCTTTCATTTTAGGTGAAAATTTATGCAAACAAGAAGCTGTGTGCCGAGAAAATATTTAGTTTTTCATTCGTTAAAGCTTTGCTAGTCTATGTATGTCATTTCAGGGGGTTTGGCGTCTTGTGTGGAACAGGTTAGTAGGAATGAACTATCAGCATGCTGATGGGTCATAAGTGAGAACGAAGAGATTCAGATGCATAGCCCCAGGCAGTTATGGTACTGAAGAAAAGCATGGTGGCTCTACGGTTAACTGAGAGGGGGCAATCAAAAAACAATCAAATGTTTTTAGATCTTAATGGAGAAGTCTGATGGAATTAAACCCTGTTCTTTCAACAGCAAGGAAGAAACGGCTGTCATTTACTGCAACGCCACCAAGATGGATGTGAAAGAGGAGACGTGTGAGGTTGACATAAATACCATGGAGATAATAACTGTAAATATTAAGGAGGAGGACTGTGAATCGGAGTCAGGCCATTCTGAACAGGAGAGTCTCAGCATTAAGGATGAGGATTATGAGCTGGTGTCAGTGGGCATTAAAGAAGAAGCCGAAGAGACGTCTGTCAGCAATGAGACACACAAATGGAAAAGTAGGAAGCGAGGTGAGCTCAACACGAAGTCTGAATCCTTACAGTCTGACACACAGAGAATGGAGGAAATGTCTTCTCTTCGAAGTGAGGAAGATCAGCCACCATCAACAAACAAATCTGGGGAAAGTAAGTATAAAATAAAAATATGTGTAAATTTTAGGTTTGGGGGTTATTCGCATAAACTGGGGGGGGGTGGTTAAAGGAAATTCCACCTAAAAAAGATGTTTTGTTTAAATGTTACTTACCCAATGTAGTTTAGTGTTGATCGAGAAAAATGTTTAATTTCATGGTTTTGTGCTGAATAAGAGAAATGTGAAAACATCCATGGGGGGAAAAAAAATTCCGGTTAAGTCGTGTTGCATATTTCACATGTCTGTTATCTGTTTGTTTCCATTCATAAGGTCAAAAGTTAAACCTTTGTAACCCTTTCTAGGTTAATGCAAATTAGCAATTCTTATTTGTAGATCTCTTGAGATTTCTTTTTGGCAAGCCATGCTTTACATCAGCAGGTGTTTCTTGTGAACAGCAAACTCAGAATGTTTGAGCGTCTCTAAACCACACCTCCAATCTCATTCCATTGGTTGATCTCCATGTTTACTAACCCCTAACCCCAGTTAGCTTTTGTTGAAGGCCCCAGCATAGCGATTTGCAGACTGTTTCCTACCTACACATTAACTGTTTGAATGATGTATTCAATATGCTCAAGAACAAAACCAAAATGTGTGTGTTATTAGATAAAACATTTTGTGTTTGTTCATTATTGTAGCATGGGAAAGGCACTATATAAATAAAATGTATTATTATTATTGACTTAAATGATGATCAAAGTAAATTTAAGACAAATTTATACATAAATGTGGTTATTCCAAAGAATTCATATATTTTTCTTGTCACTGTATTTTTATGATCCGTTTAATTTTTAAGGACAAAATTCATTTTTCAATCTACATTTTTACTACTTTCTTTATTAAAAAAAATATATATTTTTTGATTGGGTTTATCAAAACAATTTCCAATATGTACAGTTAAAGTCGGAAATTTCCATACACGTAAGGTGAATTCTTTAAAACTCACTTTCTGAGCCCTTCACAGATTTTATACTAACAAGCTATAAATGTGGCATATCATTTTATGATACCTATTTTGTACAGGGCAAAATCATTTTTTTCCAACAATGTTCACAGACCTCAGAGTATTTCCCATTTTATTGACCATATCACAGTTCCAGTGGGTCACAAGTTGACATACACTTTGTTAATATTTGGTCGCATTGTCTTTAAATTGTTTAACTTGAGCCACATTTGGGGTTGCCTTCCACAAGCTTCTTACAATAAGTCCTCCAGACAGAGCTGGTGTAATTGAGATGGATTTGTAGGCCTTCTTGATTGCAAATGGTTTTTCAGTTCTGCCCACAAATTTTCAATGGAATTGAGGTCAGGACTTTGGGATGGCCACTCCAATACCTTGACTTTGTTGTCCTTACGCCAGTTTGCCACTATGTTGGTGGTCTGTTTCGGGTCACTTGTCCATTTGAAAGACCCATTTGTGACTGAGCTTCAGTTTCTTTGCTGGGCTCTTGAGAGGTTGCTGTTGTATATCTACATAATTTTCCTTCCCTATGATGCCATTGATTTTGTGAACTTGTGACCCACTGGAATTGTGAAATAGTCAGTAAAAAGTGAAATAATCTATGAACATTGTTAGGATAAAATCTGTGGAGGGGTTAGAAAGTGAGGTTTAAAGAACTCAAAGTGTATGGAAACTTCTGACTTCTATTGTAGGTATACTACTTGTACTATATATAAAATGAACTGTTACTTGCACACTTTCATTAAATAACCACCCCAAAATCATTCACTCATTTTTTTATGCCAAAAAAGGTGTGTTGGGAAGGAAAAAAATTGTTTCACAGAGAAGAAAGTACAATTTATCTGCTTATTAAAAACTAGCAAAATACCCGCGCTTTGCAGCGGAGAAGTAGTGTGTTCAAGAAGTAATGAAAAAGAAAAGGGAACGTAATAATAACGTAACATGATTGACATTGTTATTGTCATGAGTGTTGCTGTCATTCATATATACATATACATCCACATATATACAGTATATATACATATACATCCATATATATATATATATATATATATATATATATATATATATATATATATATATATATTGTGAACAATAGGGGGCTCGCTCCCTTGAACCCCTGTCCACGACTCCAGACACCAGGTAAAAGTCCAAATGTTGACTTTATTTTCTTGCCACAGTGTACAAAGCATACTCTCCTCCACAATACTCATATAAATCACTAATAAACCACAATAATACAAATAACCAATCCTCCAGCTCCCAGACGCGTTGCCACCCTTCCACCCAGCTCAGCTCATTGTCTGTGAGTTCCCAAAGTCCTTTTATACTCCCTGACCCGAAGTGTTCTCAATCCCCAGTCCATGTGATCCTCAATCACTTCTGGGTCAGGTAAAAGTTCTTTTCTTCAACCCGGAAGTCCGTCGCTCTTCCTGTGGCCCCCACTGCATCCAGCAGGGCTTTGCATAAAAACTCCAATGTCCATGATGCCCTGCTGGTCTTCTGGGGACCTCCATGCTGCAAGGAGGGCTCCACCTGGCGGCTTGGGGGTATTGGCCGGGATAAATGGCCGGCCATCCATTACAATATATATATATATATATATATATATATATATATATATATATATATATATATGTGTGTATATGTGCACAAAACCATGCTTTAATCAAGGCTTCCGTAGGGTAGTCTTTTGAAACGAAATTTTCCTCAAATCAGTCCTAGCAACGCGCTTTCTTCCGACTCTAACATTTTTGTAGCTCTGATGTGTGCATCAATGTAATCGGTGTACCAGGAAATCATGCATTGACAGAAGTTCCCCTTTGCTTGGAATGCAAAGTGTGATTAAATGCGTGATTTTTTAATGCGTTATGGAGCACATGCATCGAAGCTTCTCAGCTGTGCTTGTGCTAAGAAAAGGAAACATTTTAAAAATAACGTAACACGATTGTCAATGTAACCTTTTGTAAGTAGTGCCTGGAGGATTCAGAGTGTGGAGAAACTGTAGAGACAGCGTGTGTATTAACTTGTGGATTTTTCTGTGAGTATTTGGTGGCAGCGTCACAAAGTTGCTTCCGCAAGACTAGGTTAGCTGCGGAGCTCAGCTCAGAGCGAAATGAGGTGAATGGGAGGGGAGATGATGACGTGACTCCCCCACCCGCCTTAACTGTCAACCCCCACAAAGACAGTCTCTCGGAATTTGCATAAGCACAGCCCTTCACCTACAATTTTAACTTAGTTACAAAGTGATCAAAACTCTCGTTTATATCCTGCGTCCTCTCATTAAACTTGTATCCCGCATTAGCCGTGGGCATGACAAACGCCAGCGGCAGCCTGCCTATGAACTTAATTTAAACTTTAGGTTTACACCGTGCTTTGTTTCCGAAGTAGCTGCACTCATGAATATGGTTGTAAATGTCATTCGCTCGCTTCTTATTGTTTCGCTGCCTTCTCAATTGTATAATGCATGTTTTCTTCAGCGCTTTTTGGAGCTCTTCCTTGTTTTCTATGTACTGCGTTGACAGTCAGTTCACGTGATTACGTGGGAGGCGTGATGATGTCACACAAAACTCCGCCCCCCATGGCCATCAAGCTCAACTCCATTACAGTATATGGAGAAAAATAGCTTCCAGTTATGACCATTACGCATAGAATTTCGAAATGAAACCTGCCCAACTTTTGTAAGTAAGCTGTAAGGAATGATCCTGCCAAATTTCAGCCTTCCACCTACACGGGAAGTTGGAGAATTAGTGATGAGTCAGTGAGTGAGTCAGTGAGGGCTTTGCCTTTTTATTAGTATAGATGCAAAAAAAACTGCATTGTTGTTTGAAGTGGTTTATGTGTTACAAGGCTTACGAAAAAGAAATCACTGAAATGACACATTTATATCACTCACTCCCTTTTAATCCTTTCATGAAAACAGCCTAAAGTGAAATTATGTTATACTAGCCATCCCCCGCGGCTCTGCCCGTGTAGTAGTGAAACAGGAAAAACTTTAAAAAGCAATAAACAAACAGGTATTGCTAGCTAAGCGGAGGCAAAGTACCCTCCGAAACGCAGAGGTACACCAACTCCAATGGAGGCTGGTGTGTGAGTGAGGAGGGCCCCGCCCAGCTCCCCACTCCTGACATTACATGTCCTCCTCGGTCCGCATCCTCTGTCTCGGATTAGTTCAAATATAATTGCTCCTGCAAGTGAACGGTGATACTTAGTGCAATGACCGAAGTCACAAAATCAACTGGAATGTTCAAGCAAATAAAAGAGAAAAACTCAATCTAAATCCGTTAAGTAGTTCTCTCGTTCGCTAGCTAAGTGGATGTAAGTTTATGCCCCGATGCTGGTGAGTGAGGAAGGCCCTTCCCCTTGGCCCGCTGCCTCTCTCTTGGATTCGCCTAAGTAAATCTGTACCACAAGTGAACCTGCTCCCTAATATCACTACAGATCACAATGTCATCAGCAAACACCACAGTCCACAGGGACTTCTGTTTAATCTCGTCTGTGAACCTGTCCATCACCATTGCAAATAAGAAAGGGCTCAGAGCCGATCCCTGATGTAATCCCACCTCCACCTTGAATGCATCTGTCGCTCCTACCAAACACCTCACCACTGTCATCCTTGTACATATCCTGTACAACTCTTACTGTACATACTTCTCTGTCACTCCCAACTTCCTCATACAATACCACAGCTCCTCTCTATGTATCCTGTCATATGCTTTCTCTAAGTGCACAAAAACACAATGTAACTTCTTTTGGCCTTCTCTATATTTCTCCTTCAGTCCCCTCAGAGCAAACATTGCATCTGTGGTGCTCTTTCCCGACATGAAACCATACTGCTTTTCGCTAATCATCACCTTTCTTCTTAACCTATGTTCCACTACTCTTTACCATAAAGTCGTGCTGAGACTCATCAGTTTCATCCATCTGTGGTTACTACAGTCCTGCACATCCCCCTTATTCATAAAAATCGGCACCAGTACACTTCTTCTCCACTCCTCAGGCATCCTCTTACTTTCCAAGATTGCATTAAAAAATCTGCTTAAAAACTCCACTGCCATCTCCCCTAAACACCTCCATGCTTTCACGGTTCTGTCATCTGGACCAGCGGCCTTCCCATTATTCATCCTCTTCATAGCTGTCCTTACTTCCTCCTTGCTAATCCATTGCACTTCCTGATTCACTGTCTCTACATCATCCAACATTCTCTCTCTCTCATTCCCTTCATTCATCACCCTTTCAAAGTACTCTTTCAGTCCTTTTGTTTAGCCAATTGGTACAGGTCTTTTACTCCCTCCTTAGTGTCTAACCTCTCATACAATTCATCATACACCTTTTCTTTACAATACAGTTTATTTTTGTATAGCCCAAAATCACACAGGAAGTGCCGCAATGGGCTTTAACAGGCCCTGCCTTTTGACAGCCCCCCAGCCTTGACTCTCTGAGAAGACAAGGAAAAACTCCCAATAAAAACCTTGTAGGGAAAAATGGAAGAAACCTCGGGAAAGGCAGTTCAAAGAGAGACCCCTTTCCAGGTAGGTTGGGCGTGCAGTGGGTGTCAAAAGTAGGGGGTCAATACAATACAATATACAGAACAGAACAATTCCTTAAGACAGCATAATAATAAAAATTTTAGAAGTACGGTTTAACAGTAGATGATATGACATAATTAGGTTTGGATATTTTTAGAGTCCTGGAGACCTCATCCATCTAGCTGCATCTCCATTTGGCCATGCCACGGCTGAAACATTGCTCCGATGAAAGGACCCCTCTTTCCCATGATTCCTGTGATCCTCCATCAGGGATGACTTTACCATAGGCAGGCAAACAACTTGGCAGGTGGGCCGTGGCACCAATGGCCACATTTGGGTACCGAGAAAAGAAACAGAATAGGTGAGGGTTAGTATTCAAATATAATTATCATGTTACTTATGTTATAGTGCTAATGACTAACAACAGAGATGCAGTATGTACAGTTAATCAGCAGCTCTAGTCAGGATATGCTAAACTGAAGTAGTGAGTCTTCAGCCGGGATTTAAAGGCTGAGACCGAGGGGGCATCTCTTATGGAAGCAGGAAGACCATTCCACAGTTTAGGGGCCCTGTAACTAAAAGCTCGACCTCCCACTGTTATTTTATTAATCCTTGGAATCCTAAGCAGACCGGCATCTTGAGATCTTAATGTGCTCAGGTTTGTAAGTCATGATAAGTTCAGACAAGTAAGCGGACCTTGGCCATTTAATGCTTTATATGTTAAAAGGAGGATTTTGAAATCTGCCCTAAATTTAACTGGGAGCCAGTGTAAAGATTTAAGAACTGGGGTTATGTGTTCATATTTTCTTGTTCTTGTAATAATTCTTGCAGCGGCATTTTGGATTAACTGGAGGCTGTATAGAGAACAGTTTGAACAGCCAGTGAACACCGCATTGCAGTAGTCAATCCTACTAGAGATAAATGCATGAATTAATTTCTCACAATCCTGTTTATTTAGAAAGCGCCTTAATTTCCTAATATTTTTAAGATGGAAAAAACAGGTTTTGGACGACTTTGTAATATGTGCTTTAAATGACATGCTAGAGTCAAAGATAACTCCTAGATTGCGGGCTGATTCAGTAAAATTAATTGGGATTCCAACTGAGTTAAATGATGACAAAATATTGCTGTGATCAGCGTCATTCCCTCCAACAATTAACATCTCTGTTTTATCTGTATTTAAAGACAAGTAGTTCTCATTCATCCATTCCTTTAATTCACTAACACAACTAATTAAAGACAACATCGGAGAAACTTCATTTGATTTAAATGAAAGGTATAACTGGGTGTCATCTGCATACGAGTGAAAATTAACATTATGTTTCCTAATGAGAGATCCCAGTGGAAGCATGTAAAGTGAAAACAGTAAAGGTCCCAGTACTGAGCCCTGCGGACACCATATTCAACTTCTGTGTATAATGATGGAGTACTGTCAGCACATTTCTGTACATACTGGAATCGATTTGATAAATAAGAACTGAACCAAGCGAGCACGGGCCTGTAAGCCCAACATCGCTTTCTAGCCTGTGCAGTAAAATAGAATGGTCAATGGTGTCAAACGCTGCACTTAAGTCCAACAACATAATTACAGTGGAATTTCCTTCATCAGAGGATATCAGAATGTCATTTACAACCCGTGTTAGTGCCGTTTCTGTACTATGACCAGTGCGAAAGCCAGACTGGAATTTCTCAAATAAATTGTAATGCGTAAGGTGTGACTGAAGCTGACTGGCGACTACTTTCTCTAGTATTTTAGAGAGAAATGGTAAATTTGAAATAGGCCTATAGTTATTTAGTATGTGTGGGTCTAGGTCTGACTTTTTAAGTAATGGTTTAATGACTGACACTTTTAGTGCATCAGGTACTGTGCCATGCAATAATGAACTATTGATAATGTTTAGAATTGGTGCTACAAGAACATCCATTGCACTTTTTACTAGTTTTGTTGGCACTGGATCTAGGGAACAAGTAGTGGGCTTCATTTTCGAAATTAAAGTTAAGACTTCCTGCTCAGTTACAGGATTAAAATTATTAAAGTGCTGAATGCAATGTGAGACAGGGTCTGCTAAGCTAGTATTTGGTTTGTACTGTGATGCTGAGATCTGGGATCTTATATTTTTAATTTTCTCATTGAAGAAGTTCATAAAGTCTGTACTGCTAATATCTGTTGGTATTTTGCACTGTTGATCTGAATTCCCATTTGTTAATTTAGCCACTGCTCTAAAAAGTACCCGAGGATTTTTATTATTGCTATCTATTAATGTAGAATAGTATTCTGAGCGAGCTTTAAAGAGGGCCTTTTTATATTTATTAACACTCTCTGTCCATGCAATTTGAAAGACATGTAGCTTTGTTGTTCTCCATCTGCGCTCCAGTTTTCGACACTCTAATTTAAGAGCTCGAGTGTTTTCATTAAACCAGGGAGAGTTTCTATGTGCTTTGATCACTTTTGTTTTAAGGGGAGCCACTGTGTCCCCACTGTGTTCTTTAGCCTTCACCACATCTCTCTTCACCTTACGCTTTATCTCCTTGTATTTCTATCTTCATCTCTTTGACTATCCCACTTCTTCTATGCCATCCTCTTCTTCTGTATGCTCTCCTATACTTCCCCATTTCACCACCTGGTTTTCACTTTGCAGTCTCCGGTCTTCTTTAGACTGCATAGGTTATAATCTACCTATGTGCATCTTCCTCTACTCTTGTACGTTACCCTGTGTTCGTCCTTCTTCTTAAAATCCACTATCATCTGACTTTCTTCATTCCTCTCTATCACCTCCTCATCTCCTCTGCCCCGTTCACCAACATGTCCATTGACATCCTCTCCACCACTTCATCCAACTCTCTCCAGAAATCATCTTTCTCATCCATTGCAAACCCAACTTGTGGGGCATATGCACATTCATCGTACACCTTCAATTTCTCTTTTATCGCATCCAAAACACTCGACATACTTTTTCTTCAGAATAACCCCTACTGCATTTCTCCCCCCATCCACACCATGAAAGAACAATTTGAACCTGCCTGTGATACACCTGGCCTTACTCCCCTTCTATTTAGACTCTTGCACCCACAATATATTAACCTTCCTTCTCTCCATCATATCTGCTAACTCTCTCCCCTTACCAGTCATGCTGCCAACATTCAAAGTTCCTACCCTCAGTTCCACTCTCTTTACCTTCCTCCTGTCTTTCATCCGGACACGTCTCCCCCCCTCTTCTTCCCCTTCTTTGGCCAACAGTAGCCCAGTTTCCGCCAGCACCCTGTTGGCTAACAGTACTGGTGGTGGTCTTTGTTAACCCAGGCCTCGACTGATCCGGTATGGAAATCTGTATTGCTGTCCATATATTGGTCTGGCAAAATTTTACACCAGATTCCCTTCCTAATGTAACCCTCCCCATTTATCCAGGCTTGGAACCAGCACAAAGAAACACAATGGTTTATGCATCCCCTGTGGCTGAGTTATACAAGGTTATCCTTCTTTTATCAATACACAGCTGGATATTTGGACTGTTCAATATTAAATCTGACATCAACCACATACACTTTTCTTTATGGCTTAGTTATGTTTGATTGGTTCATTACCCAACTATTACGTACTTCAGTCCAGATCAGAAGAGGTTATACAGTAAGTCCATAAGTATTTGGACAGTGGCATAATTTTGGCTCTGTACACCACCACAATGGATTTGAAACAAGGCAATGAAGATGTGATTGAAGTTTAGACTTTCAGCTTTAATTCAAGGGGTTTGAGAAAAATTATTGTATGAGCTGTTTAGAAAAGACAGACATTTTTATTCTTGGTCCCTCTATTTTCAGAGGCTTGAAAGTATTTGGACAAACTAACATAATCATAAATATAACAATCATTGGCAATATTTGGGCACGGCTACAGCAACGTACTTGAGAGTGTTTTTGGTCTGGCTGATGGCAGAAATGCTTTGTTTCATTTCAGTACCTGTAGTCTGGATAGACAGCCACACTAATAACAGTGGTGTTACAGAATGTTTTGGCCAGACACTTGTCATGGCCGCATCCCTGTCATTGGCATCATCTATAAGGAAAATTGCCAAGTTAAAGAAAGAGGCATTCTGTGTAATTTTACAAGGAGCATCTCCAGATTACACTACAACAAACCAAAAAGGTATCAGCTGCCTGCTATAGATTAATGAAAACCTGCAGAAAGAGTGTATATCATGGCAATACTGTCATGTGCTGATTTACGGGCCCACTGAGTTGAGGTCATTCGTGCTTACAGCAGAAAGACATAGAAAAACAATACGGTAATAATGTACTGTCACAGTAATAATCTTTTGTTATTATTATTATTATTTCTGTTTCACAGAGCCTCCTATGTTTTCTGACTGTTGGAGGACCCTTTTAAGGTTTGTTTTGATTGGCGCTGCTCACTGTGACTAATTCTTGTGCATTCAGTCCGCACCGCCTTCCCTTACAGCAGTGTTTCTTAACCTTTATGGTCACGTGACCCAGTTTCGCCTTATTAAATTTATTGACGACCCACTAGTAGCAATTGCAAACCACTCCTTGAGACAAGTTGACTCAGAATCAGGAAAACCTATCCCGAAGTGTTGTCAGTCACTTAGGCAAACCAACAACAACAACAACCCACAATCCAGTGGGAGAGAAACACTGCCTTACATGAACCGGACCTGTGGACCCCAAGACTCAAGAATCAATTTGTACAACTCCATACTGGCAGTTGTGGTATGCATACCGGTGACCCACACCAAACCCACAGAGCCTCAGCTGCAATGATCTGCTCACTTTGTGACTGACCTTTGGCCAAATGTCTGGTCCCTCATTCAGCCACAAGTCAGTGGATAAGCGGGTTGAGTCATTTTCTTCATTTCCCCTTATAATTCAATTATGCATTTTTTTGTAGTGCTCTTCATGGAGTATACATTTACTGTGCATGTGTGAACACACAAATTGAATTAAAAAAATTTGATTAGCATCAATAAATCACACTACATGTCCATTAACATTATAAATATCACCAATGTGTCACAAAGCTGACCAGTTTTGGTGTCACCCGCCTATCCCCTTTCAGAGCAGACGTAAATAACCGGGCTGCTCCATTATGTCTCATCTTCTCCTAGACCCTGATGCTCCTATTGAGCCTCTACAGTAATAAGTCACTTTGTTCATTCTTTTGTTTAAATTTTGTGATGAAATAAATTTTTTATATATATATTTTTTGCATTCAAGTAGCTTTAGACTAATTGTGAAGAAATGTCAAGGCACATCCTCTTTATTAAAGGTGTATTTCACATGCTGGGTATGGCAGCCTTTTTTACAAATAAAATAATCTTCATGTCATCGTAGAATGGAAGAGCATTATTTTTGAAAGCTATTATCTGAATAATATATGAACAACATGCAAGTTTGAGTAGTAGTAAGTGTATGACGGCGCAATGAAAGTGCAGTTCTTTAAAACAGTTAAAAATGTGACCAATAATACAATCCAGGCTTTAACATAAGTCATCTAATTGTGTAGTTCCTGTTTATTTAACAACTGTTGTTTTACCTACAGTGTTTGTAATTATGAGTGAGTAGTTGTAATACACAGCACAAAACAGCCAATTTAAGTGTCTTTCCAAGTTAATTTTACAATTGTTTACTCACAAATTTCAACCAACATTTATTTAATGTGATGACTTAACGCCAATATTCATGCAGCAGATTAACAATTAACCTTTCATTTTTCCTCTTGAACTTAATACAGGAAACAAGCGTCACTGCTGTTCCCAATGTGGCAAACGATTTTCTCGTTTAAGCGCTCTTCAAACCCACAAAAGAGTTCACACTGGAGAGAAGCCCTACTGGTGTTCGGAATGTGGCAAACTCTTCTCACAAATTGGCCATCTTCAGAGACACACAGCAATTCACACGGGAGAGAAGCCTTATGGCTGTTCGGAATGTGGCAAACAATTCTCACGAATCAGCCATCTCCAGAGACACACAACAATTCACACCGGAGAGAGTCTGTTTTGCTGTTCTGAATGTGGCAAGCAATTTTCACAATTAAGTGACCTTCAGAGTCACACAAGAATTCACACTGGGGAAAAGCCATTTTCCTGTAATGAGTGTGGCAAGCAGTTCAAACATATGATCAGCCTTCAGAGCCACATCCAGATTCACACAGCAGAAAGGCCATATTCCTGTAATGAGTGTGGAAAACAGTTCAAACATATGATCAACCTTCAAACCCACATACAGATTCACAGTGCAAAGAAGCCATACTGCTGCTCTGAATGTGACAAGCAATTCTGTAACAAACAAAGTCTTTTAACTCACTCCAGGATTCATGTAGGAGAGGATCCAAAATCTTGTTCTGAATGTGGAAAACAATTTTCTACCAGCAGCTATCTTCTGATACACAAAAGAATTCACACTGGGGAGAAGCCATTTTCTTGTTCAGAATGTGGAAAGCAATTTTATGACAACAGCCACCTTCAGCGTCACCAAAGAGTTCACACGGGGGAGAAGCCGCATTGTTGTTCAGAATGCGGTAAACAATTCTCGCGAATGGCCCACCTTAAGACCCACATAAGAATTCACACTGGAGAGAAGCCATATTCTTGTTCCGAATGTGGAAAACAATTCTCTGACAGCAGCCATTTTCACAAGCACAAAAAAAATTCACACTGAAGAGAGGCTGTATTGCTATTTGGAATGGTTCCAGTGACTCTCATGAACAAGCAGTCTTTAGACAACTGAACTGTCATGGCTATAAAGAGTGAGATTTGATTCAATCTTATCTTGATAGTGAGCGCATAAAGACAATTTAGAGCAATTTAATGCCAAGAGAAGCCATATTGCTGTAGTGAATGTGAAAAAACAGTTCTGTTTCAGTCATAGTCTTTTTACCCATTCAAGAATTCACGTAGGAGGGAAAATTGTTCTTAAAATGTCATGATTAAGGACCACATAAAACTTCACGCTGTAGCCAGGCCATATTCTTGCTCTGGATGTGGCAAACAGTTCTTTGACATGAATCCTCTCCAGTGCCACGTGAGAATTTGCTATGAAGAGAAGCCCTGAAGGAGGAAGTTGGAAGATAATAAAGAAAGGGAAGGAAGGAGTTAGTAGGGTGATTTTTGGACTCTTAAATTTTGACGAGTTCCTTCACAAGGTGGGGTTCATTGCGTAAGATCAATACCAATTCTCATCAAGGTGAGAAACATCCATCATACTGGCTGCACATCTCTGTGGATACAAAAGTGGCCAACAACTTCATTTTGTTAATTAATTTGATATTTTGCTCTTGTTCTTTATTTTCTACTTTACAAGTTTCACTTTTGAAATTGTTTCTATTTTTGATTTGATATACTTTTTTAATCCCCGATGGGAAACTGTCTTTTCGCATGAACTTTGGAGTTCAGAGCACAGGGTCAGCCATTGTAAAGCATCCCGGAGCAATTTTCTGATTAAGGGTTAGAGACACTGATTTAAATGTAATAAAATTTAACTCTTTAAGTCAAGGCTTTTTTGTTTGTGGACCATGGGTGTAACGGTTTCCCTCTCCCATTGTAGTGAATGTTAAGCCTTAGGCTCTTTCTTTTAAAGTGAGTGGGTTGCTGACCCTTTCTGAATGTATCCATGATTTTTTTTATTTTTTAGTAGCCCTGAATCCTAACACTATAATTGGTAGTGAGCATTCATAGCGTGGCAGTGAATATATTGTTTGAACAGGATTACAAGCACGAAAGAAGAGAAACGAGGCAGCGCTTGGTGTGTCTTGGAGAAAATGCTGAAAGTTCCACCAGCAAAGAAGGACATTTCCAAAGGTATTCAAAGTTGTCAAGGCTTTTGAGCACTCCATTGTATGTTGTGAGTATCCATTTCTTTCTTACTTGCTCTGAGGAGAGTGAAGAGGCAGTTTCATTTTTTTCCTGCCTCCATGTACATGAGCATCACACAGGCCTGCAGTCTGGGTTATTTTATTTGTACAGTGGGGAAAATAAGTATTGAATGCATTAACGTTTTTCTCAGTAAATATATTTCTCATGGGCTATTGACATGAAATTTACTCCAGATGTTGTTAACAATCCAAGTAATCCACACAAAGAAATCAAAACAAATAAGTCCATGAATTAAGTTCTGTGTAATAAAGTGGAATGACACAGGGAATAAGTATTACTTATTACTGACATTTACTTAATCCTTAGTAGAAAAGCCTTTGTCAGTAATGACAGCTTCAAGACGCCTCCTGTGTGGAGAAACGAGTCGCATGCATTGCTCAGGTCATGATTTTTGGCCCATTCTTCCACACAAACTGTCTTCAAATCTTGAAGGTTCCAGGGGCCTCTTCTATGAACTCTCATCTTCAGTTCTTTCCATAGATTTTCAAATGGATTCAAATCGGGTGATTGACTGGGCCATTCTAGCAGATTCTTTATTGTCTTTCTCTGAAACCAGTTGAGAGTAATCACTATATAAATGCAAAGAATTATTACTTTATTAATTAGAGTTTCCTTGGCTGTGTGTTTAGGATTCTTGTCATGCTGAAATGTCAACCTTCATTTCATCTTCAGCATCCTGATAGATAACAGCAGATTCTTATCAAAAATGTCCCGCTACATTTCTCCAGTCAGCCAGTACCATATGCTGAAAAGCAGCACCTCCAAACGTCACTGCTGTTGTGGTGTTTTTGGGGTGATGTACCCTTTCTCTTTCATACATGGTGAGTGCAATGACATCCAAAGAGTTCAATTTTGGTCTCATATGACCAGACTCTATTCTCCCAGTATTTATTTGGATTGTCCAAATGTTGTTCACCAAACTTTACACTAAACTTCAACATGCTCTTTCTACAGCAGTGGAGACTTGCATGGTGAGCATGAATAGAGGCCATGGCGGTTGAGTGCATTACTTATTGTTTTGTTTGAAACAACTGAACCTGCTAATTGCAGGTCTTTCTGAAACTTGCCACGAGTGGTTCTTGGCTCATAGACAACTCTTCTGATTATTCTTTTGACTCCTCTGTCCAAAATCTTGCAAGGAGCACCTGGTCATGGCTGGTTTATGGTGAAATTATGTTCTTTCCACTTCTGGCCCCAACGGTGCTCACTGCAACATTCAGAAGTTTAAAAATACATCTTTCACCAATGCCATCAGGATTGTTAGCAACAATAAGGTTGTGAAGGTCTTGAGAGGGTTCTTTGCTTTAATTCATCATGAGATGCTTCTTGCGTGATACCTTGGTAAGGAGAACCCCTTTTATAGGCCACCAGTTAGGACTAAACTAGCTGATATTCATTTGCCCTGATAGGGGGCTTTCAGGATTGACAAATGTCAGCTGCTTCCTTGGATTTCCAGGCCTTTTTGCACCTCCTTTTCTTCATGTATTCAATACTTATTCCCTGTGTCATTCCACTTTATTACACATAACTTAATATATGAACCCCCAGGTGTCCATTAAACCCATTGTCACGTGGACCTTTCAAAGATGTGGAAGTGAAGCTCCCCAGTATTAAACAATCTGATAGGTAGGACTTGAATATGGGATACAATACAATACAATACAGTTTATTTTTGTATAGCCCAAAATCACACAGGAAGTGCCGCAATGGGCTTTAACAGGCCCTGCCTTTTGACAGCCCCCAGCCTTGACTCTCTGAGAAGACAAGGAAAACTCCCAATAAAACCTTGGAGGGAAAAATGGAAGAAACCTCGGGAAAGGCAGTTCAAAGAGAGACCCCTTTCCAGGTAGGTTGGGCGTGCAGTGGGTGTCAAAAGTAGGGGGACAATACAATACAATATACAGAACAGAACAATTCCTTAAGACAGCATAATAATAATAATTTTAGAAGTACGGTTTAACAGTAGATGATATGACATAATTAGGTTTGGATCAGTTTGACAGTCCGGCAGAGCATTCCGTTTTTAAGTGTTAATTTTTGTGTCATAATTTTTATATTAGAGCAGAGGAACCTTTAATGCAATGCAAAGGTGGTGGATGTTTACATTTCTTTTGTCCAGGACTTGATGGTTTGAAGACACAAATATTAGCATGCTGCTGTTCCAGAAGCTCCTCCAGATCAATAGACAAGGTAAGTGGTGTATCATTAGATTAGATAAACTTTATTAATACAGTTAAGAAATTCAGATGCATACAGCAGCAGAAACATAAAACAAGAATACAGAGTCACAAGACAGATAATACAGCCAGTCAATCAATTGATCAGTAAATAAATAAAAATAAACTTAATTAGTACATCAGGTGGAAGCATTTAATTGCCTGATAACAGAGGGAACAAAAGACCCCCAGAGGGGCTTCTTATCACTCTATGATGGAATGAGCCTGTTAAAGTGCTCCTGAAGGGGATGGAGGGGATTTTCATGATGGCCATCCATCCATCCATTATCCAACACGCTATATCCTAACTACAGGGTCACGGGGGTTCTGCTGGAGCCAATTCCAGCCAACACAGGGTCCAAGGCAGGAAACAAACCTTGGGCATCATCCTCTTTTCCACAACAGCTTCCCGTGTGTCCAGGGTTCACCCTGTGATGGAGCAGGCTTTTGTTCAGGCTTTGTGCTTCTTTTGAGCTCAGGTTGCTTCCCCAGGATACTGCAGTATAGCACACCACACTGGCTACTGTGGATTGGTAGAACATTTCTAGCACTTTGCTGCATGCATCAAAAGACCTGAGTCTCCTTAGGAAGTCCAGTCTGCTTTGGTCCTTCATGTCCAGCACCACTGTGTTGTCAGACCAGTCCAGTTTGTCATTTATGTGAACCCCCAGGTACTTGTAGCTCCACACCACTTCCATGTCCTCAGAATGAATGATGACTAGTCTCAGAGGCTCCTTGGCATGTCAGTTCTCCAATAACAGATCTTTTGTCTTGCTGATGTTGAGTTGCAGGTTATTGTCCTTGCACAACATGAAGTCCTCCAAGACTTTCCTGTACTTTTGACTCCTCTCCATTATTAATGCAGCCTATGATAGATGACTTTCTGTATATGCAAGTGCTGGTATTGTGCTGAAAGTCTTTTGTGTGGAGGTGCTCCACTACTACACACCACCATTTCTAACACACAAACCCTCAGCTTCACCAACTGCTGTCTGTTGGTCAGGAAGTCCATGATTCAAGAGACTGAAGGGGCATCAAGATTTAAAGCCTTGAGCTATTTCTCCATGCAGTGAGTTGTTAGAAGTGCTGGAAAAGTCAAAGAACGTGATCCTAACGTGGTGGCAGCTTAGTCCAGGTTGGAGTATGCTCTGTGGAGCATGGAGATGAGAACACTCTCCACACCTACACTACTGGTTAAATGGTTTAGAACACCTCAATGTTTCCAGTTTTTCTTCAGATTTAATCAGTCAGTCATTTTCCAACCTGCTATATCCTAAGCATTTAATTGCCTGATAACAGAGGGAACAAAAGACCCTCAGAGGGACTTCTTATCACTCTCTGATGAAATGAGCCTGTTAAAAAGTGCTCCTGGAGGGGATGGAGGGGATTTTTCATGATGGCCATCCATCCATTATCCAACCCACTATATCCTAACAACAGAGTCGCGGGGGGTCTGCTGGAGCCAATCCCAGCCAGCACAGGGTGCAAGGCAGGAACAAATCCCCGGGCAGGGTGCCAGCCCACCACAGGACACACACACTAGGGACAATTTAGGATCATCAGTGCACCTAACCTGCATGTCTTTGGACTGTGGGAGGAAACAGGAGTACCCGGAGGAAACCCACGCAGACACGGGGAGAACATGCAAACTCCACGCAGGGAGGACCCGGGAAGCGAACCCAGGTCTCCTAACTGCAAGGCTACCACTGTGCCACCATGCCGCCCTAGTCAAATTTAATCAGTTGAAATGCAATGAATAACCTAAAATGGTGACCAGGTAAGTAGTAAACTGCCAGAAGTTTAAATTTAAAATTTAGGTTAGCAAAAACTGAAAAATGGAAATTTCAAAATAGTACAATTGGGCCTTCTTCAGGAAATAACTAACAATCTACACGTGTTTTGCAGCAGTTAAAGTAAATGAAGTCTTGCAAGTTGAAGCAAACAGTTTGCACAGGTGTCCCAACTTCTGTTGATTACTTTAAAACTCTGTCTGTCTGTCTTAAAGAACAGTTGGAGCAGACTGTGTTACTACATCCTCTACACCCTAGAAAGTTGTAAATTCTGATGATAATGGCAAGAAAACAGCAATTAACAAATGAAATGAAATGGAGTACTATTACTTTTAGACGTGTGGGCCTTTCATTTAGAGAAATTGCAAAAAAAATAAAAAATTAAAGTCTCAATTAATACAGTGGTATTCTACATAATTCATAGGCAACTGGAAGAAACTGACAGAAAGAGATCTGGTAGGCCCAAAGTCAACAACCCGTCAGAAGACACATGTCTGAGGGTCACCAGCTGAGGTGATCACAGGCGCCTCACAGCTCAACAGAGCAGGTCGAAAAAAGCAAAGTGTCAGTGTCTACTGTGAAGAGGAGACTTTCTTCAGTCTGCAGTGGCCCACAGCTGCTATTTCAAGGCCCTGTTTTGTACTTTAAGAAATGGCTTCCTTCCTGCCACTTGTCCTGTAGGACCAGCAGTGCAAAGTCTCCTGTTTACAGGACAGACTGAGACTTTCAACCTGCACTGTTAGTTGTTGTGCTGTGAGGCGCCTGTCACACAAGCTGGTGACCCTCAGAAACATGTCTTCTGATTGGGTGATGACTGGTAGAATAAATGAGCACTATTTTATGAATGTCCATCAAAAATCTGAATGCTAAGAAACAAAGTGGGAAAAACACAAAAATAATGGAGAAGAAAAGCAAAATGTTACTGTGGGGCCCTACTATAACTATACAATGTCTGCTCTTGACGAAAATATCTTAACTCACATGCAGCCTTATTGCTTATCTCCACTGCCTTTGGTGGCCACACAACTGATATTTTTTAACCCTTTTCTTCAATGTGTGACGACAGATGGGCACAGTAGACATGCAATTGACATTCAAGAATTTGTGTGTGTTTATATTTATGCATAAAATATAGTATATCATTTTTTAAATAAATTTTGTATATTAGCTTTCCAGTATTTATTTTGCAAGCAGCAGACGAAGGGCATCAATGGCACTGCTCCAGCCATGGAAATGAGTATTCCCTGCAAATGAATGGAATGTGATATAGAAGACTCCCTACAGTCTTTTTAGATTGATAGCACAATTTTTGCTATTCAGTATTCATTTTACAAGAAGCACACGAGGGCACACATTTTCACAGCAAAAAACGACATGTGGAAATAAGTGTCTTTTCCACTGGGACAATGGGGCACAATAGACAAGAAAGTGCTAACCTTAACTCTGATTGTGTTATTAAAGAAACGGCACAATTTTAACTAGCAATGTTCATTTTGAAAGGAGCAGAAAGTGACAAGTA
The DNA here is from genome assembly GCF_016835505.1 of Polypterus senegalus. Classification (NCBI taxonomy): domain Eukaryota; kingdom Metazoa; phylum Chordata; class Cladistia; order Polypteriformes; family Polypteridae; genus Polypterus; species Polypterus senegalus. Next base: position 166,061,466 of record NC_053161.1, on the reverse strand, counting down.
TATCCAAGGCAAAGAGCCAGCTGTGGAAATGAGTGTCCCGTCCAGCATGAAAGGATCAAAGTGCACAGTAGATAAGGAATGCTACAAAGACCTCCTACAAGGTTTTAAAATGTATTTGATCAGTTTTAATCCACCATGGGCAATTTTACTTTATTATAGGATAATGACACCAACTGTAAAATTCTTTCCACAATGGTCTTAACACGCAGTAGCTTTTTTTTTTTTTTAATAATATAATTTAAACTGTTTCATTTACACACTTTTAATCACTAATACAATAAAGTGGTGGCTTTTAATTTCTACAATATAGCCTCTGTAATGGTTTATTTCCCCCAGATTAATAAAATGATGAGTTCCAAGCAAACAAGATAAGGACACATTTAAAACGCCAAACAAGAAAATGTAAGGCTTTCGGTAGAACAATGAAACTATCTGAGTAAATGTATGAGGGCAAGAGAGCATTGATTTGAACGATTTGTCTTTTAAATGTCTTTGCACAGAGTTTTTGGCTGCCAATGAAATATTATTAGTGATATTTTCTAACTTTTGTGTATATTTCTTTGTTAAAAAGGTCTCTCTCTCTCTCTCTATATATATATATATATATATATATATATATATATATATATATATATATATATATCCATCCATTATCCAACCCACTATACCCTAACTACAGGGTCACGGGGGTATGCTGGAGCCAATCCAGGGAGCAAGGCAGAAAACGAACCCCGGTCAGGGCGCCAGCCCACCGCAGATATATAGTACAGTATTTAAATACACAATATAAAAAAGTTCTATCTATATTTAAAAAAATGAATTTATTAGTAAACGCTGGCACCCCACTAAAATGAAAATCATGCGCAGTGTACCTGCAGACTGGATGCCATAGCTGTACGGAAAGAACCAACTGTGCGCGCACGCACGGTACTTGCAGGCAGGACGGCACACTTTGCATGGAGCGTGCGTTAAATCAAAACAGAAACGGCGCGCAAAGATCGAGGAGGGCCGGAGAGGAGGATAAAGATCGAGGAGCTCGGTAACAATCACACTTTGGCGTGCCTACTCTAAAACAGAAGGGCCACTGCTATCATCGTAACAAGTGTTGCGTGCTGGAAGAATTTGCGGATTCACGGGTGGTGTTGGGTAAACGAGCGCGCAGGCGATGGAGACTAATGACCTGCCTGGTTAGTGACCAGAAAGACTCCGTCCTAAAACTAAAAGACACTCGAATTCCGCTCGCTTGCCTCTGCTACCATCGGTGATTTGATTCTACACAAAACAACCGACTGTCCTTGTCAATACTCCTAACTGCCTCCTCGCTCTCTGGGGGGTGCTGAGAAGACTTTAGCAATCACATGGAGTGACGTCATACAGGGCGACGGAAAAGGGACTGTAAACGAGAGAAAAGACTGTCATCGAGTGTTTGCAAGACTGCAACTGAATCGCATCACCGAGAGGCAGGCAGAGGGCAAGTGCTCGGGGGCTTGAGGACGCCGCTTTATAGCTGTGTAAGTACCTCACAGCTGCATGCAACTTAAATGACAGATGAGCAGCGTGTTCGTGTCCATCAACCCACCACCAATATTTTCATCGGTGACTCTAACTGTGGCTCACGCCTTTCTATTTATTGTCACCCAAAGCCACCGTACGTTACCAAGTCCCATGTGTACTTCACATCGCCGCCCCCCGCCGTCTCATATTCATTGCTTTCCTTGAATTCCTTTAGCTGTGGCCGAGGTGAAATTAGCTTGACGTTCGACATTCATTTGACATTTAAACGTTGAAGCTTCGTATCTCCGAGACGAAAATTGAAGTGTTATTAAAATCTGCTATGTAAAAATTCACATTTTCCCACAATTTGTTTACAAGCGTTTCCTTTTTCCAGAAAGGTTTCTTTTTTGTGTTAAAATCAAGAATAGACCTCAAAACGCAATGCAAGTCCGAAATTGATACAGAATACACATAAAATCGGCACCAGTGTATAGAATTCTTCTTGTGAATTTCATGACAGACTTTACATTGCTTGTGATCATTACTAGTTAATATTTTTTAACAACGTATAAACAATGTAAAGTCAACAGAGTAAAAGCTAAAACCCGCATCAATCCGAAATGTATTTATTTATAGGCCAATGCCTAACGTGCATTTTACAACTCATATTTTTTCCCATTTTATTCAATCGAAGACCCTTAAAATGTCATGAACAAGACCTCCGGAATTCAACAGCCTCGCTTCTCAAACGGAAGGTATGCGTTTCAAAATAAAAGACCCCCAATAATCTCTTGACATTAAAGGTCTTCGATTGAATTAAAAAAAGGAAAAGTATACTGTAAGTCTATTCTATACATATGCTGGCGATTGTATGTGTATTTTGCACCCATGTCGAACTTTTATTTCATTTTGACAGGCTTTTTTAATTTTTACAGAAAAATGGAAGGAATTATTAAGGATAAGATTGAGCAGCACTTGGAAAGAGCAGGAGTTTGACTGAACAGTCAGCATGGGTTCAAAAGAAGGGAGGTCGTGTTTTACTAACATGCTGGAATTCTATGAGGAAGCAACCAAAGGATACGATCAAAGTGGAGCCTATGATGTTATTTATCTTGACTTTCAGAAAGCATTTGATAAGGTGCGACATGAGAGGTTGGGCATCAAACTAAAAGAAGTGGGAGTTCAGGGTGATGTTTTTAGATGGGTGCAGAATTTTCCTGTTTGCATATTTCAGCAGTTTTATCATAAAAACAATGGCTTGCAGGTTCAATATAAATATATTCTTCTGCTATGGTGCTTTTTTGCCAAACATGTCCGCAAAACCCTTCAGATTAACTACTGTTGCCATTCTTGACTTTGTACATAACACCTCTGTCTTTTTAACAGTTGTGAAATGAAAAACTCGGTGACTCTACTGTTGGAACGACTTGTGAGAAACTTTCTTAGAAGGAGAGGTCTGTTATTTTTTTCACACTGAAGATGACCCCCTTAAAGGTTTGTTTCTGTCCTGGTGTCTGTATAAATGCAGGGAATTCCAGTTTCTGTGTTACACTGGGCCTGACTTGCGTCGAAAGCTTGCATATTGTAATATGTTCGTTGAGCTGTTAAAGGTGTAATTTTGCTTGACTTCTCTTTAGAAGGCTTATGAAATGGACCGAGTCGAGTTGTGTTTCAAAGTTCTTTTTCCTGACTCTGCTCGGCCTTTTGACTTTTCCTCCTCCTCCTCCTCAGTCTCCTTATCCTCATCTCTCTTTGTGGATTTCTGAGCAGAAAATGAATTTGTTTTAACATATGTCAGCAATAAATTAATTGAGACTGTTAAACCTAATATATGCAACACAATTCTATTTTTCTTTTTTTTTATATACTTGGTTAATCCCTGAGGCCTATTCACAGTTCAACATAAATCCGCAGTTTTAACTTCAACATCATTAAACGTCTTTTTAAACTTTTGATTGCATTTTTATGAATGCTAATAGATTTTGTAAAAGTGGAAGGGGGAGAACTAATATGTCAGGCTAAAAATCAATGATGTTTAACAGTTACAGGCTACAAAGTGCATTCCAACACTCGGACTATGGCAGTGCATGATCGTCAGAGGACAGAGATACTCAATGGTGAGAAGTGGGGAGATTAATGGCAGCAAACAACTTGGCTAGCTAAGTTAATTTTGTGTAACCCTAAGGGAAATACACCTTAGCAAGGGGGAGCAAATAGATTTTCTGAAGAAATGCTTAGAAAAAACAGAACCACCACAAGTTTCCGCCATGAATGGAATTTGTAGGGTAAACGCTTCTCTTCAAGTGCAGTGTGAATGTAGCAGGATGGTGAAAGTGAACAGCATGCTCGGATAAAACTCAACATGTAGTGTACATTTATAGTTCTGCATAGTGCTTCATATCGGAAGGAAAATAAACTTTTGGGGGTCATGGAGTGCACTTTTTTTTTTTGGTGGGGCTCCGGCAGCACTTTGATTGTACCACAATATAATGGTTCACTGCAATAAATGTGCAGGTAGTCAGTAGACTTTTTAAATACATAATGGAAACTATTTGTTTCATTTAAGGATTGTGGACAAGTAAAAGGCAAGACAAGTGACTTATCTACACAAAGAATTTGCCAGTTGCCATGTGTAGAAAATGACTACTGTATCTGTGAGAAGTTAAGGACTTGTAGTGTTCACTCCGGATTGTTGGTCAGGACACTGAGGCGGAGAATTCCACACAGCAGCTAAGAATGAAATTGACTTATTTATTTCAAGACTAGCAAAAAACCCGCGCTTCGCAGCGGAGAAGTAGTGTGTTAAAGAAGCAATGAAAAAGAAAAGGAAACATTTTGAAAATAACGTAACATGATTGTCAATGTAATTGTTTTGTCACTGTTGTGAGTGATGTGTTGTTGTCATATATATATATATATATATATATATATATATATATATATATATATATATATATATATTTAACACACACACATAAACATATATATATATATATATCTATACATATACACATATATACATACATATATATATATATCTACATATATACACATACATATGCATACACACATAAATACATACACACATACATACACACACACATATATAAACATATATATACATATACATACATATCTACATATATACACACACAGCTATTTCGTATCACTGCAATACGCTGCTTGTTAAAACGGATAACTCCCGCTCTTACGCAAGTCTGCGTGGATATTATGAACTATCGATTTGTTCAAGTTCTATTTAAATTTTAAATAGAAGGAATTTTTATTTAGTCGACAGAAATATCTTTGGTAGGAATGGTAAAACAGACAGGAATATTATTCGTGAATAAATCAACTCAAACCTTAAACAACTTATAATATTTTGCTCTCCATAAAAATATATCCTGTCTAAATTATACAAGTTAGAAATAAAGTAAACGTTAAAAGAACAAACATTCAAATTTCTTTACTCTTATGTAATTTTATATAAAAAATAAACTTAGATTTTAAATATCCCAAAAGATTTTGCTCTCCATAAAAATATATCCTGTCAAAATTATACAAATTCAAATATGAACATGCTGCATAACAAAACCTGGAAATATAAATAAAATGTGTTCCTTTCAGCAATAACAAATCAAATCATTCAGTTGTCTTTGCTCATATGTCATTTTAGAGCTGGACGCCTGGCATCTTTTTGGCCACAGGTTCGTTTCTGTTTGGTGTGAGGTTCTGTGTTGTGGAGATTCTCAGGATGGATTGCAGGTGCTCATCAGTGAGGCGACTCCTGTGTGCTGTTTTGTTAGTCTTTATCACTGAGAAGAGCTTCTCACACAGATATGTGCTACCAAACATGCACAAGGTTCGAGCCGCATGTAGACGGACTTTTTGTTCTTCAAAGTCACCAAAGCGCCGTGCAAACTCAGTGCGCCAGTTTATCAGCAAAGTGCGATTTGGGAACACCGTAGTGACGACTTGGTTTAACATTACTTGGCAACAGGGAAAGTGGGGCAAGGTGCACTGGTGCATTTGTGTCTCCCATAAAAGCAGCTTCACTTGAAATCACTTTGTGATTGTGCACGGGTAAAACGTCCGCTGAAGTGTCAGATTCTTATTTAATTATGCTGCTTTCTGTATCTTCTGCATTGCATTCAGGTTACCCTGATGTTTTGTCTCATAGTGCCGTCTTAGATTAAATTCTGTAATTACAGCCACATTAGCTCCACAAATGAGACACACGGGTTCAGTAAACATATACTCAGCCTCCCATCGGTTTTTAAAGGCTCTATTTTCAGAATCAACTTTTCTCTTCAGCATCATGTGAGCTAGCTTCGCAATAACTTACAGCATCATAAGGCGGTAAGTGTTCGGCAAGACAGCTGAAGCGCTGCATTATGGGATCTGTAGTTTATTGTGTTACCAGCGCTTCATATACCCGGCTTTAATAACAATAATACAGTATATAAAATGATCTCGGGCGGATATAATTACACGCCGGGCCGGATGTGGCCCGCGGCCCTTGAGTTTGACACATATGGACTAAATAGAACTTGAAAAGATATATTTTTTCAAATGTGATCGCGCAATTCAGATAGAGTTGACGCGCACTACAGCCTGCATCCTCCCCTCGCTCTTACTTTTTTACCGTTCATCTAATGAATACACCGAGTATGGCTTTACCAAAACAATCATTGATGGCGAATAAAGTATCCATTATTCGAGTATGTAGATCGTGATATATATATATATACATATATATATACCCGCGTATCGCAGCGAGAAGTAGTGTGTTAAAAAGCTAGAAAAGAAAAGGGAACATTTTAAAAATAACGTAACATGACTGTCAATATACAGTATTTGTTTTGTGAGTGTTACTGAGTGTTGCTGTCATCAAGGATTTGATTATCATTATTTCTTTCAATCAGGTTCGTATTTGTAGGATGTGTTGTGTTCAAGTTACATTCCGTGTTTGTCAATCGTTGTAAAGATGACAGGTTTCATTCATCGATTCGTTTCTTACTGCATCAATAAACAGCTCGTCTTCTTCTTTATCTGAGACCTGACACACTGCATGCACGGGTTTTTTACACTGTCTTCCTTTAGGGACATTGACTTTTTCCACGTGTGCTTTGTTTCCACAGTAGCTGGATTTATGAATATGCTTATCAGACGCTTCATATTTTTGCTGCCTTTTCAATTGTGTAATTGGTTTTGTTCAGCTCTTTGGAACTGTTGCTTTTATCTGTGCACTGCGCCAGTTCACGTGAGCCACTCGGTGTACATGCATCGAAGGTTCCCAGCTGTGCTGGTGCCATCTCTGCTATGTCCATGGCTGTATTTAATGTTACCTTAGTCCTGGCACTTAAAACTTTCTCTCGCAGTTTCGCTGAGTTTGTGTCAAACACCACCCTGACCATCTCATCTTCCTCTCCATAAGCACAGTCCTTCACCCGTGAATATTTACCCGTGGCAGTTTGCTATTGGATTGCCGCTGACGGACGGCCTTATATGGGCAGGCACTAAATTACAAACGCCAGCGCAGCCTGTCTATAAACTTAATTTAAAGTGTAGGTTTACATCGTGCTTTGTTTCCGAAGTAGCAGAACTCATCAATATGGTTGTATATGTCACTCGCCGCTTCTTATTGTTTCGCTGCCTTCTCAATTATATATGCATGTTTTCTTCAGCGCTTTTTTGAGGTCTTCCTGATTTTCTATGTGCTGCGTGATTACGTGGGAGGCGTGATGATGTCACACGAAACTCCGCCCCACGGCGTTGAAGCTCATCTCCATTACAGTAAATGGAGAAAAACTGCTTCCAGTTATGACCATTACGCGTAGAATTTCGATATAAAACCTGCCCAACTTTTGTAAGGAAGCTGTAAGGAATGAACCTGCCAAATTTCAGCCTTCCACCCACACGGGAAGTTGGAGAATTAGTGGGAGTGAGTCAGTGAGTCAGTGAGTGAGTGAGTGAGTGAGTGAGTGAGTGAGGGCTTTGCCTTTTATTAGTATAGATATGCACGTGTGTTTAGGTAGGTATATATGTGTGTGTGGTCTACAATAAAAAGAATAGAAAAAACGTTATTGGGGCGGCATGGTGGCGCAGTGGGTAGTGCTGCTGCCTTGCAGTAAAGAGACCTAGGTTCGCTTCCCGGGTCCTCCCTGCCTGGAGTTTGCATGTTCTCCCCGTGTCTGCGTGGGTTTCCTCCCACAGTCCAAAGACATGCAGGTTAGGTGCATTGGTGATCCTAAATTGTCCCTAGTGTGTGTGTGTGTGTCCTGCGGTGGTGTTGGCGCCCTGCCCAGGATTGGTTCCTGCCTTGAGCCCTGTGTTGGCTGGGATTGGCTCCAGTAGACCCCCGTGACCCGGTGTTTGGATTTAGCGGGTTGGAAAATGGATGGATGGGTAAATTACACAAAAGTCCACTAGATGGCAGTATTACTCAAATTAGTCACTAGCTTATCGGCAGTACGAGATACAAATCGATAAAGTTTATCAGTAAACAGTATCAACAAACTTATAGTAATTATGTAACAACATAAACTATTATTGAAAGACTATTCAATAGTGTAAATTCCCAACATATAAACGTTAAACACTACACTTTAAACTACGTTGCATATTGACGTATAACAAACATACGAATCAAACGCAAATGAACGCACACTTCTTACTGACGCTTAGTTATTACAAACAAATGTTTCTCTATGCAGAAATGACAACTGTAGCACACGAGCATCTCTTTCTCGTTTCGAACATCCCATAATATGTGCTCTTGTGCATTCTGGGAGGTGCTCCTTGAAATGTGAGCCTATTGCTGTCTCTCTAACACCATGAGACCTTCCAGCTGGACTTCACGTGTTGCTGAACGAGAATAAACCAAGTTGTGATCTGCCTACGTGTCGTATTCTCTTCGCTGCCTCATCCCACTTTGGTTTTTCTCGCTGTTGGGAAGGCTGCTGCATGACTGACTTATCATCTGACGGAAGATGACGATGAACAGGCTCTCCTTTAGAAATGCGAGCTTTCCTTTTGTGGACCTCGTGCATTATTTCTCTGTGTTTGTCTGAAACGTAATAAGTCATAATTAGTGCTTATTCATACACTTTGCAGTATTTTTATTTATTAGGTTACGATGTCCCGTTTACTGCATAGCACTTTTCACAACTTTATTTCAACTCGCTGAAGGACCAGTGATGTTATTTTACATCATTTGCTTTTTAATCCGCTTGTGATGCTTTGTTTTGTAAGCAGGGTTAATAAAGTAGTACATTATGCTGACTTGTAAAGTGGCCGATTAAGTCGGGTTTGGGAAATGTGCACAAAAGGTAGTTTGTACCTTATACTTGCATCTTGGGGTTCCTCATTAATTCCGAAGATGCGTCGCTTTCAGGAATCGCAATCTTGATAAGTAAAAGAGGGAAACCATCTGAAGCGAGTGGAGTTTGTGAGCTTGAGAAGGAATACCAATGTAGATGCAATACGAGAAAATCTTACTGTTACTCTTACATTAAAATTTAACTGATTGAGTTGGGACATCATCATTAGTATGTGTGTAAGTAACACGGCTTGACATTTTAAGACCTGCTTAATCCAATGTAGACAGAATATATTTGCTGTGATAAACGGCCCGGACACAGACAGGCAGACATCGTTATAATCACCCAACACACGCTTTATTTACAAATAACAACAACAATATTTATTTATATAGCACATTTTCATACAAAAAGTAGCTCAAAGTACTTTACATAATAAAGAATAGAAAAATAAAAGACACAGTAAGAAAATTAAATAAGTCAACATTAATTAACATCGAATAAGAGTAAGGTCCAATGGCCAGGGGGGACAGAAAAAACCCAGACGGCTGGAGAAAAAAATAAAATCTGTAGGGATTCCAGACCATGAGACCGCCCAGTCCCCTCTGGGCAATCTACCTCACATAAATGAAACAGTCCTCTTTGGATTTAGGGTTCTCATAGAAGGACTTGATGATGATGGTCACGTAGACTTCTGGCTTTTAATCCATCCATCATTGTCTATTAAATAGTCTATTTACAGTGAAGCACACAACCCCCAAAGTTCCCCCAAAGGCCAGGCCTTTCCAAATGCCTTCTTCACCACCTCCACTCCTCACCACCAAGCTCTGTCCTTCTCCTCTCCCGACTCCAGCAATCGAATGGAGGGAGGCGGACCCTCTTATCCTTACCCTGATGTGCTCCAGGTGTCTCCAAATTAGCTTCTGCCGGCACTCCCCAGTGTGGCGCAAGTACCGGCTGCACACCCAGATGCACTCCGGGTGTCCCTGGTCTTCCTCCCCCAGCACTTCCGGGTGTGGCGGAAGTGCTATGGGGACAGGGCTCCTCAGGCATTGGGGCACCCCCTGGCGTTGACCATGGGCCCCTGTAGGGTTGAGCTTCAGAGCTCAGTTTCTGTGGTCCCCAAAGCCACCGGGGCAGTCGCCCCCTCGTGGTCTGGAGGAAGCGTAAGCCCTCCTCTGGTCCTCCTGGGCATTTCGGCTGGGTACCACCCCCAGCCACTCGACACATTGCATATATTACTTGGGTGACAAATTAGATGGATTTTTTTTTTCTTTTAAAGCTGTATCAAATGTAGCCATATCCCATGATTCAGTGCGAAAGCCCAAACCACTATTGCCTACTAATGACTATTAGAGAAGTAAATAGAGATTTGTGGTTAGTGTTAGTGCCTCGCAGCTCCAGCACACTGAATTTCTGAACCTTCACCTGTTTATGGCTTATGTGAGGTTTTCAAGTGTGCCCTGAGTTTTTGTTTTTCCACTTTCCACAAGATGCATTGGTTTAGTGGACGGGCAAATCTTATTTGACTTAGTGTGGTTGTGGTCATGAATACTAGTGTACTCTATGCGGTCCCACAGTTCGTTCTGACCTATAGAGGTACTCTGGCTTTCTTCCCATCTAACTACTATATAATAAAACACTAAGGTCTGTGTGTCCAGTGCCCCAGAGTAATCTGATTGGTCAGTTTGGCTTTCATAATGCAATGAAAAAAGAAAGTGCGAGTGTGAGATGCATGAGGAAGAGTAAAGGATACATATGCTGCGAGAGCTGACTTCAGAAACAGAAAGTTTTAATTCTTCCAAAATGACATCAAGTCGAGTTTTGAAAGTCCCTAATGTCTTACTGTCTACCTCACTACTTGGTAGCTTATTCCAAGTGTCTATTGTTCTTTGTGTAAAGAAAAACGTTTAATATTTGTGCAAAATTTACCTTTAACAAGTTTTTAACAGTGTCCCTGTGTTCTTGATGAACTCATTTTAGAATAACAGTCTTGATCCACTGTTTGAATTCCCTTTGTAATTTTAAACACTTCAGTCATGTCTCCTCTTAATCTTCCTTTGTTTAAACTGTAAAGGCTCAGCTCTTTAAATCTTTGCTCATAATTCATCCCCTGTATCCCGGGGATCAGCCTAGTCGCTGTTTTCTGACCTTTTCAACCACTGCTATGTCCTTTTTGTAGCCTGAAGACCAAAACTGCACAAAGGACTCCAGATGAGGCCTCACCGGTGTGTTATAAAGCTTGAGCAGAACCTCCTGTGACTTGTACTCCACACATCAAGGCGCTATATAACCTGACATTCTGTTAGCCTTCTTAACAGCTTCTGAGCACTGTCAGGCAGTTCATAACGTAGAGTCCACTGTGACTCCTAAATCCTTCTCATAAGGTGTACTCTCGATTTCCCGACCACCCATTGTGTATTCAAATCTCACATTTTTACTTCCTATGTATAATACTTTACATTTACTGACATTAAATTTCATCTGCCACAAGCCTGTATGCTGTCCAAGACCTGATGTAATGATATAATGGATTCCAAATTATCTGCTAATCCACCTATCTTGGTATCAACTGCAGACTTAACCAGCTTGTTACTTACTTACAGTGGTGTGAAAAACTATTTGCCCCCTTCCTGATTTCTTATTCTTTTGTATGTTTGTCACACAAAATGTTTCTGATCATCAAACACATTTAACCATTAGTCAAATGTAACACAAGTAAACACAAAATGCAGTTTTTAAATGATGGTTTTTATTATTTAGGGGGCCAACAAAATCCAAACCTACATGGCCCTGTGTGAAAAAGTAATTGCCCCCTGAACCTAATAACTGGTTGGGCCACACTTAGCAGCAATAACTGCAATCAAGCGTTTGCGATAACTTGCAATGAGTCTTTTACAGCGCTCTGGAGGAATTTTGGCCCACTCATCTTTGCAGAATTGTTGTAATTCAGCTTTATTTGAGGGTTTTCTAGCATGAACCGCCTTTTTAAGGTCATGCCATAGCATCTCAATTGGATTCAGGTCAGGACTTTGACTAGGCCACTCCAAAGTCTTCATTTTGTTTTCTTCAGCCATTCAGAGGTGGATTTGCTGGTGTGTTTTGGGTCATTGTCCTGTTGCAGCACCCAAGATCGCTTCAGCTTGAGTTGACGAACAGATGGCCGGACATTCTCCTTCAGGATTTTTTGGTAGACAGTAGAATTCATGGTTCCATCTATCACAGCAAGCCTTCCACGTCCTGAAGCAGCAAAACAACCCCAGACCATCACACTACCACCACCATATTTTACTGTTGGTATGATGTTCTTTTCTGAAATGCTGTGTTCCTTTTACGCCAGATGTAACGGGACATTTGCCTTCCAAAAAGTTCAACTTTTGTCTCATCAGTCCACAAGGTATTTTCCCAAAAGTCTTGGCAATCATTGAGATGTTTCTTAGCAAAATTGAGACGAGCCCTAATGTTCTTTTTGGGAACAGTTTAACAGCTCACAATGTGAGTGTTCACATTGCTGGCCTTCATTATTTACACAGTCTTGTAGTCTACTTTAATAATAATAGTAATAATAAGACAAATAATACTTCTTCTTTCGGCTGCTCCCATTAGGGGTTGTTACAGAGGACCATCTTCTTCCATATCTTTCTGTCCTCTGCATCTTGTTCTGTCACCCCCATCACCTGCATGTCCTCTCTCACCACATCCATAAACCTTCTCTCAGGCCTTCCTCTTTTCCTCGTCCCTGGCAGTTCTATCCTTAACATCCTTCTGCCAATACACCCAGCGTCTCTCCTCTGCACATGTCCAAACCAACACAATCTCGCCTCTCTGACTTTGTCTCCCAACTGTCCAACTTGAGCTGACCCAATTAATAAATAGTAATACAAAATTAAACTCTGTGTTTTGCATACTCACAGCTGTAGACCTCCTTTTGCCCAGCACTGTTTATATGCTCAAACACGCATGCACACAGAGATTTTGAGCTTTATATATTATAGATGTACAAAATGTAAACATAATGCCGGGGGTTGATAAAATAATGAAAACTGATAATTAAGCTAACAGGTAGGTGGCTGTCTGTCTGTCTTAGTGTGTTAGTCATTGTTTTGTTTGATTCAGCATGGTCTCAAATCAGGACAGGAAATGACACACCATGGCTTTTCCACACTGGTGACACTGACAAAGGGAGAGGGTTAGGGTTAGGGTTAGGGTCTTGTCTTTATATTGGTCCAGCTTCTGTGATATACCACCAGGACCAGTGGGTACAAGGGGACTCCTGTACTTCATTCCAGTCTTATCACAACCTACCCAGTCCAGCACTTTCTCCCAGTTTCAAAGGAAGCACCAACTGCTCTCAGACATGCCTTCCCGTCTAGCCGAGCTTGTCAACTCGTTCAGACTAAGAGAATGTAAACCGTCACTGCACTCTTCATTCACTGTGATTAACTCCTCTCCATCACAAATGGCTCAACAGAAATCCTATGTGATCAAGTAGGGTCATACATATCCTAGAGCAACAACTGATTATCCTTTTTCCTTCCTTTTAAACCTTATTGAAATACAAATTTTTACAAATAAAAGAATAGAAGAATATTTATCAACCTATTTACTTGATATTAATAATCTTTTACACTCCACTATACGTCGGTTAATGAGGCTGTCAAGAATAAAGACTGGTTGAGGTTGATTGTCACACCAAGAACTGGCCATTGTGTCCTGCTGCAATCTATGCAGAAAGTTATGTTTACGTCGTGACAATGTGTAGCTAAAATTCATTATTAAAACTGAAAACCTGCGAACATGTGAAAGCACCCACCAGTGAAGGAAGCTGATGAAGAGCGCACTACGGTGGTGTCTCATAGGAAGGCATATGACATTCAAGGAAATGACATTCTTTTCCATTATCACTACTACTGTATTTTGGTTTGCTGTGTTGTTTTTGAATGTGATGAGCATTTTCCTTGTTAATTTAAATTACGGTACATTTCCAATCAAGTTTAGAAGAAAGCATAATTGTTATCTGATACCATATAGTAATCAAGTCAAACTTTATTTATGAAGCACAATACAACAGCCAAAACTGAACCAAAGTGCTGTACAAGAAATGATAAAAGAAACAATTCAAAATATCTAAGTACACATCACAGAACTGCAAACATAACCAACTATTACATAAATGATAAACTCAACATACACCCATGCATACCCATTTATAATCATGAATGTCCATGAGCCAGCATATAATGTGCAAACATAATGCCAGTGAGAAGAGATAAGACTTTAATGAGGACTTAAAAATGGCTGGTGTTGGGGCAGACCAAATATAATAATAAGGCGAGCCATTCCAGAGACAAACAGCCTGAGCCCCCCTTTGCTTCAACCTCAACCTCAGCACAACTAAGAGTGTCTGTCTAGTAGACCGCAGTGCTCTTGCTGGGACAAACAAGTGAAGAAGTTCCAAGGGTTAAGACAGGGTTGCTCCATTCAAACATTTAGAAACAAGTAAAAAAATTTTAAAATCAATTCTGAAATTAACCAGAAACCAATGGAGGGTGGTCAGCATTGGTGAAATACGATATAAGAGTCAGTCAATAAGCATTGTAGCCGCCGGAGTAAGGCGAAATCAGGCATGGGTAAAACGTGTGTCTAAAGAAATCTCACAGTCCAAAAAAGTTCGTTTTAAAAATATTTAGTGAAAGTTAAGAGCAAATAATCCACACAAGAATACAGGAAAAAATAGTTACACACGTAGAATAGAAGGCAAAAAATGGGAAAAGATGTATCTTGTCTTAAACTTAGCTTTTCTTGAGAAGCTTTAGTTATTTCTGTACTTAAAAGTTCTTTACTTCTTCTTCTCTACTTGAAGATTCTTAAATTCTTATATACTTAAAGATTCTTAGCTTCCTTCTTTTTCTGTATGCTTTAAGCATACGGCACAGCACGTGAATTAAGTGCTGTTTTCTTACATATTTACTTCACACGCTCAAAAGGCCCGTAGGCCGATTGGCACATAGGCATGTGCCCAGGCACGGTTTAAAACCTTATACCTTCCATACCTTACTCAAGGCAAGGCTGGTCACTAACTGGAGAACATTTCTCACTCAAAGCTGTTAGAAAATGGCAGGAATATACCAATACAATTCTATTTACTGGGGTTATAGGAACCTCCCATAGATTATGCATTGTCATCTAGTAAAATATTCATGAATCTTATAGAACTAGGGAAATGGCTCTTACAAGCAAGCAGCAGTATTCTGTGGTATGGCAACATGTACTTGTGTTCTATAAATAAACAAATTAACTAATACTATTGGGCCTGTTAAATGTTATTTTATTACAATCATATGAAAAAGTTTGGGAACCCCTCTCAGCCTGCATAATAATTGACTCTCAACAAAAAAGATAACAGTGGTATGTCTTTCATTTCCTAGGAACATCTGATTAGTGGGGTGCTTTCCGAACAAACTTCTTAGTGAAGCAGTATTTAGTTGTATGAAATTTAAATCAGATGTGAAAAACTGGCTGTGCAAAAATGTTGGTCCCCTTGTCATTTTGCTGATTTGAATGCCTGTCACTGCTCAATGCTGATTACTTGTAACACCAAATTGGTTGGATTAGCTCGTTAAGCCTTGAACTTCATGGACAGGAGTGTCCAATCATAAGAAAAGGTATTTAAGGTGGTCAATTGCAAGTTGTGCTTCCCTTTGACTCTCCTCTGAAGAGTGACAGACAGCATGGGATCCTCAAAGCAACTCTCAAAAGATCTGACAACAAAGATTGTTCAGTCTCATGGTTTAGAGGAAGGCTACAGAAACCTATCTCAGAGGTTTCAACTGTAAGGAATGTAATCAGGAAATGGAAGGCCACGGGCACAGTTGCTGTTAAACCCACTCAGAACTGTCAGGCAAAGAAAAGCAGAGGAGCGGCATATGTGCAGGATTGTGAGAATGGTTACAGACAACCCACAGATCACCTCCAAAGACCTGCAAGAACATCTCGCTGCAGATGGTGTATCTGTACATCGTTCTACAATTCAGCACAATTTGCACAAAGAACATCAGTATGGCAGAGTGATGAGAAAGAAGCCCTTTCTGCACTCATGCCACAAACTGAGTCGCTTGTTATATGTCAATGCTCATTTAGACAAGCCAGATTCATTTTGGAACAAAGTGCTTTGGACTGATGAGACAAAAATTCAGTTATTTGGTTACAACAAAAAGCGCTTTGCATGGCAGAACAAGAACACCGCATTCCAAGTAAAACACCTGCTATCTACTGTCAGATTTGGTGGAGGTTCCATCATGCTGTGGGGCTGTGTGGCCAGTTCAGGGACTGGGGCCCTTGTTAAAGTCGAGGGTCGGATGAATTCAACCCAATATCAACAAATTCTTCAGGATAATGTTCAAGCATCAGTCACAAAGTTGAAGTTACGTAGGGGATGGATATTCCAACAAGACAATGACCCAAAACAGTTCGAAAATCTACAAAGGCATTCATGGAGAGGGTGAAGTACAATGTTCTGGAGTGGCCGTCACAGTCCCCTGGCTTGAATATCATCAAAAATCGATGGGATGATTTGAAGCAGGCTGTCCATGCTCGGCTGCCATCAAATTGAACGGAACTGGAGAGATTTTGTATGAAGAATGGTCAGAAATACCTCCATTTAGAATCCAGACACTCATCAAAGGCTATAGGAGGCGTCTGGAGGCTCAAAGGAGCAAAAGGAGGCTCAACTAAGTATTGATGTAATATTTCTGTTGGGGTGCCCAAATTTGTGCACCTGTATAATTTTGTTATGATGCATATTTCATATTTTCTGTTAATCCAATAAACTTAATGTCACTGTTGAAATACTACTGTTTCCATAAGGCATGTTGTATATTAAAAGGAAGTCGCTACTTTGAAAGCTCAGCCAATGATAAACAAAAATCCAAAGAATTAAGAGGGGTTCCCAAACTTTTTCATATGACTGTAAGTAATTAGTGTTTTAAATGCTTTATTTTTTGCAGAAATCCTCAGTGGACTGATCTGTATGTGATTAAGAGTGTTTTAGTGATATTTGGATACACTAGATAGGGGATACCTGTTATTATTTTTCCCACTTGAAGAGAAGGACATGGATGCTTCCTTTATGTGGCAACTTGTTATCGAAACGTTCTTAGTACGCTTTTTATGATGATAAGGAGTGGCTATACTGTACTTGGTTTCCGCTAAATTGATATAGAAATGCAATTAATGTATCTTACATTAAACTAATACATAAAGCAAACAAGGTGGAGTGGTGACTCTGTGGCCTAAGATCTGTGCTGGTATCTGGAAGGCTGCTGGTTCAAATTCCAAAGGGATGCTACTCCTTGAACAAGGCCTTTTAACCTGCAGATTTCTCCAAGGGGTGCTATATAATCGCTGACCCTGTACTCTGACTACTCGAGGTTATGTGAAATGCCAGATTCCCCTTTGGGAATTAATAAAGTATATCAAATTAAAAAAAAAATCTGTTTTACTTTTAAACACTGACGGACATCACAGGACCTCAATTTTAATGACCTGTTTATTTTTACTTAAGGAAATCAGCACTGCAGTTTGAAGCTTATTCTAGCAAATAAGGGTTTTATAAAACCTGTTATTACAATCAAATGTTACGATTGGCTTGGTGGGCAATAGCATGACTTTTGACCTTTTCATTGGGTTTAGTCAATTACCACCAAACATTGAATGTTGGCACCATAAATTACACATTTTAGCATAAGCTAGAAGACTCAGTGTTTCACCTGCTTGTCTTGTGCTGCATGTTGTGCTTTCCAGCAAATCTTCCCCTTCCTGACGTGTGTCTGTCTCTTAGCACAATTCTTAGGCCCTTCTTGTATAAACATTCCTTAATATACTGTGAGAACATGATTCTGGGACCCCAACAAAACTTTGTTTAATCCAAACAGTGAATGCTGCTGACCCATAACTGTGCAAGATTTCCCTTTTACTGCTAGTTGGACCTTTACTTTCAAGTTTATTTCACACCTGATAATTTGATTTAAAGAATAATGAATTGTTAATATGCCATGAACTGTCTGACTTGAAGGGCAGCATGGTGGCGCAGTGGTAGTGCTGCTGCCTCACAGTTAGGAGACCTGGGTTTGCTTCCCGGGTCCTCCCTGCGTGGAGTTTGCATGTTCTCCCTGTGCCTGCGTGGGTTTCCTCCGGGTGCTCTGTTTTCCTCCCACAGTTAAATGACATGCAGGTTAGGTGCATTGGCAGTCCTAAATTGTGCTTGGTGTGTGTGTGCCCTACGGTGGGCTGGCGCCCTGCCTGGGATTTGTTCCTGCTTTGTGCCCTGTGCTGGCTGGGATTGGCTCCAGCAGACCCCCGTGACCCTGTGTTAGGATATAGCGGGTTGGAAAATGACTGACTGACTGACTTGATGTAAACCAAATGTTTGTTCTAAAATGTAATTCAAATGTCTTTACATCTGGATGATACAACTTTTACGAAATTAAATCTTGTTCTTTCTGCAGGGAGAAAGAAAATAAAAAGCTGCCTTTAACTGTAAAGTCTAGATGGATGTAAAAGAGGAGATGTGTGAGGCTGACATAAATACCATGGAGATAACAACTGTGAGTATTAAAGAGGAGGAGTGTGAAGGGGAACCTGTCCATCCTAAACAGGAGAGCCTGCACATTAAGGACGAGGATTGTGAATTTGGATCAGTGGGCATTAAAGAAGAGGCTGAAGAGAAGTGTGTCAGCCTTGAGACGCACATCCATACAACTATGGAGAGTGTCAAGGAAGACGACCTTCATGATGGCTGTCAAGATGGACAGGTGACCGGGCTAGTCTCTTCTCAAAGCAGACACTGCTCTTCTCCGAAGCCTACTATTGGTGTGAAGTGCGAATCATTACAGTCTGAAACGAAGAGGACTGAGGGCATTTCTCCTATTAGAACTTTGGAAGATCAGTCACCATCTAAAAATCAGTCTAGAAGAAGTAAGTATAAAATACAAATATGTGCATTTTTTAGGGTCAGGAGTTACAGTGCTGTGAAAAACTATTTGCCCCCTTCCTGATTTCTTATTCTTTTGCATGTTTGTCACACAAAATGTTTCTGATCATCAAACACATTTAACCATTAGTCAAATATAACACAAGTAAACACAAAATGCAGTTTTTAAATGATGGTTTTATTATTTAGGGAGAAAAAATCCAAACCTACATGGCCCTGTGTGAAAAAGTAATTGCCCCCTGAACCTAATAACTTTTTGGGCCACCCTTAGCAGCAATAACTGCAATCAAGCGTTTGCGATAACTTGCAATGTCTTTTACAGCGCTCTGGAGGAATTTTGGCCCACTCATCTTTGCAGAATTGTTGTAATTCAGCTTTATTTGAGGATTTTCTAGCATGAACCGCCTTTTTAAGGTCATGCCATAGCATCTCAATTGGATTCAGGTCAGGACTTTGACTAGGCCACTCCAAAGTCTTCATTTTGTTTTTCTTCAGCCATTCAGAGGTGGATTTGCTGGTGTGTTTTGGGTCATTGTTCTGTTGCAGCACCCAAGATCGCTTCAGCTTGAGTTGACGAACAGATGGCCGGACATTCTCCTTCAGGATTTTTGGTAGACAGTAGAATTCATGGTTCCATCTATCACAGCAAGCCTTCCAGGTCCTGAAGCAGCAAAACAACCCCAGACCATCACACTACCACCACCATATTTTACTGTTGGTATGATGTTCTTTTTCTGAAATGCTGAGTTCCTTTTACGCCAGATGTAACGGGACATTTGCCTTCCAAAAAGTTCAACTTTTGTCTCATCATTCCACAAGGTATTTTCCCAAAAGTCTTGGCAATCATTGAGATGTTTCTTAGCAAAATTGAGACGAGCCCTAATGTTCTTTTTGCTTAACAGTGGTTTGCGTCTTGGAAATCTGCCATGCAGGCCGTTTTTGCCCAGTCTCTTTCTTATGGTGGTGTCGTGAACACTGACCTTAATTGAGGCAAGTGAGGCCTGCAGTTCTTTAGACGTTGTCCTGGGGTCTTTTGTGACCTCTCGGATGAGTCATCTCTGCGCTCTTGGGGTAATTTTGGTCGGCCGGCCACTCCTGGGAAGGTTCACCACTGTTCCATGTTTTTGCCATTTGTGGATAATGGCTCTCACTGTGGTTCGCTGGAGTCCCAAAGCTTTAGAAATGGCTTTATAACCTTTACCAGACTGATAGATCTCAATGACTTCTGTTCTCATTTGTTCCTGAATTTCTTTGGATCTTGGCATGATGTCTAGCTTTTGAGGTGCTTTTGGTCTACTTCTCTGTGTCAGGCAGCTCCTATTGAAGTGATTTCTTGATTGAAACAGGTGTGGCAGTAATCAGGCCTGGGGGTGGCTACGGAAATTGAACTCAGGTGTGATACACCACAGTTAGGTTATTTTTTTAACAAGGGGGCAATTACTTTTTCACACAGGGCCATGTAGGTTTGGATTTTTTTTTTCCCTCAATAATAAAAACCATCATTTAAAAAACTGCATTTTGTGTTTACTTTTGTTATATTTGACTAATGGTTAAATGTGTTTGATGATCAGAAACATTTTGTGTGACAAACATGCAAAAGAATAAGAAATCAGGAAGGGGGCAAATAGTTTTTCACACCACTGTATGTGTCTAGAAGGAGAGTTGTTTGCTTTTTTTAAATGAGAAATATAGTGAAATTGCAGTGTTTTATTGATTGTCTAATGGAGTTTGAGAGTTCATCACCTACTGAGAGACTGCAACAGTCAAGCTGGGGAGCAACAGAGATGAGCCGAGGGGTGTGAGTGGGAGCAATGACCTGTATGATTTGAGCCCAACTGGTGAATTGTTCTTGGATTTCTGTGCTGGTCATGGATTGTTTGTAACAAATGGCATTATTTATCACAAGGTTTTTCCATGAGCTTTCTTGGTACTAAAACACGTTAGACCAATGATCAATCATTGACTGCTGTGGCATTGTCAATCACTTGCTGTGAGGCCGCATTTTATGGACTTTTTGGGTAGTGGTAGTTGCTGAGTTATCAATGAAAACTTGCTTGACGTTGGCCCGGCTCAGGTGGATTACACGAACTGTAGTGAAAGAATCTTTTTAGAAGGAGCTCCTTCTTGTGCATCATGGCAGGCATGTGGGGCATAGAGTCAGAATAGACTGCGTTCAGGATCTCCATAGTGGAGGCCACTGCAAGGAACTGTGGATAGATGCTTGTTGGTGTTGGTCATGATGACAGCCCTAGTAGTCATTGGAAGATGCCAGCAGGTGACGGTAAGCTCTTAGACTGAAGAAAGAGGTCTTTCCTGTAACTTTAGCAGGAGAGCCTCAGGAAGCTGAAGTTAGCCTCAATGTCAGACATCTTTGTCCCCAAAGGCATTTTACTTTAACTGTTAGATTATTCATTGCTCCTCCTACCATTCCACAGTAGTTTGAGGGCGTCTTAAATCTCTCCGACATGCCATGCTGTGAGGAACCAGAGCCTGGGGACTTTGAGGGGGATTCACCCATTACTGGAGCAGAAATTAGTTGGATTCAACGTTACTGTCATTGAACAGGTACAACAAAATCCAATTTAGTTTCTAACCAGAAAGTGCAAATAGTAGACTTATAAGGTGCAATAGACAGTGGGCTCAAACAGTACATTAAAGTGTAACAGACAGTAAGGTGCAATAAGTTAGCATACAAATGAGAATATACGAGTATATCTATATGATAATTGACTTTACAAGTATGTAAAAAGAAGAGTATATAGATGTGATCACCAGTACAGATACATGGTATGAATAAATATAGATATTTTTATATTCAGAATAGATACACATAAACAGGTGAAAATATGCATAGAGTACAGTCAGAAGTTATTGATATTTAGAAAGGTCGGCTATTGAGTGGTAAGGGTTGAGAGTCCAGGATGATGATGTTATGAGTGCTACTGTTCCCGAGCCTGCTGGTGTGGGACTGTAGGCTCCTGTAGCGCCTCCCTGATGGAAGGAAGGTAGATAGTCCATGGTTGGGGTGTGAGGCATCCTTGATGATGACACACGCCTGTTGCAGACACCGTGTGTGCTGCAGGTCAGTGATAGTCAGCAGTGGGATGCCGATGATGTGTTGGGCAGTTTTCACCACCCATTGCAAGGCCTACCTGTCAGCTACAGAGCAATTGCCATAGCACATCATAACACAGTTTGTTGATATGCTTTGACCAGTGCAGCAGTAAACGTTCCACAGAATCTGAGGAGACATGCAGGCTTTCTTTAGCCTCTACAGAAAGTAAAGTCACTGTTGCATTTTTTTAACCAGTCTGGAAGTGTTTATTGTCCAAGAAAGGTCCTCAGAGATGTGGGCACCCAGGAATTTGAAGCTGGCAACACACTCCACCTCAGCCCTATTTATATGGATGGGAGTGTGTCTGCTGCCTTTAGTGTTCTGGTAATCCACAATGAGCTCTTCTTGATGTTGAGGGCGAGGTTATTGTCAGCACACCATGTTGCCATGTGCTGGACCTCCTTTCTGTAGGCCGACTTGTCATTGTCACTGATCAGTCCTATTATTATAGTGTCCTCTGCAGACTTGATGATGGAGTAGGAGCCATATAATGGGATGCAGTCATGGGTGAAGAATGGAGTAGAGGAGTGGGCTGAGCACACAGCCCCGTGGAACGTCAGTATTCAGGATCAGGGTAGAGGATGTGTGGTTGTTTGGCCTGACAGACTGGGGTCTATTGGTTAGAAAGTTCAGTGTCCAATTACAAAGAGAGGTGCTGATGCCGAGGTCATTGAGTTTAGTTACCAGATTGGAGGGGATGATGGCGTTAAATACGGAGCTAAAATCATCAAATAGCATACTGATGTAGGGGTTGTTGTTGTCCAGATGTGTCTGGGCAGAGTGAAGAGTCGAGGATTTGGCAAACTAGTATGGATCTGAGGTGGACCAGAACCAGTCTCTCAAAATACATGGTGATAATGGGGGTGAGTGCAACAGCGTGGTAATCATTCGGAATCCCTGAAGAGGATAGTTTAGGCACTGGTACAATCACTGTGGACTTAAGGCGTATGGGGACGATAGCTGGGCCAGAGACAGATTGAAGATGTTCCTGAAGACCTTGGACAGTTGCCCAGTGCAGGCCTTAGGCATGTGCCCAGGTATGCCTTTAGGCAGAGACGTAGCTAGGGTTTTCAGCACCCGGGGACAACTGAAGAATTTGGCCCTCTCCTTTTGGATGCAATGGGGAAGGGAAAGAAAATTTTTAAAAATGTATTTAAAATAATAGTATTTTAAGAAAAAAAAAAATATTTTTTATTTTAAATAGTTTTACATTTTTAAATATATTAATTTTTTAAAGCACTTTTATGCGTATATTTTCAAAGTTTCACTAAATTTATAAAGATAGAACGAAGTAAAATAAGACAATAATGGTAGTTCGAAAATATAATTATTCTAAAATATTATTCAAATATAACATTGCAAAAACTTAAACATTACATTGTATATAATAATATAATAACCTGAAAATTAAGTTAGTATAAAGTAAAAAAAAATAGTTTGATGTATAATGCTTTAAATGTAATTATTAACTTCAAAGAGAATTTTTCCTAGCCTTTGCTGCTGCAAATGTATCGATTAGTTCATCAAAATGTATGCTGTCGGTAACCTCCTGCTCAACACTCGGCAAAGCCAAGGCTGATAATCTTTCCTGTGCCGTGGATGATCTCAGGTAGGACAACATAAGTTTTAATTCACTGAAAGATCTTTCACAACTAATGATGGAGGTTCCAACAGTCAGTAAAATCTGAAGACCAACTCACGGATTTGGAAATCCATCTTCCCCATACTGTACAACAAAAGCGAAGCAGGTTCCTGGTGTCGAAAGCTTAACATCAGCTCTTGTCTTGAGTAGCATTCGGCAGTCCATTATTATTATGAGATCCTGATTATTTTATTGTAATGAAAAAGTCAAATGTTTGTACGTGTTTGTATAATTTAACTAGCAGACCTGGCGCGCTTCGCTGCACGTTTAACCGGCTAGTTTCGGCAGCGGATCGTGGTTTTTCCAATCTAGACGTCCTGTCTTTTTCAGATTCTTTTAACCGCCTGGTTTCAGCAGCCAGTCGTCCTTTTGAAAATCTTGAAATCCTGTCTTCTTTAGATTCGTTTAACTGCCTGATTTTGTCAGCGAATCGTTTTGTTTCTAACGTAGAAGTCGTTTCTTGTTGCGCTGGTTTTGGCAGCCAAGCGCTTTTTTTCCAACCTAGAAGACCTCTCTTGGGATCCGTTTAATGGCCTCGTTGATTGCATGTCTTTCAAGGTAGTTTGAATATCCATTTCTTGCACGGAGTTTTCTCCCCTTTTATAAGTGACTGTGTAAGTACCGCGTGTACTAAACAGTAAATTAGTGAAGGATAAAGGACTAAACACTAAGGAAAAAGAACGGCAAGACCACGCCAGCTGCGGAGCTCAGCTTGGAGCGAAATGATTTGAAGTGAATGAAATGACGTGAATGGGAGGGGAGATGATCACGTGACTCCCCTACCCGCCTTAACTCTTCATCCCTCCACAAACGCACAAACACAGTCTCTCGGATCCCAACTCTCCTTTATATATACAGATAAATAAAAAGTCTCCAAAAGTGATAATCAATTTTCTATCAAACACGTAAACACAAATCACTTGGCACACAGAAATGGCATTTACAACAACTTAAGACAATGATACACTAATGCCTCATGTCAGTCGCGCGACCTGTTTAATAATGTCAAAAATGTTTCTGGGTGGGAGTCATGCATGTTAGAGTAGTGGAGGGGATAAATGATTGTCTGTTGGGTATGTTTATTATTTACTTTTTAGTGCACTTAAGAATGGAAAACATTTCATTCTAAAATTTCGTAACATCAATTTGGCGTCCCCTGGATGCTGCACCCGGGGACAGATGTCCCCCCTTGCCTCCCCCTGCCATCAGGACCAGCAGCGTTGCATGCATCCCCTTTGCTCAGTGCAGATTGTACAGCGGTGGAGGTAAGTCTGAGGGGCTGGTTGGCTGGGGGAGGGGCAGTTTTGGTTACAAGTGTTTTATTGTCCTGATCAAAACGAGCATAAAAGTTGTTAAGCTAGTCAGGAAGGGAGACATTACTTGATGTTGAAGTTGTATTTACCTTCCTGTATTCTGTGATGGCCTGGTTTCCTTCCCACATACGTCTGGGCTCGGAGTTTTTGAAATGATCCTCTATTTCTTGGTTGTATTTCTGTTTAGCCCTTTTTCCAGTTGGATCTGGATGTGCTGTAACTCTCGGCGTCGCTAGATCTGAAAGTGGCATTGTGAGCTTTCAGCAGGAGTCTAACTTCTCTATTCATCCAAGGCTTCTGGTTAAGGAAGGTCTTAATCTGCTTGTACGTTGTGGTTTCATTAATGTTTGTATTGATGTAATCTGGGACAGAAGAGGTGTACCTTTCAATGTCCACTTCCGAGTCCCAAGGAGCACTAGTGGCAAAAAAGCTCCAGTCTGTGTGCTAAAACCTATGAACTGAAGCAGGGCCTGCCTTTTCAGGCCAGACGTTCACTGTCCTCACTGAAGATCTTGTGCATCTGATAAGTGGTGTATATTTAGGAAGGAGGAGCAGAAAGAGGTGATCTGATTGCCCAAGGTGGGGCAGCGGAAAAGCCTTGTAGGCTTCAATGATATTTGTATGCATGTGATCTAAAATTCTGTCACCTCGGGTGGGGAAGGAGACGTTTTGGTGAAATTTGGGGAATACAGTTGTAAAGTTGCAATGATTGTAATCGCCCATAGCTCCATCTGAATGTGCCATTTGCTCTCTGCTAACAGCAGCAGGCAGTTCTTTCATTGCAAGCTTAGCGTTGGCAACCGATGTTACATACACAGCAGTAATAATAATAGATGTGAATTCCTGGGGCAAGTAAAAAGGTCTACACTTAATCATCAGATTTTCCAGATTAGCAGAGCAATGACTTTCTGTTACAACAGTGTCTGCACACCAAACATTGTCATCCCTGAAGATGGTGCATCCCTCCAGCTCAATAGTAGTGTCTGGGATACAGTCACTTAACCATGTTTCTGTGAAAATCATGATGTTGCAGTCCATGATATGTGAGTGTTAGGTGATCCGGAGTCGTCATTCGTCTAGCTTGTTTGCTAGAGACCGAACATTGGCAAGAGAATGGTGGAGGGTTCACTGAAGCTTTGCCCGAATATCACCACGTTTCCCTTTCCTTTGTTTATGATCTCGATGTCGCTATTGGAATATTCCTTTCGGTAGAGCTGATTTGCTAGACTGCGGTGTCCTAACTATCTCCAAAGGCAGTTGAACGTTGTCCAGTGCTGCAAAGGGAGCCAATATTCAGAAGTTCTAGTTGGCTATATGATGTATTTGCACAGCTGTATCTCGGAAAAATAAATGAAAATAGTAAACAAGATACTAGTAATTCACGAAAACTGGGAAGACGCAGGGTGTCGGGATGCACACGTGTCACCGCCAAGGTCTTGTTCACCTAGGTACTTAAAAAACACTCCTTGGTTGCAGGACTCCAGGGATGGATGATGTTCGCCCTGAGTTGTTAAAGGCTCTGGATGTTGTTGAGCTGTTTTACTTGACAATCCTTTTCAACATTAAGCAGAGGTCAGGGATTGTACCTCTGTATTGGAAAACTGGGGTGGTAGTTCTCATTTCTAAGAAAGGGGAGGGTGTGTTCCAACTTTAGGGAGAATCACACTCCTTAGCTTCCCTGGGATGGACTATGCAAGGGTTCTGGGAAGGATGATTTAGCTGTTGGTCAAAAAGGGTGGAGATCCCTCTCTTGGTTAAGGCTAGGATGGTGCTGACTATAGAGGATAAGTTTAAGTATCTTGGGATCTTGTTTACGAGTAAATGACGAAGGGAGTGGGAGATCAACAGGAGGATCAGTATACTGGTCAGTCCTGGAGATGTAGGATCTGAGCCGAAAAGTGAAGCTCTCAGTTTACCAGTTCTATATTCATACCCTCACCTATGGTCATGAGGCTTAAGCAGTGACTAAAAGAACTAGATTGTGGATTGTGAAGAGCCACCCCTACCCGACACAGGCAGGCAGGGACACAAGCTTTTACCACATAACACTCCTTTTATTGATCTTCCCCTTGGGATCCCTTCCACTCCGTTCCCAATATAACAACATAGTTCTAATATACAGTACCAAACACTACAAGGTTGTTGTTGTTGTTCTTCTTCTTCTTGTTCTTGTTCTTGTTCTTCTTGTTCTTCTTCTTCTTCTTCTCCTCCCAATTCTCACCCCAGATTAGCAGTGGCTGGCTCCTTTTAAACAGGTCCTGGGAATGTTCCAGGTGATTCATCAGCATTACCTGGAATCACTCCCAGGTGTAATGGAAATCCATTGCCAGACTCCCCCTGGAGACCCCATGGGAGAACCAACAAGGCTGCATGAAAGACTCACTACCTGTCTGCTCTGGAGGGACCCATGGTGATACAGCTTCCCAGGTGAGCTGTCCTCCTTTATCCTGCTGACGTACTGGCCAGACAATGACCGTGGACCCCCAACACAGGATAGAAGTGGCAGAAATGAGTTTATTTCAGAGTGTCTACGGGTCCCCCCCTAGAGAGAGTGTGAGAAGCGCAGACATTTTGGAGGAGCTCAAAATAGAGTTGGTGCTTTTCCGCATTGAAAGGAGCCAGTTGAGGGAGTTTGGGTATCTGATTAGTATGCTTCCTGGACACCTATTTGTGGAGGTGTTTTGGGTATGTCCAACTGGAAGGAAACCTCAGGGCAGACCCCAAACACTCTCATCTGGCCTGAGAACACCTTTTATATCCCCGTGGAGAAGGTGGTGGAGAAAAGGGATGTCTGGGCATCATTGCTTAGATTGCTGACCCAGACTAGGATAAGCAGAATAAAATGGCTGGATGCTGGCTTAACATAGGTTGAATTTCTAACATTTATGCTATGGCATCACATTTATGAGTGCTTTGTTATTCTCAGCCTCGACAGATGTGCTGTTGAGTTCTGAGTGTCTGTTCTGGACGCAAGTTGGTAACCTGGGTGACAATGAAACTAAATTTTGATTTCTTAGTGAAGCTGTCAATTTAATCCTTATTGTTTAGTGAGCAATGAGATTAACACGGTCTGTTGGCTTTGCACTTCCTTGTGTGTGTGCCAACAACTATTCAAAGTATTGACTGTGCAGACCTACTTTCTTGCACCCACAATGGAAAAGATGTGGAGGGATGTGATTGTCAAGAATGATCTGCCCGATCCGAGTCTGAGTTTTTAGTTGTTATTAAATTTTTGTGGTAGTCAGGAATTGTCTATAACAAACACCATATTTGATCATACACTTACCTAGTAACAAAGTACCTTGGGCCAGATGTTAATGATCAGTGGTAGTTTTGTTGCCTACTCTGTCACCACACATTCTGGTCAGTATTGCTGACTTGTCGGTTGATCACCATTTGGTACTGAACTGACTCAGGTGGATGAACCAAATGGGCAGTGAAAGCCTCTTTCCAAAATAAAATTAAATTCTACAGGTACAGCTGAGAAACCATGGGACTGAGCAGTAGGGCCTAATGAGGTGGTGAACATTGAGAAGAGCAGAGGACCCAGCACCAGTCCCTGGGGCACCCTCATTCATTTACATACAATAAATACAAAATAAAATGAAGAAAGAGGCAATAAAACAACATATTTGATTTTGAATAACATAAATAAATGAAAGTTCATGGCTTTAGCCATACTAATAAAGAGTACAAGCAAGCCAGTCCTGGCATGACCTGCCATTCCCAGAGCTCCAAAAATGGCACACATAACTGGTGATCCCATGTTTTCTCATCCTCTACTTTTTCTCCCAGACCCCTAGAACTCCTGCATGCCTGTGCGTTAATTGGTCACGTTCTTCAATCCTTTTTCTGTCTTTGGGAATTTAAATAGCCATTTTGCTACATACCTTTCATGTTAGTGGCTTTAGTGTAATTGTAAACAAATGTCTGATTATTTTTAAAGGTATGTTTCATGTACTTGGTATGTCACTCTGTTGTACGAATAAAATTTCTTCAGTATTATGATATGTAGTGATTATAACATTTTTCTTACTTAAATAAAATATGAGCAACACGTAATTTTGAATAATATTTTAAGAACATAATGAGAAATAGATGATGCAGTTCTACAATATAGCTATAAAATGTGACCCATAATGTTATAAATTGACCTAGCATATATCCTCTAACTAGCTTACTATGAGTAATTAAGTGTCTTTCTCCATGCATTTTCAAGATTGCTTATGCTTTTAGAATGTTGTTCCTAATTTCAGCTAGCATTTATTTAATGATGTGACTAATGATGTGTACTTTAATATCAATAATAGATCAGCAGGTTGAAAAATAAGCTTTTAATGTTCCTTTTAAATTTCATACAGGAGACAAATCTCACTGCTGTTCTAAATGTGGCAAACAATTTTCTCCTTTAAGAAATCTTCAGGGTTGTACAAGAATTAATGCTGGACAGAAAGTATATTGCTGTTTGGAATGTCGCAAACAATTCCTTGACAAAAGTTCTCTTCAGAAAAGCCCTGGCATTCACACAGGAGAGAAACCGTATTGCTGTTCTGAATGTGGCAAACACTTTTCATTGAAGTGCACCCTTCAGAGACACACAAGAACTCACACCAGAGAGAAGCCATATTGCTGTATGGAATGCGGCAAACAATTTTCTTTGAAGAGCAACCTTCAAAGACACACTAGAATTCACTTCGAAGATGAGATGTATTGTTGTTCTGAATGTGGGAAACGATTCTCCCAAATTGAGAATCTTCAGACCCACACAAGAATTCACACCGGAGAGAAGCCCTTTTGCTGTTCTGAATGCGGCAAACAGTTTACAGCCAAGAGCAGTTTTCAGAGCCACAAAAGAATCCATACGGGAGAGAAGCCGTATTACTGTTCGGAATGTGGTAAGCGGTTTTCTCAGTGGAGCAGTCTTCAGGGTCACAAGAGAACTCATACGGGAGAAAAGCCGTATGGCTGCTCTGAATGTGGCAAACAGTTTTCACACAAGTGCAATCTTCAAAGCCACAAAAGAATTCACAGCGGCCCCACCACAATGGAATAGACAAGACCACTCAAAGGTACTGTAAGTAAGGAACAAACAAGGAAAACACACAATTCAGTGGAAACTCGATGATAAAGAGGAGATCATGGTCGGCTACTTCAATGCAACTGAGCCTGGATATGCCAGGAGGATTAGATAGACAGATAGATAGATAGATAGATACTTTATTAAACCCAAGGGGAAATTCACATACTCCAGCAGCAGCATACTGATAAAAAAACAATATTAATTAAAGAGTGATAACAATGAATATATAACAGACAGACAATAATTTTGTATAATATTAATGTTTTCCCCCCCAGGTGGAATTGAAGAGTCGCATAGTGTAGGGGAGGAACGATCTCCTCTGTCAGTGGAGCAGGACAGTGACAGCAGTCTGTCGCTGAAGCTGCTCCTCTGTCTGGAGATGATCCTGTTCAGTGGATGCAGTGAGTTTTCCATGATTGACAGGAGTCTGCTCGGTGCCCGTCGCTCTGCCATGGATGTCAAACTGTCCAGCTCCGTGCCTACAATAGAGCCTGCCTTCCTCACCAGTTTGTCCAGGTGTGAGGCATCCCTCTTCTTTATGCTGCCTCCCCAGCACACCACCACGTAGAAGAGGGCACTCACCACAACCGTCTGATAGAACATCTGCAGCATCTTATTGCAGATGTTGAAGGACGCCAGCCTACTAAGGAAGTATAGTCGGCTCTGTCCTCTCTTGCACAGAGCATCAGTATTGGCAGTCCAGTCCAATTTATCATCCAGCTGCACTCCCAGGTATTTAAAGGTCTGCACCCTCTGCACACAGTCACCTCTGACGATCACTGGGTCCATGGGGGGCCTGGTCCTCCTAAAATCCACCACCAGCTCCTTGGTTTTGCTGGTGTTCAGGTGTAGGTGGTTTGAGTCCCACCATTTAACAAAGTCCTTGATTTGCTTCCTATACTCTTCCTCCTGCCCACTCCTGATGCAGCCCATGATAGCAGTGTCATCAGCAAACTTTTGCATGTGGCAGGACTCCAAGTCATATTGGAAGTCCGATGTATATAGATTGAGCAGGACCGCAGAAAGTACAGTCCCCTGCGGCGCTCCTGTGCTGCTGACCACAATGTCAGACCTGCAGTTCCCGAGACGCACATACTGAGGTCTGTCTTTAAGTTAGTCCACGATTAATGTAAAACTATAATGCAGGAATGTAATCTTGAGTTCTAAATTGGATAACTGATATGAATTTAAGATATCTAATTGCAATAATTAAAGAAGGAAAACCAAAAAATTAAAAAACTATTAGAGTACCTTCAAAGTACAGGAAAAGAAGAACCAACACGAACACATCAACAGCCAAATTTAGTTACAATACAGATATTAAGATATTGGAAGGAGGAGGTGAAGGCAAGGGTGGAGATAAAACAAATTGAAAGTGACAGCAGAAGTTTTCATTAATACAATTAATTAACATCCACTGAACATATTGACCTTGATCAAAATTTTGTCACCAAAGAATTGTATAAGCTGTTGGGGTTCAGTGAAGGAGTAGATCTAAACCTCAAGGCAGTAAGGCAGTCTGTTGGCAGAGAATACATCTGTAAAACATCAAACATTGCAGATTGAAAATAACAGTAAAAGTTTAAGTTCAACAGCAACAAGCATCAAAAGAAAATCATTCCAATGGTCTATGAGGAAGTGCAACTGGAATTTAAAAAAATAAAATCAAGAGTGCCCAAGATCTTAAAGAGAATAACCCAACGAGTAGAAATGACACACTTACAGGAAAAAGAAATCTGGGAAATTTAAAGAGGAGCTCCTGTACAGTATATAGATATCTTCAGAAGGAGAAAGTGACATGAAGTTGATCCAAATGCAGCACTACAAGTAAGGTCAATAAGGCCATAACTGAAAGAAAAGCAAAATCAGCTGCTAATATTGGCCTTAGCAGCATTAGATAGGAACTGGTACAGTTCAGCAAAACTCATCTAAAGCAACACCACAGAAGAAACTCTGTAAGGGAGCATCAACAAAATGACCCTCCATTGTGGATGAAATAAAATGAGAAAAAGGTAGAGATTCCACTTGAAGTGGAGACCTTGATCAAAGTGTATATGAAAGCAGTGAGATTGCACAGTTTTATCAAAAATACAACAGTTGAAAGTGCAGAATTGTATATTAACAAGTGAGGACCTGAACATCACAATGGCAAACGACAATCTCCCGATTCACACAGAAGCTCAAGATAGCCAAAACCTTAAGATAGGATATGGAACATACTATTCAAAGACCATCCGAAAAAATTAAATTGAATGTTCAGTGAGGGCACTCTTAAAGTAATGTCATCACCAGAAAAAAACAAAAACACAAATGATTTTGGGGAAAATATATGAAAATGTTCAAAACGTAATTATGAAGCGACAAAAATCATCAAAACACAGATGGAAACCGAAAATATCCAAGTGAATGGAATGGAATGGCATGAAGTAACAGCCAGAGAATCTCCACTAAGATATATGGTCTTGCCACTGATCTCTGCCAGCCTTATGACTCCTGCTAAGATGTATGAGATGGTCATGCCAACTGTGATGCCTCAGTGCCCAAAGCTATTTGCACCATCACGCCAAAAGAGCATCTTGTAGTTAATGACCAAGATGGACCAGGGCAAGACAGGAGACAGAAGTGACTTTTAAATGCAAAACTGTGCATTCAATAAATACTCTCAAAACAAAATTAGTGTCCTTCCAGTGCAGCAAATAAGTTTAGAAACATTCTAATAAATAAACACAGGAGTAGCATTAAAGAGAGTTATCAAGTAGAGAGTTTTGAATTAAAAGATCATTGCACCAAAAAAGGAAATTTATATTATCCTTCATGAAAGGATTGGGTATTGACCCGCAAGTGTCACACACAGCTCAGCTCGTCCAGGTATATTGGGTCAGACGCCAGCAACCTGAACACCGCTGCATTGCCCAAGCTCACACACACCTCCACCATTGTCTTCACACACAGTCCCACCATCCAGAAGAATTCCGATTTCTTCCAACAACTGAAGATTTCAATATGATCATCAGTTCCAGATATCCTCTCCCTGCTGCCTCTCACTTTCTGACTCTCTCAAGACATTCACAGCTCTTCCCGTGGCCCTCACTCTCATCTCTTTCTCATTTTTACTTTCCTTCTTACTCGAGTGCTGTTTTGTTTTCACCCCCTTTACTTACCCCTCTCTATTCACATTAGCGGCGGTCCCCAGCTGCCATTTGGCACTATTAAACAGCATTGAGCTCATTAAGGTGAATGCACTTACTGCATGTGCTGGCACCAGATCACCCGCAGGGCAAGTAAAGACTAAAATCAAGTAATACCCTAAACCTCGAAAACGCACTTCTGTGACATGCCCTGTCACACCAACCTGATCAATCCTTGTAAAGTTCAAGAGCTTTTTACTGAGTCATATCACCCTAAGGACTCTTTCTAAGGGTCATAAGCCTCATTTTGATTTACCCCATGCTGGTGGTTCTCTCTAAGATGCATGAGCCTGTGCCGGTCTTATGACTCTCACTAAGAGGTATGAACTGGTTGTTTAACTATACCAATCTGACAAATCCTTTTCCAAATCCTAAGCCCTAATCCTTCATTCCGGTGGTCCCAACAGGGCAAGCGAGATAGGCAAACCATTTCTAGGCCTGGACAACAGCAGAACCTTCACCCCGTATGAAGGACAACTGGGCTTGGAATCATAAAGTGACTTCTTCAGCAACACCCGGATTTGGAAAATGAGCACCTAGCCATGGCTGGGCAGGACCACCATCTTCACACAGGATGCATCTGGTACAGCAGGTCTCAACCAGGCAGATCTGGAGACAGTCAGACATTTGTGGTCTGATTTCTGTAGGGTTTGGGCCTGCCTTACATACACTTTGATTTGATCGTTTTGGTGGTTTATTGCCCATTTTATTCAAAGTTTTGATATTTTTGTTTATGTATTAGGTGTTAATGTATTTGTGTTTAGTTGTGTGCCCTGTTCCCTGTTTGCTTTAGTTAAAAACCAATTAATAATAAAGACAGAGCAACACATTCTTGTATTGTGGACATTTTTGGAAAGGTGGGTGTGAAATATTAAAACTATTACAAACCTCTAAATGGTAAAAGAGTTCTGGGCATACTATTGCTAAATTGCATTCTGTTGAATGACATGATGACCAAACTTTGAGGTGCATCCTCCTTTGTGGCCATAATTATTCATCTGGAGGAGAAGGATAACTTTGTCATTTAGATATCTATAGCTATATAATAAAAGGTAAGGGAAGGATCTTTGTCCAGAATTGGCACTGTCATGTTTGGAGTTGTGACCTCAGAATTTTAACAACAAAATTCTTAATATTGTCGGTCAGAAACATAAAAGGGGTCCGACCTCCATATGACACCCCATTCAAAATGAGGGCCATTTAAAAAAATTTTCTGACCTATTTGTGTACATATGTTCTGCACTTGCAAACATTACTGAATAAAATCTTGGGGGAACATAGCCAGACACCTACTGGTAGCCCCAAGTCTCCAAATTATAGGGCTGGAGATATGTTTTTTTTTCCAATCTTTTAAAATAGAAAAAGACATTTCTGTGCATAGCATCAGGTAGAGACTACAACAACAACATTTATCTATATAGCACATTTTCATACAAAATAATGTAGCTCAAAGTGTTTTACATTATGAAGAAAGAGAAAAAAGACACAATGAATAAGAATTAAAATAAGGGAACACTAATTAACATAGAATAAGAGTAAGGGCCGATGGCCAGGAAGGACAGAAAAAAATCAAAACAAAAAAACTCCAGATGGCTGGAGAAAAAAAAAAAAATCTGCAGGGGTTCCGAGGCCATGAGACCACCCAACCCATCATAAATGACCTCAGTCAGTCTGCATTGTATTCAGGGTTCTCATGGAAGAACTTGATGATGATGGTCATGTGGACTTCTGGCCTTTAATCCATCAATGTAGGGACATCACGGTGCTTTGATTAGGTGGTGGTGGTGCAGATCACCACCACAGAAAACTGGAAAAAGAACAGAAGAGAAAGTACGGGTTAGTGCAGATTTTGGAGCCACCATGAATAATAATGATAATTATTTGAATATACAGATCATCCGGATTAAACTAAAATGAAGTTATGAGAAAACCATGTTAAAGTAATGTGTTTTTATCAGTTTTTTAAAGTGCTCCACTGTATTAGCCTGGTGAATTTCTATCAGTCAGCTATTCCAGATTTTTGGTGCATAACAGCAGAAGGCCGCCTCACCACTTCTTTTAAGTTTAGCTCTTGGAACTCTAAACAGACATTCATTTGAGGATCTAAGGTTACGATTTGGAGTGTAAGGTGTAAGACATTCCGAAATATAAGATGAAGCAGATTATTTAAGGCTTTTTAAACCATTTAAAAGTCAATTCTAGATTCACAGGTAACCAGTGTAGTGACATCAAAACTGGAGAGATGTGCTCAGATTTTCTTTTCCTAGTTAACATTCTAACAACTGCATTCTGGACTCGTTGCAAGTGATTTATGTCTATTTTGGGTGGTCCTGAGAGGAGTGCGTTACAGTAATCTAGTCGACTGAAAACAAAAGCGTGAACTAATTTTGCAGCATCTTGCAATGTTATGAGAGGTCTAACTTTTGCTATGTTTCTTAAGTGAAAAAATGCTGTCCTAGTGGCCTGATAAATATGTGATTTAAAAATCAGGTCAGAGTCAACAGTTACCCCTAAATTCTTTACCTCTGTCTTAACTTTTAATCCTAATATATCAAGTTTATTTCTAATAACCTCATTATATCCATTATTGCCAATCACTAAAATTTCTGTTTTCTCTTTATTTAGTTTGAGAAAATTACTACTCATCCATTCAGAAACACAAGTAAGACATTGGGGGTCAGTGAATCAAGAGAGTCGGGGTCATCAAACACTATTGATAAATATAGTTGTGTGTCATCAGCATAGCTGTGGTAACTCACGTTATGCCCCGAGATAATCTGACCTAACGGAAGCATGGAGATCGAAAAGAGCAGTGGACCCAGGATAGAGTCTTGTGGAACAGCATAGAGAATATCATTTGTCTTTGAATTATAATTACCACAACTAACAAAGAATTTTCTACCTGCCAGGTAGGATTCAGACCAATTTAAGACACTGCCAGATAGGCCCACCCATTGACTAAGGCGATTTCTAAGAATATTGTGATCAATGGTATCAAATGCGGCACTCAGATCTAAGAAGATGAGAACAGATAAACGGCCTCAGTCTGCATTTACCCACAAGTCATTTACTACTTTAACGCATAACCAGTTTTTTTGCACTGTGATTTGTTCTGAAACCCGACTGAAACTTATAAAGAACAGCAGGTTTATTGAGGTGGTCATTAAGCTGTATAATGACTGCCTTCTTTAGGATTTTACTAAAGAAAGGCAGGTTAGAAATGGGTCTAAAATTGTTA
Organism: Polypterus senegalus; assembly: GCF_016835505.1. Classification (NCBI taxonomy): domain Eukaryota; kingdom Metazoa; phylum Chordata; class Cladistia; order Polypteriformes; family Polypteridae; genus Polypterus; species Polypterus senegalus. The sequence continues at coordinate 166,025,083 of NC_053161.1, read as the reverse complement.
AAACTAGAGGAGTCAAGATTATTTTTCTTGAGCAGAGATTTAACTACAGCAGTCTTAAGACAGTCTGGGAAGACCCCCATATCTAATGGCGAGTTTACAATGCAAAGAATATTATCAATTAGCATGTCCAATACTTCTTTGAAAAACCTTGTTGGTATTGGGTCAAGGATGCAGGTGGAGGGTGTCAGTTGAGAAATTATTTTATATAAATCAGGTAAATCTATCCTGGTGAAAGAATTTAATTTGTTTATAATGAAGTACCAGGGTTTAAGAGGATCAGTATTTGGGGAGATATACTATATTATTTCTAATATAATACATTTTTTTATTAAAAAAAAAATACAGCAAAAGCCTCACAAGTTTCACTGGAAGTTTTTTGGTGGCATTCCATCGAGTGACCTGAGTTTAGCAGACGATCAATTGTAGAGAATAAGACTCTGGCATTACTAGCATTGTTATTTATAATTCTAAAGAAATAGAAATTGTATTCTGTTATTTTATCCTTCAGTATTTCATAGTGGATAATCGGTTTATTTTTTTCTCCATTTACACTCAGTATGTTCTCTTTAGATCAGACACTCTTTGGGTGTTCCAAGGTGTAACAGTGCTAGAAGATTTTTTAACTGTCTTTTCAGGTGTGACTATGTCAGCAGCAGCTCTCACTTAAATATTAAAATTTTCCACCTTACAATTTACTTTATCCTCACTATTGTTGTAAGCAGTACAAATGGACTGGTTGCTTAGAATGTTTGTAAATTTTGAAGCTGCTGATGAATCAAGGAAGCGTTTTTTAACAATATGCTTCTCGTAAATATTTTCTATCATTACTTCTATATTTAACATTAAGACAAATATCAATGATCCATTTCACATCAACTTTTAGTCCTTTATCCAACCAGCTACAGGGTCACGGGGGTCTGCTGGAGCCAATCCCAGCCAACACAGGACACAAGGCAGGAAACAAACACCAGGCAGGGTGCCAGCCCACCGCAGGTCACACACACATACCAAGCGCACACTAGGGACAATTTAGGACAACCAATGCACCTAACCTGCATGTCTTTGGACTGTGGGAGGAAACCAGAGCACCAGAGGAAACCCATGCAGACACGGGGAGAACATGCAAACTCCAAGCAGAGAAGACCTTGGAAGTGAACCCAGGCCTCCTTACTGTGAGGCAGCAGCACTACCATTGCACCACCCTCCAAGACAATGTGCTTACAATTAATGCCTTCAATATTGCATTCAAAAATCTCCTATACTGTTCTTTGTTATTTTTCTACCAGCCATACTTATCTCTGATTCTCAGGCACATACAATTTATAGGCAGAATTTTGCCACCTGCAGGCCTGAAAAGATATAAAAAATCAGAAAATAGATTATACTGTGTTAGAACATTAGAACATTAGAACAATCTAGACGAGAACAGGCCATTTAGCCCAACAAAGCTCGCCAGTCCTATCCACTTGTTTCCTCCAAGAAAACATCAAGTCGAGTTTTGAAAGTCCCTAACGTCTTACTGTCTCTTTTAAAATACAAGTCTCGATCCACTGTACTAATTCCCTTCATAATTTTAAACACTTCAATCATGTCACCTCTTAATCTTCTTTTGCTTAAACTGTTTAGGCTCAGCTCTTTTAATCTTTCCTCATAATTCAACCCCTGTAGACCTGGAATCAGCCTAGTCGCTCTTCTCTGGACCTCTGAGAGGTGTGATCATGAAAATCATAGGGCTCTTAGGCTTGAACCAGTGTGCAGACCCCATGTAGCTGTATTGAAGGAAATAAAGAAAAACAAGCATAAATTGCCCATTTGATCTCTCCTCAGCCTCTTACAGTCTTTATATGCATAATTACCACCAATTTATAAACATAAGTGCTTATATTTTATCCTTCACCCCTAGCTCCTAAACTTTCCTACTTTTTATACATTATTTACAACTACTTGAATCACATTATTATTATTCCACACTTCCTCTTATTTAATCTCCTTCAGGCTTTCCTATTTATCAAAAACAGTATTATGTATAAGCATGCATAACAAAGCCATAATAAGCATGTAAGAAATGCCATATATACAAATCATATACAGAAACTTACTCTCATTATTACGTATAAATACATAACCAGAGACTTGAGCATAAAGGAATACTGTTATAATATCCTTAATAACAGACTGTCACTTTTATCTATCTTAATAAATTACTTTTGATATAAAACGTTACAATATTACAACAGTAAATCTTTAAAACCAACCCACTGCTTTAATAAAAGGCTGAACAGACTCCTCTCACATACAAACTGAAGTAAATCTACGGGCGGCCATCTACAGACAATGTGCATTCTGGACATTTTTACATTACTGACTGGCAACGTTGCAAACTCACTGAACCTTCATTTTGGTTTTTTTTCTCCTTTACAAAAGTGGAAGTTAACACTTTTCCTATATCACAACTAAAAGTTTGCCACCTGTATGCTGAGCATTTTGTGGTGTAATTAATAACAATAGCGTTCTCAAATGAAAAACAAAAGTTGCTTTGCACTGTGTTTTATCTGAATCGACACCAGAACATGCAGTGTGCAATGACAAAGGGTAAAATGGAGTTGTCAAGCCATGGGCATAAAATAAGAAAAAATTATAAATAGAATGAAGTGTAAAATACCGTAGGTGAATTTAGTCAGTCATTCTCCAACACAGGGTCTCGGGGGTCTGCTGAAACCAATCCCAGCCAGCACAGGGCACAAGGCAGAAACAAGCCAGCCCACCGCACACATCCAGGGGACAATTTCGAATGCACCTAACCTACATGTCTGTGGACTGTGGGAGGAAACTGGAGCACACTCCAATAAAGTCCCCAACTATTAGGAACGTGCCGTAGTTCATAATTATAATTGACGCCAAGTCAGAGAATTCCTTAAAGAAAGACGCATTGTATTTAGGAGGTCTATACACGGATAATACTAGAAACTGAGAAACTCCATGAATAACAATGGCAAGTTACTGAAAGGACTTGAATTTGCCAAAGCCGACAGCTTTACACTTTAACCGGCTCGAGTAAATGTTTGCTAAACCGCCGCCTTTTTTTTACCTTGGCGATCCGCTTGAACAAAGCTGTAATTTGGAGGCGTAGATTCGATTAAAACAGCCGCACCATCAGAGTTAAGCCAAGTTTCACTTAGTGAAATAAAATCAATTTCCCTATCACTAATAAGATCGTTGATGGAAAACGTGTTGTTGGTTAATGCTCTAACATTTAATTAAGCCATATTTAATGTTTCAGAAGAGCAGAACTGAATTGTATTTGCGTTATGGGTATTCGATATAAAAATGAAGTTATTTTTATTAGTGCCGCTCTGTGCGTATTTTTTATTTAATCTATAATCTGTTTTTGTAGTTTTAATACATTGCTCATATAAAGGTGTAATTGTAATTAAATTATTCGTATTTATGCCGCACTGCCTAGATTTGTTACATGCATTGAGTATTAATCAGTGCAGTTTTGAGGAAGATTTTGTTACCGAATTATCACGTCCTAGCCAAACATTACAGAAAGGGTTAGGAGTAAAAGTAGATAGTCCAGAGAGACGATTTACCTTAGCAATGTCTTCGGAGAGGACCCGGGTGCCGAATTTATTTGGATGCAGACCATCCCGCTTAAAGAAACGCGGCCTCTCCCAGAAGAGGTCACAGTTGTCTACGAACCCGATGTTTTGACTCTCGCAAAATTCTTTCAGCCAGATGTTTAACGGCAGCAGACGACTGTAATACTTGTTCGATTTTCTAATGAGAGGTACGGGACCGAGATGAAGATTCTTGCAGCCAGGGTCCTCTCCTTCGTGGCTGTAATTAGTGCTGTGAAGTCCACCTTGAAAATCTCCGACTGACGGTACCTCAAGTCACTTACCCTGTTGCATATCACAATGGATCCCACTGCCCTGTTCTTGTGCCTCTCGAAGACTGTCGGCACCCGTCTCATAATATGTATCTCAGATTATTTGATGATTAACACAGTAAGGAATCAAAGCAGCATCCAATATCTTTTAAACTGATACCAACCATTAATCAAGTCCATCCCAGTCACTCAGAAGACCAAAGTCTATGGCTGTCAAGCCCAAGTTACTTCGGCCACTGTTAGCTTTTGTCACCTCTATTAAACCACCCACTATGTCTGTACTGCCACCTTAGCTTTTCAGTGTCCTACTCCATAGTTGGTTTGCAAAGCCTTTCAACCTACAACTTCAGAATTGGAAATTCAGGGCATGGTTTGGGGGTGGGTGCAAAATTGGCTCAAATAATAATATGTTTTCATTTGCAGGGAGCAAAGAGTAATATAAATACATTCTTATTCAAGAATACTGCTACACGGTTGAAGACTTCTTAAGGTCAAATGCACAACAAATACACAACAAACCATAGGCACATGGAGTAAATTAGCAAGTAGTTCGGTGAAGAGAAGAATTAAGGGACCTTCAAATTTCAACTTGATGGAAAAACTTGTAGGGTTGATTCATCTAATTGACTTGTTCTCCTCATAATTTTTATATTATTTCTTATGTTTCACTTTATGTTTCTGTCTGTTTTGAGCCACCCTCTCCCAACTGGGGTTCAGTGTCTATTGCACTTCCTTCACCTGTTTTTGTTATTACTGGGTCTCAAGTTTTTTGCCTCTGTTCCTTGCTTGGAAGCAATGAGATGCTCCACGTCCTGTTTTTGTTTTCTTTATTTAAACCTTTGAGGCCTTGTCCCCATTTTTAAATTTTTAAATCAGGTTGAAGCTAACCTTTTGACTTGGTGACCAGGCTGCCTGGGGTGAGGCTGAATTTGGGTTTTAGATCAGCAGAGTACTAATCTGGTTTTAACTATTTTGAAGTTTCACACTCTTCTCTGAGGTTTGTGAGCAACTTCATGACAAATTGGTTATAGTGGTTGCAAAGTCCTGATGGTCAAAATATTACATACACCAAAATATATCATAAAACATATAGATTAGTCACTTAATAATCTGCTAAAAAATGCAATTTACTAGCACAAAAGAGACACTGGGTCCACACTCCCAGCTGAATGCCTGACAAGAAGGTGTTAGTCACTTAAAACAGCCAGTAAAACTGAATGGGATGGATAACTGAAGTTCAGTTCCATGTGACTCCAGGTAGTGTACCAGAATCTCATTGTATGTGCTATGCAATAACAAATAAGGAATCTTATCTTATCTCAACTACTCCCTACTAAGAATAGACAGACAAAAAATACCAATAAATGAAGTCATAAATATGTCTCGTGTGGAACCAAATAAGCAAACTTTTTCCAGTGATGCTGGGATCCAAAAGACTAATTAAAATTAAAAACCTTCCACGCCCATCCTACCCGACACAATTACCTCCTACGGACGACAAAGAGGTATTATTAGGAATAATGCAGGTGCTGCGGTGACAGTAGTAGTGGTTCCACATCACCTTAAATACAATACAATACAATTTATTTTCTATAAACCAAAATCACACAAGAATTGCCGCAATGGGCTTTAACAGGCCCTGACTCTTGACAGCCCCCCAGCCTTGACTCTACAAGAAGACAAGGAAAAATTCCCAAAAAAAAACCCTTGTAGGGAAAAAATGGACGAAACCTTGGGAAAGGCAGTTCAACGAGAGACCCCTTTCCAGGTAGGTTGGGCATGCAGTGGGTGTCAAAAAGAAGGGGGTCAATACAATACAATACAATACACAGAACAGGACACAAGTAATCCTCAATACAATATAATAGTGCAATAGAAATATTACAAGTACAGAGCTGAATTTAACAGTAGATGATATCACAGAATACGATTTGGATTTGTTTAGAGTCCTGGAGACCTTGGCCATCAAGCTGCCTCCCCCTATTGGCCATTCCACAGCTGAGTCAGCTCTGGGCCAGCCAATCTGATGAAAGGACCCCTCTACCTGATGATTCCTGCGATCCTCCATCAGAGATGACTTTACCACAGGCAGGCAAACAACTTGGCAGGTGGGCCGTGGCACCAAGTGCCACATTTAAGTACCGAGAAGAGAAACAGAATAGGTGAGGGTTAAATCACAGGAGTTAAAGGCATCTCCTTAAATATTTGTGCCAGCAAGTGTGCTGTGGCCATGTAGACACTTCACCAATAATGTCTTATCTGTAGCACACAGTTAAAATAAAATGTAAAGTACCACTTAATGGAAATAGCCCAAAAGTTGATAGAAATCTATATTTTGTACCTAATACTTGTCTGCAAAACTTGGTTGACCTGAGTGAAAACGTACTCAAGTCATCGTGTTTACACACACACGCGCAATTCCAATAGTGGTATTTTCGGACTCAGGGGGTCAAAAATGTCGAGATTCATCAAAAATCTCAAAATGGAATTTTTGGAGGATTCCAAGACTTCCCCTACACTTCGTACATGAGAAAGCCAGGGAAATATTAAACACTGAGATTCTCATCACACACATCAACTCTTTGGATGATTACAATACTTTCCCTATACTTTGTATACGCCATCTGGCTTTACTTTGAAATGCTCGTGTTGACAATGTGCATTTGTTGTAATATGAAAGCAAACTTCTTGTGAAGGCACGAGGCTCAGAATACATCACCTACTCCTTCACATTTCTGGCACACCTCACCTATTTTTATAGTCTCTGTGTTTTTAGAATATAACTTAATGGAGAGACGACAGAGCCCTCCATAACTAAAAGGTCTTTGATTAACCCTGTAAAGAACTGTCGGCTTTTGAATGTGAGGTTAGCATATGGGAGTGTGCAACCAAGCTGCAACAGAATAAACACTTTGCCCTGTAGTGTCTTTCTCTGTGGAGGTAGCTGGGTAAACACGGCACTTTCTTTAGGTTGGCTTCACATTAAGATCCATTTTAACACGCTGATGTCCACACTGGCTGTTCTAACATAAGCACAAGCAGGACATCATCTTGAACAGAACCAAAGGACAAAACAAAGATGACAAACTACACCAGGAAAACATGTTTGAAAGGGTAAGATGAGAACTCATAGTCATTAGAAATGAATCATAACAAATCTGTGTTTAAATTATTAATTATTTAAATGGAAAATGATAGGAATAGATTCCTGAACATCCAGAACCTTAATTTATATGGTGTGTTTCATGAATTATGACAGTGGGCCTGCTGTAAAACCTGCTTATTGAGGTCTGAAACTAGCAATAAGAAGAGGAGACAATCTTGTAAGGAGGATATGGGACAGAGAGCAGGGAGATTGGTTGATAGCTGGTATATTCAGCTTTTGGGGCCTTCACATTGTCCTTGCATTGTTATACAATGTAAGGGCAATGCCCTCCTTCCAGTCACGTGGAACCTGCCCTGACCACCTTACTAGGAAAGGACTTTAGAAAAGGCTGTGCTTATGGGTTCTCCACAATTTAGCAGCTCTGGTGAATTTCTATCGGGCCCCCCAGGTGGATTTGAGCATGGACCTCAGCTCAACTTGGAGGATTTGTTGACATGGTTGGGAGATCCATAGCAGAAGCAGAGGTACTGCTGAGGTCGATGCATGGTGAGGATGAAACATAATTTTGAGGTTTAGAAAAGTGATCACAACATCTTTTGAGAATTCCTGCCTGGCTTGAATAAGTCATGTTATCAGACTAATAGCCATGAGGATTGGGACAGCTCCGTGATTGCTAAGCAATGCCCTCATTTTGTTAACTCCCTTGTAAGCTATCTATATGTTATTATGGCTCATCTTCATTAGCCAATGACTGAAAGTAGTTTTCTCTGTTACAGTTTGCTTTTGCTTGAAAAATTAATTGTATTCACACATATTCCACTTTATTGTTATTCAAGTGGGCTTGTGGTTTTGCAACCAATGTCTCCCAGGCATCATCAGGCTATCAATGCAACCATCTGAATCCGACAGTGTTCTTGACCACATTATGGATGGCATTTGTTATTGCGAAAGACGCAGGGTCCACTTTATCAGGTAGGACTTCTCATGTAGCAACCTTTTCCTTCTTGGTCACTGTGTACTGACAGGCCTTTGTAGGACCATCTTGTTGCTTCTAGAGATTGAGAGCTAGAAGTGGTTTGGGCTTATACAGTGCCCTCCATAATGTTTGGAGCAAAGACACATTTGTCACTGTATTTTGTGACATGTCTTTATATTATGAACTTGTACATGCACTTCTACATTTTGGACCTTACTTGGCTGAAACCTACAGGCAATAGTGAGATCTGACATCTGAGGTAAGGCCTTATCTGGGCAAGTCAGTGAAGGTCCTGGCCTGCTAATTTGGTCTTTGAAGGAGGATTTGACCTCCTTTATGTCATGTCTGTCACTCCAGAACACAACACTGTGACTTATAAGTGTTCAAAACTCTTAAACATAACACTTTTGAAATATAATAACATTTTAGTTGAGGTCTCAAGATACAATTGTTGGCTGCTTTGAGCCATGAGGCAGAGCAGGTCTGAAGCTTTGCTAATAAATGATAATATCAGAGGAATAGATAGATAGATAGATAGATAGATAGATAGATAGATAGATACTTTATTAATTCCAAGGGGAAATTCACATAGTCCAGCAGCAGCATACTGGTAAAAAACAATATTAAATTAAAGAGTGCTAAAAATGCAGGTAAAACAGACGATAATTTTGTATAATGTTAACGTTTACCCCCCCGGGTGGAATTGAAAAGTCGCATAGTGTGGGGGAGGAACGATCTCCTCAGTCTGTCAGTGGAGTAGGATGGTGACAAAAGTCTGTCGCTGAAGCTGCTCCTCTGTCTGGAGATGATCCTGTTCAGTGGCTGCAGTGGATTCTTCATGATTGACAGGAGTCTGCTCAGCACCCGTCGCTCTGCCACGGATGTCAAACTAAATATTGAATTTTTCTAATATTTAGGCAATTCAGCTTTGAGGTTATTTTTTACTATATATCATGCAGGTGTTTCACTGCATTGCCATCAGGAAAAATATAAAAAATACACAAGCTGAAGTAACCCATCCCAATATAAAATTGTAACAGTAAACTAGTTTGTAATTGTCTAAAATAATTGACTAAAATGGACAAGCTTGAATATTTGCCAATGACTTATAATATCAGTTTTGGAAATTTTGTAATTTTACACAGGTGTGCTCTATTCAGGAGATCTCAATGAAAATGTAACCTTTTTTGACTTGAAGTTCCTTGAAGATTAAGTGTGCCAAAATTCAACATAAATCAGTCCGGTGAGATCTGAGTTGTTTCATGTGGACAGACAGACCAGGCAGACACACAATGAGAGTGCAGTAGGTGGTTTCGCATTTTAGGTAAATGGCACTTGTAATAAGGCGCCATATATTCGCCCGACACCGACACAGATTGGACACGGAGGCACACGTGTAAACCAAACAAACTTTTATTTTCTTCAGCGGTGGGACACGTCTTCCCTGTGTCCAGCTGGCCCTACACAGTCCCAAAGCACCAACACACAAAAGTAACACACTGCTCCTCTGTACTTCCACTCCTCCCAGGCAACCTTGTCCTCCTCCACCCAACTCTGGCTGCTGAGTGGCAGTTGCTGGCTCCTTCTATTGGGCACCCAGAAGTGCTCCAGGTGCTTGATTGCCGACATCCAGCTGCACTTACGGGTGTGGCGGATATGCTGCCCAGAAGGACTCAGGAGTCCCAGCTGCAGCACCCCCTGGCGACGCCTGCGGGATCCAACAGGGCTGCACCCAACTCCAGTTCCCATGGAGCCCTGCAGGAAACTGAGGTACCACTCCAACCCAGGGGGGCAGCCATCTAGCGTCCAGGGAGAGGTATTTCACAGTCCAGGGCTGCTCCCCCTGAATATACAGTGAAGGGGCATCCCGGCTGGGCATGGACCCCGGCCATTCGCCACACACTAAAAAAAAGCACTTACTAAAGACCAAAGAATATGAGAATCCAAAGAAAGGGAGTAAAAAAAGTAAATATTCCAGAACTAATGGAAAAACAGCCTTATTACCATTACTAGACACTGGGAGAGGGGGGCCCTGCCTCCCATGGCTCAATATATAGTGCAGAAGGCATATTGTGATGAAAAAGGCCTCTGGGAAATGATGTGAGATATGAAAAGACTGAGAGAGAATAACAGAAAGCAGAATCACAGTCAATGCCAGTAGAGGTACAAACTAGAGATCAAAAACATAACGAGGACACCAAATATGATGTGGCCTGCACACCTTCAAGCCCTTCTGATCATTTCTGCTGAAGACACCTATTGGTTTACTCTTTATCATAAGGTTGTGATTTCCTGATCAAAATCTAATCCAAAAATGCCCTAAGAATTTGATTTTTGTTTCAGTACTAGATTGCCCAAAACCAGGGGAACTCCAAAAAGCTCAACATCTTGCATTATCCAAAATGAAATAAAATCAAAACTGACATGAACCTACCACCCGGGCTACTGGTAAAAAACAACTAACTAACGGTAAAGATTCTTGTGTTTAAGCACAGTTGGATAATTTTGAAGGAGACTATGACCATATTTGTACTGGAGGTCCAGTGACATCACAAATGTGATGATCGCCATCTCATGACCCATCTACCACATCACTTTAACAAAGAATGGGATAAAATAAAATAATTATTAAAATTCTCCAAGTATTAGAAAACCTCCAAAGATTACTTTTAAGTAAACAGAAACCTAAAAATAACATATTGTGACAGAAATAAAATGAGGGAATGAATGATAACATAAAGCAATAACTAAAATACAGTATATATGGAAATGAAACGCAAAACATAATTAATAACAATATTCAGAGAACATTTAATAAAACAACTGTGGAGAACAGACAACATACATAGGTGAAAAATAAATCACAACTTGAACAGGCCTCACCCCAAGCAGCCAGCCCCACAAACTCAAGAGCCAGGCTTTTAGGCCTGCCTAGACCAAAAAAGGGACACTGGCTTGAATAGTTCAAAAACGCTCTTAAACATGCTAAATACACAAAAATATCCTTCAAAAGACAACAAAACCACAAACCTCCAGTTTATCCATCCATCCATTTTCTAACCCGCTGAATCCAAATACAGGGTCACGGGGGTCTGCTGGAGCCAATCCCAGCCAACACAGGGCACAAGGCAGGAACCAATCCTGGGCAGGGTGCCAATCCACCACAGGACACACACAAACACACCAAGCACACACCAGGGCCAATTTAGAATCGCCAATCCACCTAACCTGCATGTCTTTGGACTGTGGGAGGAAACCGGAGCGCCCGGAGGAAACCCATGCAGACACAGGGAGAACATGCAAACTCCACGCAGGGAGGACCGGGAAGCGAACCCGGGTCTCCTAACTGCGAGGCAGCTGCGCCACCGTGCCGCCACCTCCGGTTTACAGGAAAGCATATCTTTACAATAATATAACACCTTAACAAATAAAAATTTGTTCATAAAACTCTGGAAAGTAATCAAAAATGCAAAACAGGCAAAATAAGGGGAAAAGGGATTGGTTTAGAAAGGATATCCAAGGCAACTAAACACAATCCATAATCCAGTAATCATTAATCTCAACCCAGAAGCAAAGAGTCCGAGTAAGGTTGAGCAATCCACAAACTCCAGTGACTCTCTGAAGGAAGCCATCATATCCAGCTGAATACTTACATACTAAATACTGTAATAAATTAACAAAACTACATTAACAAAAAGGACATAAAAATAATACACATGGAAAACAATAAATAGAGTAAGTCGCCCTAATTTGGGTGTCCATAAGTAATATATATATTGTGGTAGATTACCGGCATTTTACTCCGGCTCTCACCCCCAGGCCGCCAGGAGGAGCTCTCCCGACAGCATGATCATGCCCCGAGTTCCAGCAGGGCATCATGGACTATGTAGTGTTTGTACACAGCCCTGCTGGATACCTTGGGGGCCACCAGGCGTCGCTGTAGGGGGCTCGTAGGCTCTTATGTGCCCTACGACCGGGAGTGCGCCACGGTCGCGTGACAGGAAGAAACGACGTGCTCGGGTTGAAGAAAAGGACTTTACCCTGACCCGGAAGGAATAAGGACTTGTGGACTGTTGGATTGGGAACACTTCCGGGTCGGGGGATATAAAAGGACTGTGGGAGCTCCCAGACGGGGAGCTGAGTTGGGAGGCTAAGCGTCTGGGAGATTGGAGGATTTGTTTATAGTGTATTGGTTATTGGAGTATTTGGAAGTGGAGGGTGCTTTGTGCACTTATTATTATAATAAATATTCATCTTTTGGAATTTTACCTGGTGTCTGACGTGTGGTCTGAGGGTACAAGGGTGCGAGCAAACCCTAAATTTGTCACAATATATAAGTAAAGATTTACGTCATGAGGTACACTAGAAGTACTTAATTAACAAAACTAGTTGTGATAAACATTTGAAAAATGAAAAAGTGTGCATCAATTGATATATGTAATGTCTAAATATGCCTGATTGTAATAGGAATGTGTCTTTTTTACCCTCTAAGACACGGGTGTCGAACTCCGGTCCTGGAGGGCCGCAGTGGCTGCAGGTTTTCATTCTAACCATCTTCTTCATTAGTAACCAATTTTGGATGCTAATTAATTTCTTTTGGTTTAGTTTTAATTAACTTGACTCAGGCCCCTTAGTTGTCTCTTTTTACTTAACTAGCAGCCATAATGACATACAAAACAAGCTGCCACATGACCATCTAACCTGTGCCCATCACACAATATCTGAAAATAAAGAAACGGGAAGGTCAGAAAAAGCAGAAAAATCAATACTTTTGGAAATGTGTGCTGTGGCAGGATGAGAGCAGCAACAAGCCATGGAATTAAATAACGGGTTTAATTAACAAGAAGAATCAGCTTCTCATTAAGAGATTGGTTGGAGTTTGAAGCCCCAGTTTAGCTGGTCAACTGTTAGCTCGTTTCACATCTCATTTCTGCTTGGCTGTCATTTAATGAAGAAAGGAATCAATTCAGGAGGACTGAATCCTCAAACAGGGCTATTAAAATTAAGGAGTGAATTAGCAGTGAAAACTGCTCGCTGATTAGGAAAGGGTTAGAATGAAAACCTGCAGCCACTGCGGCCCTCCAGGCCTGGAGTTCGACACCCCTGCTCTAAGAGGTCCATAAAGGGTTTGATCTCCAGTAAAGAATCACCAATCAAAATTATCATATTCGTAATGGCCGACCTTGAAATCGTCTAAAACGATACTCCACATGCCTCTGTCTGAAGTTTCTCATTTCTAACTTTCTAGAGGTGGCTTTTAGAGGGCTAGGATCACCAGTAAAGAATTGAATATCAAAAATATTCTCATGTGTGTGTTCAGCAACCTTAAAATAGCATAAAATGACACGCACATGCTTATATTACCGTTGCCCCTTATTCCCCAATGGGGTCGCTTGATGTGGTATGCACAACTTCAAATCCTTCTAATTATTTTTGCTAAAGACAACTGTTTCTTTACTCTTTACCAAAACAGTATAATTCCCTGCACAAAATGTGTTCCAAAATGGCCTAAAATGAAATTTTCTCTCTCTGGACTAAACGGACAGACATAAGAGGAAACCCAAAAAGTTTCACATCTTGATTGCATAACAAGATATCAATGTGAGTCGATTGGTTTATCAAATGTGGGGTTTCTCTCGTATCAGTGAGTCAGGAGGAGCAGGACAGAAGTGTAGAATGGGGCAGAATGAGAATGGGGCAGTGCTCCTAAAACAGAGTCGCCACTGAATTAAACCCATGCAGTCTTAAAAATGAAGGTGCCAGCGTGGATCTTCAGAGCGATACCATAAAGGAACCGTTTTTTGGTCTCCAAAAGAGCCGTTCGCATGAAGGTTCCTGAAAGAAGCTTTATTTATTCAGATCCATAACAGGCTCCATACACATCGTGTTGCTCGGCAGACTCTGACCGGCATTTCATGTGAACGCCCAGGAGTGGGAAGGTGAGACATGACAAGGTGGAGCTCTGAATAATCCGACAGCACGTGAAGGTGGCCTTATCAGCAGCACCATACGACCTTCTGTTTGTTCATCTCCACTGCTGTTAAAGAGTGCACAAAAGTGATAAAGAAGGAGTTGCATTACTGGAAGGACTTCCATAATGAGAGCATCATCTTGGTGAGAACGGGACTTTCAATTTAGTCCTGACCACCCCATTTCTCCAACATGACATCCAGTTGAGATCTGTAGGTCCCCACAGTCCTGCTGTCCGCCACACAACATGTCCATGTGGTTTTTTACATGAAGAAGAAATTAGTAACGTTTGTGGCAAATCTCCCCTTGACAAACTCTCTTCTGTGCCCCCGTGTCCTGGTTCATTACATTATTCAGTACATTATTACAGTCCGCATTACACCATCTTTGTATTCTATTATTACAGTCCGCATTACACCATCTTTGTACACTGTGCACTGTCGGGGTCTCAGGGCATGGAGATGTTCTATAGGGGCTATCAGCTATCAAGAAGCTGGACTGGACCAGTGCCCACACTGGAAGGCAAAGGGCCATCAGGGACTCGGATTGGACCACTGCCTGGACAGAAGGCCAAGGGGCCGTAAGTGAGTTGAATTGGACCACCATCAGGACTGGAGGCCAACAAGTTATCTGGGATTGGGAGTCTCAGGCCACCCTTTAATGAGGACTTTGTACCCTCAGGCAGAGACGAGTGCTCATCTGCTGAGGAGGGAGAGGAGGAGGCCGGTGTGTGGATGAAGATGAAGGCAGGGAGGTAGGAAGCATAATATGATGTTGTGTGATTTAATGAAGCACCTGATGTGCTCTCTTTTTAACTTTGTGTGTCCTGTGCACTTCATAGTAACAGCAAGAGAAATCTGTGAATATTACCAGTAGTGATGTGTGCGCCATCTTCATGTGCTACTTAACTTTCATTTAAATAAAGTTCACATCACTTACCTGGAAGAGCATCGTCTCTTTTCCTGCTAAGAAACTTCTTATGCAAAGGAGGGTTTTGGTTTGATACTCAAGTAGAAAGGCCCAAAGGAGTATTAGAAGTTTTGTTCTTCTCATCCCAAATGGTATCTTATGTACATCATATTATCACCCTGTTTTGGTCCTGATCTTTATCGGGTGTCTTTCTGGGTCCAGGATCTCTTCCAGAGTGCCCACAGTCTCTCTGAAGATGAATCATATCTGGTCCTGCGAGACTAGAGCGCCCCCATCAGGCCACATTATATAGTTGTCTAAGTTGGTGTATTTCTCATCGTATTGTCCATCTCTTAATAACTTAATGATTTTTGGTAAAAAAGAAAAAAATAATAATTTACCTGACTGTAGCTTTCCACAATTCTGTAGCTTCATCTTTCTTCATAAAACTTTTGAGGCACTGAGTGTGACACAAATACAAACAAGTCCACAGTCCGAGCATCTTCAGTTTTTATTAAAATTCAAAGCAAAAACATAATAAAGAGAAAATTTGATAATACAGAAAAGGAAAGGTTCTTGCATTTTTTTTGAGGCTTACATATCTTGTTTTATTTCTTTAAGTTCCTATCATATATTTACAGGACAAAAGGTCAGAAAACTCTCTGCTATTATTTTATTTATAAGCCAATCAATCATTTCATGCTTCTAGAAGAGTGACTTTGTTCCTAACTGACTAATTAAAATTATTTTGTTACAGACATAGTTGAGAAAATCCTATTACATGTTAACTTATAGGGTTAAAATATTATATGATTATTTAATTTTGGATCAACAAATAATTGTTTAGTATTCTTGTCAAAGAATGTGTTTGGAGTGGAGAATGTAGTTAATGAAGGACTTTGAAACTTTCTAATCAAATCGTGACCGTTAAGCTAATAGTTTCAGTCCGTTAGCCCAGCTGACTGATCGAAGCGCTGATAAAGTCTTAACAGACAGAAACATACGCTGCGAGGATAAGGGGCCTTGGGGGAATGGGGGTGTGGGGAAGACTATACACTGACACACTAGTGCGCATGCGCAGTACAAAGCAGTCGGGCACCGGCAGGCAGTTTTAGAGTGGGCAGCGCGCGAGGAGTAATTGGAATTGTGCTGGTCAGTCGGGCGGAAGAGGGGATTTTGATAAAGAGGACAGGTACGTACCTGAGCTATATCGGAGTGGGATAACCCGAAAGAAAGAGAAGAGTGGAGAATTGAGTGGACAGGTAGCGAAGGTCCTAATTGGATAGGAGCCTCATCGGTCTACTCTTTTCACATCCATTTTTATAACCTTTTAAAAGCCCGGACATTCAGTCCTGACGTGGATCTATGTATCTCAGGGTCTTGGCGTTAGGGGCTGTCCTAATCTGTAAAGTGCACTCGACTTCAAGCTTTCTTTCCCTGGGCATGTTTTTGGCACACTTTGTCGTTCCCGTATGTGCTTCCACCGCATCCCATTTTTAAGGCGTTTAAAGGCGGACTCCACTTTCTGTCTGACCGCTGCGCACGAGCGCCTGTCCATCCCGTCACGAACACAGCGGCTTACAGTGGAGCTCCTTCTGTGCGCTTTCTGTTTTCTGCTGCCTTCATTCGTTATCAGGCTTGGCAGAGATTCCAGTTCGTTGGGTTCACGTGTTGGTCAGAGGTTTTCAAGTCAACTCAAGAGGCTTTATTGTCTAACCATCCATGAACCAAACGACAGCAGAAAGGGGCACGAAATAAAATTCAACAAGACCACCGCGATGGAACATATAATATGTAGAAACACAGGACAATTACAAGCCAAGTGAAGAAAATTATACTGTATACTATAAATAAATAAATACACGGTAAATTAATAGTATAACATTGAAATTGATACTATCAAATGAACAAAATAATTACACCTATTAATATTAAAGACGACAGCATTTATAGATGTTTTGCCTATAAATAAGCTATTAGGGCAGAACAAAGAGAAAGGAGGGGGCAGCCAAGGGACAGTACAAACGTGCGGTCACTGCTATTAATTTGCATGAGCATGGGAAAGGCGCTATATAAATAAAATGTATTCTTCTTATTATTATTACTTGTCCCACACAAAACGAAATTAAAGATGATAAGCTATCATTTTATCCACGACAATAATAGCTCATTAAACACATTAAAACTTTATCACGTCCCTCCAAATAAAGTTCGGCAATAAAAATGTAATTTCTTCTTGTTGTTATTATTATTATTATTATTATTATTATTATTATTATTATTATTATTATTATTATTATTATTATTATTATTATTTTCATCTGAGGTGAAAAGTAAGCGCTACGTTACAACTCGAAAAATACATAGGTTCACATGTGGGAAACTCGTGGTTTGCCACCTACCTGTTCCATAACTCGTGAACGCGGACGTCCTGAGGTGGAACGCTTTTCCGATATCTTTGAGCTCGCGCATCTTTGCGCGCTGCCTCGTCTTTTGATTGTACGCATGCTCCCTACCAATCGTGGTAATGGTCTCCGGTAATGTGAACGCGCAGCTGCGCTCTATTCCTTTTGCCGTCGTGCAGTCTGTAGATAAACCAGTCAAAAAAGGAATGTGGAAAAATAACACTGTTAAGGAAATGTTCAAGTCTATAGTCTCCTAATTTGTCGCGCGTCCTTGACTCTTTGTACCAACTTTGCTGTTTGCGTTTTCTTACGGCATCTCCCACTCACTTTATGTTTTTCAGTGATGATCTATTGGAGTGCAAATGAAAACCAGTGTGAAAAATAAATGGTCTGAAACTTTAAAGGCACGCGCAACCGTATGGACTTATTATTTTGGTTTACTAGTACCAGAGTGGCCGGGGCAGATCTACTGAGAGTTGGTGGCTTGTGGTTTCATTTGAAACCCCAACAGTATGTGCCACCCCATTTGCCATCCCCATATATATATATATATATATATATATATATATATATATATATATATATATATATATATATATATATATATAATTTGTAATTACGTTTCATGACATAAAGCATGTCCTGCTCTCGGTCTTTCATGAAAACCCCCTCTTCAGAGAACAATAGTTTGTTCCACGCACGACTGGCGTTTCTTCATCCTTTTTCATCTGCCGCTACGACTTTAAAAGCGTATAATTTGTGAGAATAAGAAGTGAGATCGTCTGTCTCGTATGATAGAATAAGGTCATGTTAAAAATAATTCGTAAATTCTGTCCTATTTCTCTGCTAGGTACATTGCTGAAGTTAGCATTAAAGACTGTGGTTTACTCAAACAAGAATTAAACCCGTTATAATTTCATGTTTTATGTTTACAGAATTTTACACTTTGTTCTATATATTATTTTCTTGTTTTATGCGCATGGTTTGACAACTGCATTTTACCCTAATACCTACAAATCCTTGTCACTGCATATTCTATACGTTTGCTGTTATTGGTGTCGATATCGATAAAAACAGTGCAAAGCAACTTTTGCTCTACGTTTGAGAACGCTGCCGCTATTATACACGCCGCAAAACGCTCAGCTTACAGGTGTGCATGATGCTTACCATCGCGATATTGTGATATAGGGAAAGTGCTAACTTCCACTTTTGTAAAGGAAAAAAAAATGAATTTACAGTGAGTCTGCAACGCTGCCAGTCAGTAAAGTAGAAATGTCCAGAATGCGCATTGCCC
The DNA here is from genome assembly GCF_016835505.1 of Polypterus senegalus. NCBI lineage: Eukaryota > Metazoa > Chordata > Cladistia > Polypteriformes > Polypteridae > Polypterus > Polypterus senegalus. The sequence continues at coordinate 166,006,531 of NC_053161.1, read as the reverse complement.
GTAGATTTACTTCAGTTTGTACGTGAGATGCGTCTGCTCAGCCAGTTATTAAAGCAGTGGGTTGGTTTTAAAGATCTACTGCTGTAATATTGTAACGTTTAACAGCAAAACCGAGCAATTTATTGATTAAAATAAAAGTGACAGTCTGTTAAGGATAAATGACCTTAGTATTCCTTTCTGCTCATGTCTGTGTATTTGTATTTATACGTCTTAATGAGAATATGTTTCTATATATGATTTGTATATATGGTATTTCTTACATGCTTCTTATGACTTTGTGATGCATGCTAATACATAATACTGTTTATGATAAATAGGAAATAAGCCTGAAGGAGTTAAATAAGAGGAAGTGCGGAATGATAATAATGTGATTCAAGTAGTTGTAACAAATATATAGAAATTAGGAAAGTTTAAGAGCTAGAGACGAAGGATAAAATATAAGCACTAATGTTTATAAATCGGTGGTAATTATGCATATAAAGACTGTAAGGGGCTGAGGAGAGATCAAATGATCAATGTAGTGCTGAAAGTGTTGTTTCATTGTGCTGCTGTAAATGAGCTTGCTGTACAGGCGCTGCTGGGGAGACAGCGGGTTGAATCTGATTTATTGATCATTCCCCTTTTTGGCAAGAGTGTAACACTTGCTAACACTTTCATAATTTGCTTGGAGTTTCAAGGGGCACAAAGGCTGGATACTGATGCATTAAGTGCTCAAATTATTGGTAGTTTGGAGATGAATGGTATTGGAGTATAAACAAAACCCTGTAGATCAGGGATACGACGGAGCAGCAGTTAGCAGTCGGGTACATTCAGTTGTCCAAGTTAGGATAAAAGGTGTTGACAGATTTATATTTTATGTCCATTGCAGTGCCCATTGCTTAAACTTAGTGATAGCTGGCACAGTCAGAAGTGTAACTGATGCTGGAAAAATTGGGAAAAATTGTACACATTCATGTCTGGACCCTGCGTGTCCATCAGAAATGGTTGGATGGTCAGTCTGAGATGTCTATGGGGGCACCAAGGGATCTTCAGCACCTTAACGATACACGCTGGGCTTGCAGACATGTAGCACACTGCAATGTAATGACAGACTGCTGGCTATTCTTAAAGTGCGTGAGGAAATTCAGTGTGAGAACAATCCACAGAGAGCCGTTGAAGTGTAAGGAACACTGGGTCATTTTGTAGAGCGTCTTGCCGTGACCAGAAAGGTTTTAGGTGATTCTAAATTTTTGTGAGACATGCTGCAGTCCAAAACACTCCATCTTTATAAGGCTTTTGATTTAATTCAGTCACTGAAAGAGACAATGGCATATTATCGTAAGGATATATTCTGGAGTGACAGAATTGACACGTATGAAAGAATTGGTATTTCTACAGCCCAGTACTTCTCAAAGCAGTCAGTGAAGGTAACAGGAAATCTCCAAGATCGTGTTGTCACCACCAGTCTTGGACAGCATGTCAAACAAGACAGTTGACATGCTTTTCAAGTTATTGAGAGCAGGATTAGGGAAACAGAAAGGCGTTTTTCTAACACCACCTGCCGTTTGATGATTGGGACTCCGGCTCTAAATCCATGGAGGATGCTCTTCTTATGGCAAACGAGTCCAATATTGATGACTCCAAGCATGAACTTCACCAGATAGGGAGAGTCTTAGAAAGCCATGAAAAAATGGTGAACAAAAATCCTGCCACTCTGTGTGTATTTGTACAATTGTTTTCATACCGGGATGTGTTCTTTGAGCTGTTACGTTTGTGGAAGATAGCTGTGGTGTTACCCGTCAGCAGTGCGTCTTGTGAATGAAGTTTTCCAACCCTAAAGCTAATGAAGAATCATGTTGCAATCTACAGTGACAGAAAGTCGCTTGTCAAATGTGGCTAAACTAAGCATTGAGTCCAAACACAGTACATCTTTGAATCTGGATGACTTGGTGAAAAGATTTGCTGGACAGCACGGTAATCGTCGTATTCTGCTGTTGTAATTGTCAGATGGAAAGGAACAGTGCTTTTGGGGACAGGTCCTTTGTTAAAGATACTTTATATCTGAATAATTTCAAAAGCAACGTGACCCTTCATTTTACAGTCTTACATCAGCATCGTTAAACATATTTGTCTGTAGTTTCTATTACGGTGAGATCTGTGGAATATGCTATTCAAACGATAAACTGATGATTGCTACTCTGAGGACGGACTTATGTTTGTAATCACTGGTTTGATTTACCTCATAAATATTCCTACCTCGAACATGTACAGTTTGTCAAATACAGTATGTCTGCATCTGAAAGAAGGTTTTTGTGCTGCCACCCCATGTAAGATTCTCCAGGTCCAACCCTTCACATCGGTATGGGGTGTTGTGTGTAGAATTCTGAGGAAAAAAATGAATTTAATCCATTTTGGAATAAGGCCGTAACATAACAAAATGTGGAAAAAGTGACGCGCTGTGAATACTTTCCGGATGCACTGTATATTAATATGCAAAGCATATATCAGAACACTTTATCCTAAACGGTTATGTAACCCCTGAATCTAATTTTTCTTCAAAGTCTCATTTTTCTTCCACATTACATTCTTAAAACCTCTGGTTCTTTAACAACACTTTATGGCCCTTTACTGGTTTGTGTGGTTCCTCATAGAGTCATTGCTCACCAAATCACCATTTCATTTTGGGATGGGTTCTTTGCATATGGAGTTGGTTGTTTGTGCTTTGAAAAACTTCCTACTATGCACAAAAAAAGAATTGAAATCTTGAATGCTTGGTAGGCTACCTAACTGGTCACAAACATACTAAAAAAACATGAACTTAGACTGTGTGATGGTATGCAGCAAATGTCCTTTTAACATCAGGAACCCATTGATATTTTACAAATCTGTTACCATCTGCACCTGGCTTTTTACTGTATGGAGCAGAAAGAAAGAAAGAAAGAAAGAAAGAAAGAAAGAAAGAAAGAAAGAAAGAAAGAAAGGTTCTTTCTGGAACCTTTATGTGGCTGGGTCATTTGGGAACCTAATATAGTTCCCCTATGGCATTGCTCTGAAGTGCCACTTTTATTTATAAGAGTTTACAAATCTTCAACAATCCTCACATACTTCTCAGGTTTTCTTTTATCCTTCATGCATCTGTCACAAATACACACAAACATATTCCATTTGATTCAAGCTGCAATCAAATGAATATTTCAAAACAAAAATGGGGACACTGATGGCAACTTGTTCAAACATTTTCTTTACACTGAGAATCGCAGAAACATGAAATAAGTAGACCAGATAATAACAGCACTTCATTTGATATCCACTCTGCACACACAAACATGTATTAGGCTGAAAGGCAAAAGATTTAAACAAAGGGGTTCCTCCACTGCCACCCTAGACGTGTTTTAATGAAAACCTTAAGTTCTCATTTAACATTCATTGAGTGAAGACCTGCTATGCCACCGAAGTCTAGCAGAGTGGGCAATGGCAACTTCGTCCTACATAAAATCAATATTATAAAAATGTGAATTTCCACTTGCGATTAGTAAAGTATCTATCTATCTATCTATCTATCTATCTATCTATCTATCTATCTATCTATCTATCTATCTATCTATCTATCTATCTATCTATCTATCTATCTATCTATCTATCTATTATATAGTGTCCTTCCTATCTATCTATCTATCTATCTATCTATCTATCTATCTATCTATTTGTTTAATCATTCTTTTAATCACATTTTCTTTAAAAAAAATGAAGAGGAGCACTCACCATAGAGATTCAGGAACACCTCATAAGCAAAACCAAAGCCTTACACAGTTTGTTTCACCAAGTTGTTAGTATATTGGAGATGACTTGCATTTACTGGGGTACAGACCAAGGAATATAAAGAAGTGTTGCAGGATTTAATTTCTATTGCAGACCAAGCCTGTTTATGTTCATCTATTTGTGTCCATGTCCAGGTTTTTATAGCTTGTATGTTTGCTACCCGGTAGTAAAATTGAAACTTAGGCAGAGCCATGGCACCTTCTGCCTTAGGTCTTTGTAGGGTCGCTCTTTGGATACGTGGATGTTTTGAATTCCAAATAAATGAGGATATGGTTGAGTCTAATTTCTTCAAAAATGATTTATTGATGTATGTTGAAGTGTTTTGAAATAAAAAGAAAAGCTTAGGAAGAATAGTCATCTTAACAACGTTAATTCTTCCAGGGGCGGCACGGTGGCGCAGTGGTAGCGCTGCTGCCTCGCAGTTAGGAGACCCGGGTTCGCTTCCAGGGTCCTCCCTGCGTGGAGTTTGCATGTTCTCCCCGTGTCTGCGTGGGTTTCCTCCGGGCACTCCGGTTTCCTCCCACACTCCAAAGACATGCAGGTTAGGTGGATTGGTGATTCTAAATTGGCCCTAGTGTGTGCTGTTTGTGTGTGTCCTGCGGTGGGTTGGCACCCTGCCCAGGATTGGTTCCTGCCCTGTGTTGGCTGGGATTGGCTCCAGCAGACCCCCGTGACCCTATTCGGATTCAGCGGGTTAGAAAATGGATGGATGGATAATTCTTCCAGCTAAAATGAGATGACCACTTTATGCAAGTCTTGCTTAATTTTTTCCATACAGACGGAAACATTTTGTTGATAAAGAGCCTTATATTTACTCGTGATGTTTACCCCTAGGTATTTAAACTGATCTATGATGATAAAAGAGAAGGTGTCCAATCTAATATTGTATGCTTGAGAATTCACTGGGAAGAGCACACTTTTAATCAAATTAATTCTGAGACCAGAAATGTTTAAAAATTCTGTTAGTGCTTTTAGGACTGCAGGTGTAACCGGTCTCCACCGCACGCACCATACTGCTGTGTCCTGGCCTTTGGATTCGGTTAACCCTCAAAGCTTCTGCGTTGCGATATATATACAATGTGCCATACAAATCGCCATGAAAGAATACTGCAAGCACCCTTTAGTTCTTGATGCTTTCTCTTTTTTTATTAATGGTGTGAAATATTAAACAGAGAACATAAAAAGTGACAATTCAAGCTCTGTGATTCCTCCTCCTCTCACAGTAACACAACGAATACTCGCTCAATCTAAATTGCAACAACATACATAACCATGCATAGCTCAATATACAAATAAAAAAAAAATACCTGACATATTAAACAGAGAACATTAAAAGTGACAACTCAAGCTCTGTGTAGCCGCCAGTGCATAAGGCGAAGTTAGGCACGGGTAAGACGCGTGTTAAAGAAATCTCACAGCCCAAAAGTTTGTTTTAAAATATTTAGCAAAAGTTAAAAGCAAATAATCCACACAGGGATAAAAGAAAAAATAGTTACACACATAGAATAAAAGGGGAAAAAAAAGGGAAAATATTTTGTCTAAACTTAGCTTTTCTTGAGAAACTTTAGTTATTTCCATACTTAAAAGTTCTTTACTTCTTCTTTCTGTACTTAAAGGTTCTTAATTTCTTCTTCTGTACACATTAAGTTTTCTTTACGTGTTGCTTCACACATTCTAAGAGCCCGTAGGCCACCAAGCATGGTGATGTGCGCAAGCAAGATCGCGAGCATGAACACTGTTAAAAACCGTATGCCTCTACACCTCACACAAAGCAAGGCTAGACACTAACTGAACTTTAATGTTTATGAAAAGCTGTCTGAAATGGCAAGGAAACACCTATACAATTCTATTCACAGGGGTTATAGGAACCTCCCATAGACTATGCATTGTCATCTCGTAAAATATTCATGAATCTTATAGAACTAGGGAAATGGCTCTTACACTCTGTGATTCCTACTATTAACAAGAGAAAACCACATGGAAAGGCTGTTGAATGCTCACACTAGCACATAACCTAAATTAATAGAAAAGCATTGAAAACATTTCAAAACAGCAACTGTATACAACAAAAATCATATAACAAGTACTGTCATATACAAAAAAAATTAACTCAAACAATATAAAATAATTTAATTAATCGTACCATACAGAGAATAACAGCATGCTTACCTCCTCTCACAGTAACACAACGCATACTGGGAGAGGCTCACACTGATGACGTAACATAACACAGCAAACAGAGTAGAGAAATATAACAGGACCACAACAGGAAAACATACAACACATTGAATGTTATCAGGATTTGGTGAAGCTCCAAACAACTAAACTTTTTATTTGATACACCTGTTACACAGGCACAGTATTTTGTGGGTCTGATATATACAGTACCATATCATCTGTATATAGAGAAACTTTCTATTCCAGTCCTTCTCTGAAAATCCCCTTTACCTCTTTAGCATTTCGACAGTGATTTGCCAGTGGCTCAATGGCGACTGCAAAAAGCAGTGGTGACAATTTTCAGCTCTTTTAAATCACCATGCGGGAAACTGCAGTTATACTTGGAGTCCTTGGCCATAATAAATGCATATATGCTCAGGAAGGAAACCACAGATTATACCAGTGGGCAAATATAGTAACGTCTCCGTGAGTGTTCCAAATCAAAACGCCGCTGCACTTGAGGTCATTATGATATCATATTTAATTTGGAAAATTCAAATACAGTAGTGCAATAATAAACTGGTCATCAAAGTACAAGGAAGACATGAAAAAATACCTGAAGTGCATCTCTTCCTTGTGGAGGTCCCCCATTCAGAGAATATTATACACCTCACTCCCTTCCTCACTTTTGGTAAATGGGTCTGACACTCCTCTTCTTCCTCCTTTCTCCCATAATAACGGGCACATCTCTTCTGCCATCAGTGAGGTCTCTTCTGCTGTGAAATTATTAGGTACATGACATTGACTAAACACTGTCACCTACTGACTAGGCGAATATCAATGCACCGCTCGAAAGAGCTGTAACATGTATGAGTGCAACTTAGTCGCTGGCCGTGTACTCGTGCACTTTACATTATGGTCTGTACACAAGTTTCACATGGTAAGTTTAATCAAGGTTTAACTCCCACTGTCGTCCTTAGTCAATGCCTGCATGTTGATCCCAATCTACACTGTTCAGCTTTACACTTAATTCTGTCGCCCCATGCTTGTCTTATACAACAAAGTGTTGATAGAGCTTCATTTTGTGTTAAATTTTCCTTGTTTTTTTAATTGCTAATTTGGCTAAAATTTTATCATTGTTGATGTTGATAGCCTAACACATTATGAAACATGGTGTCTCTGTCTTGCTCCCTCATGTGAGATTTATTAGAGGACATCTTCTTACAGATCCATTTTCCAATCCTCTGCCATGACACTGATCTTCCATCCACTGATGTAGTGGACAATTTGTGTAATTCTCTCCACCGCCACCTTCCTCAGATGCTCATCTGTTGTTTAATGGCTCCTTTCGTTAGGCTGTACACACTCTTATTCACCTCATTCCCTGAATGATATCTGGCTGTGCCTTGCACTTCTCATTTTGGGTCAGAGGCAACAGCATCTGCACTCGCTTTCCCTGATCCAAGGCAGGATTCGTCTGAGACTCGCCAGTAGCTACATCCCTAGGCCAAAGGATTAAAGCAGAGAAGCAGGTCTTGTAAGTCTGTTTAGGTTCGTCATCTTCTCTTTCTCACTCACACACATGCACATTTCTGCACTTTGACTTAGGATGGCTCTGCCCCTTCTGACATCATCTCTCCCCCTCTGTCTCTTGGTCTGTGTGGCCCTTCTGACAGATTAATCAACCCAACCAGTCTCTCGCCAAGGTTATTATAGTTTTGCCTTATAATATTAGTTTTCATTGCTATATTATTTCTGAACTTACTTGGAAATTCAGTTTAGTTTTAGTTTCCCTTCATCGTGTATTTAGTTTAAATTTACTTTTTATTTAAAAAAGGCATTTCAATTTTATTTTTATATGCATTAGTTTCAGTTTTAATAATTAAGAGCTACTATGAAGTTTAGTTTTGTGTCACAATCAGACAGACCTGTACACTGAACTGGTTTGGATATGATATGAGTTTAATGTTGACAGAAGCATATTACACACTGCATGGTTTACTATCTGATTTTGTTTTTGCCGGATTAAAATGAGCTGATACCAAGTACAGTATGTACAATATTATACAAATTTATAATTTTTTATTATTTTAATAATTTTATGAACAATTTCATATTTTAAAAATTGTCATTTGTTCTTAACAAATGTGCGCTGACTGTTGGCACTTTTCATCTTTTCCTTCTTTTACCCAGAATTGGCCAATTTGTGATGAAATTGAGGTGAATTTAAAGGTTTGAGGGCCTTTACTCTAAATGTCTACACTACACAACATATCATACTCCAAGACAATGTGCTTACAATTAATGCCTTCAATATTGCATTCAAAAATCTCCTATACTGTTCTTTGTTATTTGTCTATCAGCCATGCTGAACTCTGATTCCATCTCAGGCACATACAATTTATAGGCAGAATTTTGCCACCTGCAGGCCTGAAAAGATATAAAAAAATCAGAAAATAGATTATACTGTGTTCTGAGAGGTGTGATCATGAAAATCATAGGGGCTTAGGAACAACAGGGCTCTTAGGCTTGAACCATTGTTAAGACCCCAACTAGCTGTATTGAGGGAAACAAAGAAAAACAAGCATGTAGTATGAAGGTTATGGGTGGTGAGACTTGAACAATTTATAAGAACAGTAAACCCTTAATGAGCAGAACAAGAGCAGGTAATCTGTGTATGGACAGCTACAAAATGACAGACACAGCATCTGAGATTAGGAACAATATACAGTATACATTATCTAAACCTGTTTATCCAGAGCAGGATCACAGGAAACCTGGAGCCTACCCCAGTAGGTTTGGATGCAAGGCAGGAAAAATCCTTGGACAGTGTGCCAGCCTATTGCAATAATACTACAGTATATGTATGAAATATGTAGGATATGGCTGATGTTAAGAACAAATAAAAAAGGAAAGATGGATCAACTATCTATTCTGAAAAAGAGAGCGGGAGAGACTGAAAGACGGAGACAAATATTTTAAAACATAATTCGGCCACCAGATTATTTTCACAATATCAGGTACTTTGATCTGTGAAGGTAAACCTAAAAACGTTAAATTAATAAATACAAAATAAATACCACAACACATTAGAAGGTTTAGTTTTTCACCAGTTGGCAGATTCTATTCACCCACCTACCTGAAGTTCATTAGAGACGTTGCCAACTCATGAACTTTACAAAGTTTGCATCACTTCATTGTTAAATGACCTTTTCAAACCTAAAATGATTGGTTAGTAACAATATGCTGACCTAGTCAGTCTCTCGATCAGTGCCGTTTTATTTTCAAAATGGATTTCAAAGTGGCAGGTGAATTATTGTCAACATAAAGCAGACACCTGAGAAATAAACTGAAATGTTGCTCCCTTGTAATTTTTCTCCCTATACATTAAAGGTTTTGTCGACTGGCACATTCCGACTTCAGGTGATTGAATTACATCGTAATATACAAGAAGCACAAAAAAATGCAGCAGCACATTATAATGGACATCCGACTCACACGCAGCCTAGAATTTAGTTTAGAGTGTGCTTCTGTTTTAGTCGCTGTGTACACACTGCATCTTGGGCTCCGTCAGAATTACAGCTAACATGAACAGATTGAAATTCTGTATGGGATTGTCTTATCTAATACTTCCCTCTTGAGCCCTGGAGATTCGGAGAAAATATGCTTTAAAAGTTACTGAGCACATTCAAAGTAAAATCATTGCCTTGGTAGGCTTCACTAACACTTGGACCAAACTTTATCATTCTGTCACTATCAGCTCCTGAAGAACAGTCACTATATCACACAGTAAATCGCTTTCTATTTCACACACTTTACGCACCCACAGATGCTGTATGAACACCCACCCTCCATCAGCATCCCCTGTTTACTGGATGAATATACGCAGGTGGCTCTTGGTGGGTGACTTTCTGTTTTAGCGCTAAAAGTTACAAGGGTTAAAAACTAGAATATTTAATTAAAACCCAAATATGAAATTGTTATCAATATACTTTGAATAAATTTGGGATTTTTTCAGCCCAGGTTATCCCTTGAGGAAGTAACCAACGAGGAAGAAAGGAATAGTTCAATCAATCAGTCTTCATTCAGTCACAGGTGAGCACATGGAGTTCCACATTGCAAGGCAGAAGAGCAAAGTACCCCTGTTTGAATTTGCTTTTAATATCCTTCCTGCCTCCCCCTTCCCCTTACTTATCAATAGGCACAATATTTTCATCTAGGTATTTCATCTTACATTGCGCGAATCAGCTAACCGTGTCTATTTTGTGTACATTGCAGATAGGGCCCTAAAGAAGGAAAAGTCATCTTTCCTGTGTCTAACGGACACATTTGAAATAAAGCGGCTGTCCTCGGTCAGCTTACTGCACCCTGTCTTATAACAGACGCCTGTATGAATAACCTGCCATTAGAGCAAAGCAGCTTTGCCAGCTTTTAACCCTTAGTAACTTGCAGGCAGTTCATTTTTCTTTCACACCCTTTATGTGGTTGAGACAAAAAGTAAACATATTTTTAGTAAATTATTATTTTATTTCAGGTAGTCATTTCAGCCACTTTAATAGTTTCATTTAGTTTATCATTTATGTTTTGTTAATTATCTAATAATGTAAATGTAAATTATTTAATTATAAACATGTTTTTCATTATAAGTTTCCATTTTGATTTTAGTTTTCTTTAAATATGATAACCTTATCTCTCACTGTAACACACACAGATACACTCGGCCTTCTGCATGGTGTCACTGGATTGCTCCAACCCTTCTGATAAGCTGGTATCTCTCTCTAATAAACACACACATACACAGAGCCTTCTGCACAGCACCACCCCACTGAAATTCTCTTTGCTGAGCTCCACCCCTTCTCTCTCTCTCTCTCTCTCTCTCACTTGCAGGTCCAAGTTACTCCAGCCAACATAACTTTCGTACCAAAATTTCCACTGATTAAGAAGGTTCTCACTGTAATGAGCTGTGAGGGACAACCGAAGGAGTCACTTCCAATGTGTTAGAACATTAGAACAATCCAGACGAGAACAGGTCACTCAGCCCAACAAAGCTCACCAGTCGTACTTATTTCTCCCAAAAAAACATCAAGTCGAGTTTTGAAAGTCTCCAAAGTCTTACTGTCTACCACACTATTTGGTTGCATATTATAAATAATCATGGAAGTGGCCATCCACTGTCGGTAAAGAATTCCATAAGGAGTTGTTCTCCTGATGGGGACAGTTTTTGTTTTTTTTTTTGGGGGGTGGTGGTTCATTTTGTTATGTGCTCAGAGCCTCATAAACTTCTAAAAATGCCTACTAGAGGGGGATTAGAACATTAGAACACTCTAGACGAGAACAGGCCATTAAGCCCAACAAAGCTCACCAGTCCTATCCACTTATTTCTTCCAAGAAAACATCAAGTCGAGTTTTGAAAGTCCCCAACATCTTACTGTCTACCACACTACTTGGTCTCTTATTCCAAGTGTCTATCACTCTTTGTGTAAAGAAAAACTTCCTAATGTATGTGTGAAATTTAACTTTAACAAGTTTCTAACTGTGTCCCGGTGTTCCTCATGAACTCATTTTAAAATAACAGTCTCGATCCACTGGACTATATAACCTGACATTCTGTTAGCCTTCTTAATGGCTTTTGAACCCGGTCTGGAAGTTCAATCAATCAATCAACATTTATTTATATAGCACATATTCATACAAAAAAATGTAGCTCAAAGTGCTTTACAAAATGAATAGAAAAATAGAAGACACAATAAAAAATAAACATAAGCCAACATTAATTAACATAGAATAAGTAAGGTCCGATTGCCAGGGTGGACAGAAAAAAATAAAAACTAAAACTATGCAAGTTGATTGCATAGAGTTCACTATGACTCCTACATCCTTCTCATAAAGTATATTCTCAATTTTCAGACTTCTCATTGTGTATTCAAACCTAACATGTTAACTTCCTATGTGTAATACTTACACATAATTTACTTTACATTCACTGACATTAAATTTCATCTGCCACTAATCTTTCCAAGCCTGTATGCTGAACAAGTCTCTCTGTAATGATATAACGGATTCCAAATTATCTGCTAATCCACTTATCTTGGTATCATCCGCAAACTTAACCAGCTTGTTACTTATATTCCTATCTAAATTATTTATATTTATTAAAAAATAGCAGTGGCCACAGCACTGACCCCTGCTGGTCACCACTCTTAACATCAGCCAGTTCTGATGAGGTTCCTCGCACCATCACCTTCTGCTTCCTGTGTCTGAGCCAATTCTGCACCCATCGACAAACATCACCCTGAACTCCCACTTCTTTTAGTTTGATGCCCAGCCTCTCATGTGGCACCTTATTAAATGCTTTCTGAAAGTCCTCATAAATATCATTTGCTCCACTTTGATCGTATCCTTTTGTTGTCCCCTTGTAGAATTCCATCATGTTAGTAAAACATGACCTCCCTCATCTTAACCCAACCTGAGTTCAGTCAAACTCCAGTCCTTGCCAGGTGTTGCTCAATCTTTTTCTTAATAATTCCTTCTGTTAATTTTCCTGTGATGCACGTTAAGTTTACTTGCATACAGTTGCTTGGATCTGCCCTGTCACCCTTTTTATATAATGGGATGATATTTGCCATTTTCCAGTCCTTTGGAATCTCTCCAGTGCACAGTGACTTCCTAAAAATACGTGTCAAGGGATATATATCTGTACTCACTAGCCTCCTTAAGAACACAAGGATAAATATTATCTGGGGTGGTGATTTGTTTGATTTCATCTTATTTAATCTGAGCAGCACTTCTCCCTCTACAATTTCTTAATCCCTCAGTACCTCCTTAGTAGTCGCGTTCACCTCTAGGAGGTTATCCACTTGCTCACTTGTAAAGACTTCAACAAAATGCAAGTTAAGAGCGTCCACTATTTCATTGTCTGTATCTTTTAATCCCCTTTACTATTCCTGATGCACTTCACCTCCTCCTTAACTGTTCTTTTACTACTAAAACACTGAAAGAATCTCTTGGGGTCTTCTTTCGCCTTATCTGCTATATTCCCCCCTAACTGTCTTTTAGCCTCCCTGATATCCTTCTTAATGGTTTCCCTCATGTTCTTATATGCTGACCCTAAGATTTACTTTGCAGTCATTAGTCTTATATGCCTTATAAATCTGTTTTTTCCTTTGCATCTTCTTTTTAAAATCTTAAAGGACTGTGTTTTTGTTTTTTTTTTGTTTTTTTAATTTCTTAATTCCAATTTTAGGTCTGTACCTGTCCTGCATTACATGTAAAAGATTTTTAAACCTGTCTCCACACTTAAAAGCTTATCCCAGTGTATCCTACTTAGACTTTGCTGCATCTGCTCAAAATTAGCCCTACCAAAGTTCAGCTTATCAATTTTAGTCTTTGCATCTGAACTCTTACAAAATACTGAGAATTGTATTATATTATGGTCACTTGACCCTGGTGTTTCTACATTCCCAATTCTATCCTGATTTTTACAAAATACTAAATCCAGACAGGTTTCACCCCGTGTTGGTGCTTTAACATGTTGTGTTAAAAAACAGTCACTGATTACTTCTAAAACTCTTGTGCTCCTCCATCTGCAAGGTTATCCCAGTTAATATTCAGATAATTAAAGTCCCCCATGACTATAATATCCCCTGTAAACTTGCCTTTTTGATATTACTAAAAAGATGTGTGTTAAAATTATTGTCTGAATTGGGTGGTCTATAACACACTCCTAAAATAAGACCTTTTTCCCTAATATTTTCCAAGCAAAGCCACATGTCCTCACTAAGATGGGGCTCATCATCCAACTGAAGAGGACTTACATTTAAATTCTGTTTGACATAAACAGCAACCCCACCTCCTTTTCTGTTCTGTCTATCCTTCCTAAAACATGTGTATCACTCTATGTTACACTCATCCCCATCTTTGTTATTTAGCCAGGTTTTTATTATTGCTATAATATCGTAATCATGCTCTGCTACATACAATTCCAACTCACTTACCTTATTTTTGATACTTCTAGCATTAAGGTAAGCTATTTTTAATGTTTGCTTAGAATTTACATTACTGTGCATTTTTATTCCTAAACCGTTGTTTGTTCCTCCATGTATAGATCGAAACCTGACCTGTCCTAAACTCCCTGCCCCCTCATTCCCTAGTTCAAACAATCCTTGACTAGCCTACTCATACACCTCCCCATTACATTGGTGCCCCTCCAGCTCAGATGTAACCCAAAATGGCGGAACAGGTCCCATCTGTTCCAAAAGGAGTCCCAATGCCCCATACACCTATAGCCTTTTTCCCTTCACCAAGATTTGAGCCACGCGTTAAGCCTTCTGATCTCCTCAGTCTTACCTTGAATGGTGTGTGGCACAGGCAGGACATCAGAGTAGACTACCTTGTCAGTTCTTCTCCTCAGCTTCGCACCTAAGTCTTTGAATTTGGATTGCAGAACTGACAGACTCCCCTTATGTATGTCATTTGTTCCAACATGGACAATGACAACTGGATCCACCCCCGCTCTGGCCAAGAGACTATCCACCCTTATAGTGAGGTCCCCCACCTCTGAACCCAGAAGGCAATACACTGTGCGAGACTCTCTGTCTCTGGAGCACACTAGCGCTTCAATCCCCCGAATGACTGAGTCCCCAAATATCACTATCTCTGTCTTTCTGGGAACTGGTTTTGGGGTGGCCCTTTGGGACTTCTCATCCCTGCCTACCACCTCAGAATCATCAGAGACACCGTCCTGCTCCGCGAGGACATAATAATGGTTTGACTCTATGTTAAATGATGTTTTTTTGGTTGTACTTCTCAATTCTAAGCTTTTCAGTCTACAGGTAACAAGGAAGCCACTATCTCCAGTTATCCAATATGGAGAAGGAGTGCATAGCTGTCCAGGAACATCATTATGTGAAAAACAAATGTGAAGAGGGGGTCTTAGAAGAAGTGTGTAATAGCAGTGAGGGAATAAATCCCACACAACACTGGGGACTCCTCTTAATGAATGGAATAGATGTTGATGAAGAACACTGTATATGGAGGTCTGGACATCTTGAAGACGAGAGTGTCTGCATGAACAATAAGGAGCAAGAAGATTGTGAAGATGGACCTATGGACTTTACAGTAGATCCCAAGCTAGTGCCTTACAGCCCCAATGTGCAGAAAAACGAAGCGGTCAATGACATAAAGGAAGAAAATCTCAAATGTAAATCTGAATGGCAGGATTTTTATTCAGATGAAGAGGCTCCTGGATTAGGATTCATACCCAGCAGTCACCGTTCCCTACAGCATCACTCGGTCCATGAGAAGTCGCAATCTGACATGAAGAGGTCTGCCAAAGAATCAGGTTCAAGGCCTTTTGAAGAAGGTAAGTGTTAAAATATGACAGTTAACCTGAGGCTCTGGGCTGATGGGATTGACCTGACACACACACACACATCCTTTTCTTTCTCACTTTGTCTCAGAATTCCAGGCTTGTTTTGGTCTGAGCATTTTGGGTCAACAAGTTAAACCATTCATTTCATGATTTGTGAGAGACAAATCAATTCTATCCATCAGAATTCATCACCTTTACTCCTCTTAAACATGGTTGGCATTGACTAGCTTTAACAAAAATAAAATGTCAGTATGAGTGCAGTCAGATGGGCAGCCAGCAATTGTTGAAAAAATTTGTTAGAGCAAGTTGCTGATCAGGACTGGAGATACAGTACATGGTACAAGTTAAGATGCTACTGCCATCGAATATCATTTCCTAGTAATGAAGTGGTGTCTCTATCCAGCAGGGGGCACTCGCTCCCTTGTTGGAATAAGTTCTTTTGTAATTGCCGAAACTTTACAGATATGATATAAAAAAGGCAATATCCCTCCGTTAGTGATACGGTGGTAAGAAATCACATAGGAGAAATAACTTAGCTTTCTTTAATGACAGCTAACACTGCATAACAGATGAAGGAAGCCAATGGCAAGAACCCAGTTCGGAAGTGGGGACCCTATATGCAGAGTCTGCCATTTTCGCCGCTGCGTTTTAACAATTTTCAGGATCGGATGACGGTATCTCCCATCCGTCTCTCGGCTTCAAAGGTGTGCCGGGCAATGTTCCAAGGCTTTATACTTTGTCTTCATTTGCAGGCCCCCACTTTCATAAATCATGCCATTCCAAACAAAGCAAAGAAGATCCAATGTCATGCTGACTCTGACTCACACAAATACAGCTCGTAAAATGTAGAAAAAGTAAATAAATAAACAAATCCTTAATGTATGGTGGTAGGCAGGATACTAACAGATTAAGAAACCTGATCTTAGCCTATCTTACTGGATCTATGCAGCAAGAGTCCTAAAATTAGGAACCATCGGTAGTTCACATATCTGTTACCATCTATTCATGGTCATTTAATTTATGGACTCAGTTATGCATCTAAATAAATAAATGGTTCTTTCTGGAACCTTCATGAGGAAGGGGTCTTTTGGGAAACCAAAAATTTTTCTCCTATCATTGCTCTGAAGAACAGCTCTGGTACCTTTACAATATATGTTAGATTGTTTATACCTGTCTGTGTTGGTGAAGCAGTTTCATGACTTCATTCTCACAGCTTTGGTTGTTTTAAAAAGCCTTTGAATTCTAATATCATCCCACATGCTCTCAGTATTTTACTCTCTTTTTCAGATACATTTATTACATTTCATCAATGGCTGCAAAGCCTAGTGCTAATGAAAGTTTTTTTTTTTCCAAGCGGCCTGCAGTGCAAACATGTTATGATTAGCTTAGTTGATTTTCGGTACAGCAAAATAATGCGTTTATGGTAACAGCAAAAGTGTATAGTGAATATGGTACACTTGGACTTAACCCAATTATTCCCATAGAATCAATTCTGCAGAATTTTCCACTGGCTTTTTCAGGAGTGTAACCCCCACAGACAATGAGAGTTGACTGTATAATCTTAGGCAATTAGAAAGAGCACCCGAACAGGCAGTGGAGAAACCCCTTTCTTATGCAGTCCCTCTGTGTTCCGAGACTAGTCCAACCTGTCATTGCTGAGGTCCCGCGAGTACTTGTAGGAGTGGAGCATCTCTACATCCACTCCTTGAATATTGACCGGACATAGAGGCTCTTTGGTGTGCCAAAAGTCAATGAACATCTCCTTGGTTTTGCTGATGTTAGGTGCAGACAAATGTCTTTGCACCAAGAAACAAAGTTCTCCACCTGACTCCTCTCCTCTGTCTCACCCCCTTATCAATACACCCCAAAAATGTAGAATCATCTTAGAATTTCTGCAGGTGACATGGCCTGGCGTGAGATGTACAGAGGTGAAACAGGACTGTTCCTTAAGGTACCCCAGTGTTGCTCACACAGCCCTTGAGTCCCACAAACTGCGGTCAGAGAGTCCATCTTTTAGGACACCATTGGCTCATCCACCTGCATATCTCTGAGTTTACCCCTTAACATTCATGGCGGGATGGTAATGATGTATATTTGTAGGTATTATAGATAATATCCCCAAAATATAAGTGTAGTTCAAATGAGTGTTGGCAAAATAATAATACAACCAAAATAATAGTTAGGTCATCTTGCATAGACTTCCAGGTGGCTTTTTTTTCTCGGTATGTTGATTAGCATCTGGTTCAACAAAGTCCACAGGCTAAGAATGGTGTAGCGTCTCAGTGGGGGCTGGGTGGTCTCGTGGCCTCGGAACCACTGCAAATTTTGTTTTTTTATTTCTTCTGTCTTCTGGACTTTTTTTTTTTTGTTTGTTTTATTTTTTACTGTGCTCCTGGCCATTGGACCTTACTTTACTCTTTACTACTTAGTGTCGACTAATTGTTTTTTATATTTTTCTTTTTTCCTTCTTCATCTTGTAAAGCAATGGCATCTTCTCCATTTTCAATGGTTGAAATTAAGTTATAAACTGGACTCCACATCAAAGATGGTCACTGCATTGCTGGAAGTGAAGTTACAATATTGTACTTTAGGATAGCATCCTTAAAATTCCTGAATGACATTATAATATGCCATTACTTTAATATTAGATCTTAAGAATACACAGCTAAGTGAAACAAGAGCTAAATGCAATGTTTCAGAAAACAAATGCAAATGTGCAGTCCTTTACCTCAGCATGTTTTCATTTCTATGCAGAGTTTAATCCCAAATGCACTCGTTTATCTTCATCTGCTTTTCTGAAAACTATACTGGACCAAAAATGGTGTACAAATACATTACTAAATTATACGAATTGCCTAAGTTTCATTTAAATATATTAATGGAAGATGACTCACAACTTAAACAATTTCCATTCCCTTTATTATTTCTCCATAACTCAATGTTTACAAAGTTTTGTTTTTTTTGTTTTTGCTTTGCAGTTAGGATTGCAATCAAATCAAAATCAACAAAATGAAATTGGGTTAATATTTACAGTAAGCAGTTGTCTCTTAACAGATGTCTTTCTTTCAAAATCTCACTTTTATTTCCATATTTCATTTTCCACAGTTTCTCAAGACAATTACAGCTTCATCTTACCCTCATTGGCTCAGACATCTCCTCAGTACAGACCTCAACAGACATCCGGTGATGAGGATATGAAGAAACTGAAATCTGGATCAGAGAGTGTGACACCTGCTTCTTTGCGCAATGTTTCTCTGCCAGTGATGAATCTAACAACGGTGTTGGTGACCACCTCACAAATTCAGATACACAATTTAGACTCGGCCACCTTTCACCAAGATCAGATGAAATGGATTAAAAGCAAATCGGAATCCAGAAATGATCATCTGAGTCAGACACAACAGAATCTTTACCAGTGTTTAGAATGTGGTAAACGATTCACACAATTAGACAGCCTTCACATCCATACAAGAATTCACACTGGAGAGAAGCCGTATCATTGTTTTGAATGTGGCAAACAGTTCACCAGCAGTATTGGTCTTTGCTATCACAGAAGAGTTCACACTGGAGAAAAGCCATATTGTTGCTCTGAATGTGGCAAACAGTTCACCAGATATAGTAGCCTTTGGTGCCACAGAACAATTCACACTGGAGAGAAGCCCTATTGCTGTTCCGAATGTGGTAAAAGATTTAACCGCACTAACGGCCTTCTGAGACATAAAATAATTCACACTGGAGTGAAGCCATATCGTTGTTCAGAGTGTGGTAAAGAATTGGCCTCCAGTAGTTCCCTTAAGGACCACAGAAGGATTCATACTGGAGAGAAGCCATATTGCTGTTCTGAATGTGACAAACGATTCAGCACTGCCTCAAACCTTCGACTCCACAAAAGAGTTCACACTGGAGAGAAGCCCTATTGTTGTTCTGCATGTGGTAAAACATACATCCATGCTAGCCACCTTCATAGGCACAAAAGACTTCACGCTGGTGTGAAGCCAAATTGTTGTTCTTAATGTGGCAAACAGTTTTGGGGGGAAACAATAAGACTCCAATGTCATTGTTTGCTTATTTCTTTTCATATGCTGCATATTGTTATTTCTCCCACCCTCTCCCTCATTATTTATTAATAAACTCGTAGCACTGCCACATAAATAAAAGTAATGTGTTTTTCCAGGGTCGATAGGGTTTTGTGTGGATAGTACTTACAGACTGTGATTGACAGCGGTGCCCCAGAAGGTAGGACATCCGGTTTTCCTTTTTTGTTTTCTCTAAGGTGAATGAGCCTGTACTGGTCTTATGGCTTGCACTAAGATGTATGAAGTGGTTGTTTTACTATACCAATTTAACAAATCCTTTTCCAAATCCTAAGCCATTCCACCCAGATCCTTCATCCTGCTGGTCCCAACAGGGTAAGTGAGACAGGCGAACCACTTCTAGGCCTGGACGAAACAGCAGCAGAACTATTGCCCCATATGAAGGAAAACTGGGTTTGGAAACATAAAGTGACTTCTTCAGCAACACCCGGAGCTGAGGGCTCCATACTTCCATGCCCTCAGTCTGAGGCTCAGGTAGCGCCTCCCAACACTCAGTTTCTTTCAGGGTGTTGTTGTCAGCTTTTAAAGACTCTTAATCCGAGCTTCTGAGAGCTTTCGATCTTTTACCAAAACAGCAAACCTAACAAAAGCTGTATTGATGCATATCCTAGGGAAGACAGTGTAAAGTTAGCAGCAATGGAAACTGGGAGAAGTGAGAAGGTGGAGGTGGTAGCAGACTTTGGAGACTTAGTTGGAGCTGCAGGCTTACATGCCGCACTCGTGGCAGGTTTAACTCTTACAATGGTGGCTGGCTTCTGGTGGGTCTCTCTAGCCCAGATGGGGTAGCACTCTAGTAGGTACTCGACAGTACTTTCATGAACACGCACATTCTTTAAATTAAAAAAAACTTGTTATCATCCTCCAGATGAATTGTTCTTGCCTAGAAAAGATGATGCCTTTTTGAGATTGACTTGTATGTCTTTTTGGTGATTGTACTTGTTCAAACAAAGAATTGGTGATAAGAAAGTATTTAGGGCATTCAAATAATCATGGAAGTGGCCATCCACTGTCGGTAAATAATTCCATAAGGAGTTGTTCTCCTGATGGGGACAGTTTTTTTTTTTTTTTTGGGGGGGTGGTTTGTTCATTTTGTTATGTGCTCAGAGCCTCATAAACTTCTAAAAATGCCTACTAGAGGAGGTTTAGAACATTAGAACACTCTAGACGAGAACAGGCCATTCAGCCCAACAATGCTAACCAGTCCTATCCACTTATTTCTTCCAAGAAAACATCAAGTCAAGTTTTGAAAGTCCCCAACATCTTACTGTCTACCACACTACTTGGTCTCTTATTCCAAGTGTCTATCATTCTTAGTGTAAAGAAAAAGTCCTAATGTTTGTGCGAAATTTACCCTTAACAAGTTTCCAACTGTGTCCCCGTTTTCTTGATGAGCTCATTTTAAAATACAAGTCTCGATCCACTGTACTAATTCCCTTCATAATTTTAAACACTTCAATCACGTCACCTCTTAATCTTCTTTTGCTTAAACTGTAAAGGCTCAGCTCTTTTAATATTTCCTCATAATTCAACCCCTGTAGCCCTGGAATCAGCCTAGTCGCTCTTCTCTTGACTTTTCTAGCGCTGTTATGTCCTTTTTGTAGCCTGGAGACCAAAACTGCACACAGTACTCAAGATGAGGCCTCACCAGTGCATTATAAAGGTTGAGCAGAACCTCCTGTGACTTGTACTCCACGCATCAAGGCGCTATATAACCTGACATTCTGTTAACCTTCTTAATAGCTTCTGAGCACTGTCGGGAAGTTGATAACGTAGAGTCCACTGTGACTCCTAAATCCTTCTCATAAGGTGTAGTTCCTATGTGTAATACTTTACATTTACTGACATTAAACTTCATCTGCCACAAATCTACCCAAGCCTGTATGCTGTCCAAGTCCTTCTGCGATGATATAACGGATTCCAAATTATCTGCTAATCCACCTATCTTGGTATCATCTACAAACTTAACCAGCTTGTTACTTATATTCCTATCTAAATCATTTATATATTTTGAAAATAGCAGAGGCCCTAACACTGACCCCTGCTGATCACCACTCTTAACATCGGCCAGTTCTGATGAGGTTCCTCACACCATCACCCTCTGCTTCCTGTGTCTGAGCCAATTCTGTACCCATCTAAAAACATCACCCTAAACTCCCACTTCTTTTAATTTGATGCCCAACCTCTCATGTGGCACCTTATCAAATGCTTTCTGAAAGTCCAGATAAATAATATCATAAGCTCCACTTTGATCGTATCCTTTTATTACCTCCTCATAGAATTCCAGCATGTTACTAAAACACGACCTCCCTCTTCTGAACCCATACTGACTGTTTATTTGCCAACTTGATCATTTCCATTAAAGTTCATGAGCCTGGCACTGTGCCTTTAGAACACATTAGCTTATCAATGAGGTGTGCCACTCTAATGAAACCTTCCAATGGTAAGATCCTCTTGGTTGCCTGTCCCTGCACCAGGATATGACTGAGTGTAATGATAAGTTAGACTTTACAAAATCTTTAAACAAAATAACAATTTGCAATGGAACAGAATGACAATTAGTATATAACAAAATAATGCTTTTTAAATAACTAGGAGGCAACACCCCCTGCTCGCTTCACTCGCCCACCCCTGAGTTTGGTTTACCAGATACACAATTTAAAGAGATTGCTATTTTCATGGGAATTGTAACATGTGCATTATGTTCACTTTTATTGGACTTACATCGTGAAAACGCAAGTATATCTGCCTGTGAGTGAATATCGTTTCTTTCTCTCTAATAAATAAATTGACTTTTTCTGATGTTTGTCCAAGCTCTTTCTTCTTCGCTTAGTCATTGACGTGTCATCTAGAACGTATAGAATTATTGTCCTGTTAAAATTTATAAGAGCTGAGAGTGCAGGAAGTGTGTCTGACAAAAGAATTCACACAACTGAGTTTAGATGACCGTGGTCTTGTTTGAAAATAGTTCTAAGTAGGGCGTGACTTGAAAGAATCTCATGTTAAAAGTCTCCGTTTCACGGTACTTTATACTGCGCCAATGTTTTTGGAATCTTTAAATTGTTGCTAGCAACATGAATTAGACAATCTACAAGTTTAAATTCGAAAAGTACATTTGATCTCTTTTCGCTGTTCCGTTATTTCACCAAGTAATAATTTCCGTTTGTTTACGCTATTGCAATCTTTACTATCCTTTTTGAATTCTTTGCAATGTCCTACTTTGTCGTCTACTCTTTGTCCTTTATTTCCGGCCCCAGGTGTGGACTCATCTCACGGGACATATAAGTCTCTCTCCGAGAAAATCATGTCTCGTCTCCTTCCAAGATTTTTTTTTTATAATAGAGAGAAAGTAATTCCAGAGTGCTGAAAGGAATGCAGAAATCTACATGCGGCTTGGATTGACTATGGAAAAGCCTGCCACACAGTGATCTCTTCAAATTCTTGGACGTGCATAAAATCCTCTCTGTTCCGGTAAATGTCACTACCAAGTTGCACTTTCAAACAGGCTTAGCCATGGCAAAGTCAGGGCCACAATCTCAAATGTAATGACAAAAGAGGAACATTTCAAGAAGACTTGTTTTCTCTACTCTTGTTGCATTCAACACAGTTAGAACTCTCTCAGTAACCTTGGTCATGCGTTCAACATCAACACTCAAAATCTCAAGTGAACTCTCAAATATCCCAGTTTGTTATGTACTATAAAGCCTAGAAGAACAGACACACTTGGTGAAAGAATTTTTGAATGACCTCCTACTGACATTTGGATTGAACACATTCAAAGGCAACCTTCCTTCAAAACAAAAGTTAACATCCACTGGACATATTGACCTTGTTCAAAATTGTGCCATCAAAGAATTAGATTAATTAAGGCGCAGATCTAAACCTAAGGGATCACGGCAGACTGCTGGCAGAGGGCACATCTGTAAAGTGAAGAAGACGTCGGGAGTTCTCTAGCACCAAGAGTGTTGTTTGGGGGTGGCAAGTGGGGTGACTGCCCCAGGGTCCGCGCCCAAGGGGGCCCCGCTTTTGAGGTCCGCCTATCCCGTTCGAGCGGATTTGTCAAGTTATATTCTCCAGTTCTGTTTTGATAAAGTCCGCATGTTATCTTGAAAATATTTAGCTGAATACTGTAATGAGAAAATCCGGTGTATGTCCACACACACCAGTAACAGCGTTTGACATATCCGGCCCCACGTGGGGTTGGTCAGCACTGGGCCTCACACACCCTTAAGGCTGCCTCTGTCTAGCAGTACACAAAGAAGGAAAAAAGAAAAATCAAACCATATACTGTACCAACAAGCAGTCCCTGTCTCGACATGTTGTTTTGTGGCCAGTCTCTGATTCCAAATCTATTTCCATAAACTGGACACTAAAACAAGAAGAATGTCGCATGCACATCAAGTAATATACAAGAATCTGTGCATTCCGCGACTTTTCATCCAGAGAGAGTGGAAGGTGATCTGAGCCTAATTGAAATGACTCACACATCTGGATTAACAGTCATTGGACTTCATGGTTTACCTGATGCATTCTAAAGACCCAATACATGCAGAAAGTATTCAGCCATTAAAAAGAAAACAGTGCTTCATTATAAATCTTGGCAGTTACTCAGCAAAAGTGAAAGTAAAAACTCCCCCCACCTTTTGCAGAAATAGGAAATTAGTATCTATCTATCTATCTATCTATCTATCTATCTATCTATCTATCTATCTATCTATCTATCTATCTATCTATCTATCTATCTATCTAAACAGAGAAGAAAAGACAACTGGCAAGAGCACCATACTGTGGGAAACACGCTGCAGACCGGGAACATACCCAAGAGTGGCTTGTAAGGTGCAAACTGAGACTTGAAAATGAGCACCTAGCCATGGCTGGGCAGGACCACTGTCTTCACGCAGGGTGCTTGAGACCATCTGGTACAGCAGGTCAGTGCTGCTTCAACCAGGCAGGTCTGGAGACTGTCAGACATATGTGTGTTGATTTCTGTAGGGTCTGGGCCTGCCTTACATACACTTTGATTTGATCATTTATGTTGTTTATTGCCCATTTTATTCAATATTTTGATATTTTATGTTTATGTATTAGGTGTTAATATATTTATGTTTAGTCTGGGCTGACAGGCATATATGAGGGGGCAGACATAAATGTGAAGGGGGCACATGGTGGTGACGGAGGCAGGAAAGGGGTGGGGTGGGGGTGCTCTGGATAATGTTTTTGTCATTATTGGATTGCACTTCATCAGGCCTCTACCCTAAGACCTGTCCAACTTGGGTGTCCCACCTGAATGCTAAGATTCTGCTGGTGTAGCTCTTAGGATCACTGAGGCACGCAAACCCCCTGACCACGACCAACAACATAAAATGTATCTTAATTGGATGGCCTAATTGTCAAATAAATTTGCAAAATAAAGTGAGTATAAAATAAGACCTCTCAATATAGCCAATATTTACAAAACTAAAAAGAGTTGGCATAGTAATTTAAAATTAAAACAATTCACCATGTCTTTTCCTACAATTCTCAAACTAATTTGTAGAACACAACAGATTTAGAACAGAACATTTGAACTTGTTTCTTCTTTTTTGTCTTTTTGTCTTGTTTTCAGGTTGTTTGTTTTGCAAGTAACTGAACTCTCTGTTTGTAACTGAACAGCTCCACTCTCCTTTCTCCTCAATCCACTCTACAACAACAGTCTCTTGTTTCCCTTTGCAAACACTCTTCCAAATTCATCATATCCAAGTTATTTGTTATGGACTTCTCAAGGGCCAAGATCACGAAATTCCTCTTTCTTTTATGTAACATGGTGTGGCCATAGGGGCTTAGGACCCGTGACAAAGTGGAGAAGGAACTCTCACACGATGCTGAAGACACACCAATTACCAGGGCTGTTACATACAATTTATGCAACTCAGGAAAGGCTTCCTTGTACTCCTGCAGGAGTTTACACACAGTGGACAGGTCGGTTTCCTTTGAACATTTTTTGAACAGCATCTGTTTTGCCACAAGAACTTCATTTTTCAGATTTACAACATCTGCTACAGTGACAGCCATCACAGGGTGGGATCTAGAAATGCGCTAGATTTGGGTGCAAGACTAGATATGGCTCTCATCGGGTCAATATTCTTGCGTGAAAATCTAGTTTCCATTTCTGAAATGGCCCTGTCAAGGATGTTGAACAGGGATCTTTTCAGAAACTGATGGGGGGAAATGGTAGGGTCACCAGGGTCTGTACGGCCCAAAGTTGAGAGCACAACACTTTGACCCAGGTGTTTGCTCATTGTTCTCCTTCTCTTTGTTGGACGAGACTCATCCTCAGCATTAGATAGATAGATAGATAGATAGATAGATAGATAGATAGATAGATAGATAGATAGATAGATAGATAGATAGATAGATAGATAGATAGATAGATAGATAGATAGATAGATAGATAGAGTGGTGTGAAAAACTATTTGCCCCCTTCCTGATTTCTTATTCTTTTGCATGTTTGTCATACAAAATGTTTCTGATCATCAAACACATTTAACCATTAGTCAAATATAACACAAGTAAACACAAAATGCAGTTTTTAAATGATGGCTTTTATTATTTAGGGAGAAAAAAATCCAAACCTACATGGCCCTGTGTGAAAAGTAATTGCCCCCTGAACCTAATAACTGGTTGGGCCACCCTTAGCAGCAATAACTGCAATCAAGCGTTTGCGATAACTTGCAATGAGTCTTTTACAGCAATCTGGAGGAATTTTGGCCCACTCATCTTTGCAGAATTGTTGTAATTCAGCTTTATTTGAGGGTTTTCTAGCATGAACCGCCTTTTTAAGGTCATGCCATAGCATTTCAATTGGATTCAGGTCACGACTTTGACTAGGCCACTCCAAAGTCTTCATTTTGTTTTTCTTCAGCCATTCAGAAGTGGATTTGCTGGTGTGTTTTGGGTCATTGTCCTGTTGTAGCACCCAAGATCGCTTCAGCTTGAGTTGACGAACAGATGGCCGGACATTCTCCTTCAGGATTTTTGGTAGACAGTAGAATTCATGGTTCCATCTATCACAGCAAGCCTTCCAGGTCCTGAAGCAGCAAAACAACCCCAGACCATCACACTACCACCACCATATTTTACTGTTGGTATGATGTTTTTTTTCTGAAATGCTGTGCTCCTTTTATGCCAGATGTAACGGGACATTTGCCTTCCAAAAAGTTCAACTTTTGTCTCATCAGTCCACAAGGTATTTTCCCAAAAGTCTTGGCAATCATTGAGATGTTTCTTAGCAAAATTGAGACGAGCCCTAATGTTCTTTTTGCTTAACAGTGGTTTGTGTCTTGGAAATCTGCCATTCAGGCTGTTTTTGCCCAGTCTCTTTCTTATGGTGGAGTCGTGAACACTGACCTTAATTGAGGCAAGTGAGGCCTGCAGTTCTTTAGACGTTGTCCTGGGGTCTTTTGTGACCTCTCGGATGAGTCGTCTCTGCGCTCTTGGGGTAATTTTGGTCAGCCGGCCACTCCTGGGAAGGTTCACCGCTGTTCCATGTTTTTGCCATCTGTGGATAATGGCTCTCACTGTGGTTCGCTGGAGTCCCAAAGCTTTAGAAATGGCTTTATAACCTTTACTAGACTGATAGATCTCATTTACTTCTGTTCTCATTTGTTCCTGAATTTCTTTGGATCTTGGCATGATGTCTAGCTTTTGAGGTGCTTTTGGTCTACTTCTCTGTGTCAGGCAGCTCCTATTTAAGTGATTTCTTGATTGAAACAGGTGTGGCAGTAATCAGGCCTGGGGGTGGCTATGGAAATTGAACTCAGGTGTGATACACCACAGTTAGGTTATTTTTAACAAGGGGCAATTACTTTTCACACAGGGCCATGTAGGTTTGGATTTTTTTTCTCCTAAATAATAAAAACCATCATTTAAAAACTGCATTTTGTGTTTACTTGTGTTATATTTGACTAATGGTTAAATGTGTTTGATGATCAGAAACATTTTGTGTGACAAACATGCAAAAGAATAAGAAATCAGGAAGGGGGCAAATAGTTTTTCACACCACTGTAGATAGATAGATAGATAGATAGATAGATAGATAGATAGATAGATAGATAGATAGATAGATAGATACTTTATTAATCCCAAGGGGAAATTCATATAATCCATATTAGATGACGCTCCCCAACATTCATCCTCACAGATGTTTTTTAAGGAGTCCAGTGCTGCACTAACAACCTCAGAAGCACTGCACAGATCAACTGACTGAGACTGTAGAATAGCATTTGCTGGTTTGAAGACACCAAGCACCTGCTCCGGGAACTTTCCAATCTCAAAGAAGTGATGCCTCTTAATTTGGCATAGCAGGCCTGATGCCTCGGTGCACAGGTCAACTGCAGCATCATCATCATCCTCTGTCATCTCAGATGGGATACTAAGGATTTGTTCTTGATTGTCCACAGTGCACCTTGTCACCTCATAGTGACTTGTCCATCTGATCTCAAGCAGCTTTTTTAGACAAGTAAGGTGCATCATGTTTATTGAGCACATAGTGGTGGTGAAAAAAGTTGTAGAGTGAACTAGATAGGCTAAAAAATCTTTTTTTTCACACGGCTCACTCTGCATGGCATGCACAACCACTAAGTGCAGTTGGTGGTTGTAGCAGTGGATGTATGGGACATATCTGTCAAGCCACTTTTGGAGCAGAGCTTGTACACCACCTCTAACCTCACTCATCACAGAAGCCCCATCATAACACTGGCTCAGTATACTGTCAGCACTGTAGCCAGCAACACAAAGGTGTAACAGCATCTCAGAGGTGATGTACTCTTCATCAAGTTGTTGCAAGTCAAGCAACCCAATAAGATGCTCCACTGGCATGGAATTTCTGACAAACCGTATTATCACAGACACATTTTCCACATTGCACCTATCCCTGGTCCCATCACTTTTGAGGCAAAACCCTGCAGAATCAGCACTTTCATATTTTTCCTGACCTCTCCAAGCACCATGTCAGCCAGTGTTTGGATAATTTCATTTTGGATATCCTTAGATGTGCATTTTGCATTTTTTGGGATACCCTTAGCAATGCTTGCTAGCTTCTCATCCTTCTCTAAGGTATATTCCATCAGTTTTAGAAAAATACCTGAAGCAATGTCATCATCATTACCCGCTGCATCATGTCTCAAGGTTTCTGCAGTCCCATGGAGCCCCAACTCATTTACACAGAGAAACCTTATAGCACTACCGACACTCTTGACATAGTAATGGTTTTGTTCAAGTTGTGTTTTACCAACCAACAGTGAATCCACAGTTCCCCCAATCCCCCACGCCAAGCCAGCCGCGTGGCCTCTCTACATTTATGCTACGTCCAGATGGTTGAAGCATGGTTGTGGCTGGACACATGCCTCTGTAGCCCCTTGTCTCAATCAAGTGCTGCTTTCCAGTTGTTAAAACCAGTTAAGGTAAAAACTACATCCCTCTCATTAACAGTGCTGCCATATTTCCAACAGGGGAAACAGAAGCATGCGTATCGCACAACAGAATAGTCCAGCCATAGTCGTGTTCGGTACCAGGCAGGATTGAATGATCTTAATGTTGTACCACCTAATACACGTTTGGGGTAACTACCCAGTATGGCTGGGATGGTGTATTGCCATTTAAGTTAATGGGTAGCTGAGTAGGTTGCTTTGGGGCAGCAATTGTTGGCAGAGGTACAGGAGAAGCAGTGCCTGTTGATGCCACAGGAGTAGACATGCTAGCTGCTGTTTCTGATGTACCAGCAGCAGCATCATTGCTACTGCTATTGGTACAGGCAGGGGCAGCGCCTCACTTTTTAAAAGCTTGGATTTTGACGACAGAGATTTGCTGCTTCCTCAAAGCCTCCCGCTGTTGCGCGGCTCATTTTGCTCTGCCCTCCCTACTGAGAAACCTGACACCGGGTCATTTGCATACTAACAGTGATTGGATGTTTAGCTGGGGGGAGGGTGAGTGGGGGATCTCTGCTGAGTTCTGTGTGAGCCTGCGGACAAAACAAGCACGGAGGGAAAGAGCGAACAAGAGGTGAAACCTGTCATCTCATTTGTGCCTCTTCCAGTGGATTTTTCAGCTACTGTAGTAAATCTTGTCTATATTCAGTTTGTGGGTAATCTATTATTTTCTTTCTCAACTTCGAAAAGTTTGATTTAAAGGGGCAGGACGTTTATTTAATTGGGCATTCCAGGTTTTAGTTATGTGCCCTATTCCTTATTTGTTGTAGTTAAAAACAAATTAATAATAAAGACAGAGCAACACATACTTGTATTGTGGACATTTTTTGGTAAGGTGTATGTGAAATAATAAAACTATTAGAAACCTCTAAATGGTAAAAGAGTTCTGGACATACTGTTGTTATATTGCATGCTATTGAATGACATGATGACCAAATTTTGAGGTGCATCCTCCTTTGCGTCCGCAATTATTGATCTGGAGGAGGAGGATAACTTTGACGATTTTGATATCTATAGCTATATAATTAAGGGCAAGGTAAGGATCTTTGTCCAGATTTGGCACGTTGATGTTTGGAGTTGTGACCTCAGAATTTTAATTTTAAAAATTCTTAATATTGTTGGTCAGAAACATTGAGATCAGACACCCCCAAATACTGGCCATTTATAAAAACATGTTTTTTAAGCTATTTCTGCACAAACGTTCTGTGAAGGGGCAGCACAGTGCCTCGCAGTTAGGAAACCTGGGTTTGCTTCCCGGGTCCTCCCTGCATGGAGTTTGCATGTTCTCCCCGTGTGCATAGGTTTCATCTGGGTGCTCCGGTTTCCTCCCACAGTGCAAAGACATGCAGGTTAGGAGCATTGGTGATCCTAAATTGTTCCTAGTGTGTGCTTGGTGTGTGAGAGTGTGTATGTGTGTGTCCTGCGGTGGCTTTGTTTCCTGCCTTGCGCCCTGTGCTGGCTGGGATTAGCCCCAGCAGACCCCCGTGACCCTGTGTTAGGATATAGCGGGTTAGAAAATGGATGGAAGTTCTGCGTAGATTAGATTAGAATGAAATCTTAGGAGAACATGGTGGGACACTTGCTGAATTGAGTAATGGAAGTCCCCAAATTATAGGGCTGGAGATATGATTTTTTTAAATATGATTGGGGATTAAAATAGAAAAAGATAATTGCGCGCATATCGTGGGCTAAAGACTGGCTGATGATTAGCACACTGAGGAATCAAACCACATCCAATATTTTTTAAACTGATACCAACCATTAATCAAGCCCATCCCAGTCACTCAGAAACCCAAGTCTATGCCTGTCAAACTGAAGTTACCAAAACGTGTTGCTTCTGCTATTGAATCACTTTTAGTTTGTGTCACCTCTTATTAACTCTTTTAGGGCTGATGTTGACTTTTGTCAAAATTCAGGGATAGAGGATGGTAATCAGCTGTAAATTCTGACAAAACTCGCCCTTACGTTTTAGTTCGACTCTTTTTGCTTGAAGGAAAGTTACATAGCTTTGTTGATTTGACCTCGATTCCCTGCGCATGCGTGAAAAGTGAAGAGCAAACATCTGGTGAGACTAAAGCATATGTGCAAAGCAAAATACTGCATGGACGTTTTACGTATGATCGCTGAATCACACTCAGACTTTTTGGAGTGTGAGTTTGATGCAAGTGATCTGGAGATATATATTGAAAATGAAAGTGAGGTACCAGCATCAGCCTATTTGTCCCCAGCTGATCGTAGCGCTGAACACTTAGATGATATGCTTACCACAGCGTTCGCCTAGGAGGACCACCACTTGTGATGACAAGAGGTACAAACCAGATTGCATCACACTGCGACTTCCACCGTCGCCCACCACCACCATCGCCCACCTGTTGTGTGAAGACAGAGAGGTAGCCAACACGCCATACATTCCTGCTGGCCATCAAGCCACCCCTGTGCAGTCACTGCTGCCAGAGATGCTGAACAGGTGCCAACAGCAGCCACAGAACGTAGCTACAGACGTTTCATGTTGATTTATGTGTGAAAGTTTTTTAGAAAAAATATTCAGCCCTCAAAGAGTTAAACCCCCCACTCCTGTCTGTACTGCCTCCATAGCTGTTCAGTCTCCTACTCCATAGTTGGTTTGGAAAACTTTTCAACCTACAACTTCAGAAGTGGAAATTCAGGGCACAGTTTGGAGGTGGGTGCAAAGTTGGCTCAAATATCTATACGTTTTCTTTTTTAGGAAGCAAAGGGTAGCATAAATAAATTCTTCATCAAGAATATGGCTGAAGACTTCTTAAGGTCAAATTTCACACAAATATACAACAAACCTTAGGCACATGGAGTGAATTAGCAAGTAGTGTGGTGAAGAGAAGGATTTAGGGACCTTCAAATCTCAACTGTTTCTCAAGTGTTTTGGACACTCTAAATAAAAATGATGGACGGAGTTGTTGGGCCAATTGACCTGATTGACTTGTTCTCCTTGTAAATTTTTATTATGTTTCAAATGTTTCACTTCTGCATGCTTATGTCTGTTTTGTGCCACCTACTCCCACCTTGGTTTCAGTTTCCATTGCACTTTCTTCATCTAAAGATTTTGTTACTACTGGTCCTCCATTTTTTTTTTGGCCTCTGTCCCTTGCTTGGACCAACGCGTCCTGTTTTTTGTTTTCTTAATTTAAACTTTTAATGCCTTAGCCCCATTTTAATTAAACCTGTTCTGATTGAAGCTGCCTAGGGTGAAGCCAACATTTGGGTTTTACATCAGCGGAGTACAGATCTGAATTTGGATATTTCAAAGTTTCACACTTTTTCACTGTGGTTTGTGAGCAACTTCATGACAAATTGGTTGTACTTGTTGCAAAGTCCTGATGGTCAAAAGATTTCATACCACCAAAATATATTATAAAGCTTACAGATTAATTCACTTGAATTATGGAAAAAAAAAAATACAACTTACCAGCACCAAAGAGACACTGGGTCCACACTCCCATCTGAATAACTGATGGGAAGATGTTAGTCATTTGGATCACACCAATTTAAACAGTAATGTTGTTGTTCAAGAAAAAGAGTCTAAAACGGACTGGATAATTGAAGTTCAGTACCATGTGACTCCAGGTAGTGTACCAGAATCTCATTGTATGTGCTATGCAATAACAAATAAGGAATCTTATCTCATCTACTCACTAGTAAGAACAGAGAGACAAAAAATACCATTAAATGAACTCATAAATATGCCACATGTGGAACCAAATGATCAAAATTTTGCCAGTGATACTGGGGTCCAAAAGACTAATTAAAATAAAACACCTTCCAGGCCCACATTGACATCCTACCAAAAACCGTTACTTCATACGGATTACAGAAGGAGACATTGTTAGGAACAAAGCAGGTGCTGCAATGACAGTAGCAGTGATTCCACATCACATTACCTTAAATACATCCATCCATCCATCCATTTTCTAACCCGCTGAATCCAAATAGGGTCACGGGGGTCTGCTGGAGCCAATCCCAGCCAACACAGGGCACAAGGCAGGAACCAATCCTGTGCCAACCCACCGCAGGACACACACAAACACACCCACACACCA
This sequence comes from Polypterus senegalus, assembly GCF_016835505.1. NCBI lineage: Eukaryota > Metazoa > Chordata > Cladistia > Polypteriformes > Polypteridae > Polypterus > Polypterus senegalus. Next base: position 165,973,578 of record NC_053161.1, on the reverse strand, counting down.
AGCACACACTAGGGCCAATTTAGAATCGCCAATCCACCTAACCTGCATGTCTTTGGATTGTGGGAGGAAACCCACGCAGACACGGGGAGAACATGCAAACTCCACGCAGGGAGGACCCGGGAAGCGAACCCGGGTCTCCTAACTGCGAGGCAGCAGCGCTACCACTGCTCCACCATGCCGCCCTACCTTAAATACAATACAATTTATTTTTGCCTAGCTCAAAATCACACAAGAAGTGCTACAATGGGCTTTAACAGGCCCTGCCATGTGACAAGGTTTGACAAAAAACACCCTGTAGGGGAAAAAAATGGAAAAAACCTTGGAAAGGCAGTTCAAAGAGAGAACCATAACCAGGTAAGTTGAGCATGCAATGGGTGTAAAAAAGAAGGGGGTCAATAGAATGCAAAACACAAGAACAGAACGCAAATAATCACCAAATTTATATACGATATAAAAAATGTCAACATGTGTGTGTATGTATGTTCCAGCATCACGTCCGAATGACTGGATCGATTTTCATGAAACCTGGTACACATGTTCCTCATTGGTCGACTAAAAATACTGTAGGGTGAAATCAGCCGTAACTCACCCCCTTCTGGGTACGGTTGGGAGTGATCTTGCAGTTGACACTTGGAATGACCACCAGAAGGAGAACTGGAGGTGACTGCCAGCATTCTTTATGTTTGAGCAGCACCACCGCACGCCCCTGTTGCTTTTCAAATTAAATAGAGTTGGTCAGGTTGACACCCCAACTATTTTGGGGACTCATTCTGTCTTTGTGACTCGAACAGCCATATATTTATATGTTATATGTAGACATCTACACATGGAAGTGTGGGTGTCTGTCCAGCCTGGAAGTGAGATGTAGACTCGGGGTGAGGGCTTCAGCTCCGAGGATACACAAGCAAGGCCAGCACACCAACAAAATGAAACCTCCTAAGAAAGGCAGTCACTTAGCTGCTAATGCACAAACGATGTGAGCACTTCGGCAAAAACAAAACCTCATAGCAGAGAGATGCCCGGAGTAGTTCTGACGATTTCAATACTTTCTAGGATCCTGTGCTATATATAAAAGTCAACATATATATATATATATATATATATTGTGGTACACCCAGGAGGGCCGGAGGAGGGCTTGTGCATCCTCCAGACCGCGAGGGGGCGTCCGCCCTGGTTATGTTGGGGGCCACAGGTAAGAGGCTTAGAAGCCCAGCCCTGTAGGGACCCGTGGCTACCGCCGGTGCCTGAATATCCCTGGAGCCCAGCACTTACGCCACACGAGGTGCTGGGGGGAAGACGACAGGGGACACCCGGACGGCTTCCGGGTACGCAGCCGGCACTTCCGCCACACTGGGGCATGGCTACGGAGGAATGCCGGGAAGCAGCTGGAGCCCATCCGGTTCCTATTTAAGGGGCCGCCTCCCTTCAGTCGATGGCGGAAGTCGGGTGGAAGAGAGACGGAGCTGGAGAAAGGACTGGAGGCGGCCAGGAGAAAGGCATTGAAACTGAGAGGCCTGGACATTGGGGAAACGGTGCTGGAGGACTGGGGTTTGAGTTGCACGTGATTGTAAATATAGTTGTAAATAAACAGTGTGTGGTGGATCCAACGATGTCTGTCTGTCTGTGTTAGGGTTCAAGTTCACAATATATATATATATATATGTCTGTGTATTTGTGTGTGTTTCTGAAAAATTCCAAATGGCTGGGGAGATTTTGATGACACTTGGCATACATATGTTTCAGGACCCGGAATAAAAGATAGGTTACTTTACAACTTTTACAAACCCCCCAAACGGCTGGTTCGATTTTGAAATGCCTGCAAGGAAACGTAAGGCTCTTGTCCAAGAGCAATCTAAGGCTAAAAAGATGAAAGAACTGTGAAGACAAGAACCTCCCGAGGAGCAGAGTAGCCAGCTTGCGACGATGCGAGAGAAAGCTCAAGCTTCAAGAACTTCAGAGACAACACAACAGTGTGAGGGCCGACTTCAGGATATGAGGGAAAGAGCTACTATATCTAGAGCTTCAGAAACCCAACAGCAGCATGACATTCGACTTCAGGAGATGAGGGAGAGAGCTACTACATCTAGAGCTTCAGAAACTGAACAACAACGTGACATTCGCCTTACAGATAAGAGGGAGAGAGCCAGAATGACCAGGGTTGCTGAACATTTTAGCTTGCTGTTGGAAGGATTTCACTATGACCGGCAAAAAGACTACTCACAACATACAAGTGTTACCATTGGGAAAAATGGACATAGTCTGTAGTTACTGTCAAGCCAAAAAGTTTAAATGTGCTACAAAAATGAAAAAGTGAAACTATCCCGATTGCAATCACCCTCAGATGAACTTTTATCTTACACATTACAAGATTCATTGGAGTCAAAACATTTCCTCAACTACATCAGAAGGTACAACTCATGTTTCCAAATGACATCTTTCAGTGCCACTTCAATAGTTGAACAGCCCGGCTTTCCATCAACTTTCACTTTGCAAGGTCAGATTTACCACAAGGCAGGATCATTGCTACCCCACCCTGATCAAGCCCCAAAATTCCTACAACTGTATTTCATCAGAGGTGAACAACTGGAAGCCAATCAATGATACGACTAAATCCAGGAGAAAGGCATCAGATTGTGTTGAACCTACAAATGATGTTTCACGAGCACAATAATTTTACTAAGACATTTAAAACAGCATTGGAACATATGCCAATGAATGAATATAAATAGTCATTAGAGCAGACCAGAGACCCACAGGTGAACATGAACAACACTTCAATGCACCTCAAGCAGACAAAGTCGCAGTGGTTATATAAGGAGTCAAATTTCATCAATGTGATATTTTAATCCAATGACGAGCCGATTCATTGCAGCGCATTTCAGAAACGCATCAATCTTATGATGCTCTACAGAACACAGTGATATTCCCCTGAGGTGAAGATGGATATCATTTTAACCTAAGGTTTGTCAACCCAGCAACAGATGAAACAACCAACAAGAAAGTTTCAGCGATGGATTTCTATGCATACAGGCTAATGATTTGAGATGCTGAACAGAACCACATATTAAACTGTAGGCAATTATTCCATCAGTTCATCATTGATATGTATGCAAAACTTGAGAGTGAGTATCTTCTTTTTATTCATTTAAATCAGAGTAAACTAAAAGTTGAAGAATATATTCACCTGAGAGATGCTGTGGCAAATGATAGTAATGTTGAAGACGTTGGAACTTTGGTCATACTACCAGCGACATTCACAGGTAGTCCCAGACACATGCACGAATATACTCAAGATGCGATGACATACGTGAGAACGTATGGGAGACTGGGCTTATTCATCACCTTCACGTGCAATCCGGCTTGGACAGAGATAAAGAAAATGCTTACAAACGGTCAAGTACCCAGTGACCGCCACGACTTAATTGCGAGAGTGTTAAGACAGAAACAACTGAAATGAATTAAATGTTATGACAAAGGCTCGTGTTTTTGGAGCTTCAAGATGCTGGATGTACAGAATTGAATATCAAAAGCACGGACTGCCACGCTCACACAACTTAATCTGATTGGCTGAAACAATCCAGCCCACAAAAATCGATGATGTTATATCTGCTGAGCTCCCAAACACAATAGAAGATCCCAATCTTTTCACAGTGGTGACGAAAAATATGATCCATGGACCATGTGGAAATCTAAACCCCAACTCGCCGTGTATGAAGGAAGGAAAGTTCAGCAAGAAATACCCAAGAGAATTGAATAGAGAAACACAAACTGGTGATGACGGTTCTCCTCAATACAGACGGCGGGCTCCAGAATATGGAGGATTCACGACGAAACTGAAGATGCGTGGCAACACAGAAATAGAAATTGTGATGCATTGTGCCATTTTCACCCCTGCTTTCCAAAATGTTCCAGGCACATATTAACATTGAGTACTGCAACAGTGCAAATTCAAGAAAGTATGTTTGCAAATATGTAAACAAAGGTAGTGATATGGCTGTTTTTGGCATAACCAATAAGAGAACAAACAATGAAGTGATGCAGTATCAGTTGGGAAGATACATTAGCAACAACGAAGCAGTTTGGCGGATCTTAGGATTTCCGATTCTTGAAAGACACCCTACGGTTGTTCACCTCAACGTTCATTTAGAAAACGGCCAGAGAGTTTATTTCACAACGGAGAGTGCCCCTAGACTAGTTGATCAGCCACCAAACGCTACTTTGACAGCATTCTTCCAATTATGTCAACAAGATCCTTTTGCAAGGACATTGCTTTATCCTGCAGTTTCTCGATACTATACGTGGAATTCGTCGAAGAAAGTTTTCTGTAGAAGAAAAGTTGGACAGCCCATCCTTGGCTATGATGCAGTTGCAAGTGACTCCTTGGGTCGAGTGTACACAGTTCACCCCAATAATGGCGAATGCTTTTTCCTTAGAATGCTTCTTCACACAGTTTGAGGACTAACTTCTTTCGTAGCACTAAAAACAATAAACGGCGAGGTGTGCCAAACATACAGAGAGGCCTGTCAGAAGCTCGGTTTGCTTGAAGGAGACCAACACTGGGATAGTACATTGAGAGAAACAGAATTAATCTTTCCCTGACCAAATCAGAAACCTATTTGCTAGAATACTAACTACATGCAGCCCATCAAATCCAAACACTTCATGGGAGAAGTATAAGGAACCAATGAGTGAGGATATACTTGCCAAAGCCCGGGTTGAAATTGCTTTTACTCTTGAGATTTTCAATAAGGCATTAATAATTCTTGAGGACAAATACATGGCCATGATCAATAAGACATTGGTGCAGTTGGGCCTGCAAGCACCAGTACGAGACCCACAAAACGTATTGAATACAGACCACATGAGAGAGAAGAACCTCAACATCGAAGAGCTGCGTGTGTATGTGGCAGAGAAAAAAACACTTTTAAATCAAGAACAGAGAAAAGGACACCAAACTATAATTCATCACATCATGAGATAACAAGGTGGGATCATTTTTCTTGATGTTCCTTGGGGGCACAGGAAAAGCATTCTTGACTAATCTAATTCTGGCTGACATTCAGCTACCCTTATGGAAAGAGGAAGGACAGCCCACTCTGCGCTAAAGTTGCCACTAGACATCGCCTTCCTGCAACATAAGTAAAACAAGTGGACAGGCACAGGTGCTTAAAGCATGTACATTAATCGTCTGGATCGACTAATCGAATGCACCATGGCCCACAAGAAAGTCCTCAAGGCCCTTGACGTGACTCTCAAAGATGTAAAAGGAAATAACAGACTTATGGGAGGAGTTCTGGTGCTTCTCTATGGAGACTTTCGGCAAACTCTGCCAGTCATTCCAAAATCAACACCGGCTGATGAAATACATTCCTGTTTAAAGTATTCACTTTTGTGGAGAAAAGTGAGAAAAATTACTTTAAAAGAAAATATGAAAGTACTATTGGGGGATAAAAATGCTCAACTTTTCTCAAACAGACTTATGGAAATTGGAGAGGGTAGTCTATCAGTTGAATCATCTGGCAACATAAAATTTCTCCCTGATTTTTGTAAACTGGTATCATCCATCTCAGAACTAATAGATGCAGTATACCGTAATGTTTCGAAAAACTTTACTGATATGAACTGGCTGTGTGAGAGAGCTATTCTTGCTCCTAAAAATGACGACGTCCATGAAATAAACAATTGAATACTTGCTATGATACCGGGCGCTGAATACAAATTTCTGTTGTGGATACTGATGAAGCAGTCCATTTCCCACCAGAATTTCTAAATTCCCTCGATCCAGCTGGATTTCCACCACATCGTCTTACACTTAAAGTTGGATGTCCTATTATATTATTACAAAACCTTGACCCACCAAAACTATGCAACGGGACAAGGCTGTGTGTAAGGAGAATGTTGCCCAATGTGATAGAAGCTACCATCTTGACAGGAAAGTGAAGAGCTGAAACAGTTTTCATTCCACGGATACCTCTTATTCCGACTGATCTCCCGAGACTGCAACTCCCAGTGAGACCTGCGTTTTCCATCACGATCAACAAGTCACAGGGGCAGTCTGTTTGGTACTGCAGAGTTGATTTAAGATCATCGTGTTTTTCACATGGGTAACTTTATGTTGCATGTTCAAGGGTAGGTTCCCCGAAAAATGTGGTCATTATTGCACCTGGAAATGAAACTAAGAATATAGTTTACAAACAAGTATTGCAATAATATATTAGCTGAATTCATTTCTCTCTCCCTCTCTCTCAATATTATTTTTAAATCAAAAAATGATTTTACTCTACTTTTTTAATCATATCTTCTCTCTTTTTGACACTCACGATCATTATGATTTTTTTCATGTTAATTAGTTTTATAGTTTTGGTTAACTTTTTATGTTTAAGGTTCCTCAAAAGAAAGATGCCTAAAAATGGGCCTTACAATGTAAGAAAGATAGGAAATGAAGTATACTCTCTCCCTCAACGTTTTTATTTGAAAAGACCGGGCAATGCCAGGTACTCTGCTAGTGCAATAGAAAGCATGACAAACTCCACCAGGCAAACAGGATCGAAAGGGCAAGATGAGTACTCATAGTTGTGGAAATGAATCACAATAAATTTGTGCCTAAAAATATTAATTAGTTTAATGGAAAATAACAGGAATAGATTGCTAAACATCCAAAACCTTAATTTATGTAGGGTTTTTTTGCAAATTATGAAGGAATGCCTGCTGTAAAACTTGCCTGTTGAGGTCCGTAACTAGCAATGAGAAGTGCAGACAATACCCTAAGGAGGCTATGGGACAGAAAGCAGGGTGATTGGTTGATAGCTGGCATAATCAGCTTTTGGGCCCTTGCCATTGTCCTTGCATTGTTATACAAGCCCTTCTGAACATTTTTGCTGAAGACACCTATTAGTTTACTGTTCATCATAAGGTTGTGATTTCCTGCACAATATATGATCCAAACAATGCCCCAAAAATTAAATTGTTATCAGGACTAGATGTCCCAGAATCAGGGGAACTCCAAAATGCTCAACATCTTGCATAATCCAAAATCAAACTTAGAATCAAAGCAAAATCAAAATGACATGAACCTAGGACTTGGGCTACTTGTAAAACACAACTAACTAACGACAAAGATTTTTTGTACTTAAGGATAATTTTGAATGAAGCTATGGCCATATTTACACCGGAGGTCCAATGACATCACAAATGTGATGATCACCATCTAATGACTCATCATTTTAACACAGAATGGAATAAAATAAAGTACTTTTAAAAATTCTCAAATGAATCCCAACCCAACAGGAAACTAAAAATAACATTGTGACAGACATAGCATGAGGAAATGAATGATAACATAAAACAGTTACTTAAGTATATACAGGAATAAAAAGCAAAACATAATTAATAACAGTATTTAGAAAACATTTAATAAACAATTGTAGTGAACAGACAATATAAATTGTGAAAAATAAATAAAAACCTGACCAGGATTTGACCTCAAAAACAGGCCTCACCCCAAGCAGCCAGCTGACAAACTCAAGAGTCAGGCTTTTAGGTTTGCCTAGACCAAAAATGGGGCACAAGCTTGGATAGTTCAAAACGTTCTTAAGTATCCCAAAAATGTCCTTCAAAAGACAACAAAGCCACAAACCTCTGGTTTTCAGGAAAACATATCTTTACAATGAAATAACACCTTCGCAAATAAAAATCTGTTCAGAAAACTTGGGAAAGTAATCAAAAATGGAAAACCGGCAAAATATGCAGAAAAAGGATTGGATTAGAAAGGAAATCCAAACTAAGCTAAATACAATCCGTAAAAGTGTTATCACTAATCCCTAACCAGTTCCAAAAAATCCGAGTAAGACTTACAAAGAAGAGCAATCCACAAACTCCTATGACTCTCTGAAGAAAGTCATCACTTCAACATGAAGGTAAAGGCAGAGGGTGGTCCTTCAGACGTCATGCATTGGTGACCCCACCTTTAGGCATTCCACCATGGAATACAACTTAAACACACAATACTTACATACTAAATAATAAATAAACATAACTATATTAACAAATATGACATAAAAACAAAACAAGTCAAATCAAGTTGGGGAGCATGCACTGGTACACTGTGTTGCCGCACCCACTACACAACGAAACATCTCAGGATCCCAATTGGCAACCCCCCAGGCAGACACGCAGTCCAGTCCCACCCTCTAGAAATAACCCTCTATCTGCCACAGCCAGGTGTTACGTGGGTGACCCCTTGGCCTGGTCCAGCCGCTCGAGTCCCCAACAATGAGGATCTTACGAGCTGGATCATCCTCAGGAAAACGCGTCACATGGCCATAGTGCCATAACTGATGCTCCCTCGCAATGTAGGTAATGTGCCTCATTCGGGACTCCATGAGCAACCACTCATTCGACACAAAGTCAAACCAACGGTACCCAAGGATTCTCCGGAAAGACACAGTACCAAAGGAGTCCAGTCTTCATCTCAGGTCACTGGATAGCGTCCAACCATATAGCAAGACAGGAAGCACCAGGACTCTAAAGACTTGGACCTTCGTCCTTTTGCATAGATCAGCATTTCTCAACCTTTAAGTATTTGCGACCCGAGTTTTCATAACAGTTTTAAACGGGCCCCCTCTAACGTTTTTTTGAAAGGTGCCCACTAATAACAATTTGTTCTTTTTTAATGAATGATATATCATAGATGCATATTTTATTATACCTACTTAACTTTTATCGACATTTATCTAACTCTATATTTAGTTTTCTAGTATCAGAAGGTAGTTTAAGTTCATTTGTTTTTGGTTTCAATACATGTATTTTTCAAATTTTTGATTCTTGTTTCTTTTTTTTCACATCTCCGCGCCCCCCTTTTTGTTACTTCACGACCCACAGTTTGAGAACCACTGACATAGATATCGGCAGCGCCACACACCCCTTTTCCAGTGACCTCATGACCCCCAATGCTCTCCCAATCCGTCTACTGACTTCATAGAAAGAGTCACCAGAGACATGAATGTCACTGCTGAGGTAAGTAAACCTCTCAACAAGGTCGACACTCTCTCCGCAGACAGACACACTGCTGATGTCTGTGCCCAAGAGGTCATTAGAGGCCTGAATCTTGGTTTTTATCCAGACATTCAGACTCCTCGCTCAGTCTCTCAAGAGCCTCGATCAGAGCCTCCATTGACACCGTGAAGATCATAGCATCGTCAGCAAAGTCTAGATCTGTGAATCTTTCTTCACCAACAGATGCCCCACAGCCGCTGGACCTCACTACCCTGCCCAACACCCAGTCCATACAAGCATTGAAAAGAGTAGGAGCAGAACACACCCCTGACGAACCCCAGAATCACCTGAAAAGAAAACAGAGGTTTTGCCTCCACTCTGCAGAGCACTCACAGTACCAATGTACAGGCCAGCCGTGATATCCAGCAACCTTGAGGGGATCCTGTGAACCCCCAGGATGTCCCACAGGGCAGCTTGATCAACTGAGTTGTACGCTTTATGAAAATTGACAAAGGCTGCAAAGAATCTCTGCCGATATTCGCATTTACACTCCATGAGAACCCTCAGTGACAGGATGCAGTTGATTGTAGACTTCTTAGGCATAAAACCAGACTGTCAAAAAACTGGTCACTGGTAGGTGAGCAAGTGATCACGGATCCTATTGAGGACTATCCTAACAAGGACCTTACCTGGCACCGAGAGCGGTTTTATCCCCCTGTAGTTGCTGTAATCTAGGCGATCACCCTTCCCTTTCCAGATAGGGATGACAAGTCCTGTTTTCCAGTCAGTTAGGATGATGCCAGTCTCCCAAATGGAAGCAAAGATTGCTTGCAATGCCAGGAGGACAGCCTTACCACCTGCCTGAAGAAGTTCACCCCGGATACCACAAATCTCTGCGGCCTTTCCTCCCCTCAGCTGAATTGGAAGCCAATTCACTACAGCAACAGCTACTGCCCGAGTATGACAGCCATCAGAGCAACCAGACCAATAAAAGGTGTATCCACCTCCAGAGATCTGGCCAGTCCCTGGTCTGCGCTTGGGAAAGTAGATCATAACCTGGTTCTGCTTCAGCCTCACCACAAACCAAGAGTGAAGGCTACGCTCATTCAGGAAGTGGTCCCCTGAGGCAGAGCAGGCTCTGAGAGACTGCTTTGGAACTACGGACTGGGATACCCTGCAGGGATCTTATAGTGAGAACATTGAGGAGGATGTTGACTGTGCTACTGACTACATCAACTTCTGTACGGACATTGTAGTTCCAGTAAGAACAGTACGCTGCTATGCTAACAACAAGCCATGGATTACAAGTGACATCAAGGGCCTTTTGAACCAGAAGAAAGGAGCTTTTAAAGGCGGTGATCAACATGAGCTCAAGCACGTGCAGAAGGAACTCCGAGTCCAGCTCAGGATGGTGAAGGAGCAGTACAGGAGAAAGCTGAAGCAGACGTTGCAGAATAACAGCACGAAGGAAGTGTGGGATGGGATGAAGATCATCACTGGCTGCAGCTCGAAGCGGGGTGCCACCATCGAGAGAGATGTGGAGAGAGCAAACCAGATGAACAACTTCTTCAACATGTTTGACCACCCTAACCCACTCTCACCTCGGAGTACTGCATCCTACAACCATCCTTCTGCTGATACCAGCATAGGTGAGACATCCCCACCCACAATTACAGCAGCGCAGGTGAGCGGAGAGCTGAGGTGACTTTGTGCCAGCAAAGCAGCAAGTCAAGATGGAGTATCGCCACGACTGCTGAAGGCCTGTGTTTTGGAACTGGGGAGTCCTCTACAGCGCATCTTCAACCTGAGCCTGGAACAGGGGAGAGTCCCGAGGCTTTGAAAAACATCTTGCATCACCCCAGTCCCAAAGGTATCATGTCCTAGTGAGCTGAATGACTTCCGGCCTGTCGCTCTGATGTCACATCTGATGAAGACCATGGAGAGGCTGCTGCTTCACCACCTGAGGCCACAGGTCCACCACGCCCTCGATCCTCTGCAGTTCACATACCAGGAGAAGGTGGGAGTGGAGGATGCCATCATCTATATGCTACATCGATCCCTCTCCCACCTGGACAGAGGCAGTGGTGCTGTAAGAATTATGTTTCTGGACTTCTCTAGCGCCTTCAACACCATCCAGCCTTTGCTCCTTAGGGACAAGCTGACACAGATGGGAGTAGATTCATACCTGGTAGCATCTTAAAGACAGACCTAAGTATGTGCGTCTCGTGAACTGCAGGTCTGACATGGTGATCAGCAACACAGGAGCACCACAGGGGACTGTACTTTCTCCGGTCCTGTTCAGCCTATATACATCGGACTTCAAATATGACTTGGAGTCCTGCCACATGCAAAAGTTTGCAGATGACACTGCTATCATGGGCTGCATCAGGAGTGGGCAGGAGGAAGAGTACAGGAAACTAATCAAAGACTTTGTTAAATGGTGGGACTCAAACCACTTACACCTGAACACCAGCAAAATCAAGGAGCTGGTGGTGGATTTTAGGAGGCCCAGGCCCCTCATGGACCCCTGTGATCATCAGAGGTGACTGTGTGCAGAGGGTACAGACCTTTAAATATCTGGGAGTGCAGCTGGATGATAAATTGGACTGGACTGTCAATACTGATGCTCAGTGTAAGAAAAGTCAGAGCCGACTATACTTCCTTAGAAGGATGGCATCCTTCAACATCTGCAATAAGATGCTGCAGATGTTCTACCAGACGGTTGTGGCGAGTGCCCTCTTCTACACGGTGGTGTGCTGGGGAGGCAGCATAAAGATGAAGGACGCCTCACACCTGGACAAACTGGTGAGGAAGCCAGGCTCTATTGTAGGAATAAAGCTGGACAGTTTAACATCCGTGGCAGAGCGACGGGCGCTGAGCAGACTCCTGTCAATCATGGAGAATCCACTGCATCCTCTGAACAGGATCATCTCCAGACAGAGGAGCAGCTTCAGCGACAGACTGCTGTCACCATCCTGCTCCACTGACAGACTGAGGAGACCCCACACTATGCGACTCTTCAAATCCACCCGGGGGGGTAAACGTTTATATATTATACAAAATTATTGTCTGTCTGTTATTCTTTCATTGTTATCACTCTTTAATTTAATATTGTTCTTTATCAGTATGCTGCTGCTGGAGTATGTGAATTTCACCTTGGGTTTAATAAAGTATCTATCTATCTATCTATCTATCTATCTATCTATCTATCTATCTATCTATCTATCTATCTATCTATCTATCTATCTATCTATCTATCTATCTATCTATCTATGCTCTTTGAGCTACATTGTTTTGTATGAAAATGTGCTATATAAATAAATGTTGATGTTGTTGTTGTTATCTATGTATCAGAGAGTGCCGCCCCTGAAATTTGGAGTTTATGCAGCTCCTCTGACAGCAGAGGAAGATGATCATCTTGCCAGAGAGACAAGACGTTGCATGCGCCTACCCAGAATGCCCGCCTCAAATTGGGACCTGAGTGCTGCCATGCAGCAGATGATGCCTCAGCACCACACCAGTTCCGATCCCCAACAGACCTGACCCCATTGGCTCTCCAATGGTTTCGACTCTTCCAGGGATGGGGCGCCCATGGGCTTTCCCCCATTCCCTTCCTATGGGCGGCTGCAGCAGAGCTACTCATGTGGAGAGCAAAAAGGAGTCTTTTCTGTTGTCTCAGAGCTGTGTGAGGTTTTCTTTTTTTTATGGTGGCTGGAGTGCCAATCCTGCCACCAAAGCCCATGATTTCCCTGCAACTTGGAGGACCACTTGCAGGGCCAGATGCAGTTTAGCGTCATACCCAGGAAACAAACAAAAAAAAAACACATGGAAAATAATAAATAGACAGGGTGATCCTTCCTAATTTGGGTGTCTATAAGTAATATACTGTATATATATAAGTAACTGCGGTGGGCTGGTGCCCTGCCCGGAGTTTTTTTTCCTGCCTTGTGCCCTGTATTGGCTGGGATTGGCTCTGACAGACCCCTATGACCCTGTAGTTAGGAAATAGCGGGTTGGATAATGGATAGATGGATATATATAAGTAATGATTTACCTCATGAGGTAGAAGTATCAAATAAATAAGAATAGCTGATATTTGAAAAATTAAAAAAAAATTGTGCTTCAGTTTAAATATTTAAAGTCTATATATGCATGACTGTAATAGGAATTTGTCTTTTTCCACCCTCTGAGAGATCCATTAAGGGTTCGATCTCCAGTAAGGAATCACCAATTAAAACTATCATATTTATAATGGCTGACATTGAAAGAGTCTAAAACGATACCCCACATGCCTCTTGTCTGCCTTCTGGAAGTGGATTTTAGAGGGCTGGAACCACCGATAAAGAAATGAATATCAAAAATCTTCTCAAGTCTGTGATCGGCAACCTTAAAATAGCATAAAATGACACGCACGTGTGTATATTACCGATCCCCCCTTTTTTGTGTGAAAAGAAGTAACTTTGTATCCCATTAGGCGGCGAACCCCTGGTGTCGCTTGATGTGGCAGGCACAACTTCAAATCCTTCTGATCATTTTTGCTGAAGACAACGGTTTCTTTACTCTTTATCAAAAGAGTATCATTCCCTGCACAAAATTTAGTCCAAAAAGGCCATAAAATATTTTTTCTCCATTTGAACTAAAGGGACACACATAAGGGGAAACCCAAAAAGTTTGCCATCTTCTTGCATAACGAGATATCAATGCAAATGGGGTTTCTCTCGTACCGGTGAGTCAGATGTCGGGGGACAGAAGTGACTTCAAAGCGTCCATAAGTATTTCTTAAAAATACTAAAATGAAACAATTAACAATAAGGGGAAATTACGCATAAACCAAGGGGCACACCCTGGTCATAACATAACATCAACAACAACAAAGTTGCATAAAAGAAAACACGCACCGGGGCAAGGGTGAAAGCCTTGCTGTAACGTAACGTCAAGAAACAGGCAAGTGTCGAAAGGGACACATAATCCAAAAAGAAAAATTTTATAGGTAAAGAAAAAAACTATTAGCATATCTTGGAAAAGTGCAAACCTTGGATTATATCATTATAATGATTACATCGAGCTCACTAAAAACATTTTAAAGAGGCTTTATTGAGGCGAGTTTTTCACGTGTTTAATTTCTGTAGAACAGCGCCATCTGGCGACAAAATAGGACAGAGTCGCCGCTGAATTAAAGCCTTGCAGTCTTAAAAATAAAGGTGCCAGTGTGAATCTTCAAAGCGATACCACAGAGGAACCGTTTTTTGGTTTCCAAAAGAGTCATCCGCATGAAGGATCCTGAAAGAAGTTTTATTTATTTAGTTCCATAACAGGCTCCGTACGCATCGCGTTTCTCCGCAGATGTTGATCGGCATTTCATGTGAACGCCCTGAAGTGGGAAGGTGAGACATTACAAGCTGGAGCTCTGAATAGTCCGACAGCACGTGAAGGCGGCCTTATCAGCAGCACCATACGAGAGGAAGGCCGTCCTCCTGTTTGTTCATCTCCACTGAAAACTCTGCTATTAAAACGTGCACAAAAGTGATAACGAAGGAGTAGCTTTACTGGAAGGGCTTCCATAATGAGACCATCACAGCACACTTGGTGAGGACAGGCCATTCGGATCAGCCCTGACCACCCCATTTCTCCAAATTGACATCCAGTCGAGATCTGAAGGTCCCCACAGTCCTGCTGTCCACCACACAACATGTCCATGTGGTTCATTGCGTGAAGAAGAACATAGTAACATTTGTGGCAAATCTCACCTTGAAAAGTTCTCTTCATCATTACTGTACAGTCTATGAGTTTTTGGTAACAGTTTGTTACTTTTTTCTGTTATATACTTTATTTAATTTTTCATATGAAATACCTTTTTTCTTTACTTATTTGGGGCACCTATTGAAGTAGGTTGTGTATACGTTAGCCCTGGCTTTCTGATCTAATTGAATGTATACAATATTTGAATAATATCAAAAAATGTAAAAAACACCCAAGCAGGACAGACTTACAAATATATAACTGATGTACTCTATTGTTACAGTCCACATTACACCATCTTTGTACACTGTGCACTGTCAGGGTCTCAGGGCATGGAGATGTTCTATAGGGGCTATCAGCCATCAGGAAGCTGGACTAGACCAGTGCCCACACGGGAGAGTAAAGAGCCATCTGGGACTTGGATTGGACCACTGCTAGGACAGAAGGCCGAGGGGCCGTAAGTGAGTTGAATTGGACCACCGTCAGGATTGGAGGCCAACAAGCCATCTGGGATTGGGAGTCTCAGGCCACCCTTTAATGAGGACTTCATACCCTCAGGCAGAGGAACTTGTAGAGGAGCAGAGAGGAGTGCTCATCTGCTGAGGAGGGAGAGGAGGAGGCCGGTGTGTGGAAGAAGACGAAGGCAGGGAGGTAGGAAGCGTAATATGATGTTGTGTGATTTAATGAAACACCTGATGTACTCTCTTTTTAACTTTGTGTTTCTTGTGCACTTCATAGTAACAGCAAGAGAAATCTGTGAATATTACCAGTAGTGAGGTGTGCTGCATCTTCATGTGCTATAACGTTCATTAAAATAACGTTCACATCACTTATCTTGAAGATCATCGTCCCTTTTGCTGCTAAGAAACTCCTTTTGCAAAGGAGGATTTTGCTTTAAAACTCAAGTAGAAAGGCCCAAAGGAGTATTAGAGGTTTTGTTCATCTCATCCCAAATGGTATCATATGCACATCTTATTGTCACCCTGTTTTGGTCCTGATCTTTATCGGGTGTCTTTCTGGGTCCAGGGTCTCATCCAGAATGCCCACAGTCTCTCTGAAACCGACTCATATCTGGCCCTGCGAGACTAGAGCGCCCCCATCAGGCCACAGTATATAGTTGCCTAAGTCGGTGTATTTCTCATCTTATTGTCCATCTCTTAATAAGTAAATTAATTTAAAAAAAAAAGGTTTTCATTTACCTGAATGTGGCTTTCTGTAATACTGTAGCTTCATCTTTCTTCATTAAACGAATCAGGCAATGAGTGTGACGAATGCAAATAAGTCCACAGTCTGAGTATCTTCAGTTTTTAGTAAAAGTAGTGTTAGGGTAAGCAAAAACAGCTCACACTATAATGAAGAGAAAATTTGATAATACAGAAAAGGAAAAGTTCTTGCTTAATATGGTTCTGTTTGAGGCTTACATATCTTGTTATATTTCTTTAAGTTCCTAGCATATACGTGCAGGGCAAAAGTTCAGAAATCTCTCTGTTAGTTTTATTTCGAAGTCAATCTAACGGCTCATGCTTCAAAGAGCGACTTTGTTCCTAACTGACTGATTAACACTCTTTTATTACACATATAGCTGAGAATGTCCTATTACATGTTAGCTTACAAGGGTAAAAGATTATACAGTTATCTAATTTTGGATCAACAAATAATTAATTTGACTTTAGTATCGTGTTCAAAAAATGTGTTTGGAGTGGAGAATTTAGTTTATGAAGGACTTTCTCCTTGAAGCTTTCTAATCAGATCGTGGTCGTTGGGCTAATAGTCTCGGTCCGTTAGCCCTGCTGACTGATCGAAGCGCCGATAAAGTCTTAACAGACAGAAACAGACGCTGCGAGGATAAGGGGCCGTGAAAAAAAGAATTACACACTGACACACTTTTGCGCATGCGCAATGCAAATCAGTCGGGCACCGGCCGGCAGTTTTAAAGAGTGAGCAGCGAGCTAGCAGTAATTGGAGTCGTGTTGGTCAGTCGGGTGTAAGAGAGGATTTGATTAAGAGGACAGGTACGTACTTGAGCTATACCGGAGTGGGATAACCCGAGAGAAAGAGAGGAGTGGAGAATGGAGTGGACAGCTAGCGAAGGTCCTAATTGGACAGGAGCCTCTTTTCACATTCATTTTTATAACCTTTAAAAAGCTCGGACATTCAATCCTGATGTGGATCTTTGGATCTCAGGGTTGTGGCGTTAGTGGCTGTCCTAATTTATAAAGTGCACTCGACTTCTCGCTTACTTTCACTGGGCATGGATTTGGCACACTTTGTCGTTTCCGTATGTGCTTCACCCGCATCCAGTTTTTTAGGGGATTCCACTTCCTGTCTGACCGCCGCACACGAGCGCCGGTACGCCCCGTCACGATCACAGCGGCTTACAGTGGAGCTCCTTCTGTGGCCCTTCTGCTGCCTTCATTCGCTATCGGACTTGGATGAGTTTCCAATACGTTGGGTTCATCTGTTAACTTTGGTCAGAGATGTTCAAGTCAAGAGGCTTGAACCATCCAAGAACCAAATGGCAGCAGAAAGTGGCACGAAATAAAATTCAAAAAACCCACCGCGGTGGAACATATAATATATGTATAAACACAGGACAACTGCAAGACAAGTGAAGAAAGACACTATACTGTATATACTATAAATACATAAATAAATAAATACACGGTAAATTAATAGTAATACATTGAAATAGATACTATCAAATAAATAAATAATTACAACAACTGTTAATATTTAAGACAACAGCGTTTACAGATGTTCAGAATATACATAAGCTATTAGGGCAGATCCAAGAGAAAGGTCGGGGCAGCCAAGTGGCAGTACAAATGCGGGGTCGCTGCTATTAATCTGCTAATTGTTCCACACAAAAAGAAATTAAAGATGATAAGGTAGCATTTTACCCTCGACAATAATAGCTCACTAAACACATTAAAAGTTTATCACGTCTGACCAAATTTAGTTCGACCACAAAAATGTAATTTCTTGTTGACTGGTTAATTATTATTATTATTATTATTATTATTATTATTATTATTTAATTTTAAATGAGGTAAAAATAAGAGCTAAGTTACAACTCGAAAAATTCATAGGTTCACATGTGGGAAATTCGTGGTTTGCCAACTATCCCATAACTCGTGAACGCGGACACACTGAGGTGGAACGCTTTTCCGATATCTTTGAGCTCGCGCATCTTTGGTTATGGTCGCCGGAAATGTGAACGCGCAGCTGCGCTCTGTTACTTTTGCCGTCTTACAGTCTGTAGATAGATTAGTCAAAAAGGAATGTGGAAAAATAACACTGTTAAGGAAAAGTTCAAGTCTATCGTCACCCAATTTGTCGCCCGCCCTTGGCTCTTTGTACCAACTTTGCTTTTTGCGCTTTCTTTCGGCTTATCCCGCTGTCTTTATGTTTTTCAGTGATGATCTGTTGGAGCGCAAATGAAAACCAGTGTGCAAAATAAATCGTCTGAAACTTTAAATAACCCGCAAGCGTAGGGGGCTTATTATTTTGGTTTACTAGCGCCCGAGTGGTTCTTTGGTTTAAAGGTACCAGAGTGACTGGGGCAGATCAACTAGGAGGGAGTGGGTTTTGCTTGTGGTTTCATTTGCCACCCTAACATAATTAGGTGCCACCCCATTTGCCACCACAAATGTATATAAAATATATATCAAAAGGTTGTAATTAATAACTAAGTCCCATAAAACGTATTTTGACATAAAACATGTCCTGCGCTCGGTCTTCCATGATAACCTCCCTTTCAGAGAACAATGGTTTGTTCCACGCATGACTTGCGTCTCTTCAACCTTTTTAATCTGGCGCTAAGAAATTAAAGGCGCAATATATGAGAATAAGAAGTGAGATCGTCTGTCTCGTGAAAGAATGAGGTAATGTTAGAAATAATTCGTAAGTTCTCTCCTTTTTCTTTGCTATGTGCATAACTGAAGCTAGTATTAAAGACTGGTTTACTCAAATAAGAATTAAACCCGTTATAATTTCATGTAGGGGGCACAGTAGCGCTGCTGCTTCGCACTAAGGAGACCTGGGTTCTCTTCCCGGGTCCTCCCTGCGTGGAGTTTGCATGTTCTCCCCGTGTCTGCGTGAGGGTACTCCGGTTTCCTCCAACAGTCCAAAGACATGCAGGTTAGGTGCATTGGCGATCCTAAAATTGTCCTTAGTGTGTGCTGGATGTGTGTGTGCGTGTGCGGTGGGCTGGCGCCCTGCCTGGGGTTTGTTTCTGCCTTGCGCCCTGTGCTGGCTGGGATTGGCTCCAGTATTAAAGAATGTGGTGGCAGACCCCCGTGACCCTGTGCTGGAGAATGACTGACTAATTTAATGTATGGCATTTTACACTTCGTTCATTTTTCTTATTATATGGCCATGGTTTGACAACTCCATTTTACCCTAATAAAAAAATACTTGTCATTGCACACTGCATGTTCTGGTGTCGATTCAGATAAAACACAGTGCAAAGCAACTTTTGTTTTTCGTTTGAGAACGCTGCTGTTATTATTCACTCCGCTAAACCCTCAGCATAAAGGTGTGCATGATGCTTAGTTTTAGTTGTGATATATGAAAAGTGCTAACTTCCACTTTTGTAAAGGAAAAGAAAAAAAAAATGAATGTTCAGTGAATTTGCAACGCTGCCAGTCAGTAAAGTAGAAATGTCCAGAATGCGCATTGTCTGTAGATGGCCGCCCGTAGATTTACTTCAGTTTGTGCGTGAGAGGAGTCTGTTCAGCCAGTTATTAAAGCAGTGTATTGTTTTTTTAAAGATTTACTGTTGTAATATAACGTTTTATATCAAAAGTAATTTATTAGGAGAAGTAAAAGTGACAGTCTGTTGTTAAGGATATTATAACAGTATTCCGTTATGCTCATGTCTCTGGTTATGTATTTATATGTCTTAATAAGACTGAGTTTCTGTATATATATGTGTCTATACATGATTTGCATATGTTTCTATATATAATTTGCATATGTTCCTTTATATAATTTGCATATGTTTCTATATATGATTTGCATATGTTTCTATATATGATTTGCATATACATCATTTTGTACATGCTTATTATGGCTTATTATGCATGTTAATACATCCATCCATTGTCCACCGCTTATCCGAAGTCGGGTCGCAGGGGCAGCAGCCTAAGCAGTGAAGCCCAGACCACCCTCTCCCCGGCCACCTCCTCCAGCTCCTCTTGGGGGATTCTGAGGCATTCCCAGGCCAGCCGGGAGATATAATCCCTTCAGCGTGTCCTGGGTCTGCCCCGTGACCATCTCCCATTTAACATCTTAATACATAATACTGTTTTGATAAATAGGAAATAAGCCTGAAGGAGTTAAATAAGAGGAAGTGTGGAATGATAATAATGTGATTCAAGTAGTTGTAACAAATATATAGAAATTAGGAACGTTTGGGAGCTAGAGGTGAAGGATAAAATATAAGCACTAATGTTTATAAATCGGTGGTAATTATGCATATAAAGACCGTAAGGGGCTGAGGAGAGATCAAATGATCAATGTAGTGCTGAAAGTGTTGTTTCATTGTGCTGCTGTAAATGAGCTCGCTGTACAGGCGCTGCTGGGGAGACAGCAGGTTGAATCTGATTTATTGATCATTCCCCTTTTTGGCAGGAGTGTAACACTTGCTTACTTTCATAATTTGTGTGGAGTTTCAAGAGGCAGAAAGGCTGGATACTGATGCATTAAGTGCTCAAATTATTGGCTGTTTGGAAAGGAATGGAATTGGATTATAAACAAAACCCTGTAGATCATTGATATTTAGGAAAAAAGATGTTGACAGATTTACATTTTATGTCCATTGCAGTGCCCATTGCTTAAACTTAGTGATAGCTGGCACAGTCAGAAGTGTACCTGATGCTGGAAAAATTGGGAAAAATTGTACACATTCATGTCTGGACCCTGCGTGTCCATCAGAAATAGTTGGATGGTCAGTCTGAGATGTCTATGGGGGCACCAAGGGATCTTCAGCACCTTAACGATACACGCTGGGCTTGCAGACTTGTAGCACACCGCAATGTAATGACAGACTGATGGCTATTCTTAAAGTGCGTGAGGAAATTCAGTGCGAGAACAATCCACAGAGAGCTGTTGAAGTGTAAGGAATACTGGGTCATTTTGTAGAGCGTCTTGCCGTGTCCAGAAAGATTTTAGGTGATTCTAAATTATTGTCAGAAATGCTGCCGTCAAAATGTTTGTAAAGCCTTTGATTTAATTCAGTCCCTGAAAGACACAATGGCACGTTATCGTAGGAGTGTCTATTCTGGAGCGATAGGGGTGACACGTGTGAAAGAAGAGGTATTTCTCCAGCCCAGTACTTCTCAAAGCAGTCAGTGAAGGTGACAGGAAAACTCCAAGATCGTGTTGTCACCACCAGTCTCAGACAGCATGTCAAACAAGACAGCTGACATGCTTTTCAAGTTGTTGAGAGCAGGATTAGAGGAAACAGAAAGGCGTTTTTCTAACACCAACTGCAGTATCATGATTGGCACTCAAATTCATCTAGAGGAAGATGCTCTTCTTATGGCAAACGCTTATGGGTCCAATATTGACGACTCCAAGAAGATCCTTCACCAGATAAGGAGACTCTTAGAAAGCCATTAAAAATGGTGAACAAAATCCTGCCACTCTGTTTTCATAAAAACATTATAAAGTATCTATCTATCTATCTATCTATCTATCTATCTATCTATCTATCTATCTATCTATCTATCATATAGTGCCATTCATATCTATCTATCTATCTATCTATCTATCTATCTATCTATCTATCTATCTATCTATCTATCTATCTATCTATCATACCGGGATGTGTTCTTTGAGCTGTTACGTTTGTGGAAGATAGCTGTGGTGTTACCCGTCAGCAGTGCGTCTTGTAAATTAAGTTTTCCAACCCTAAAGCTAATGAAGAATCATTTTGCAATCTACAGTGACAGAAAGTCGCTTGTCAAATGTGGCTAAACTAAGCATTGAGTCCAAACACAGTACATCTTTGAATCTGGATGACTTGGTGAAAAGATTTGCTGGACAGCACGGTAATCGTCGTATTCTGCTGTTGTAATTGTCAGATGGAAAGGAACAGTGCTTTTGGGGACAGGTCCTTTGTTAAAGATACTTTTATATTTGAATAATTTCAAAAGCAACGTGACCCTTCATTTTACAGTCTTACATCAGCATCGTTAAACATATTTGTCTGTAGTTTCTATTACGGTGAGAACTGTGGAATATGCTAATCAAATGATAAACTGCTGATTGTTACTCTGAGGACGGACTTATGTCTGTAATCACTGGTTTGATTTACCTCATAAATATGCCTCCCTCGAACATGTACAGTTTGTCAAATACAGTATGTCTGCATCTGAAAGAAGGTTTTTGTGCTGCCACCCCATGTAAGATTCTCCAGGTCCACATCGGTTCTTCACATCAGTGCTACAAGGAAACCATTTGTGGCTCCCAAAAGACCCACATGAAGGTTCCAGAAATAACTTTTATTTATTTGGATCCATGTGGTCAAGATATTCACAGATTTGTAAAATACCAACAGGTTCCTGATTTTCAAAGGACTCCTAAATCATTCACTTTCAAAGGCTACAGTAAGTTCAGTTTTTCTTAATCCCTTTGTGTTCTGCTCGGCAGCCTACCAAGCATTAAAGATTTCAGGTTGTTTTTATTTTGTTCTTCAAATTTGGAAGTTTTTCAAAGCACAAAGATCAACCTCATATCTCTTTGAGGGGCACATATATTGCTTAAATAATTACCTGAGTGGGGCAGGAACAAATATTCATTCAAAATAATCTCAGGAGGCTTTCAATGCAATTATATTGTTATTTTAATATTATATTTACAATTTCACATTAACAACAATTGGGGGCGGGGTGTATTACATATTCTCTTTTAACTAACTACCGTCCCACTAAAATACCATCCGTGCATTAAAAAAAAAAAGACTTAAAAAAATAAAAACCTTAGTATTAATACATCAGCAAAAAAAATGAAAACATTGAAATGGCAGTATTATTTTTAAAAAAAAGATGTTATTGTAGCAATTAAATGAGAATAAAATGTTGTCCATCCACTCGAAAAATAGTACACAGTTTAATCCTAATTTTATTTCTATTGGCTCTTCACTTTAAAAACAGTAAAAAAAATCATTCTTGTTCCCAGGTGGAAGCCCAGTATGGAGGAATATTTCGGACAAAATGAAATAAATAAATAAATGCATAAATAAATAAAAGTACTGTGAAATGTGAGCATAAATAAATAAATGTGTCATGAAATGACAGCCTTAATAAATAAATAAATATGTCATGAAATGAGAGCATAAATAAATAAATGTGTCACGAAATATGTTTTTCGTTGCTTATTTATTTATTTCATTTTGTCCGTAACATTCCTGCAAACCGCCATGAAATACGGCTTGAAATAAAACTGTCACTTTCACTCGTCAAAGTTGAGAGGGTGGGCTCTAACACGCCCTCTAGTTACTGATTGGTGAATCGATAGCACAAGAATTAATTAGAAAAATGCTTACTACTGCCGATGAAATGGATTCTGCCGAAGATATTACGTATTTCAGAGAGAGAATTGAAGATTTATCGGAAGAGATTACAATGTTGGCGGCCCTTTTGCACTGGTTACTGTTTGGCATTAAAACTTTATTTTCTAAACTACTAAACATTATCTGTCCGGTACTGCGATTTATATAGTCCTATATAATATGCCGTATTATGTCATCAAGTTAGTTGTCATTACGTTGCAGCGAAAAATTTGGTCAAAACTGCCTTTTGCCGATTTCTGTTTTGTTACCTCTACATTTCGGTTAGCGTATACATTTTTGCAATTTATTTGATCTCACATCTAGTATTTAATTTCTTCGGTACTAATAATTAGTTTACATTATGTATTATGCACTTTATTGTTCATTGGTCGTCGGCGTGAGTGATAATTAATGGTTTTCAGCTTCGATTATTAGTATGCGGAAATAAAGTTATAAAGCACAGGATATGAATATTTCATTTTCATTTTTCATCTTAACTGCTGCTTACAAGAGCATTGGGCTTGCCTACAAGCTGCTGCTAACGCTGTCTGTGTCGCAAGTGCAGTGTGAAGATCATTCTCTGCGTTGAAGAGAATCAAAAGCCGCCTGAGAAGCACAAGGACGCAAGAACATCTTGAGGCGTTCATGTTGATATCGGTGAAGAAAAGTATCCTAGCCAGTATCGTTGATGATGTGGCTGCTAAAAGCATCGAGCTGAGTAAACTACTAGGGTACTGGCACTTGGACATGACATTGACATTCGACATGTACTCTAATAACGTGTAAGCCGTGTCATTAAATTTGTATTTTCATTTATTTTATTTCTAAGCATGTCGTCAAGATTTTAAGTTGTGTCGAAACAACATTGTACAGATTAAGTTTGGCAACAGTTTATAGATAGAGTTCATATCATAAGCTCATAGTAAGTAGCAAGCCGCGTACTTATCACACACTTTAAGAATATTACAATGAATAAATGGGCCGAGTGGGTCGACCTCTTCACCTCACTCGTTGAAGGATACCCGGGCCGGTTTTGAGACCCAGTACACTCCTGCTGACATTACCGGTATCATTCATTTTATTATTTACAAAAGTAGGATCACCATCACTATCGTCGGAATCCACTTCACTCTCACTGTCGGATGTTATTTCCTCTCAAAGCAAACGGTAAATTTCCTCATCAGACAAACCTCTTCGCCGAGCCGTAACTGATGTTATTCAAGGGCGGTAGTTAGCTGCCTTGACCATAAGGCTCTAAAGAGAAGAAACACTTTTGTAAATACAGAAAATGGCTTCTACATATTTCCTGAATAATATGCAATGATAATAGAACGATTACTCATCCAAATTATTAGAAGCACCACTGAAATATTCATAAAACCACAGCAGTAACTACAATAGCGTCCACTTAGCGTCAGACTTCCACTCAAGATGTAAACCTGTGACCAAAACGCGGTCTTGTACTGTTGCTGCCATCTAGCGGTCAGTGCGGAATGCTGCCGCCCGTAAAGTGCACGGTAAAAATAAAATGTGGCGAGCAGAACTAACCACCGCCATTGCAAGCGCCTGCTATAGGTGGTTAGTTACACTGTTCGTTCCCCTTGTAAGAGATATACAGAGAGAGAGATATTTAAAGAGATGTTGTTTTGCCTGCCTAAGGTAAAGTCATCCCTGATGGAGTATCACAGGAATCGTGGAAAAGAAGGGTCCTTTCATCGGATTGGCTGGTCCAGAGCTGTTTCAGCTGTGGAATGGCCAGATGGGAGAGGCAGCTTGATGTCTGAGGTCTCCAGGACTCTAAACAAATCCAAATCATATTATGTGATATCATTTACTGTTAAATTATGCTCTATACATGTAACATTTTTATTTTTATCCTGTATTGAGGGTTTGTTCTGTTCTGTGTATTGTGTTGTATTGTATTGACCCCCATCTTTTTGACACCCACTGCACGCCCAACCTAATTGGAAAGGGGTCTCTCTTTGAACTGCCTTTCCTAAGGCTTCTCCCATTTTTTCCCTACAAGCGTTTTTTTGTTTGTTTTTTTTTGGGGGTAGTTTTTCCTTGTCTTCTTAGAGAGTCTGGGGGGCTGTCAAGAGGCAGGGCCTGTTAAAGCCCATTGTGGCACTTCTTGTATGATTTTGGGCTATACAAAAATAAATTGTATTGTATTGTATTGTATATACAAAGACCCTTTCCCAGAATGAAATGGTGTTTGATCAAGCAATGGGCCTATGAGGAACCACATAACCCAGTAAAGAACCATAAAGTGCCATTAAAGAGCCAATATTTTGAAGAGAGGTGCCTCCAGTTGGCTTCTTTTCCTTCTCCTGGACACTCTTAAAATACAGAATTTGTAATGGCACTTGATATTTATTTACTCTGTTGTTTAGTTCCTCAAAGAGTCACGGCTTGAGAAGGCAACATTTCATCATGGGAAGAGTTCTTTGCATATGAAGTTGGATCTTTGTGCTTGGAGTAACTTTCTAATATGTAGAGAAAAACTAAAATCTGTCATGTGTGGTATAGGTTGCAGGACACTAACACGTTAAAAAAATAATTTGGACATCACCTGTTGTTGCATGCAGCAAAAATCCTTTAGTCCTTTTAAAATCAGGAAACACTGGAATTTTGTGAATCTGTCACCATCTTTTCATGATTATTTACTGTAAGGAGCAAATAAATGTAAATAAATGATAAATAAATGTAAATAAATAAGAGGGTCTTTCTGGATTCCCCTTGGTATCACTCTAAAGAACCACTCTGGCACCTTTATATTAAAGAGTGGAGTTCAATTTCCATCCCTCCTTTGCCCACATATTCCTCGTCTCTCATCACATGTCCATACTGCTTCAAACTCTTTTCCTCTACTTTCTCAGTTTCTCTCCCACAATTGTTGAACCTCAGATTGTCTCTTCTCTAATTCTGTCCTTTTTTTTGTAACTCCACACCTCCTTCTCCACATTCTCGTTTCTTCATTAGTCCAGTGGATCAAGACTGTTATTTTAAAATGAGTTCATCAAGAACACAGGGAGACTTTAACCACCAATGCATAAGGCGAAGTCAGGCACGGGTAAGACGCATGTCAAAGAAATCTCACAGTCCAAAAGTTTGTTGTAAAATATTTAGTGAAAGTTAAAAGCAAATAATCCACACAAGAATAAAAAGAAAAATAGTTACAGACGTAGGATAAAGGTAAAAAAAAAAGGGAAAAATGTATCTTCTATAAACTTAGCTTTTCTTGAGAAACTTTAGTTATTTCTATACTTAAACGTTCTTTATTTCTTTCTATACTTAAAGGTTCTTAATTTCTTCTTCTGTATGCCTTAAACATAAACGGTTCAACACTTAAATCTTTTATTTTATCAGCTACTTCACACTCAAAAGGCCCGTAGGTCGTTGGCACATAGACATGCGCCCAGGCACAAACACGAGCACAAACAAGAACACAGTTAAAAACCGTATGCCCAAGGCAAGGCTAGACACTAACTGGAGAACATCGTTCACTCAAAGCTGTTAGAAAATGACAGGAAAATACCAACACAATTCTATTCGCGGGTGTTATAGGAACCTCCTATATTATTATTATCATTATAATAATAATATATCATTTTATATATATATATATATATATATATATATATATATATATATATATATATATATATATATATATATATTATTATTATTATTTATTATTATTATTAAAATATATATATATATATATATAATGATATATTATTATATATATATATATATACACTCACCTAAAGGATTATTAGGAACACCTGTTCAATTTCTCATTAATGCAATGATCTAATCAACCAATCACATGGCAGTTGCTTCAATGCATTTAGAGGTGTGGTCCTGGTCAAGACAATCTCCTGAACTCCAAACTGAATGTCAGAATGGGAAAGAAAGGTGATTTAAGCAATTTTTAACGTGGCATGGTTGTTGGTGCCAGACGGGCCGGTCTGAGTATTTCACAATCTGCTCGGTTACTGGGATTTTCACGCACAACCATTTCTAGGGTTTACAAAGAATGGTGTGAAAAGGGAAAAACATCCAGTATGCGGCAGTCCTGTGGGCGAAAATGCCTTGTTGATGCTAGAGGTCAGAGGAGAATGGGCCGACTGATTCAAGCTGATAGAAGAGCAACTTTGACTGAAATGACCACTCGTTACAACCGAGGTATGCAGCAAAGCATTTGTGAAGCCACAACACGCACAACCTTGAGGCGGATGGGCTACAACAGCAGAAGACCCCACCGGGTACCACTCATCTCCACTACAAATAGGAAAAAGAGGCTACAATTTGCACGAGCTCACCAAAATTGGACAGTTGAAGACTGGAAAAATGTTGCCTGGTCTGATGAGTCTCGATTTCTGTTGAGACATTCAAATGGTAGAGTTAGAATTTTGTGTAAACAGAATGAGAACATGGATCCATCATGCCTTGTTACCACTGTGCAGGGTGGTGGTGGTGTAATGGTGTGGGGGATGTTTTCTTGGCACACTTTAGGCCCCTTAGTGCCAATTGGGCATTGTTTAAATGCCACGGCTACCTGAGCATTGTTTCTGACCATGTCCATCCCTTCATGACCACCATGTACCCATCCTCTGATGGCTACTTCCAGCAGGATAATGCACCATGTCACAAAGCTCGAATCATTTCAAATTGGTTTCTTGAACATGACAATGAGTTCACTGTACTAAAATGGCCCCCACAGTCACCAGATCTCAACCCAATAGAGCATCTTTGGGATGTGGTGGAACAGGAGCTTCGTGCCCTGGATGTGCATCCCACAAATCTCCATCAACTGCAAGATGCTATCCTATCAATATGGGCCAACATTTCTAAAGAATGCTTTCAGCACCTTGTTGAATCAATGCCACGTAGAATTAAGGCAGTTCTGAAGGCAAAAGGGGGTCAAACACCGTATTAGTATGGTGTTCCTAATAATCCTTTAGGTGAGTGTATGTATGTATATAATATTATCATTATCATCTAGTAAAATATTCATGAATTTTATAGAGCTAGGAAAATGGCTCTTACAGACACAGTTGGAAACTTGTGAAGGGTAAATTTCACACAAACATTAGATTCAATGAAAGGACTAGATGTTACAATTCCTGATATTTGCATCGCTTCTAATGGGGGGAAATCTTGAGGGATGGCAGCCAGGAGGCTTTACCAGCAGGACACATCATCAGTTGTGTGCCACAACTTCAGAGGGTGTTTCGGCCTTTTATCACAAGACACCCTCTGCTGCTGAGGCAGGCCCACTACAGGTTGATCAAGCCTGGGCATGTGTCTTGCAGTTAGCTAATCGCCTTAGCTGCCCAAATGATATAACCCCTTTTCAGCCATAGCCAGTGACTGGTCCTCTCAGCAGTGTTAGCCAATTCTCTGATAGCCTGTTGATGGGCCTGTCCCCTGACTCCAACCTCTCTAAGGAGCTTCGCTTTTGAACTGGCAACAAAGCCCCTACACCCCACCTCTACCAGGTGCACCTTGATCTTCCAGCCTCTGTCCTCCGCCTCAGCTGCTAATATGGCATACCGCAGCTTCTTACGTTCAAAGGCTTCCTCAATGGCATCCTCCCATGGTATCGGTGACGTAAGCAAGTTTTCGGGAGTTAGACCAAAGGACGAGGTCTGGTCGCAGAGTAGTTGTTACGATCTCTGTCGGGAAGATGAGCCTCTGATCCAAGTCAGCTTGCATCTGCCAATCCCTGGCTACCTTCAGCGGTCCCAGATCCGGAATTGAAGGGCTAGTCCTCTGCTTGTCCCCCTCCCGGACAAATGCTGGTGGGTTCTGGTGCACCTCCTGGTTGGTGAAAGGTTGGGCATTGATGGCTTCCCTCTTGCACTCAACTTTCTCAGTCAGACACCTGAGGACCTGGTTGTGTCTCCATGTGTAGATAGATAGATAGATACTTTATTAATCCCAAGGGGAAATTCACATAATCCAACAGCAGTATACTGATACAAAGAAACAATATTAAATTAAATAGTAATAAAAATGAAAAGAATTAAAATAAAATTAATGTTAGCATTTACTCCCCCGGGTGGAATTGAAGAGTCGCATAGTGTGGGGGAGGAACGATCTCCTCAGTCTGTCAGTGGAGCAGGATGGTGACAAAAGTCTGTCACTGAAGCTGCTCGTCTGCCTGGAGATGATCCTGTTCAGTGGATGCAGTGGATTCTCCATGATTGACAGGAGTTTGCTTAGTGCCCGTCGCTCTGCCACAGATGTCAAACTGTCCAGCTCCATGCCTATAATAGAGCCTGCCTTCTTAACAAGTTTGTCCAGGCGTGAGGCGTCTTTCATCTTTATGCTGCCACCCCAGCACACCACCGTGTAGAAGAGTGCACTCGCCACAACCGTCTGGTAGAACATCTGCAGCATCTTACTGCAGATGTTGAAGGATGCCAACCTTCTCAGAAAGTATAGTCTGCTCTGACCTTTCTTACATAGAGCATCAGTATTGGCAGTCCAGTCCAATTTGTCATCCAGCTGCACTCCCAGATATTTATAGGTATGCACCCTCTGTACACAGTCACCTCTGATGATCACGGGGTCCATGAGGGGCCTAGGCCTCCTAAAATCCACCACCAGCTCCTTGGTCTTGCTGGTGTAAGTGGTTTGAGTCGCACCATTTAACAAAGTCTTTGATTAACTTTCTTTACTCCTCCTGCCCACACCTGATGCAGCCCACAATAGCAGTGTCATCAGCGAACTTTTGCACGTGGCAGGACTCCGAGTCATATTGGAAGTCTGATGTATATAGATTGAACAGGACCGGAGAAAGTACAGTTCCCTGCGGCGCCTCTGTATTGCTGTATCTGTATGTATCTGTATGTAAGGCATGTATCTGCCTTGAGTGAGGCTAGTCCTACAACCAACCAGGATGTGCTTGAGTGTTGCTGGGACTGTACACAGGAGGCAAGATGGGACCTTTTTACTTTACACAAAGAACGATAGACACTTGGAATAAGCGACCAAGTAGTGTGGTAGACAGTAAGATGACTTTCAAAACTCGACTTGATGTTTTTTTAGAAGAAATAAGTGGATAGGACTGGCAAGCTTTGTTGGGCTGAATGGCCTGTTCTTGTCTAGAGTGTTCTAATGTTCTAATATTTTTCCTAACCCTGCTGCTTACACACAAATTGTACTGAGCCTTTTGGCCAATAATGCCACCCCCTCCGTCCACCCCTAGCTACCCCACTGAAGTCTACACCAGGGGGCCTAGTCTTTTATCACATGACTCAGCATATCCACAACCAGATCAAAGAGGTCAAAGAGACTTCAATAAGACCCCTGGTGCAGAGCAACTCTGACTGGAGTCTTGTCTGTTAACCCAACATGACTTCTAACCTGGATTCTCATTCCTCCAAACTGTGGTAGAAATCAGCAACTTAATTAAAGAAAGAAACGTATCCTCTATAAGTCTGAAAACCTTTTTGTCCGTAATCAGACAGGAGAAAAGCTTGTCCATCTGCATCATTTTATTAGGCTTCAGCTAATATTTCAGCAGGGAGGATTCTTCTACAGCAGGGGTGTCGAACTCTGGTACTCTGGTCCTGGAGGGCCGCAGTGGCTGCAGGTTTTCATTCTAACCATCTTCTTAATTAGTGACCCGCTTTTGCAGCTAATTAAATTTATTTGCCTTAATTTTAATTAACTTGACTCAGGTTTCTTTGTAGTTTCTTTTTCCTTAATTAACAGCCAAACAATAATGAGACACAAAACAAGCCACATTATGAGCAGCTCACCTGCGGCCATCACACAATATCAGAAAATAAAGTGAGGTGAAGGTCTCAGTAAAGTTTACCTGTTCAGGTCATCAAAACATCTTGACTGTGATCT
Source organism: Polypterus senegalus (assembly GCF_016835505.1). Taxonomy (NCBI): domain Eukaryota; kingdom Metazoa; phylum Chordata; class Cladistia; order Polypteriformes; family Polypteridae; genus Polypterus; species Polypterus senegalus. The sequence goes on along the minus strand of NC_053161.1, from coordinate 165,942,416 downwards.
TAGAGAAAACAGAAAATCCAACAGTTTTGGAAATGTCTGCTGTGGCAGAATGACAGCAGCAACAACCATGGAATTAAATAGCAGGATTGATTAACAGCAGGAATCAGCTTCTCATTAAGAAAGTGGTTAGCATTTGAAGCCCCAGTTTAGCTGGTCATCTGTTGGCTTGTTTCACATCTCATTTCTGTTTGGCCACCATTTAATGAAGAAATTCAGAGGACTGAATTCTTAAACAATGAAGGGGAAAGGAGTTCATTAGCAGTGAAAACTGGTCACTGATTAGGAAAAGGGTTAGAATGAAAACCTGCAGCCACTGCGGCCCTCCAAGGATTGGTGTTCGACACCCGTGTTCTATGGTATGATCAGGATGGATGGAGAAACAATGGAAACGGGTTCTTTTTATAAACTATTGAATTTACATATAGTGTCAATCAATGCATACATTTTACTCTGGTTGGTTCATTTGTTTAAACATCAGATAACGTAGAAAATAAAAGTCTACTTTGCTGTACTCCTGTTCTTCCTATATCGTTAGGGTTAGCCATTACCATTGAAATTTCCATGTATGCGACAGCTGTCCATTCTGGTTGTTCACAGGACATCTGCTGACTTCTTAGTCATCTCTTAGCACAGTCAGTGTATTACATCTTTGTCTTTGTTATTCACTTTATCTGGTTTCCTGATTTGCCTTCTGACATTTATTAACCATTTATGCTATTTCTTTAAGATGGATGTTATATATTAATATGGAAAGCATATTTCAAAACACTTTACCCTAAATCTCTACGTGACCCCTAAGTCTAATTTTTCTTCCACATTACATTCTTAAAACTTCTCGTTCTTCAGCAACACTTTGCTTCTTTACTGGGTTGTGTGGTTCGTCATAGAGACATTGCTTGCCAAATCACCATTTCATTTTGGGACGGTATCTTTGCATATGAAGTTGGCTGTTTGTGCTTTGAACAACTTCTTACTATGTAGAAACAAGAACTTAAATCTTTAATGCCTGGTAGGCTACCTAACAGGTCAGAAACCTACTAAGAAAACATGAACTTAGACTGTCTGATGGTATGTAGTGTGAACGCTGGCCCGGACACAGACAGACGGACATCATAGTTTAACCACACACCGTTTATTTACAATATTTACAGTTTTCAATTACGTGCACTCACACACCCCAGTGCCGCCAGCACCGATTCCACAATGTCCAGGCCACACTCTTCCAGTCTTTGTGCCTTTCTCCTGGCCGCCTCCCGTCCTCGCTCTAGCTCCGTCTTCCTTCCTCCCGACTCTCGCGCTGACTGGAGGGAGGCGGCCCCTTTTATAGTAACCCGGATGGGCTCCAGCTGCTTCCCGGCAATCAGTCATAGCCACACCCCAGTGTGGCGGAAATGCCGGCTGCGCACCAGGAAGCCATCCGGGTGTCCCCCAGTCGTCTTCCCCCCGGCACTTCCTGGTGTGGCGGAAGTGCCGGGCTCCTGGGATAATCAGGCACTGGGGCGCCACCTGGCGGTGTCCACAGGTCCCTACAGGGCTGGGCTTCCAAGCTCTTTACCTTAGGCCCCCAACATAACCAGGACGGATGCCCCCTTTCGGTCTGGAGGAGGCACAAGCCCTCCTCTGGTCCTTCTGCCCTGGAGCCCGGCCGGGGACCACAGTAGCAAATATCCTTTTAACATCAGGAACCCATTGATATTTCACAAAGCTGTTACCATCTGCACCTGGCTATTTACTGTATGGAGCCTGTTACAGATATTGAAAGAGAAAGAAAGAAAGAAAGAAAGAAAGAAAGAGAAAGAAAGGTTCTTTTTGGAACCGTTATGTGGTTGCGTCTTTTGGGAACCAAACATGGTTCCCCTATGGCAATCCTCTAGAGTACCACTCTGGCACTTTTATTTTTAAAATCAACAATCCTCACATACTTTCCAGGTTTTCTTTCCTCCCTCATGCATCTGTCACAAATACACACACACATAGTCCATTTGATTCGAGCTGCTATCAAATGAATACTTCAAGGCCGCAATGGGGACACTGATGGAAACTTGTTGCAGCACAGACTGCATACAAACATTTTCTTTACACTGAGAATCGCAGAAACGTGAAATAAGTAGACCAGATAATAACAGCACTTCATTTGATATCCACTCTGCACACACAAACATGTATTAGGCCAAAAGGCAAAAGATTTAAACAAAGGGGTTCCTCCACTGCCACCCTAGACGTGGTCCTTCACTCCATCACATTCTTAGAACTGGATTTGATGTTCTAATGAAAGCCTTCAGTTCTCATTTAATGTTCATTGAGTGCAGACCTGGTGTGCCACTGAAGTCTAGCAGAGTGGGCAATGGCAACTTCACCCTACATAACATCAATATTTGTTTAATCATTATTTTAATCAAATCTTTTAAAAAAAAATGAAGAGCAGCACTCACCATAGCGAAACAGGAACACCTCATCAACAAAACCAATGCCTCACTGTTATGGTGTATAAAATCTGTACATTTTGGTTTCCATTATATTTTGTTCAAGACAAGACAACAGATGAACTAAGACAAATTAAAGCAGGTTTTCTTCCCTTACACCTTACTTTTATAACACTTGTTCATAGCTTCGTGCTAATTTGGTTTTATAGCCTGGGAAAGGATGCTGAGCTGATACCTCAGGCTATTGATTACTTTATGGATTGACATCTGGAACAACAATTTGCTTTATAGCCTGGGACAGGAAGAACTACTGATACTTCAGAGTACATCAAAGGTTTTGTTGTGTGGGAAAACGGACATTGAATTAATTCATCGATCATTTGGACAGCCAGCCAATCAGGTGTATGTGTTGTGAAACCAAGGCTTGACATTTCATAATAAATACACCTTGGTTTGAGAGAGAAGAGAGAGAAGAAAAGAAGAAGAGAGAAGCAAAGAAGAAGAGGAACGGACGAAGACGGCCCTGGTCGTCAGAAAGGCATCATGAACATCGATTGCTAAATCAAACGCCTCCCTGGGACATTCATCCTTGTCATCTGTAACTTTTTCTAAAGACTATATATATTCAGACTTTCCTATCAGTACCTATTTTCTAGTATTCTTTGTTCTTGTGGTATTATTATTATTCTTGTAATAAATACCATGCTGCTTTTAACTTTCAATGCTTTGTCTTAATGTCTAGGGTGATTGAAGTAATAAGTTAGATTTCTTTGAGCACCTGGTGACAGCCAGATTTTTGCCATTATTTCTGTGCTGCGAGGTTTATAAGGCTGAGAGTGAGAGCGCTATACTCAATAGAAGGAACAAATACGAGAAAGAAGGTATTCTTGGCTGATAAATGGCCTATAGTCAAGAGTGCTGAGTCTTTGTATGTTTAAATGTATTCTTGTAGACCAAAAGTAATATTTAGGTCTGAGATATCACTAAAATATCGTATTGTTGTTCGTGCCGAAAATAGGTAAGTCTCTTGAAGTGCTGAATGACAGGCTGTTATTCCTATAGCACTTGTGTGGTTTAAAGTGCTAAGGGTTAATCAGCGTGTGTGTGTCATTCATGGAGCACTGTTGTGGTTAGGGTCTGTCTGTCTGTTATACAGTGGTGTGAAAAACTATTTGCCCCCTTCCTGATTTCTTATTCTTTTGCATGTTTGTCACACAAAATGTTTCTGATCATCAAACACATTTAACCATTAGTCAAATATAACACAAGTAAACACAAAATGCAGTTTTTAAATGATGGTTATTATTATTTATGGAGGAAAAAATCCAAACCTACATGGCCCTGTGTGAAAAAGTAATTGCCCCCTGAACCTAATAACTGGTTGGGCCACCCTTAGCAGCAATAACTGCAATCAAGCGTTTGCGATAACTTCCAATGAGTCTTTTACAGCGCTCTGGAGGAATTTTGGCCCACTCATCTTTGCAGAATTGTTGTAATTCAGCTTTATTTGAGGGTTTTCTAGCATGAACCGCCTTTTTAAGGTCATGCCATAGCATCTCAATTGGATTCAGGTCACGACTTTGACTAGGCCACTCCAAAGTCTTCATTTTGTTTTTCTTCAGCCATTCAGAGGTGGATTTGCTGGTGTGTTTTGGGTCATTGTCCTGTTGCAGCACCCAAGATCGCTTCAGCTTGAGTTGACGAACAGATGATCGGACATTCTCCTTCAGGATTTTGTGGTAGACAGTAGAATTCATGGTTCCATCTATCACAGCAAGCCTTCCAGGTCCTGAAGCAGCAAAACAACCCCAGATCATCACACTACCACCACCATATTTTACTGTTGGTATGATGTTCTTTTTCTGAAATGCTGTGTTCCTTTTACGCCAGATGTAACGGGACATTTGCCTTCCAAAAGTTCAACTTTTGTCTCATCAGTCCACAAGGTATTTTCCCAAAAGTCTTGGCAATCATTGAGATGTTTCTTAGCAAAATTGAGACGAGCCCTAATGTTCTTTTTGCTTAACAGTGGTTTGCGTCTTGGAAATCTGCCATGCAGACCATTTTTGCCCAGTCTCTTTCTTATGGTGGAGTCGTGAACACTGACCCTAATTCAGGCAAGTGAGGCCTGCAGTTCTTTAGACGTTGTCCTGGGGCCTTTTGTGACCTCTCGGATGAGTCGTCTCTGCGCTCTTGGGGTAATTTTGGTCGGCCGGCCACTCCTGGGAAGGTTCACCACTGTTCCATGTTTTTGCCATCTGTGGATAATGGCTCTCACTGTGGTTTGCTGGAGTCCCAAAGCTTTAGAAATGGCTTTATAACCTTTACCAGACTGATAGATCTCAATTACTTCTGTTCTCATTTGTTCCTGAATTTCTTTGGATCTTGGCATGATGTCTAGCTTTTGAGGTGCTTTTGGTCTACTTCTCTGTGTCAGGCAGCTCCTATTGAAGTGATTTCTTGATTGAAACAGGTGTGGCAGTAATCAGGCCTGGGGGTGGCTACAGAAATTGAACTCAGGTGTGATACACCACAGTTAGGTTATTTTTTAACAAGGTGGCAATTACTTTTTCACACAGGGCCATGTAGGTTTGGATTTTGTTTTCTCCCTAAATAATAAAAACCATCATTTAAAAACTGCCTTTTGTGTTTACTTGTGTTATATTTGACTAATGGTTAAATGTGTTTGATGATCAGAAACATTTTGTGTGACAAACATGCAAAAGAATAAGAAATCAGGAAGGGGGCAAATAGTTTTTCACACCACTATATATGTGTGTGTGTGTTCATCTTAAAGTGCAACAGTAGACCAACTCGATAACGAACTTGACAAGAACCCTTACCCTTGATGAAACAGGTAAAAGGGCAAGTAGAGGGAAATACCACGATAATACATTTTGGCGCTGCGGCAGAGTTAACGGAATAATCATGTGTTGCATTTTTGTGTGTTCGGTTTCATTTTTCAAAGACAGGGATGGATCGTCCACAGGCGGCAAATATGCTGTAATCGCATGCTGGCATACAGCCGGCACATGTCAGTGTGCATCAACAGCATTTGTAAAGTTTTTTAGGTGTACGGTAGAGTCAGCTGTCACAGCTGTGTTTTCTCCGCTAAAAACGGAGGCAGCAGCAGCCGCAGCAATGGCTCTAGAGCAGGAGTTCCCAAACTTTTTTTTTGCCGCAGACCCCTTTACCAAAAGCTTTTAAAACCATCGACCCCCTAGTCACATGCAACGGTTTTTCGTGTCCACACTTGCTTTGATAAGTTCGTTAAGACAATGCACAGACATGTTTGTGCTACATGTATTTTCATGCATTCTTACGTGTGACTCTTTTAATGACACATTTTACCTTTTCGTTCACAAGTTTGGTATGTAATGTGTTTTTATCAAAAAAGTGTTTTCTTGAATTATTTTGCTTCATAATTAGGTACCTATTGGAATCATAGATATTTTGAAGTAACAAACAAATAGCAGTAGTAAGGGGGTCTATTTTTGCCCCCAAATTTTTTTATTGAAACTATCGACCCCTAGAAAGTTCAAATCGACCCCAGGGGGTCAATATCGACCACTTTGGGAAGCCTTGCTCTAGAGAGTGAAGAATCGCAGGCCGTTGTGCTTTCCTCGAGGAGGGCGGAGTCAGGCGCAGCAGTTGAGCTAGTCAAAGACGCAGAGAAGCCGTCTCTGCATAAAGTGGAGGCAAAGGCGGCTAAAATAGAAAACATACACTTGTCTGCTGGTCAGGCAGGTTATGTATTGTTAATTATTATAAAGCAGTTAGTTGTGGAGGCAAGACAGATGAGAAATAGATGGCCAAAAAGTCGCAAGCAGCTAGCAGTACACGTAGAAATGTATAAAGAGAATGCCACACAGATTAAGCAACGATCGCTCAGTGTTAAAGTGTGTGCTTTGATTTCGGGGTCTTCTGACGCTGAGAAACAGGAGAGAAATGCAGGATAACTTAGTTTGTCGCAGATCGCCGCACCCTCACATCTAATTGCTGATAAGAGAGCCGCTTTTGTTGAGGACACGCAGTTCTTATGCTGCACACCGGAGCGCAGTTTATTAAAGCAGAGCAGATTGCAGCTGAGACAGGAGGCAGTCACTCAAGTATGCTGGTTGTTGTGCAGGCTAAACAGGCAGAGGTGTTTTATGGTAGCGAGGCGAGCGGCTTGCAGCAGCAGACAGCAGCGGGGGAGGAGCAGCTTTCAGGTCTCCGCGAGGGGTGTTGTGATGTGGGATTTTGCATATAACTTGATAAATGTTTTGTATGTCTTTATTTATAATTTAGGCAAACCAAGTGGTGAGAGGTCTTCGTGTTTGCCCCGACTCCCCACCCCCACCCCCTTTTACGACTGTCTCTTTGTAATTTTATGACAGGATTTGGGGGGATGTGACTTAAACCAGTTTGATGAGTATTTCTCTGCTAAAGTCTTTGAACTCCCTGCAAGGAAGCCAGGATGATTAGCATATGGTGTTGGGGGGGCAGGAGATAAGATGTTCTATTTCACCCATTGGTCTGAGGTACGGCTGTCTGGATTGGCCGTAGGTGTTGGACAGAAAACCTATAAATTTGCTGGCTCAACCACATTCTCTCTTTCTAACTAACATATGATGAAGAAGCATCTCTCTTGCTAACCTGTGATGATGAAGACAACACAATGAAGAGCACAGCTCAGCAGCCATATTGAACAGACATGTGGCTGAAAGCTGAGCACCAACAACGCCTTAACTAGAGACATTTTGAGTAACTACAAGTCTGTGTGCCACCTGAATTACACATCACCATTTCATCAGGTTGTATGGCTGCAAATATTTAAATGTACTTTGCATTTTCTTATTATTTATGAATATTATCAGTAATACATTATTTTATGTGTAATTTAACTCCTGCTTGTCTTTTTACTACATCTAATTGCCTGAGGTTATAGATATAGAAGGGAAGGTGGGGAGAAGTTGTTATATACAGTGGTAAATCTGTGAGATTAGGCATTCTAAGGCTACATATTAATAATACAATAGGGGAAAGTAGAGCAATTTATATATTACTCTACCAAGATAAAACACTCACCCTGTTTGTTTCAATTGACCTGAGCAGCTTTCTGAATAACTCATTGTGGTAACTTCTCCCAAATGCTTTTATTAGTGAGCTTTCTGATGCTGTCCTGAGGTGACTTTTGACGGTCAGGTCTGTGGATAGGTGAGTGACGGCACAGTGAAGATGTCATTGCAGATTGTAGTACAAGAGACTGGCCCAGTAATGGCGCTTCATTCACCACGTGTGCGTTTGTTAATTCATAAACACTAAGTCTATAAATGGTGCTGTACCAATTGGACTGAAGATTTTTTGCACTTGTTATTCCAGAAGTGGGCGGCATGGTGGCGCAGTGGGTAGCGCTGCTGCCTCGCAGTAAGGAGACCTTTGTAAGGAGTTTGCATGTTCTCCCCGTGTCTGCGTGGGTTTCCTCCGGGTACTCCAGTTTCCTCCCACAGTCCAAAGACATTGGCGATTCTAATTGTCCCCTAGTGTGTGCTTGGTGTGTGTGTGTGTGCCCTGCGGTGGGCTGGCACCCTGCCCGGGGTTTGCTTCCTGCCTTGCTCCCTGTGTTGGCTGCGATTGGCTCCAGCAGACCCCCGTGACCCTGTGGTTAGGATATAGCAGGTTGGATAATGGATGGATGGATATCCCAGAAGTGGGAGATTGTGAAGTATTATCAGTAGGTACAAATAGACTTTGACAACAAATACAATAAAAGATGTCCAGCGTCTTTATTGCTATTTTCATGGTGTTTTGAAACTACAAAAAGGGCACACGTGAGCAAACAAGAGACAACGAAAAAGGAACGGGATAGGATGGCACGTTTGTTTGATGCAAAACACTCACGAGACAGCATAAAATGTTCTAATAAATTGATCTGACTGACACTCAAATTATGAGAGGATTACAAGCCTTTACATATAATGTGATGTTAAATATCCATTAAGCATAAATGTGCAGATTGACTGCTAGCATAGGCCGAAAAGCAAGAAGAAACCCAAGACAGGCAGAGCAATCTTAACAGCACTATAGGCCTCCGGGCAAAGCAACGCACTACACAGGAATAAAAATGTAAATGGATGATCAAATGAAACATATCTTTATTGTATTGGTACTTCCAACAAGATCAGTGTTTAAACATTAAAAAGCATGCTGTACAGCAAAGATTAATCAACCCAAACGTTTGAACAATATAACATTAAAATTTTAACATATACATTAAACTCAATTGGTAAACCATACAGCATGGGGCTCCTATGCTCATGAGGCCCCCAGGCAACTGCCCAGCTTGCCCATGCGTTAAGACAGCTCTGAAGACAGGGTGCCAGTCTATCACAAGGCAAACACACACAAAACATACATACACACGTACACAAGAGCCAATTTAGTATTACAAATCCACCCGACCTGCATGTATTTGGACTGTGGGAGAAACAAAAGTACCTGGAGAAAACCCACAGAGACACGGGGAAAACGTGCAAACTGCAAACAGGGAGGACCCCGGACGCAAAAAAAAAAAAAAAAAATACAAAAGCTAGATTCAAAGTACTTGGAAGACAATAAATGAGATGTATAATGCACACTTTTCAGGTTTTTTTTTTCTCCACCACTCTTGGGTATGGAAGAATCACACACGTCGACATAAAAATGGTCACACTGCTCAAGCCACAAGTGGAATTCTGGGAAAATGATTGTTAGGAAAACACCCAATTCCAAACCCCGAAAAATGGCACCCTGATGATTAAACAAAGATGCCTTTGTGGCATAAAGATATTAAGTTTCAGCTCTTTTAAATCACCATGCAGGAAACTGCAGTTACATTTGGAGTCCTTGGCCATAATAAATCCATATATGTTCAGGAAGCCTGGAAAATTGAAAGAAAAACCACAGATCATATCAGTGGGCAAATATAGTAACGTCTCAGTGAGTGTTTCAAATCAAAACGCCGCTGCACTTGAGGTCATTATGATATCATATTTCATTTGGAAAATGCAAATACAGTAGTGCAATAATGAACTGGTCATCAAAGTGCAAGGAAGACATGAAAAAATACCTGAAGTGTGTCTCTTCCTCATGCAGGTCCCCCATTCTGAGAATATTATACACCTCCCTCACTTCCTCACTTTTGGTTAATGGGTCTGACACTCCTCTTCCTCCTCCTTTCTCCCATAATAACGGGCACATCTCTTCTCAAGCGGGGTCATTTTTGCTAAATCGCTTGTAATTTGACCTCTCCAAATTAGAATCACTGCTGTTATTGAACCATCTGGACTATAAACATGTTTGGTCTCTTTGTAAAGGTAACATTCTCTAGTTTCACCCTCAGAATCACTGTAGGTGTGACTGATCAAAAGTTATGCACATTAGAACTCACAAAAAAAATGAATTTTTTTGTTCTCGCCTAAGTTTTTTTGTGAAAATAAAGGCCTCTATAGCGGCAGTAGGTAGGTGGGGACAGAAACACACTATGTACCAACAGAATAACTTGTTGACTACTCACATTTCAAATTTGAAAAGAATACCTGTAAAAATGACATTTTACACCAGTTTTTATGTGGGCATGTCCAGGGGCTTTTTAGAGGGACCTCTGGTTTATCCATTATCCACATTTTGGAACGTATGGAAAAAGTGTAATAACTTTTGAATGCTTCAACCCACAGATATCAATGAGGGCTCTACTGAAAGTTACACCTAAAGGAATCTACATCTACACACAGTGTCACTCTATTAGTTATCAAAATAATAAAAACAATAAAAAATACACATTTCAATATAAAAATAGTCAATACAAGTCTTATGGGCCAAAATATATATATATATATTTTTATTTTTACTTTTTTTAATAAAATGCACACAAACTATATACATTTTTTACAAACTGTTACAATACAGCTCAGCGTTTTTCCACGTGCCACTGAATTTAGCAATCCCTAGCAGGCAGAAAGCACAAGGGCGTGTCACATGTCGCTCTCTGCCATTAGACGTCTCCTGGTACGATTGATCACTGTCACGCTGCGTACATGCCTCTACTACTTAATCGAGAGTGTATTTACGTATATCTGTACTTTCATCCATATTTAAAATGCGAAAAAAACTTGGTGAAATCACAATAAACAACCACGCACCAAGTCTGCAGACTGGCACAAATGCCAGCTTCGCGCAGCTCCGATCGGTTTTGTTTACAAGTTGGTATGGCAAGTTACATATCAAAATGCTCGGCTGCTCATTGGCTGTAAGTTTGGAGTGTCACTCACAGCGTCCAATCAAACTGGTAGATTCTACCAGGGTTTGGAGTTGTACGTCATCGTTCAGCTGTCTGTGACACTTGTTGGCTATACGAGGTGCCAGTCACCCCCCAGACCCCTCGTAATTGGCCAACTTAGGTGTCAATCAGAAGCTAACACTTCCGTGTAACATGCTGTAGCATGGTTATTGCCAACAGAAACAAATTACGCCTGATATGACCAATAGAAATGAAAAAAAATGTCGGAGCTAGTCTCAAGTTAAGAAACGTTTTCTGGAGTTTTTGTCCCTTTGAGGATCTATCGTGTGTTTTGGACCTAATCGTTTTACTGGATTATATTCCCTGGAGCCTTACGGACAGAATGAGATCAATATTGCTTGGAAATATTGATGTTTGACTTGCAGAGAGCCTTCAAAGGTAGGAAAAGTCAGCTCTTAAAAGTATGTACTTCTCTGTAAAAAAGGATTTAGTGTCAGTGCTGTGGTTGTTGTGTGTCAAAATGGTTTATATCATCGGAAAGACGAGACTCTGAATTTTCATTTGATGGGTAGTGTGTCGAGGTGCATGACAGAGGGGCATGCACACATGGCTGTGACATGATTGTGACGTCGTCAAATCGTCGTTATGTACCGAGACCGGTACGTGTGCATGTTAGGTACGTGACATTGACCAAACACTGTCACCTACTGACTAGGCGAATATCAATGCACCGCTCGAAAGAGCCGTAACATGTATAAGTGCAACTTAGTCGCTGGCCGTGTACTCGTGCACTTTACATTATGGTCTGTACACAAGTTTCACATGGTAAGTTTAATCAAGGTTTAACTCCCACTGTCGTCCTCAGTCAAAGCCTGCATGTTGATCCCAATCTACGCTGTTCAGCTTTGCACTTAATTCTGTCTCTCTGTGCTTGTCTTATACAACAATATGTTGACAGAGCTTCATTTTGTGTGAGTTTTTCCTTGTTTTTTTTAATTGCTAATTCGGCTAACAGTTTATCATTGTTGATGTTGTTCTTTGTTATTTGTCTACCAGCCATGCTGATCTCTGATTCCATCTCAGGCACATACAATTTATAGGCAGAATTTTGCCACCTGCAGGCCTGAAAATATCTAAAAAATCAGAAAATATAGATTCTACTGTGTTCTGATAGGTGTGATCATAAAAATCATAGGAGTTTAGGAAGAACAGGACACTTAGGCTTGAATCAGTGTGCAGACGCCTCTTAGCTGTATTGTGGGAAACAAGAAAAACAAGCATGTAGTGTGAAGGTTAGGGGTGGTGAGACTTGAACAGCCAATTTATAAGAACAGTAAACCCTTAATGAGCAGAACAAGAGCAGGTAATCTGGGTATGGACAGGCACAAAACGACAGACAGAGCATCTCACATTAGGAACAATATATACATTATCTAAATCAATTTATCCAGAGCAGGATCACAGGAAACCTGGAGCCTACCCCAGTAGGTTTGGATGCAAGGCTGGAAAAATCCTTGGACAGTGTGCCAGCCTACTGCAATAATACTACAGTATATGTATGACATGGCTGATGTTAAGAACAAGAAAAGAGTATATCTATTTTGAAAGAGAGAGATGGAGAGATTGAAAAGAGGGAGACAAATATTTTAGAACATAATTCGGCCAACAGATTATTTTCACAATATCAGATACTTTGAGCTGTGAAGGTAAAACTAAAAATGTTAAATTAATAAATACAGAATAAATACAAGAAAACATTAGAAGGTTTAGTTTTTCTCCAGTTGGCAGACTCAATTCACTCACCTACCTGTAGTTCAGTAGAGACATTGCCAACTCATGAACCTCTCAGAATTTTAAACACTTCAATCATGTCACCTTTTAATCTTCTTTTGTTTAAACTGTAAAGACTCAGCTCTTTTTAATCTTTCTTCATAATTCATCCCATGTAGCCCTGGAATCAGCCTAGTCGCTCTTCTCTGGACCTTTTCTAGCTCTGCTATGTCCTTTTTGTAGCCTGGAGACCAAAACTGCACCCAGTACTCCAGATGAGGCCTCACCAGTGTGTTATAAAGCTTGAGCAGAACCTCCTGTGACTTGTACTCCACACATCAAGGCGCTATATAACCTGATATTCTGTTAGCCTTCTTAATGACTTCTGAACACTGTCTGGCAGCTGATAGTGTCAAGTCCACTATGACTCCTAAATCCTTCTCATAAGGTGTACTCTCGATTTTCCGACCGCCCATTGTGTATTCAAACCTAATATTTTTACTTCCTTTGTGTAATACTTTACATTTACTGACATTAAATTTCATCTGCCACAAATCTGCCCAAGCCTGTATGCTATCCAAGTCCTTCTGTAATGATATAACGGATTCCAAATTATATGCTAATCAACTTATCTTGGTATCATCTGAAAATTTAATCAGCTTGTTACTTATATTCTTATCTAAATCATTCACATATATTAAAAATAGCAATGGCCCTAACACTGACCCCTGCTGGTCACCACTCTTAACATCAGCCAGTTCTGATGAGGTTCCTCTCACCATCACCCTCTTCTTCCAGTGTCTGAGCCAATTCTAATAACATCACCCTGAACTCCCACTTCTTTTAATTTGATGCCCAACCTCTCATGTGGCACCTTATCAAATACTTTCTGAAAGTCCACATAAATAATATCATAAGCTCCGCTTTGATCGTATCCTTTTGTTGCCTCCTCATAAAATTCCAGCATATTAGTAAAACACAACATCCCTCTTCTGAACCCTATCCTTGCCATGTGTTGCTCAACCTTATCCTTAATAATTCCTTCCATTAATTTTCCTGTGATGCATGTTAAGCTTACTGGCCTATAGCTGCTTGGATCTGCCCCATCACCCTTTTTATATAATGGGATGATATTTGCCATTTTCCAGTCCTTCAGAATCTCTCCAGTGTGCAGTGACTTCCTAAAAATTTGCATCAAGGGTTTATACAGTGGTGTGAAAAACTATTTGCCCCCTTCCTGATTTCTTATTCTTTTGCATGTTTGTCACACAAAATGTTTCTGATCATCAAACACATTTAACCATTAGTCAAATATAACACAAGTAAACACAAAATGCAGTTTTTAAATGATGGTTTTATTATTTAGGGAGAAAAAAATCCAAACCTACATGGCCCTGTGTGAAAAAGTAATTGCCCCCTGAACCTAATAACTGGTTGGGCCACCCTTAGCAGCAATAACTGCAATCAAGTGTTTGCGATAACTTGCAATGAGTCATTTACTGCGCTCTGGAGGAATTTTGGCCCACTCATCTTTGCTGAATTGTTGTAATTCAGCTTTATTTGAGGGTTTTCTAGTATGAACCGCCTTTTTAAGGTCATGCCATAGCATCTCAATTGGATTCAGGTCAGGACGTTGACTAGGCCACTCCAAAGTCTTCATTTTGTTTTTCTTCAGCCTTTCAGAGGTGGATTTGCTGGTGTGTTTTGGGTCATTGTCCTGTTGCAGCACCCAAGATCGCTTCAGCTTGAGTTGACGAACAGATGGCCGGACATTCTCCTTCAGGATTTTTTGGTAGACAGTAGAATTCATGGTTCCATCTATCACAGCAAGCCTTCCAGGTCCTGAAGCAGCAAAACAACCCCAGACCATCACACTACCACCACCATATTTTACTGTTGGTGTGATGTTCTTTTTCTGAAATGCTGTGTTCCTTTACGCCAGATGTAACGGGACATTTGCCTTCCAAAAAGTTCAACTTTTGTCTCATCAGTCCACAAGATATTTTCCCAAAAGTCTTGGCCATCATTGAGATGTTTCTTAGCAAAATTGAGACAAGCCCTAATGTTCTTTTTGCTTAACAGTGGTTTGCATCTTGGAAATCTGCCATGCAGGCCGTTTTTGCCCAGTCTCTTTCTTATGATGGAGTCGTGAACACTGACCTTAATTGAGGCAAGTGAGGCCTGCAGTTCTTTAGACGTTGTCCTGGGGTCTTTTGTGACCTCTCGGATGAGTCGTCTCTGCGCTCTTGGGGTAATTTTGGTCGGTCGTCCGGCCACTCCTGGGAAGGTTCACCACTGTTCCATGTTTTTGCCATTTGTGGATAATGGCTCTCACTGTGGTTTGCTGGAGTCCCAAAGCTTTAGAAATGGCTTTATAACCTTTACCAGACTGATAGATCTCAATTACTTCTGTTCTCATTTGCTCCTGAATTTCTTTGGATCTTGGCATGATGTCTAGCTTTTGAGGTGCTTTTGGTCTACTTCTCTGTGTCAGGCAGCTCCTATTTAAGTGATTTCTTGATTGAAACAGGTGTGGCAGTAATCAGGCCTGGGGGTGGCTACGGAAATTGAACTCAGGTGTGATACACCACAGTTAGGTTATTTTTGAACAAGGGGGCAATTACTTTTCACACAGGGCCATGTAGGTTTGGATTTTTTCTCCCTAAATAATAAAAACCATCATTTAAAAACTGCATTTTGTGTTTACTTGTGTTATATTTGACTAATGGTTAAATGTGTTTGATGATCAGAAATATTTTGTGTGACAAACATGCAAAAGAATAAGAAATCAGGAAGGGGGCAAATAGTTTTTCACACCACTGTATTTGTACTTGCTAACCTCCTTAAGAACTCGAGGGTAAATATTATCTGGGGTGGTGATTTGTTTGATTTCATCTTATTTAATCTGAGCAGCACTTCTCCCTCTACAATTTCCAAATCCCTCAGTACCTCCTTAGTAGTTGTGTTTACCTCTGGCAGGTTATCCACTTGTTCACTTGTAAACACCTCAGAAAAATGTTAGTTTAGGGCATCTGTTATTTCATTGTCTGTATCTTTTAATTCCCCTTTACTATTCCTGATGCACTTGACCTCCTCCTTCACTGTTCTTTTACTACTAAAATACTGAAAGAATCTCTTGGGGTCTTCTTTCGCCTTATCTGCTATATTCCTCTCCAACTGTCTTTTAGCCTCCCTGATATCCTTCTTAATGGTTGCCCTCATGTTCTCATACGCCCTACGATTCACTTTGCAGTCATTAGTCTTATATGCCTTATAAAGCAGTTTTTTCCTTTGCAACTTCTTTTTTTAACTCTTTATTAACACACTGTGGGTTTTTAAAAATTCCTATTAATTCCAATTTTAGGTATGTATCTGTCCTGGATTATATTTTTAAACCTGTTTCACTGCTCCTCAACTGTCTCCACACTTAAAAGCCTATCCCAGTCTGTTCGCCCTCTTCTTTGTTGCATCTGCTCAAAATTAGCCCTACCAAAGTTCAGCTTAACAATTTTAGTCTTTGCATCTGTACTCTTACAAAATACTGAGAATTGTATTACATTCTGGTCACTTGACCCTAGTGGTTCAATCACCTCTACACCCTCAATTCTATCCTGATTATTACAGAATACTAAATCCAGACAGGCTTCACCCCGTGTTGGTGCTTTAACATGCTGTGTTAAAAAACAGTCGCTGATTACTTCTAAAAACTCCTGCTCTTGTGCTCCTCCATCTGTAAGGTTATTCCAGTTTATATTTGGATAATTAAAGTCCCCCATGACTATAATATCTCCCTGTAAACTTGCCTTTTTGATATTACTAAAAAAGATGTGTGTTGAAATTACTGTCTGCATTGGGTGGTCTATAACACACTCCTAAAATAAGACCTCTTTCCCTAATATTTTCCAAGCAAAGCCACATGTCCTCACTAAGATGGGGCTCATCATCCAACTGAAGAGGACTTGAATTTAAATTCTGTTTTTCATAAACAACAACCCCACCTCCTTTTCTGTTCTGTCTATCCTTCCTAAAACATGTGTATCCCTCTATGTTACACTCATCCCCATCTTTGTTATTTAGCCAGGTTTCCGGTATTGCTATAATATCACAATTATGCTCTGCTACATACAGCTCCAACTCACTTACCTTATTTTTGATACTTATAGCATTAAGGTAAGCTATTTTTAATGTTTGCTTATAATTTACATTACTGCACATTTTTATTTCTACACCATTGTGTGTTCCTCCATACATAGATGTAAACCTCTCCTGTCCTAAACACCCTTCCCCAATACCCTAGTTTAAATAATCCTTGACTAATCTACTTAAATGCCTTCCCAACACATTGGTTCATATCCACCGTGGCAGAACAGGTCCCATCTGTTCCAAAAGGAGTCCCAATGCCCCATACACCTATAGCCTTTTTCCCTTCACCAAGATTTGAGCCACGCGTTAAGCCTTCTGATCTCCTCAGTCTTACCTGGACTGGCGCGTGGCACAGGCAGGACTTCAGAGTAGACTACCTTGTCAGTTCTTCTCCTCAGCTTGGCACCTAACTCTTTGAATTTGGATCGCACAACTGACAGACTACCCTTATGTATGTCATTTGTTCCAACATAGACAATGACAACTGGATCCAACCCCGCTCTGGCCAAGAGCCTATCCACCCTTCCAGTGAGGTCCCCCACCTCTGCACCCAGAAGGCATACACTGTGCAAGACTCTCTGTCTCTGGAGCACACTAGCCCTTCAATCCCCCTAATGATTGACTCCTCAAATATCACTACCTCTCTGTTTCTGGGAACTGGTTTTGGGATGGCTCTTTGGAACCTCTCATCCCTGCCTACCACCTCAGAATCATCAGAGACACCGTCCAGCTCCTCAAGAACGTGAAAACAGTTTGACTCTATGTTAAGTGATGTTTATGTTTGTACTTCTCACCTCTACTCTTTTCAATCTACAGGTAACAAGGAAGCCACTATCTCGTTATCCAGTATGGAGAAGGAGTGCATAGCTGTCGAGGAACATCATTATGTGAAAAACAAATGTGAAGAGGGGGTCTTAGAAGAAGTGTGTAATAGCAAGGAGTGGATAAATCCCACACAACACTGGGGACTCCTCTTAATGAATGGAATAGATGTTGATGAAGAACACTGTATATGGAGGTCTGAACATCTTGAAGATGAGAGTGTCTGCATGAACAATAAGGAGCAAGAAGATTGTGAAGATGGACCTATGGACTTTACGGTAGATCCCAAGCTAATGCCTTACTGCCCCAATCTGCAGAAAAACGAAGCGGCCAATGACATAAAGGAAGAAAATCTCAAATGTAAATCTGAATGGCAGGATTTTTATTCAGATAAAGAGGCTCCTGGATTAGGATTCACACCCAGCAGTCACCGTTCCCTACAGCATCACTTGGTCAATGAGAAGCCACAAGCTGACATGAAGAGGTCTGCCAAAGAATCAGGTTCAAGGCCTCCTGAAGAAGGTAGGTGTTAAAATACGACAGTTAACCTGAGGCTCTGGGCTGATAGGATTGATCCGACACACACACACATCCTTTTCTTAATCACTAGTTTCAGAATTCCAGGCTTGTTTTGGTCTGAGCATTCTGGGGCAACAAGTTAAACCATTCATTTCATGTTTTGTGAGAGAAAAATCCATTCTTTCCATCAGAAATCATCACCTTTACTCTTCTTAAACAGTAACATGGTTGGCATTGACTAGCATTAAGAAAAATAAAATGTCAGTATGAGTGCAGTCAGATGAGCAGCCAGCAATTGTTGAAAAAATTTGTTAGAGCAAGTTGCTTATCAGGACTGGACATACACAGTACAAGTTAAGATGCTACTGCCATCGAATATCATTTCGTGGTAATGAAGTGATGTCTCTATCCAGCAGGCTGCACTCGCTCCCTTGTTGGAATAAGTTCTTTTGTAATTGCAGCATGTTACATAACCCGAAACTATACAAATATAATATAATAATGTCAATACCACTCCCTTAGTGATACAGCGGTAAGAAATAACATAGGAGAAATAACTTAGCTTTCTTTAATGACAGCTAACACTGCATAACAGATGAAGGAAGCCAATGGCAAGAGCCCAGTTTGAGAGTGGGGGTCCAATGTGTAGGGTCTGCCATTTTCGTCACTGTTTTGGAAGGATTTTCAGGATTGGATGACGTTATCTACCATCTGTCTGTTGGCTTCAAAGGTGTACCGGGCAATGTTCCAAGCCTTTATACTCTTTCTAAATGTGCAGGCCCCCACTTAGGTAAATCATGCCATTCCAAACAAATCAAAGAAGATCCAATGTCATGCTGAATCTGACACACACAAATAGTACAATGCCCATTTTTGTATTTGTCTCTATCTTGTCTTCTTATGCTTGCCTATCCATCCATCCATCCATCCATTCATCCATCCTCTTCCGCTTATCCGAGATCGGGTCACGGGGGCAGCAGCTTGAGCAGAGATGCCCAGACTTCCCTCTCCTCAGCCACTTCTTCCCGAGGCATTCCCAGGCCAGCCAGGAGACATAGTCCCTCCAGTGTGTCCGGAACACCTCACCAGGTAGGCGTCCAGGAGGCATCCTGATCAGATGCCCGAGCCACCTCATCTGACTCCTCTCGATGCGGAGGAGCAGTGGCTCTACTCTGAGGCCCTCCCAGATGACTGAGCTTCTCACCTTATCTTTAAGGGAAAGCCTAGGCACCCTGCGGAGGAAACTCATTTCAGCTGCTTGTATTCGCAATCTCGTTCTTTCGGTCACTACCCATAGCTCATGACCATAGGTGAGGGTAGGAACATAGATCAACTGGTAAATTGAGAGTTTTGCCTTACGGCTCAGCTCCTTTTTCACCACAACAGAACGATGCAGAGCCCGGATCACTGCGGATGCCGCACCGATCCGCCTGTCGATCTCGCGTTCCATTCTTCCCTCACTCGTGAACACGACCCCGAGATACTTGAACTGTCCAAGCTGTGCATCGAGGTGAACCCTAACCCTAACCCTATATCTAGCCGAGGATCAGACCGCCAAGGTCCCCGCCTTCGGCCATCACCCAACTCACACTGCACCCGACCTCCTTGGCTCCTCCCATAGGTAGTGAGCCCATGGGAAATAATGATTGCCAAGCAGTTCTAAATGATGAGAACCCGGGGTGCTAAATCCGGCTTTGTGTTAGCTGAACATGTGAGAAGAAAAGACAAGCAGATATAAAATAGTTGCACAGAGCACAGTGAAATATTACACTTTTATTCTGATTACAGTGTGTCATGTGTCACTGTTTAAATGTGGGAGTCACCAAATAGATATGACCTTGGGAATACTGTTCTGGAGTAAATAATCTTTTAGTGGGACTGCACCATGATAGACAAAACAAGAAACATTTGATTCACAACTGACACTGAATTTTGCTTAAGAGGTGATTTCTTAATTGTTGAATTACGTCAAACTCACTATTGATATCAACAGATTTTTAGATTAACAACAGGGAAGTTTGCTTCTCAGAGCATCATGCTGTGTCATTGTGTTATCAGACATGATAAATATGATCACAAGTGTGTAAATGCCACATTACCACCCTACAAACTCAAAGTTTCAAGTCGGATAATTCAGAGAAAGAAAAGCTTCTTGAATTCTCCTGACCTTTCACTGTAGTCAGTTTTTATATAAAATAATAATAATAATATGTGCCCTCCATGATGGTTGGGACAATGACACATTTGTCCTCGATTTACTCCTCTGCTCCACAGTTTAAAATTCCAAGTCAATCAGTTCAGATGTGATTAAAGTGCGCATTGCAGACTTCCATTTAAGGGGACATTTTAGTCACACCATGTTGAAATTACAATACTATTGGGAAACAGCAATGGCAGTTCTATTGAAGCTGTTGTCATATTTAGGACTTTGTCGCCTATCCCTCACATGCAATGTCTGCTTGAAGTCTGCGATTCACAGACACCAGAAGATGCTGAGGATCTTCTCTGGTGATGCTCTGCCAAGCCCGTAGTGCAGCCATCTTCAGCTCCTGTTTGTCTCAGGGGTCTTGTCCCCTTACGTTGTCTCTTCAGCAGTGGTGACTGGTGAAAAAAAATGTTGGCATGGGTGCAGTTTTTGGTGGGACAAGCTGAAGCAGCATTTCATAGCTCTGGATTATAGAAGAAGAAAAAACACCTACACAAACTGTAATGTGGCCTGCACTCGGAACACTTTGAGTAGTGAGTAAAGCCCTACATAAAAGTAAATAATAATAATTAGTAGTAGTAGTAGTAGAAGTAATGGTAGCCTAGCCAGAAATTTGTTGGTGGGTGGACATATATGAAACTAGGCCGGTGAATAAAATTTTACCGAGATAAGATGGTTTATAGAACTTGACCATCAGCAGCTGAATGAGGGGGATCCTCTAAAAAATAAACCCTGCTCTGTAAGGCAAAAAACGCTGAAAGACGCACACACACAAATCTAAATACCCAGCCTTTTAAAAAAATCTTTCCTTCTCTCCTACTTTAGGAAGAAAACTAAACCTTATGATGGCCTTACAATGATGCAAAAAGCAAAACAAAATAAAAAATAAAAAAAAACAATAAATTGGCATGATTGCACTCAAACTACAGATACCAATAATAGCCGACAGTGAACAACACTGGCAAGTGAATGTTTTTCTGTTCATCGAGTTCTCGCTCAGTTCAACCTTCTTAATCTGCATAACCTTAACAAACAGTAGGCCAATTAGTAAAACACACAAAGTATAAAAAGAAAAGCATGTTTGAATGTTTTACACTATGAATTATGTAAACATGTACAGTTACTACTTCATCACGTCAGCAATAAATATATTAACGTCAACATTGTGATATACTGGAAATAAGTGGATTTCAGAAATTCAATTTATGATCAGAATTCTATATTGTCAAAATTATGACAAACAAAACACAAAATGTCAGACATAGCTGTAACATTGCTCAAGGCCACTGTCGATATTTTTCCTTCTTAACAGTCAGCCAGTTGCTAAGGCACACAAGTTTGTTCGCACTTTCTGATGCCAGAGTAGATCTGTTTTTGTGCTGTGAACTTGAACCCCGGACACAGACAGACACGGACATCAATTGTCCTAAAGCACACGTTTATTCTCTTTTTTCTTCTACAGCACACACAGTGTATCAATCACCACCATACACAGTTCTTCTTCTTTTTCTTCTCTTTCATTCTGCTGCCTCCACTCCATTCTTGCACGCTCTGTTCCCTGCCTCCCAATTTGGGCTCCATGAAAGGAGTGAGGTGACCTCCTTTTTACTGCACCCGGAAGTGCTCCAGATGTCTTCCGATTGACATCCGGCAGCACTTCTGGGTGTGGCGGAAGTGCTGCATATAAAGTCAGCTCCTCCTCGGGCAGCACCTCTGGCCGTGGCGGAAGTGCTTCATGCCCAGACTCCAGATCTGTCCAGGCACTCCTTAGCGGTGGTCACAGACCCCTGCTGAGTTGAGCTTACAAGCTCCAGTTCCGTGGCCCCTGTGTAAACCAAGGGGGCTGCCCTCTCATGTCCCGGGGGAAGTACTGCTGGTCATATAGTATGTTCCTTCCCCTGGTCTTCTCTTTAATAGGGCATCCCGGCTGGGCAAGATCCCTAGCCATCCATCACTGTGCACAATATGAAAAAGGAAACAAAAAGGCAGCTGCACAATACAGCATGGAACAGGAGCATCAAAGGCTGAGTTTAAAATGCTTGCAAGAATAGAAAACCACCTGAATCATGATATTGCAAGTCTGTTGTCAGGTGGTGTGCAAATAATTTTGATCATGTCTATTTATTAATATTTAGTTTCCACTTTATGAAATGAATAACAATACTTAGCATAACATTGAATTGTTTCTGTGAGTACTTGTGCATATTTTGAATGCTTATACCTGCAGGAGCTGTAGAATGCCTAGTAAAAGAAGGCCCTTTGTTACCGAGATAACTGTTGTTACATTACAGGTTTAGGCACCACTGCGTTCTCCACCTTTTCAATGCATGGTTTAGAGAACTGATCACTTTTTGGCTTATAAGGCCTTGTTCACACGGGCGTAAAAATCGAGCGTTTTTTTCGTTCGTAGCGTCCGTGAGCGCGGATCAAGCGCCGAGTGTTTTCTAGACGTAGGAGTCAATGAGAGTGTTCACATGGGCTTTGGTGACGTGCATTTGTCCGGCAGCGCGTTTATACGGCATCAAAAAAACGTTGCATGCAGCTTTTTCTTGGCGTTCAAAACCCAACGAACGCAAGGAAACCGCTTCTAGTTCGTTTTCTGCGCGTTTATTTTACGCTTCGGAGGACCGGATATTTTATGTTTTCATATACAACATATATATTTTCATATCGCTTCTTTTATTTTATTGTCTCATGTAATTTGTAAACCATGAACCTATTAATTTATATTCTAATATAATATTTGATAACGATTATGTAAGGGGGGTGTAAGCGCACACTCGACTACTGTTTCCTTACCTCAAAGTGACAAGTAGTCTCTCTTCGCTAACACCAAGTCGCATATTGGTTGATCGGCGTGCAATGTGGCATTGCACCAGCTGCAGACAATCAAAAGTGGAAACCGACATCCGACAGTAATTAAAAACTTGCGCGGAAATTTTCGCATTTCTTCATAAAGCACAAAAAAAACTTCCTTTAAGCCGACGTTGTGCAGTCAGAGGATGAACCCAGTAGCGGGCGATTTTTCTCTCCCTACGTCGCCGTATTACAGTATTTTAAAACAAGAAGATTAATATCTAACATAGCAAAATGGTCCATATTGAAAGGAGGCACCTCAAATAAAACGACAAGGGCTTTCATATCCAGTTCCCGACACTGCCTCCACAGGTTAACACACAAACTACAATTTGGGCTGCAGGCTGGCGTTAGACAGAGACAAACAAACGCCGGTGTAGAAGTCAATCGATCGCCACCACAAAATGCAACATAAACGTCTAGGACATTCAGAGCAAGTTCGTTATCCAAAAACTTAACGCCCGTGTGAACAAGGCCCAAGAGTTCTTGCTCTCATCATGGCCACACAAAGCCAATTGAAATGCGCCACAAAATTCCATAGTCTTTTATTCTGGAAAGGCTGTATCTATTTTTGGTCACCTCTTTGTTGTGCATTCTAACGTCAATCCTTCAGCCTTCATCTAGCTATTCAGCAATACTAAGTCTGCCAAAATATGTAGCCTCATGCTATAGTCTAGACAATTGCAGCTACATTCCTGCCACTTGCATTTTTCAAAAAGATGTTATAGATTTTGGATCCCCATTGTTGTCCACAACACTTTGGTACCAACACTTTGAAACAGCAAACAGGGAAAGAAAGAAAAGTCATCATTCACAACATACCCAGTTAGCCAACTCTGTTTGTCATAAGTCGTGCTCACTCATCTGTAGTTATGTAACGTTAAAGGCAGGTGGGAACTGTGAACCATTGATGTCAACATGACATAGTGCTTTGAAGATTGTCCAATCACATTAGATTAAAAAACCTAAAGCAATGCTAACTCACTGGCAATAAATGTGGGCTTGTCCAGAAAAATCTGAAAACAACCAATTAAAGGGCAGACTCAGGTCACCTGCTTTCCAAAAGACCAAAGACTTGCAAAGACTTTCATTTGACCAGCATCCCATTGGTATTCACACAGATTTTGTTTTGGTTTTTTTTTCCCCACACAGAAATTAACCCCTTATCAAGCAGGGTCATTTTTGCTAAATCGCCTGTAATTTGACCTCTCCAAATTAGAATCATTGCTGTTATTGAACTATCTGGAGTATAAACACATGTTTGGTCTCTTTGTAAAGGTAACATTCTCTAGTTTCACCCTTAGTAGTCAGAATCACTGTAGGTGTGACTGATCAAAAGTTATGCACATTAGAACTCACAAAAAAAATGATTTTTTTTGTTCTCGCCTAAGTTTTTTTTAAAAATAAAGGCCTCTATAGCTGCAGTAGGTAGGTGGGGACAGAAACACACTATGTACCAACAGAATAACTTGTTGACTACTCACATGTCAAATTTGAAAAGAATACCTGTAAAATGACATTTTTACACCAGTTTTTATGTGGGCATGTCCAGGTGCTTTTTAGTGGGACCTCTGGTTTATCCATTATCCACATTTTGGAATGTATGGAAAAAGTGTAATAACTTTTGAATGCTTCAACCCACAGATATCAATGAGGGCTCTACTGAAAGCTTACACCTAAAGGAATCTATATCTACACACAGTGTCACTCTATTAGTTATCAAAATAATAAAAACAATAAAAAATACACATTTCAATATAAAAATAGTCAAAACAAGTCTTATGGGCTAAAAATATATATATATATATTATTTTTTACTTTTTTTTTAATAAAATGCACCCAAACTATATACATTTTTTACAAACTGTTACAATACAGCTCAGCGTTTTTCCACGTGCCACTCGATGGCAGCAATCCCTAGCAGGCAGAAAGCACAAGGGCGTGTCACATGTCGCTCTCTGCCATTAGACGTCACCTGGTATGATAGATCACTGTCACGCCGCGTACATGCCTCTATTACTTAATCGAGAGTGTATTTACGTATATCTGTACATTTATCCATATTTAAAATGCGAAAAAACTTGGTGAAATCACAATAAACAACCACGCACCAAGTCTGCAGACTGGCACAAATGCCAGCTTCACGCAGCTCCGATCGGTTTTGTTTACAAGTTGGCATGGCAAGTTACATATCGGCGTGCTCAGCTGCTCATTGGCTGTAAGTTTGGAGTGTCACTCACAGCGTCCAATCAAACTGGTAGATTCTACCAGGGTTTGGAGTTGTGCGTCATCGTTCAGCTGTCTGTGACACTCGTTGGCTATACGAGGTGCCAGTCACCCCCCAGACCCCTCGTAATTCGCCAACTTAGATGTCAATCAGAAGCTAACACTTCCGTGTAACATGCTTTAGCATGGTTATTGCCAACAGAAACAAATTACGTCTGATATGACCAATAGAAATGAAAAAAAATGTCGGAGCTAGTCTCAAGTTAAGAAACGTTTTCTGGAGTTTTTGTCTCTTTGAGGATCTATCGTGTGTTTTGGACCTAATCGGTTTACTGGATTATATTCCCTGGAGCCTTACGGACAGAATGAGATCAATATTGCTCGGAAATATTGATGTTTGACTTGCAGAGAGCCGTCAAAGGTAGTCAAAGGTAGGAAAATTCAGCTCTTAAAAAGTATGTACTTCTCTGTAAAAAAGGATTTAGTGTCAGTGCTGTGGTTGTTGTGTGTCAAAATGGTTTATATCATCGGAAAGACGAGACTCTGAATTTTCATTTGATGGGTAGTGTGTCGAGGTGCATGACAGAGGGGCATGCACACATGGCTGTGACGTCGTCCAATCGTCGTTATTTACCGGGACCGGTACGTGTGCATTATACAAATTCAAGTCGGAACTAATTTTTAATGGAGGTTGACATTCACTGACACCAGGCATGCTGTGCCAATAAACAAATTTATTTCATGATTATTTCACATAACCTAATTAATGTGGTTTTTTTTTAAATGTCTGGGGGGGTTAGGGTTAGATTTAGGACCCCAGCACTCCGCTTTACAAACTGCCACTGCTACTTTTGCAACTCAACACTTCCCCCTCTCTTTCACATCTACAGTAAATCTTCTTTATCCACAGATTCCATTTCCGCAAATTCACTAATCTGAGTAAAGGAAAGTGTAACCCATTATGCAACACCTGAGGTCTACTTGCACCTCTTCTCAACAATATAACGCAGAAAAAAATTTCTGAGAGGCTTATCATGCAGTAGTAACACATAACGCTAAGGAAGAGCAGGTCTTTAATGGCTTTAGCTGTATGTGCCCTGCAAAAAATGGTTTAACTTTTGTGCAAGCTATTAAACCCCGTTGGTGAGGAGGATCCAGGCTTGCAATTGCTTCCCACAAACAAGGTGTTCCCAGAAGGTGTGGGTGATAAACTTGTACTGAATAAGCCCTGCCTTTTGTGCACACACACCATCATTACTGCTGATGAGATGGTTTAGTGAGATCCTCGGAGCAGCCATGTCCTGGTGGAATCTTGGAAAACGATTGAACCAGACTATTGAGGAAGTAAAAGTTGTGACAAAATGAATCTGACAAAGGATCATTACCAAGTTTTGAGGAGTGAGATCCTTCCACAGCCAGTTCTGCCACACCCTGGTTTCCTCTTTGGGGCTGCATCCGCAATGGGACCAGAGCCAGTGTGCCATCAAACTTCAATTTCCCTGCACCCAACCCAATGATACCTGCTTACTCTGCCCATGTGAATCCTTTCCTCCCTCCATTTTCAGTCATAGAGACCCAAGTACACTCTTAAAATCCTTGTTCTTTAATTGCATGCTATGGTTCCTTATTGGGTTATGTGGTCCCTCATAGAGTCGTTGTGTGACCAAGCACCAATTCATTGATTATTTGCATATAAAGTTGGTCTTTGTGCTTTGCAAACTTCCTAAAATGTAGACAAAGTAAATCAATAAACAAATCCTTAATGTATGGTGGTAGGCAGGACACTAACAGATTAAGAAACCTGAACTTAGCCTTTGTTACTGGATATATGCAGCAAGAGTCCTAAACTTAGGAACCATTGGTAGTTCACACATCTGTTACCATCTATTCATGGTTATTTAATTTATGAACTCGGTTATGCATCTAAATAAATAAATGGTAAATGTGGAGAGATCTTTTGGGGAACCAAAAATTGTTCCCCTATGGCATTGCTCTGAAGAACCGCTGTGGCACCTTAACAGAATATGTTAGAGTGGTTATATCTGTCTGTATTGCCGAAGCAGTTTCATGACTTTATTCTCACAGCTTCAGTTGAGTTAAAAAGCTTTCAAGTTCTGATATCATCCCACGTGCTATCAGTGTTTTACTCTCTTTTTCAGTTACATTTCATCAATGGCTGCAAAGCGTAGTGCTAATGAAAGTGTTTTGCCTGGTGGCCTGCAGTGCAAACACGTTATGATTAGCTTAGTTGATTTTCAAAACACAAAGTAATGTGTTTATGGTAACATCAAAAGTGTATAGTGAATATGGTCCACTGAAACCTAACACAGTTATTCTTCAGAATTTGCAGTTTCCTTTTCCACTGGCTTTTAAGGGGGAAAATCCCACAGACAATGAGAATTGACTGTATTATCCTAGGCAATTAGACAGAGTACCTGAACAGCCAGTGGAGAAACTCCTTTCTTATGCAGTCCCTCTGTGTTCCAAGACTAGTCCAACCTGTCATTGCTGAGGACCCGCGAGTACTTGTTGGAGTGGACCATTTCTACATCCATTCCTTGAATAGTGAACGGACATAGTGTGCCAAAAGTCAACGAACATCTCTTTGGTTTTGCTGATGTTAAGATGCAGACAAATGACTTTGCACCAAGAAACAAAGTTCTCCACCTGACTCCTGTCCTCTGTCTCAACCCCTTATCAATACACCCCAAAAATGTAGAATCATCTTAGAATTTCTGCAGGTGACATGACCTGGGGCCTCATGTATAAACGGTGCGTACGCACAGAAATGTTGCGTAAGAACTTTTCCACGTTCAAATCACGATGTATAAAACCTACACTTGGCGTAAAGCCACGCACTTTTCCACGGTACCTCATGCCTTGTCGTACGCAAGTTCTCCGCTCGGTTTTGCAAACTGGCGGCACCCAGCGTCAAAGCAGTGCTACTGTTCTTGTGTGATTACTCATTATTTTCATGACGCGGCTTTATAAATACACAGAAACTAACCGCATATTGTTTATTAGTGTAATGCATCTGATTGTAATTAACTCGTAACAATATAATGGTCCAGGGAACAGCCATAGTATTCCAAATACCATAACTGCTCTCACTTCTTCTTCTTCTTCTTCTTCTTTCAGCTCCTCCCGTTAGGAGTTGCCACAGAGGATCATCTTTTTCCATATTACTCTCACTGCACGACTCAGAGTATTTATATCACTGTATCTGAGTGTGAATCACAGCAGCAGCTGATCGGAAAGAGAATTATCGGTATACAGCTTTAAGGACACGCTGTCTCAGCCACTGCAAAACGTTTTAAAGCCTTTCCTGTACGGACCTCGCGGTTCAGAAACAGTTTAATCCCAAGAACTTTAAATGCACTCAATCAATTGCTCCTTGTAGAACTGTTTGTACTTATAAGTACAATCACCCCACTGTAAACTTGCACTACAGTTATAATATCTCACAACCTGGGCCACTTTAT
This sequence comes from Polypterus senegalus, assembly GCF_016835505.1. NCBI lineage: Eukaryota > Metazoa > Chordata > Cladistia > Polypteriformes > Polypteridae > Polypterus > Polypterus senegalus. Next base: position 165,913,709 of record NC_053161.1, on the reverse strand, counting down.
AAAGCGCGTATTTACATATGATGCGATATCATTTTTAAGGTGAAATGCAGCAAAATATGTTTGTTAAATTATACACATAAAACTTTAACTTCATTTAAATAATCTATATTCTTCACTGGGAGTGTCGTGAAGGATAGAATAATTAAACATGTACTACGAAGATATTTCAATGTTCTTTAAGCGTTTTGAAGAATCGCGCTAAGCTTACAGATGGCTTAACGTCTATTACAGAGCTGATTGTATGGCGATCGGTTACTTGGGGAAAGAAAAGCAAGGACTCTTGGGCGCATAAAATATATATTGAATATAAAACAGAAAGAGAAAATAACAACACAGCTAAAAACGCAGCGACAAATTTCGACAAAAGATAAATGCTTGTCATGAGCACGAGGCTCATGAAACACATGTTTAATAATGTGCTTTAGCTCCTATCATCATGAAAATGACATCACGTATACATCTCAGTATTTTAGTTATTCAGAGAGCTGTAATATCACAAATGTAATGGACTCTGTGTCCAGTTGGAGGAAGAGAGCCAGTTTAAGAAGCAAGTAGTGATTCACACACATAGATCACATACGAGTAGAAGATCAAATACAAAACAAAGCATTTAACGTGCTACTTTAATTACGATGTAATTTTGAGAAACTGGTTAATTAAACGATTTTAAGATGAAGTTTATAATGTTCTACTAAATGACAAAATAAACTACGTGATTAAAGTGGAAAATTCGAGATTAAAGTTGACATTTCGTGCTTTTTCCCCACCGTGTGCCTTTTTTCTCTGTACCCTAATAAGCTTTCATATGACACTCAGACAGTGGGCTTACAACTCTTCTTTTCACGGCAACTTTGATATGTGACTTCTTTTTTATTTCCGGCACTGTGCGATTTTGTGAATGTGAGCTTTCAAGTTTCTCCAACACGCTATGTCACTCGATCAACTTCCTTTTGTTGATTATACCACGATTTATTTGAACAAATAGTATGTTTTTCCTTTGCCTCCACTTGGTTTTCGCTGAAATTCTTATATTTTCCCCGTGCTTTTCTCATTGTCTTTTCACAGAAGGCTGCGCTTAAGGGCGATTTATATTGATTTGCATATTCAAATAGGCGTAATTCTGGGAGGATTTGGGGCGTTACATAATGCGCGTGCACGAGCGTTAGTTTTCACGCTGATCGGGATTTATGTAACGGAAGAACGTGGAAGTTGGAGTACGCACAGATTCCTGCATCTGGATTTTTCTGTGCGTAAGCACATTTCGGCTTTTGTGCTTACGCCATGTTATTGTGCGAGTTCTACGCACGACGTTATACATGAGGCCCCTGGTGCGAGGTGTACAGAGGTGAAACAGGACTGTTCCTTGAGGTGCCCCAGTGTTCCTCACACAGTCCTTGAGTCCCACAAGCTGCGCTCAGACAGTCCATCATTCATCCTCCTGCATTTTTCTGAGATTACCCCTTAACATTCATGGCAGGATGGTAATGATATATATTTGTAGGTATTATAGATAATATCCCCAAAATATAAGTGTAGTTCAAATGAGTGTTGGCAAAATAATAATACAACCAAAATAATAGTTAGGTCATCTTGCATAGACTTCCAGGTGGCTATTTTGTCTCGGTATGTTGATTAGCATCTGGTTCAACAAAGTCCATAGGCTAAGAATGGTGTAGCGTCCCAGTGGGGGCTGGGTGGTCTTGTGGCATCGGAACCCCTGCAGATTTTATTTTTTTCTCCTGTCCTCTGGAGTTTTTTTTTTTTGTTTTGTTTTGTTTTTTTCTGTCCTCCTGGCCATTGGACCTTACTTTACTCTTTGCTACTTAGTGTCGCCTAATTTATTTTTATATATTTTTTCTTTCTTCACCTTGTAAAGCATTGGAATCTTCTCGAGTTTCAAAAGATGAAATTAAGTTATAAACTGGACTCTGGTCAATTTTCCTCCGACCCACCACATCAAAGATGGTTATGGCATTTCTGGGAGGGAAGTTACAATATCGTACTTTAGGAAAGCTTCCTTAAAATTCCTGAATGACATTATAATATGCCATTACTTTAATATTAGATCTTAAGAATACACAGCTAAGTGAAACAAGAGCTAAATGCAATGATTCAGAAAACAAATGCAAATGTGCAGTCCTTTACCTCGGCTTGTTTTCATGTCTATGCAGAGTTTAATCCCAAATGCACTCATTTATCTTTGTCTGCTTTTCTGAAAACTATACTGGACCCAAAATGGTCTACAAATACATTACTGAATTATAAGAATTGTCTAAGTTTCATTTAAATATATTAATGGAAGACGACTCACAACTAAACAATTTCCATTCCCTTTATTATTTCTCCATAACTGAATATTTACAAAGTTTTTTTTTTTTATTTATTTTTTTCTTTGCAGTTAGGATTGCAATCAAATCAAAATCAATAAAATGAACCTGGGTTAATATTTACAGTAAACAGTTGTCTCTTAACAGATGTCTTTCTTTCAAAATCTCACTTTTATTTCTATATTTCATTTTCCACAGTTTCACAAGACAAGTACAGCTTCATCTTACCCGCATTGGCTCAGATATCTCCTCAGTACAGATCTCAACAGACATCCGGTGATGAGGATATGAAGAAACTGAAATCTGGATCAGAGAGTGTGACACCTGCTTCTTTGCACAATGTTTTTCTGTCAGTGATGAATCCACAAATTCAGATGCACAATTTAGACTCAGCCGCCATCCACCAAGACCAGACGAAAATGATTAAAAGCAAACGTGAAACCAGAAATGATCATCTGAGTCAAGCACAACAGAAACTTTACCAGTGTTTAGAATGTGGCAAACGATTCACACAAATAGACACCCTTCACATCCATACAAGAATTCACAGTGCAGAAAAGCCATATTGTTGTTCTGAAGGTGGCAAGCAGTTCGCCAGCAATAATAGCCTTCAGTACCATAGAACAATTCACACTAGAGAGAAGCCATATTGTTGTTCTGAATGTGACAAACAATTCACCACTGCCTCATACCTTCAAGTCCACAAAAGAATTCACACTGGAGAGAAGCCATATTGTTGCTCTGAATGTGGTAAAAGATTTAACTGCACTAGCAACCTTCAGAAACATAAAAGAATTCACACTGGAATTAAGCCATATCATTGTTCAGAGTGTGGTAAAGGATTGGTATCCAGTAAATCCCTTAAGAAGCACAGAAGGACTCATACTGGAGAGAAGCCATATTGTTGTTCTGAATGTAACAAACAATTCACCAGCAATATTGGTCTTTACTATCACAGAAGAGTTCACACTGGAGAAAAGCCTTTTTGTTGTTCTGAATGTGGCAAACAGTTCACCAGATATAGTAGCCTTTGGAATCACAGAAAAGTTCACACTGGAGAGACACCATATTGCTGTTCTGAATGTGACAAACGATTCACCACTGCCTCAAACCTTCAACTCCACAAAAGAATTCATACTGGAGAGAAGCCATATTGTTGCAATGAATGTGGCAAACAGTTCCACAGCAATAGTGGCCTTTTGTATCACAGAAGAGTTCACACTGGAGAGAAGCCATATTGTTGTTCTGAATGTAACAAACAATTCACCACTGCCTCATACCTTCAAGTCCACAAAAGAATTCACACTGGAGAGACGCCATATCGTTGTTCTGAATGTGGCAAACAGTTCACCAGATATAGTAGCCTTTGGAATCACAGAAAAGTTCACACTGGAGAGACACCATATTGCTGTTCTGAATGTGACAAACTATTCACCACTGCCTCAAACCTTCGACGCCACAAAAGAGTTCACACTGGAGAGAAAACATATTATTGTTCTGAATGTGGTAAAGGATTTAACTTCATTGATCATCTTCAGGAGCACAGTAAAATTCATACTGGAGAGAAGCCATATTGTTGTTCTGAATGTGGTAAAAGATATACCCATGCTAGCCATCTTCTTAGGCACAAAAGAATTCACACTGGAGAGAAGCCATATTGTTGTTCTGAATGTGGTAAACAGTTCACCAGCAGTGAAGGCCTTCGGTACCACAAAAGATTTCACACTGGAGAAAAGACATTTTGGTGTTCCGAATGTAGTAAAAGATTTACCAGGGCTAGCATCTTTCAAAGGCACATAAGAATTCATACCAGTACCACCTGATGAAAAAACATATACTATAAAATGAAATATACTTTTATTAAAAGAAAAACAGTCTAAGAAAGCATGGATAATAGAAGTATCAGCTCCTAATGGCTACTCAGTACTAAGAATGGAAAGGAATAAATAACAGAGTATCAGGAAACACACTCCAAGTCATTCCAAATGTAGAAACAAACAACAGAAATAGTGCCCATTGTGCTGAGAACAACAGGACTAATTAAAAAAGAAACTTTAAGACCCATCTTGACATCGGACCAACTATCATTACCCCATATGAATTGCAAAACAAAGCCTTATTAGGATCAATGCAGGTGCTACGCCGAGCCCTCGCTGCAAACTTAAAAGGGTAAGAAATGAAGCAGTACAACTGAACAGTAATCACTAAAGAGTGAGGTCCACTCCTGTCTTGATAGAAACAATGGCAAGAATATTTGAGAGAGACACTAAGACAAATTGTTGTTAAAGAATACAGTTGCAAAAATAGGAATATCCTCTGGCGTGCCTTCACTGTAGGCAACAAAAGTTAAGCCGTTGACCAACTAACAAGCAACGTTCTACCCTACAGCTTTGGAATCCATGACTCTCCACAAAATGACTTCCATAAACTGAACTGTATAAAGCAAGAAATGTGCTGCAATTAATGCCATGATTCTCGTGTATATCAATACATTACATCAAATCAAATCAAAATCTTTATTGTCATTGTAGCAAAGAGACATTGTACAACGAAATCTAGGTGCAAGAAAAACACAAACACTCAAGTTAAAACTAAAATAAATAAATATATAAGAGGGAATAAATAAAATAAGTGCCAAAATAGACTATAACAGCAGAACACTGTTTTCCATTCATACATATGTCATATTTCACGTGTCCCTTACCCAATGTTGACTTAGGGCTGTATTATAAACATGAAGGTGCACTCGGTCAGATTGACCACTTAGCAGCATTCAGCATGGTGATGGCTGAAGGATAGAAACTGTTTCTCAGTCTATTTGTCTTAGTCTTTACAGATCTGAAACATCTGCCTGAAGGCAGGCTTTCAAACAATGCATGTCCTGGGTGAGATGGGTCCTGAAGAATTTTCTTGATGTTCCTGAGACAACAGGAACTATGTAGTTCTTCTAGTGAGGCGAGAGGACAACCAACTATCTGCTGGGCGACCGTAATGACCCTGTGGAGCTCTTTTTTTTGTGCTACTGTGCAACTGGAGAACCACACACAGAGACAGTAGACCAAGATGCTCTCTACTGTGCAGCGGTAAAAGGACACTAGCAGTTTCTCAGGGATGTTGTTCTTCCTGAGAACCCTCAGGATGTAGAGTCTCTTTTGGGCCTTCTTTACTACCTCAGCAGTGTCTGTTCCCCAGGCCAAGTCCTCCCTAATGGTGACTCCCTAGAAGTGGAAGTCTGAGACCCTCTCCACACAATCCCCGTTGATGATGAGTGGCTGGATGTTGTCTGCCTTCTTCCTGATGTTCACGATGAGCTCCTTGGTCTTGGCTGTATTTAGGAGCAAGTTGTTATTCCTACACCATGTTGCCAGCCGCTCCACCTCATCCCAGTAGGTGGACTCATCCCCCCCAGAGATGAACCCTACTACCATGCTATCATCAGCGAACTTAACAATGGTGATACTGTGGTGGACAGAAATACAATACAATCATGGGTGTAGAGGGTATAGAGCAGGGGGCTCAGCACACAGTCCTGTGGGGAACCAGTGCTGAGGCTGATGGGTGTGGAGATGTAGGGGCCCACTCTAACCCTCTGAGTGTGATCACTCAGGAAGTCCTTGATCCAAAGTCAGGTGGAGTGTGGAAGTCCTATGTCTGACAGTTTGGTCACCAGTCTGTGGGGTAAGATGGTATTAAAGGCAGAGCTGAAGTCTATGAAGAGCAGCCTTGTGTAGCTTCCCTGCTGCTCCAGATGGGACAGAACAGCATGGAGAACAGTGGCCACAGCATCCTCTGTAGACCTATTTGCTCTGTAGGCAAACTGGTGCGGATCAAGTATGGGATTAATGGATGACATGATGTGGTTCCTGATGAGCTTCTCGAAGAACTTCATAACCACAGGGGTCGGTGCAACTGGCCTGTAGTCATTAAGACTGGTGGCGGTCTGTTTCTTGGCCAGAGGCACTATGACAGAGGATTTCAGGCAGGATTGCACAGTGAACTGAGACAGAGACTGGTTGAATATCCTGGTGAATCCCCCAGCCAGTTGGTCTGCACAGCCTTTCAGCACATATCCTGAGATGACATCAGGTCCAGCTGTTTTCCGTGGGTCAACAGCCTGTAGAGTGCATCTCATCTCGTGCTCCCCCACTGTGAAGATGGGACTGTTGTTGGTTTCTGGATGGGGTCTGGCTTTCTCTGGTGAATCTACTTCAAACTGGGCAAAGTAGTGGTTAAGTTCCTCAGCCAGTGATAAATAACCCCCCACAGCTCCGGGTCTAGTCCTGTAGTTGGTCATACGCCGGACACCCATCCACACTTGCCTGCTGTTGTTGCTGTCGAGGTGTTCCTCAATCTTCCTTTTATAGTCTGGACTGGCCTCTCAGATGTCCCCCTTTAGGCTGGCATGGGCTGTACTGTAAAGGACCTTGTCACAAGACCTGAAGGCAGTGTTCTTCTCTTTTAGCAACCTCTGGACTTTCCTGGTCATCCAGGGCTTCGGATTGGGGTAGACTCGGATAAGTTTATCCACTGTGACAATGTCTGTGCAGTTCTTAATATAACACAGTACGCTATCACTAAACACTTCAAGGTCTGGGCGTTCAAAGATGTCCCAGTTGGCCCTACTGAAACAGTCCTGCAGCTGCTGAGAGGCTCCATCTGGCCAAGTTTTAACTGTCCTTGTGCTGCTAGGGGAAGTTTTCCGGAGTGAAATGTATGCTGGGATTAGCCCTGTAGCCCTGTTTAATGTTTGTGTAGACTTTATCCAAAGTGTTAGCTCCTCTGGTGGCACACTTGACGTACTGATGGAATTTAGGGAGCACAGGTTTTAAATCCACATGGTTAAAGTCCCCAGCAACGATATACAAAGCATCAGGGTGCTTGGTCAGCTGACTGCTAATACTGCAGTGTAAAAGTTCAATAGACAAGTTTGCATTAGCGTCTGGTGCTATGTAAACAGCGGTAATCAAGACCACAGTAAACTCTTTAGGGAGGTATATGGGTCTGCATGTAACAGTCACATACTCCAGGTTCGGGGAGCAGTGACTGTCTACAGTCACTGTATTTGTACACCAGTTATTATTTACGTACACACACAGGTCCCCTCCTCTGCTCTTACTGGAGTCATTGGTACTGTCATGGTGCTGTACAGTGTAGCCTGTTAGCTGGATAACAGAGTCCAGGATCAATGAGTGAAGCCAGGATTCCGTGATCAACAGAACGCAACTGTTCTTTACGACGTTATTTGTTGCCACTTGTAGCCTCAGTTCATCGATTTTGTTGATGAGAGATCTGGCATTGGTGAGGAAAACACTGGGGAGTGGTGGTTTAACAGGATGCCTATGTAACCTCGCTAACACGCCAGGCCTGCAGCCTAGCTTTTGTTTTGGCTCTCTATGCCACCTCTTTCGTCTGCCCGTGGGGATGATAATCCAAGGAGAGGCGAGACTCCTCACTATGTCTGCCGTAATGTCGTGGGAGAAGAAAAACTCTGGTGAAACACTCCCCTCGCTGCACACTCCGACCCTGAGAAGTTCTTGTCGGCTGTAGATGTTGTCGGCTCGACAAGACGTAGGTAAAACAAGAAGTAATACTAACACACACATGCACACTAAACACAGAAATGAACAGCACCGAGCCGCTGCGTCTGTGCACACCGCCATAGCTTCTCAAATTACATCCCAAGATCTGAATGAGAATGGGTCTGCTTGAAACAGACATCATGAACAGTTCAACAATCACTGAATTTCTAGCTTACCCGATGCTCTCCAAAGACCAACGTGTAAAGACGTATTGAAATGTAACAGAAAAAGCCCAAAAAAAACCTCAATTATGAAGTTTGGCCAGCAATTCAAAGGAAGTAAAGGTGCTCCTTCACTTCATGCAGACATAAAGATCGTACAGACTTGGTAAATTGCTGGATAAGCAGAAAAAAAGGACAACTGGCCAAACTACAAATACAGTGGGAAATACACTGCCCACCAACTCTGACCCCAAGCAGATCACGATCTACATCAGCAAAAGAAAAAGTGTTACATGGAAAATATATTTGATGTTCCCATATTTCAGACTTTCCCACTTTTAATGTTATTTGTTTGCTGTTGAGTTTGTTTGGCCTTTTTTTAAGTCTACAAGTCTGTTATGGCTTCAGTGATACTGTAGCCTTCATTCTGTTGTGATTGTTTCCTCCATCCAGTTCTTTTTTTTTTTTGTGGACTTCTCAAATTAATTTTGCAAATAATTTAAATCAGTTGTGTACTGATGTCAGTCTTGAACATATCTGAATGAGTAAGTAAGTGAATAAAAGTAATTCGTTCAGATGGCGGCAACTTCATAAATGGATGCCGGTTGCTGTGCTCCTTTATGAATTTCTCTGGAGGACGTCTTGTGATTTCAAGAAACTGATTGTTCTTGAAGTTAGATTTGAGGGCCGCCGTCACTGCCAGATCTGTTTATAGAAACACCAGATGGGACAAGACTGGAGATGGTGCAGTGTATAGAGGATCTTATACAAAGTGGACTTTACAAAAGGGTTGAAGTTCCTTCTGAAAATGCTTGATTCCATGCTGATTTTTTTTTACTAATCACACATCAGATAAGTGAGGAAATGGGAATGGAGTTGTCATGAACAAAGACTTTAAACCAAAAGCAATGTTGTACCTATCATACTGCAGCTGGGTTTCAGACTCCAGTGCAGTTGCTACCAACAACACAACAGCCTTCACGAGAATGACTAACAAACTCAGACAACAAGAAGGACAATAAGAATTTCACAAGTGAAACTGAGCAAAGGAGGACATTATTTGTAACTGATAATCCTGCAGTGAAACAATAAACCTAAAACCAGCAAACCCAGTCCTGCACCGTTGGAATCCTCTCAAATCAGAAACTTCCTTCAATCATTTATTTATTTTTTTACTCTCTTTGGTCCATCAAAAATGCTACATGGATATTCTTCTGTATTTTGAACATTGCCCGCCTCTCCTTTGAGCTTAAACTATTTAAATAAACAGTTTTACAAAGACCACAATTAAATTTGTGTTTCACCTGGCCTATTTGTCACAGTTTTGGGAAGAAACAATAAGACTCCAATGTCATTGTTTGCTTATTTCTATTCATATGTTGCATATTGTTATTTCTCCCACCCTCTCCCTAATTATTTGTTAATAAACTTGTAGCGCTGACACATAAATAAAAGAAATGTGTTTTTCTGCTGTCGATAGGTTTTGTGTGGATAGTACTTACGGACTGTGATTGACAGCAGTGCCCCAGAAGGTAGGACATCCGGTTTTCCTTTTTTGTTTTCTGAGAGTAATCTGCATTAACTGCACCATTTTAAAAGGAGAGAGGACAGCCAAGAAGAAGACGGTAAAATCCAACAAACAACAACAACATTTATTTATACTGTATAGCACATTTTCTTACAAACAATGTAACTCAAAGTGCTTTAAGCAGAAGCAGATCAGCATCTGACTGGGCCATTAGAAGAGGTCCTGTAGCATCCTGAAGACCTGACTGTTAGGTGGAAGTTGGTGATTCTCTTTTGATTTGTGAATTGGGGATTCCGTTATTTCCCACAGACTCGGGTGAGCACATAAAGACCTTATTGTTCTTTGTCATGGTGCAGACTGACTGTATCGCATTTTACAGTTAATACTTTCACTACTTGGGGTCGGCATCCAATTATACTCTTCGTTTCACCTGCTGAAAACAGGGCCAGGAACTTTTGACTTACATGTGAGCTTCGGAAGGGGAACTGGGGGAGTGATATTCCTACTGTATATATATATATACCATACCTGGCTGGGACACCCCTTCTACACATGTTCCAGGGCAGCAATCATGGACTGCTCAATTTATCTCCCCTGGGACGCTTGGTGGCAGCCTCCCTGGCTGAGGATGGTGCCTCAGTTTCCTGCAGGGCTCCATGGGAGATGGAGTTCTCCACAGCCCAGTTGGGATCTGGGGTGGCACCAGGAGGGTGCTGCATGGGTCCCTGAGCCAGCCTGGACAACTCTACAGCCCCGTCCATAAGTGCAGTCAGAAGCAGGTGATCAAGCACACGGAGCACTTCCGGGTGGGCTACAAAAAGGGCCAGCAACCACCACTCAGGGCCAGAATCGGGAGGAAGAGGACGAGGTTGCCAAATGGGAGTGTTGTGGACATTGGAGTTAAGTGCTTTTGGGACTGTGTATTGCCTGTGGGATTTACGGGGAAGACGTGCTCCACAGGTGAAGAAAAATAAAAGTCTTGTTGGGATTTACACGTGCCTCTGTGTCAGTCGGATGTTTGCCGAATGGCAGACCAACCCCATGTGTTACCTGGTAGGTAACCACCCATACAATCAGGTCAGGACTCAGACTATGAATACAATACATATTATATATATTTATATTGTCGAGGATGCCAGGGGCCACGACCCGGCCGGGACGCCTTGGAGGACCGGAAGTGGGTGTGTGCCCATCTGGGATCACGTGGGGGCTGCCTTCCTGGTTGCTTTGGGGGCCACGGGTGCAGGGCATGGAAGCCCCACCCTGTAGGGGCCCGTGGTCACCACCAGGAGGCGCCCCAATGCCTTGGGAACCCTGGACCCCAGTACTTCCACCACACCAGGAAGTGCTGGGGGGAAGAGAAGCAGCGACACCCGGAGAGCTTCCGGGAGAACAGCCGGCACTTCGGCTACACTGGGGCGTGTCAGCGGAAGATTGTCGGGGAGCAACTGGAGCTCATCCGGGTGCAGATAAAAGGGACCGCCTCCCTCCAGTCGACAGCAAGAGTCGGGTGGAAGTGGACGGAGCTCGGAGGAGAGGAGTGGAGGCGGTCTGAGTACTGTGCAAGGCATTGTAGTGCGGCCAGGACTTGAAGGGGTGATTGGTGCTGCGGCACTGGGTTTGTGCACTTTTGTATAAATAGAAGCTGTAAATAAACACGTGTGTGGAGAAAGAACATGTCTGCCTGTCTGTGTCCGGGCTGTACCCCACAATATATATACCAACGAGGGGGCGTCCGTCCTGGTTATGTTGGGGGCCTCGGGTAAAGGGCTTGGAAGCCCAGCCCTGTAGGGACCCGTGGCCACCGCCAGGCGGTGCCCCAGTGCCTGATTATCCCGGGAGCGGCGGAAGTGCCGGGGGGAAGACTTTGGAAGACACCCGGAGAGCTGCCGGGAGGACAGCCGGCACTTCCGCCACGCTGGGCGTGGCCAAGGGAAGAATGCCGGGAACACCTGGTGCTCGTCCGGGAATCATATATAAGGGGCCGCCTCCCTTCAGTGAGCAACGGAAGTCGGGTGGAAGAGGACGGAGCTGGAGTGAGGACTGGAGGCGGCCAGGAGAAAGAGAGGCACAGGACTGTGTGGCCTGGACATTGGCGGAATCGGTGCTGGAGGCACTGGGGTTTGTGAGTGCACTAATTATAAATATTGTGAAAATAAACGTGTGTTGGGTGGAACTATGTTGTCCATCTGTGTGTGTCCGGGCCAGCGTTCACAATATATATATATATATATATATATATATACGTACTAAGGGGCTCCACCCCCTGCTCGATTCGCTCACCAACCCTGGGTTTAGTGAACCGAATATATAATTTAAAGAGGTTATTTTTATTTAATTAATTTTCATATTCTTGATATTTACCAGTAATAAAGCTGTATTGAATGAGTTATTCCCCCTCCCCTGGGGGCACACTTTAAGCCAGCTGCCTCTTGTGCCGTACTGTGTGATCTGCATGTCGATCGTTTAAAAGCCTATACAGCAGCTGTCCTTTTGTCTCGTGGGAAATTACAGTTTCTCCGAGAAATTGTTTGTAAGTAGGGCGTGATGTGAAAAAGTCACCGTCTCACGGGTCTTGTTTCCTAAGGTTGTGATGTCTAGTCTCGCGTGACGTGAAAGTGTCTATCCGAGACCCAAAAGTTTTTTAGATAACATATATATATATATAATATACACATACACAGGTAGTCCCCAGGTTACAGACATCGACATACGAACAGGGCCGCATCTGCAATGCATGCGCCTCAGTAACTGCTGCTCTGTCATCTTCGGCCTGGGGATGCTACAAGCAGTGGCTGGACAGAGGTTGGAGGGGGGCGATTTCGCTCCTTGTGCAGTGTGGTGTCCGTCGGGCGTCAAGCGGTTTCACTGCCCGCCCACCACACATGGCTGCCCCATTTGTTCTAGGTGGGCGGCTTGTAATGCTGCAAGCAGTGACCCGATTGTGGCTGAACGGAGGCCATTGAGGGTGAACGGGATGGGGGGGGGGATTGTATTGTAATGTGCCTCAGATGGCTGCGTGTTGAATGGGGGCGGTGGTGTTGCATAAGCTTCAAGCAGCATACTGTAGTGGAGGTGACTGTGAGGTGGGCTGATAATGAACTCCCCGTCACTGCCCCCATTCATTCTTAATAGCAAGCCTGCTTGTACTGTTACGCACATAGCAGAAAGTTGTCTCGTCAGTACAGGGTGTCCCAGATCTAATTATGCAGATCCAGATCGTCTGGATGACTTTGATTTATGTGTGGACGATTCCAGTTTGGTGCGAAGACGATTCTTCATGTCGTCAGTTCGCACACTTCTCGATGGTCCGGGATTTTTCGGGTGATTTTCTATGTAATAAACTGAATAAGTTAAAGCGTAATGAAAATTGCATAATTAGATCTGGACCACCCTATACATCAGACGTGTTGACGATGGGTGCCTTCCCGCTGTGATAGCGTGGACAGTGCTGTGCAGAAGAGCTCATCTTAACCTTTTGTCTTCACCCTTTAAGAATGTCTCTGAAACACAAATCTGAAGCAAGTGCTGGTGATGTAGTAAAGAAGAGAAAAACCATCACCATTGAAAATAAAATAGAAATAATAAAAAGGTCAGAAAGGTGAAACTCCATCATTCACTGGCAGGGCATTTGGTTACAGTAGGTCAACAATAGCATTTATTAAAATAATGTACCTGTTCCGACTTACATACAAATTGAACTTAAGTACAAATCTACAGTCCCTATCTCATTTGTAACCCGCTGTCTGCATATATATTATATAAATATTGTATCAGCACATATAAGGGTTATTTTTGGGTTTGAGGGAGCAGATAAAAGGGATTGTTGTTGTTCTTTTCTCCTCCTGTCTTTTCTTTAGTATATTATATTTCTCAGTGTTTATAGATATGATCACTAGCTATTTTTTTCTCTCTCAAACTGTAAATGCTCAGTCATCAAGTTTGAACTGAACATTTTAAAACGGTGTGTACGGTGGTGCGATATTGGCCTATCCTTTTTATCATCTGCCTTAAAGTAGGAGAGGTTAGCGGTAACGATCGACCCATTTTGGCATGGCGGGCAGATTTGTTAGAAACTTGTGGTCAGTGTAATATGAAAGGGTGGGCAGACAGGACCAGGAGAAGAAGTCACTTCCGTCGAGCTTGCCAAGATGCTCAAATCATCTAATATGATCTGCTGTGTTGATGACACTGGTAGCATTTCGCCAGTTCCCTCTTCTGCTGATGCTTTAAGCATATAAGCTGATGTCATCTGCAATGACTTGGTGGGACAATTGCTTGCTTTGAGCACTGCTTAGATATTTTCTTTGTCTTATCATGATGGAACACTTTGTTAGATGCCAGGTAAGTTTTGCAGAATTCAAGTATTAATTTTAATTGGGCCCCGACCGGGTCGTCCCATTTATCGCCCAAAGGCAGACCAGATAAAACAAAAAAGGTGAACATGACAAAGGCAAAGTTCGTCAGACTGGACAGTGTCAGGGATGCCAGGGGCCATGACCCGGCCGGGACGCCATGAGGGACCGGATGTGGGTCTGAGCCCACCCTGGATCACGTGGGAGCTGCCTTCCGGGTTGTTCTGGGGGCCACGGGTCGAGGGCATGGAAGCCCTACCCTGTAGGGGCCCGTGGTCACCGCCAGGAGGCGCCCCAATGCCTTGGGGACCTGTTGCCCCAGCACTTCCGCCACACCAGGAAGATGAAGATGATACCCGGAGAGCTGCCGGGAGGAAAGCCGGCACTTCCGCCATGCTGGGGCGTGGCTAGAGGAGGAATGCCGGGAACACCTGGGGCTCATCCGGGTCCTGTATAAAAGGGGCCGTCTCCCTTCATTCGAGGCTGGAGTCGGGAGGCGGAAGGACAAGGCTCAGGAGAGCTGTGGAGGCGGCCCGAAGAAAAGGCATTGAGTGGCCAGGACTTTGTATTTGGGGTTCGTTTGTGCACTGAACTGGGTCTGTGTGACCAACTTCATATTGTAAATATTGTAAATAAACGTGTGGTGGTTGAGAAACAACATGTCCGCCTGTCTGTGTCCGGGCCGGGTTCACAACGGTCAAGTCGTATCCCTCCAGCTGCTCACTCAAGCCAGTAATGACACCTCCTTCCCAGAGGCCTGGTTGTTTATGGTGGGCTCAGATGCCTGCACTGGGCAGCTTCTTGTCACTGTGGAGAAGGAAGGCAGGGCCCCCTCTCATCCCAGTGGGTTATTACATGCCTCGACTGAGACCCGTAAGGAGGTCTTCCAACGTGCGTGTGTCACACCGTCTATTGACTGTGATATCACACAAAGCAAATCACCACTTTCACAGTATTTTATGTAGCCTAAATATATATGTAAAATATTTATTTCTATTTTGAAAAATTTAATAAATATTTTTGTAACTGGATTAAGTAAGGGAGTCCTTTTGGTCTGGATGGCCCCTTGCCTAGAAGAGGTTCCAGGAGTGTCTCTTATTGCCAGGGAGTGGTTTATAAGGGGCAAGCAAAAACTAAGAGATCAGTGCCTAATCATAGTTACACAAGATAGTGAGCTGCACACAAAGTAGGGACGAGACGCTTGATACTTGTGTTTTAATGTTGTGTTGAGCTTTTGATGTGCAGATGTTTCAAAATGGTGCTTTGAGGTGTGCTTCACATATCATGTGAACATTAGGCAGTGACGCTCCATTATTTCTCAATACATTACAGACACCATCAGAGTCAGAGGCTGTAATTCCTTTGGCTTTCTGAAGGTGGTTGCCTTTGCCTCTGCTGGCACCCCTTTGCATTTTGCACATATTGTGAATCCTGTAGGTTTGCTGGCCAATCAAAGAGAACATATTTTTTTCAACACTTGTAAATAAACTAAGCCAACAAATAATTTAGGAAGACACTATGAAGGGTTACTGCAAGACACCTCACACTCTGCTGTGGAATAATGGTTATGCTGTCAAGAAATCCTATATGAATAATTACTGACGTCACTCTGCAGGGACTCCATCTAGATTTATTTTATTACAACTGCTCTTGTATAGAACACTTGCAAGAGATTAAAAAAAAAAAAACATATGAAAGGTCAAAAAAGAAACCAATAAATAAATCAATTGGCAGTGAAGCTAAAACAAACAGAAAGCAAATTTTTCAGTACTAATCCAGTAAAAAAGACAAGAAAAGATCATTTGAGAAACCTTAGGTTTACAAAAGGTGAAATCATTGAAGGCAGAAAGGAAATGGGTGGCATGGTGGAGCATTAAGCAGACCGGAGTTCTTCTTCTTGCAGGTTTGGCAGTCTTTCTTGGCAATGCTCATTTGTCTGTAGTGTGTGTGTGTGTTCGTCCTACAATGGACTGGTGCCCACTCCAGCATCCTGATAGGCTCCCGCGCCCCCTGTGAATATGGTCTGAATTAAGTGGGATAGAAAATGAGATGATATGAGAAGGAAATGGCAAATGAACTGAACACATATTTCCCAAGTATTTGTAAAGACATGCCCAAACACCACCTGACTGACACCACATCTTTATAAAAAAGCACACGTTTTAGCACCAATCACCCCTACTTCAGGCTTCTTTCCCACTGTCCGTGGGCAGCCATTCCTCTCTCCACGGGAGCCACGTCCTGACTCTAGCTCCTTGATTGTAGCGAGGCGGCCCCTTTTAAAGTGACCGGGATGGGCTCCAGCTGCTTCATCTGATGACACTTCCTGCTGTGGAATTTACATTTACATTTATTAGACTACTGGCTTGCATCTGCAAAATTATTATTATTGCAATACTGCCCTCTAGTGGACTCTGTCATAATTTACAGGTGTGATTTTTATACCTCATTTGCTGAGCACACCTGCATATTCTGCTAGGTCTGCCATTTTAAATGTCTGATTACGTGCATCTTGTCTACTGATTCACAGTGTGCGTGAGAGCTGGAAACCAAGTCATATTCATCCAGATATACAATGCATATAATTCAGTGATGAGGAATAAGGCACATGGGTGTTTGGGGCCTTAAAAAACAGAACAGAAGTTTGTCTGTGTGATATCTCATGTTTTATGTACCATGAGAGAATGGAAAAAAAGAGCAGACACTGTGACTGAACTTGTCATACTTGTTAATGCTTTGCATAGCACCAGCTCTATAAGGCAGCACACTACTGGCTATTAGAAAATTCAGGAAATTCAGGACAAAGTTGTGTAATTTGACCGGCTCAGCAATTTCAGTTGTGTAAATTGGCACGGTCAGGTGATGACATCAGAAACTGCGGTCTGCAATTTTGACACTCCCAACGACTAGAAGTCATGTAATGTGACATCAGCTCAGAGATGAATCAGCTGTTTCGAACTGGCTGTAATATACGTTCACCTTCTAATGGACTGGTGCCCTGTCCAGGTGTTGTTCCTACCTTGCACCTAGGATGGACGACTGGATAGGCTGCATCTGCCCTGCAGCCCTGCTCAGGAATAAGTGAATTTAGTAAATGGGCGAATATATACTGTCACAAACACGAGACAGAGTCATATAAAGGTTTGGGGCAGCCACCAGTATAATCTGGTATCCTGGCTGCAAAAGTAATTCTCAGCAAATACAGCACTGATGTGCACAAAACCGAGTCCAAAACAGAACTGAGGGACTAGGGAAAAGGGGTAGGTTTTTAAAGGGGAAGAGAGGAAGTGAGATCATATGGATCGGGCTCATGGTCTTCAGCCATTGGTTCGAGTCCGGATGTGACATCGCCGGGGCCGGGGCCGGCAAGGTCTTCTTCCATAGGCTCGGTCCCAGAAGTCACGTCAAGAGTCAGGTGGGATCTCCCGTGAACGGTCTACAGGAAAGGGAGAAAAAGAGTCAGTGCACTCTGCCACATCCCAGCATTCTTCGGAACTGCCCTTACTCAAGCCCTTCAGCTGCCCCCCCATGCGCACGTGTGTGACAATACGTATATGCATATAGAGATGTTACTCTGTTATTGTTCTCCTCTGCACGTCTGTTTATCTCTTTGCCATTTTACTTTACTAAAGCTACTTAGTGAGAGAGAGAGAGAGAGAGAGAGAGAGAGAGACTGGGCAATCAGAAGGGGCGGAGCCTGAGAGGGTTTATGTCTTTGTGTTCCTATCTGAGTCACACAGCATGTAGCACTTGGAGAGCAGTGCTGATTAGAACCGTTTCACTGTTTAATTCCATTAGGCTGGATAAGCGACCATCACAGGAAGGGCAAAAACACAAAAAACTAAATAAATACGACCCAATAAAATTAATTTAATAAAGACAAAAAAGTGAGAGCGTGAAACTAACATGAAAATGTCAGAGCATAAAATTAACAGAAAGTAAAAGTGTGAAATTAACGAAAACTCACATCATTAAATCAAAATCAGGAGTGGCCTCCCCTTCACTTTGTCTTATATTCAGATATGGGGATGGATATTTGAGGAGTAAACCGCAAGACAATGATTATACTTTCATATTACGTACAATAAAGAACCATCAACAACTAATCAAATCAAATTAATAATATATTGACCAATTATTAAAAAAGTAAAGTTGAATAAATTGAACTCTGCAGCTGCATGAATAAAATACAGTGGAATCTCGGTTTGTGAGCATAATTCGTTCCGGAAACGTGCTCGCAATCCAAAGCACTCGTATATCAAAGCGAATTTCCCCATAAGAAATAATGGAAACTCAGATGATTCGTTCCACAACCCAAAACTATTCATATAAAAATGATTAATACAAAATATAAAGTAAAATACATAATACAAATTAACCTGCACTTTACCTTTAAAAAGAATCATGGCTGGTGTGAGTTTCTAAACTCATGTGGGATTCCACCCAACGGGACGACACACGGAAGAGTGTCCCAAAGCAATCGCAGTCTCCCAGCGCTGTAGCAGTTCGCCATATAAGCGCATCCAAAAAGATCGCAGACATGCTATAAGCGCCTGCCGTCAATGGGTCATACAAGGAACATTATAAAGATCCCACTGCAATAAATAACAGCGATGTTGCTGTTTCAAGCTGAGTAAAGCTGGTTTTGTTAAAGTACTGAGACTCAGCTTCGTGTTTTGGGGAGCAAGATGGGGACTCGCACTTCACAGCGCACACACACACACACACAGTCACAATGCTGTAGTAAACAGACGTTGACTATATGAGTGTGGCACACAGACTCAGACGGAGAATAGGAGACGAATGCCAGAGAGAGAGAGAGAGACGCGCTGTGCGGGCGAGATAGATAAGGAGAGAGAGAGAGAGACGGGCGAGCGATAGAGAGAGAGAGAGAAAGACGCGCTGTGCGAGTGAGCGAGATAAGAGAGAGAGAGAGAGAGAGAGAGAGAGAGAGGTGCTGGGCAAGCGAGCGAGATAAGGAGAGAGAGAGAGAGAGAGAGCGCTGGGCGAGCGAGATAAGGAGAGAGAGAGAAGAACCATCAGCTCAGTTGTGATCACATAACGCTCAGCAGACAAAGTGTATCCATACTGCTCGTATTGCAAGACATCGCTCGTTTATCAAGTCAAAATGCATTAAAAAATTTTGCTCATCTTGCAAAACACTCGTAAACCAAGTTGCTCATAAACCGAGGTTCCACTGTATATATATATATATATATATATATATATATATATATATATATATATATATATGTCTTCAGGTAAAGTACCATGTCCGATTGATGGATTTGACCCAAAAGTTAATACAGATCTACAATTTTAGTGTAACAACCACAGGCCAAATTTCATCCATTTATCTCATTGCATTTTTGAGTTATCATGTTTACACACACACGCATAATTCCAAAAACCATATTTTCGGACTCAGGGAGGTCTAACACATTAAGATTCAACAAAATCTCAAGGTTGAATTTTTTTTATGATTACTATACTTTCTCTATACTTCGTATATGAGAAAGTAAAAAAGAGTGAGAAATGAACAATAAAACATTACAAAATGAAAGCAACAAAATTGAAAATAGAAATGTCCACACCAGAAATGAAATTGCTGCAAGCGTACTGGGTTTAGAAATCTGTGTGACGGACGGACTAATCTTCAACTGATTACATTTACAGGTGAAGTGCAGATTATGCTCTATATTTTCTACCATATATAATACTAGGGGGGCCACACCCCTGGCACCTTTGGCCTCCAACCCCAAGTTACGGCCTGATAGGCCCCCCCACTAGCGGCCAAAATCACAAAATTCTATAAATATGTAAAAGAAAAATTATTATTTAACACAGTAAAAATCATGAAATGAGAATAAAATATTTACTCTCTTACCGATTGGAGTATTCCCATTAAACTGAGGTCCACTGTGCTCGATGAGTATTTATAAGAGACTAAGTAAACGATCCAATCGTTTTAACTGACATTCTTACAGATAATAAAACTTTAAAAAAAAAATGATTCATTTAATAATAGGAAAAATCACGTGAAAACTAAAGTGGCATGCAGTGGGTCATTTTAACTCGACCTTCAGCTAACTAAATCACCTAAATGCAATACCTAAACAAGCTTCTTGATATTTTAGTTTATAATTTAAAAACGGAACAAGAATCTGAAAATCTAACAACGTCACATTAAAGTTCGATAAATTCTGAAAAGAATGATACCAAACATATATGTATGTAGGTTTGAAAATAAGCCTGATTTAAAGCGTGACAAAAAAGTGACAGAAAATGGTTGCACTTTTAAGCTTAGGGTTTTCTATACAGAGAGAGGAGATTCTGTAGACCCCCAGTATGGGGTCTGTTTACAAGCTTTTATCTCCTTCTAAACATTCAACGTGTTAAGTGCGGGAAAGTCCGTTTCAGCAAAAGGTGTTGATGGTTGGTTGTAGTAACTGCCTGGATTTCATACGAAATGACTTACATATACAGTATATATAGGGTTGTTCTTATTAAGTATAATACCTTCAGAAATTCAGGTTTTGTGACTTCGTAGTAATTTAAAAAAACAAAAGTGTTTCCTTGGAAAACTGAACAAAACGTTTAACATCTTTACAAACTTAAAATAAGAAAGTAAAAGTTATCTATAACTGCGGCTGCTCTTCTCTGTTGCGTCGGCTAAATTCCACTCCTCGCAATGTGACGAATTTTCTTATAAATTTGAGAGTGCGATAACATACATGAATATCTTTCCTTTTATTTGGTTGTGGGTCCCATTTGGTGGTTTGGGTGCCCAAACACACGGGTAAGAGGGAGGCATGGAGGGCACGGTAGTTGGGTTTGAGTCCCCTAGAGGGAGATCAGAGCACGATGAGCCACTTCTCATTTTCCCTGTTTTATTGGGAAACAATGTGTTTAAAAAGTGTGAAAATGCGACTGCGAGACCTGGGATTGTCAACACGTAGGAATTCCTCCAATATAAGTCAAGTGCGCTTGGCCACGGACATCGAGATATGAGGGTGGGATCAACTTCTTGGACCACGTGATGCAGAAATATAAAACTGTGCGTGTGGTGACCACTCACTGGGTCCAAACTCTGTTTATCGTGTAGATGGGTATGATAAATTAAAGCCTTATGGTAGAGAGGTAAGTGGGGTGCATCGAGCGGTTTTCAAGAAAGATTTTATGGCGCACATATGCACCAAAGAATAATAACCCAGCAGGTAATTGCAAAAAACCGATGAGACTGAGAAAGTACTGTGGAATGGAAAATACCGTGATGGCAGCAGTGCAGTGCACGTTGCGCTCTCAAGGACACAACCACTTCACTGGACAGGTAGCCATGTTTATGAAACGTTTGATAACGTCAGAGATAAGAATCCTGGTGGGCGCATTTCAGAAAACAAAAGTAAGAATATCCATCCATCCATTTTCCAACCCGCTGAATCCGAACTCAGGGGTCTGCTGGAGCCAATCCCAGCCAACACAGGGCACAAGGCAGGAACCAATCCCGGGCAGGATGCCAACCCACCGCAGGACACACACAAACACACCAAGCACACACTAGGGCCAATTTAGAATCGCCAATCCACCTAACCTGCATGTCTTTGGACCGTGGGAGGAAACCCGCGCAGACACGGGGAGAACATGCAAACTCCACGCAGGGAGGACCCTAACTGCGAGGCAGCAGCGCTACCACTGCGCCACCGTGCTGCCCAAAATTAACAATATCTGTGTTTATATTTTGTTATAATAATTCCAATCGTAACTTAAACAGTCATTGTAAAATATTTATGAATAATATAAAACAGAGCTTGCACTCTGCATCATGGAATTTTAATTTCTTCTAAATGTGTAACTGTGCACAGTTTGCCAGACCTCATAGCCTTTCTAATTTGCCTTCATTGTAAGCTTAATTGTGCCAGTAAACAAAACCATTTATACAATGCAATTTAAAACAATGTAACTAAAGCTATATTTAAGTTATTATTGCATTTCATTTCATTCAGTTCACAGCTCCTGGTTGAAGTGCTGGAAGATCTGAGAGATTCTGCCAATTTCAATGGTAGCCATCAGCATGTATGTTTGCTGCACTTTGCTTTCCTTGAATTGATGCAGAAGGCTTTGAATGCATTTAAAGACCCCTGGAACCAACACAGAATTAGACCCTCGAGGATATCAGTTCCAATGAAATGTTCAGCCCACTGCACAGCTAGGAATAAATGGATACAAGTAAAGAAGAAGAAGCTTGAGTGAGTTTAAAATAAGTAGAACGTCCATCCTTCCATCCATTATCCAACCCGCTATATCCTAACTACAGGGTCACAGGAGTCTGCTGGAGCCAATCCCAGCCAACACAGGGTGCAAGGCAGGAAACCGACCGATCCGGTATGGAAATTTGTATTGTTGTCTTCATATTGATATGGAAAGATTTTACACCGGATGCTCTTCCTGACGTAACCCTCCCCATTTATCCGGACTTGGGACCGGCGCAAAGAAACACACTGGTTTGTGCATCCCCTGTGGCTGGGTTCGCTAAATGAATAGGTAGCCTATATAAAATGGGTCGTTCTCATTCAACAATGTTGGGTTGTGAGGAGAGTGAGATTGGGAGAGCTTTGGTGACAACGGCCTTTAAAAGTTAAATAGTACAAATAGACAAGGACCTTAGCAGAATAAAATGAACACAGACTTGTCTGTCCTTTTACCGGCGACATGAGGCTGAAACAGTGAGTGCTGCTTCACTTGCGCGCTCCAGAGGCTGCCTTGACCTCAGTTAACCACCAGATGTCGCTGTTCATACTGGGGCTGAGGCTTCAAAACTTCGAATCTTTATCGGCACAAACAGAAAGAAAGCCCGAAAGCTTCACGAGGCTTCATTTTCCCGTCGCTAGTACTCAGTTAATTCGACAGACGTCTGAATATATTAGCAAACGTCATATTTACATTTGTTTTATTTTAAACACATTACTTATTTGTCCAGATTCCAATCAAGAAACTTTGGATTTGTTGTTTCAAAAGAGAAGCTTCATCAACTGGCAACACAATGCAAGAAAATGTACAATTGTGAAGATGAAAGCATACAGGAATATTGAGATTTCATAAAGCAACAGTACACTTGACAAAATCCACTTACAAGGAAATCTACTGTAGAATTATGTCTGAGACTAAAAGAAATTTGGAAATCTGAATATTTTTGTAATTTGTAAGATTTTTTTTTTTCTTTTGTATGTCACAACATAAAGTCCTGTTACTTCTCCCGTATTTCAGCTCATTGGTTACAACGACGACATTATAGCACTTTATATTTAAGTAACTATACATTATTTTAGGATTATTTTTCCTGCATCCATTTCTAGATGTTGCTTAATTTAAATCATTTATTCCAGCAACATCAAGGATGTACCAGAAAACCAACTGCAGACAGGACTTGCATTGGGTCTTGCAAAATAAAACACTAGTTGAAATGATTTGAGTCGACCCTCAGAAACGCAGTTGCTGTGAATTTGTGTTTGTGTTGCAGCTACAAATATAACAGTAAAAAGACAACAGAGACACTAAACGTTATTTAACCTTTCAACAGCAGATGTACCAATAGTGACAATATACCGTAGCTTACAATACACAATAACTGCATGATTAAAACTAATAGAACTTGTCGAACTCATCTTTACTTTTTCTCTATAAGTCTTCATTAAGTAAAATAAAAGCTGCTGGGCAGCAGTAGAAGGCTGGGGGCAACAAAAAGAATATCACAGGCTGTGAATGATCAGGAAAGATATAACAACGTGACATACTGTGTGTGTGTGTGTGTGTGTGTGTGTGTGTGTGTGCCAGTTTTAGGCATACTGCCCTCTCCGCTACCCAAACAGTTCAATACTTAATATCTCCTCATGGCTCCTTGTGGCCTTCTGCAAACTGACAAATAGAAAGGCGACATCAGCCCACCTAACAAGTTCTACAGAGCAGCCAGGAGAGACGCAGTCAGTTGTTGCTGTACGACAAGCAAATGTCTGGAGTCAGAACACGGCCCTGAGACAATCCTGTGTTTGGGGTCAGAGACTCTTTACATGTCTACAGCCTAGAATCTGCTCCTCACAAAGGCCCATGTCAGACAAAGACGTGTACGACTGCCCGGGTTTGCACTGGAGACTTTGTTTTGGAGAGCTTCAGCTACAGTTGTGTCATTCATCCATCCATTATCCAACCCACTAAATCCTAACTACAGGGTCACGGGGGTCTGCTGGAGCCAATCCCAGCCAACACAGGGTGCAAGGCAGGAACAAACACCAGGCAGGGCATACACACACATCCCACACACCAAGCAAACACCAGGGACAATTTAGAATCGCCAATGAACCCAACCTGCATGTCTTTGGACTGTGGGAGGAAACCCACGCAGACATGGGGAGAACATGCAAACTCCACGCAGGGAGGACCCAGCAGCACTACCCACTGCGCCACCGTGCCACGCAAGAAAATCCTTCAATGGGATTGTGGACTGAGTACCTTAATGACGGTAAGATCCTGGGCTCATTGTATGTCTGCTGGCCTAATTCTTCACTTAAAAAGAGGCAGTGTGGTGGAGTGGTTAAGGCTTTGAACCTCACACCCTGAGGTTGTGGGTTCAAATCCCACTACTGACACTGTGTGACCCTTCACCTGCCTGTACTCCAACTGGAAAACTAAAAAAGAACTGTAACCAGTTCTATCATAACTTTTGTAAGTCGACTTGGATAAAGGTGTCAGCCAAATAACAGCTACACCAGATAGTGGTTTGAATCCATTTTGAGGCTTGCATCAAGAGCTTTATTGGATATACATGCGCATACACGTGATATTAAACAGAAATAAATAAATACAATAAGTTCACAAGTAAGATGGAGTACATATATAAGCATAAATGATCATAAAGCAAAACTGAAACATTATAGATTACTCAGGAAGAGGAATTGCACGCACCAGTTCTTCAAAACTTCAAATATTCGTTTCACCAAGCCAACCACAAGATGGCACTATTAAACTACTTTCTGAATAAAGGCACGGCGTAAGGTACAAGGCGGCGTTGGCAAACAAAAGAAAATGCTTTACGTTTAATAAATTTTTATACACTTAAAACATGTTGATATTAGCAACTTGGAAAGCAGGGCCGTCTTAACAGCGACAAGAACTCCTGGGCAAAGCAGTGTGCTGGGACCGCTGAGCATACATAGGCATCAGAAGCATCGTGGGCTCCTGGGGTCCCGGCCAGTGCACATACGTTAAGATGGCCCTGTCTTGGAGCAAAGTACAGTACAGCGCCCTGCTCCTTAAAGGTTAATAGTGAATACATTTAATAACATGTTCATAACAGGGCTATAATAGCACATTTGCATATCTGAAAACTACACGTTAATATAAGTTGAAGTATTCGCTGTGATGTTAAAATGCATCGCACACTGCAGGAAAGAGAACTCCCTACTTTGTCAATAACGGACAACACTCAGTTAGAAAAGGCAGCGCAAACGATAGCATGAAAACACAAACAAAAACGCCGCGCATGCGCAATAGTCCGACAAAACACGCCATACAACGTTTACTCGATGCAAGTGAACTCTATTATTGAACATGTTTCATTAAACTGCTGTATATAAATAAATGTTACCTCTGCACGCATCAACCCGCCTCCTCCCACAATGCAGTGCGTGCGAGACCTCACAGAGGCGCACCGCCTCCCGCCACTACAGCCTACGGTACAACCTGGGAAGTTTGAATAGTGCAAGATGGGGTGAAATATTATTTTTCTATCCATTATATTATTAATAGTAACATTTTGTATCTATCTATCTATCTATCTATCTATCTATTATTAATAGTAACTTTTTCTTTCTATCTATCTATCTATCTATCTATCTATCTATCTATCTATTAATAGTAACTTTTTCTTTCTATCTATCTATCTATCTATCTATCTATCTATCTATCTATCTATCTATCTATCTATTATTAATAGTAACTTTTTCTTTCTATCTATCTATCTATCTATCTATCTATCTATCTATCTATCTATCTATCTATCTATCTATCTATTCATTCCTTTATTTATGTATTACTGATTTACAATTAGAGGCCAACAGCAGTTGAACATTTAAATGTCTTTGCTTCTTGAACTTTATTAAGTGTCAGGAAAGGTAAACACAGGATAGACTGCTTCTGTTAAAAAGTGGATTAACAACATCTTTGCAAATGAACTGGAACTTGAAGTCAACCATCATGATATTTTATTTGAAAACGATCTTTTCATAGTTTCTACACTTTTGTTTAATCAGTTCAAGAACACTTCAGTGTTACATCTCAGGGAAGCAACATTAACATCGAGGTTCTGCTCAAACCATTCATTTCAAAAGTCTGGTTTGAAACAAATAGACATAATACAAAATATAGAAAAAGCTTCACCATTTAACAGAATGAGATGATAACTCCATATCTGTAAAGAGCAGCCGGACGACTGGCACAACGAAACAATACATAGGAAAGGTCTCTGATTCTTAAAAATGCAATCATTTGATCCAAATGTATCATTAAAGTTTAAAAGCCTGTGATACTTAGAATTAATCTGTCACCTGATGTTGTGACATCAAGGAGTTCCAACCAGGATTGGACATTTTGTGCATGCTGTGTCATTTTGTAACTGAGTACACTTTGATGAACTGTACCAATACACGTAACTCTACTGTTTAAATGCCTGCATCTTGACCAATATGTCTTTTTTTTTTCTTTTCCTCTCTTCAGATTCAGTAAAACTCTACTGTCCAAGCCCGCCATCACTTTATTCTGGCAGGTCCCATTCCTCATCACAAGGCACAGCCGCCACACGTATGTTTGTGTGCCATTTCTATAAAGCTCTGCCGATGATAGTACGTCAGCGTTAACTCAAATATTACAATAACTTCTAATCAATCCACAGCACACGGTAGAAATATCGTTAAATATTAATTATAAATTGGAGTCAGACTTAGAGATTCTTAGCTTTATTTCTTTGTTGGTTAAGAGGCATGACAAGTTTAGTTTAATGCTGGTGAAATCAAAGGTGTAAATTCATTAAATGATAAATGTATAAATTGCTAGCCAGCTACAAAGGTCTATGAGGTGTAAAAGTTTAAAAAGCACAAATTGCTTAATCAGTGCGTTTATCACAAGTAAATGAGGTGAACACTGATTTGTTTTCTAAACTCGTGGCCCACATGGCAGAAGTTCCAATCCTTCTGACAGTCGCTTGTTTTTCTCCTGCTGTGCACACATTCAGCGTCGGTGTTTCATAAATGACGTAAGGTGCAAGGCTACTGTGCAGGTGCTCTCCACCACATTACCAGTTCCACGAAGCTTATGAAGCAAATGTTTTCTCCAACCCTTGAGTTCTGCCCTTCAGTACCTCACAAGTAGTTGGCCGAGCGCACAGCCATCCTCACCTGCTCTCATCTTCTAGTGACACCAGCCGGCTAAACTCCACTTTAAATAGATTCTCTTGAATTTCTGCTGTTAGTTTATAAGCAGAAAAACAAAAGTGTTTCCAGAATCCTGATGGATTTTGTTTCATTGCTTCAAGAACGTTGAGTGTGGATATCCTTCCTTGAACCTGCTAAAAAGCATATTAAATGAGATTAGGTTGTTTTGTTTTTTTATACACAGTACTTATTTCATACTCTGAACATTACAAGGCGAATGTCATTAAAAAAGAATAAATAAAATAAATTTACCAAGAGAGTGAGCTGACAGTGAGACCAGGTCATGTCAAATCACCTTTAATGCCAAAGGAAGGACGTATTCCTGAGAGGACACTTCATGAATGTGATGTCCGTCATGTTATGACATCCTGTCCATATCTGTCAGCCTTACTGCATATAAAGAGGTGTCATGGCTTTATAAAATGTGACTGAGAGCGTGAAGAGCTTAGAGGCCTGCAGATGACCTGACACATGTGCCACTTGTAACCTCCACAAACAAGAAGACCACATAAAAACTCTACACTGATTCAGTCCTGACCACAATTCAAGATGTGCAGAGTGGGATTCAGCAGGTTTGAGAAGGTTATTCAGGTCACAATAGGACCTGGTGGGACATAAAAAAGCACCACTCAGAACATGGAGCCCACACTAACATGGCCATCGACACACTCCTGTACGTTGTGATAATTGTTGTGCTGTCGACATCTGAGGACTTCTGTTTCCATGAGATCTGCAGCAGCGTTTGCCAGACCATCAGCAGTGCAGACACAAGAGTTTCCTGCTCTTAGTACGTCTCTCACAGAACCAGTAATGGGACACTTTACTGCCATTCGCTGATCTGTGCGTTTCACAGGAGCACTCACAATGAGATACTCGGCCCAAAATCTTTAATATGTCAACAGAAGGCACTGCTATGAACGTACAGCTCCACAATCTAAATACTCTCTAATGAAAAGAGCGAGTCCTTCTAGTGCGCACACGCACACACACACACACGGATAACAAAACTAACAAGCATGTGGACTTCCCTCTAGTGTCACTGGATTATGTTTGCTGTTTAAACAGGATTAATGTTTTCTGTACCACTCTGCAAATTTCCTGTGTTCAAAAATAATACAAATGAATAGATGTTAAAAGTGCTGATTTGTATTAACTTTAAAATAATGCCAGCACTGTACAAATGGTTTAAAAATAGTCACCATTACAGAGTGGCATAGTGGGGCAGTGGCAGTGCTGTCACCTCACAGTAAGGAGACCTCGGTTTGTGTCCAGGGGTCCTCCCTGCATGGAGTTTGCATGATCTCCCAGTCTTTGTGTGGCATTCCTCTTGGTGGAGCTCGAGCTTCTTCTCAGTGACCAAAGCCATAGAGGTTAGGGGTTGGTGACGCTGAATTGGCCTTTATATGTGTGTGTGTGTGTGTTTGTTCACCCTGCAATGTCCAGAGTTTGTTGCTGCCTTGCCCCCTGTGCTCGCTGCGATAGCCTTAAGCTCTCTTGTGACCCTGGTCTGAATTAAGCAGGTTAGTAAATCTCGGGTCATATCCACCATTACCTGATATCCTTTACCGCTGCTCGTTTATATTTGACTCAAATCATGTGGTTTTGTGTGCGCGCCGCATTACTCAGCAATACATTCAGATTGGGATTAGCCATTAATTGCTATTTAATTTTACAATCACTAAATCAAAGTGGCAACGTATGGAGGAATATTTCGGACAAAATGAAATAAATAAATAAATGCGTAAATAAATAAAAGTACTGTGAAATGTGAGCATAAATAAATAAATGTGTCATGAAATGAGAGCCTTAATAAATAAATATGTCATGAAATGAGAGCATAAATAAATAAATGTGTCACGAAATATGTTTTTCGTTGCTTATTTATTTATTTCATTTTGTCCGTAACATTCCTGCAAACCGTCATGAAATACGGCTTGAAATAAAACTGTCAGTTTCACTCGTCAAAGTTGAGAGGGTGGGCTCTAACACGCCCTCTAGTTACTGATTGGTGAATCGATAGCACAAGAATTAATTAGAAAAATGCTTACTACTGCCGATGAAATGGATTCTGCCGAAGATATTACGTATTTCAGAGAGAGAATTGAAGATTTATCGGAAGAAATTACAATGTTGGCGGCCCTTTTAGACTCCGATATAGATGAAACTGTTTTGAAATTATCGAAGAACAGGTGGAACAGACTCTACTACACTCCAGTTCAGGTGACGCAGTTCCCTGCTCTGGACGTCCATCCTTTGACATTCCAGCTGAGTCAATAGAACACCTTCTGTTATGCGGTTTAAAAGTACAACAGATTGCAGATCTATGTGGTGTATCGGAGAAGACGATCACAAGGCGAATGAGCCAGTTTGATATCTGAAGCTGCAACGGCTGTATTAGTTTAGGTACTTTGACATGGAATGCCCAAAGCAGCTCCACCTAATATTTTGAACTGAACAACTTTACCACTGATCAGAGCTGTACAGTTGTTTGAAAAAGTAGCTGCGAATATGCAACTGACTTTATACTCGTAAAACAAGGGTCAAATACTCAGTTCTAAAAGGGCCGCCAACATTGTAATTT
The DNA here is from genome assembly GCF_016835505.1 of Polypterus senegalus. Taxonomy (NCBI): domain Eukaryota; kingdom Metazoa; phylum Chordata; class Cladistia; order Polypteriformes; family Polypteridae; genus Polypterus; species Polypterus senegalus. The sequence goes on along the minus strand of NC_053161.1, from coordinate 165,883,700 downwards.
CTTCCGATAAATCTTCAATTCTCTCTCTGAAATACGTAATATCTTCGGCAGAATCCATTTCATCGGCAGTAGTAAGCATTTTTCTAATTAATTCTTGTGCTATCGATTCACCAATCAGTAACTAGAGGGCGTGTTAGAGCCCACCCTCTCAACTTTGACGAGTGAAAGTGACAGTTTTATTTCAAGCCGTATTTCATGACGGTTTGCAGGAATGTTACTGACAAAATGAAATAAATAAATAAGCAACGAAAAACATATTTCGTGACACATTTATTTATTTATGCTCTCATTTCATGACATATTTATTTATTAACGCTCTCATTTCATGACACATTTATTTATTTATGCTCACATTTCACAGTACTTTTATTTATTTACGCATTTATTTATTTATTTCATTTTGTCCGAAATATTCCTCCATAGCAACGTGCTGAGCTGGACAGATCTTGTCATTCTGTGTTCAACATCTTTTGCCAACTCCTCCTGGGGAATTCTGAGATGCTTCCATGCTGGTCAAGAGGCACAATCCCTCTAGTGTGTCATTTGTCCACTCCTAGTTTAATGGAAATGTTATTTCCTCATCTTGGTCAATTTCAGTATTCATATATATCTCTAAAGAATTCATTACAACATACCTTTGGATACAAGAAGCATTTCTGCTTAAAAAAATCCCACGTCAGATAATCTTCAACAATTTTGTCTTTGTGAGAAAGCCATCCCGCTATCAGAAGCGCTGCAGCATGAACCTCCACTGCACTCCTACGACATTCCAGTGAGGACGGCGACTTCATCACATTCACTTCAAGGTTATATTACCATGTAACTTTAATAGCAGTCAGGCACAAACAAAGCAATGCTTTATTCAAATATGAAAACACTATTGATTCAACATTTGCCTGAACAGTAACCAAGAGGTGTAAAAGGAACTTTTTAAATTAATTTAACATTCAAATTTATAGAAGCATACTTTGTTGGTTTAGTCTTTTATAACACATTATGTGGAGTGTGGTTCTTTATTTACTTTATTTGTACACTGAAGTTTTTTTTTTTTTTAATTGAATTACTAACTGCTAGAAAAAAGAAAAAACTCACCATACCCATTAGTCCTTCATACCACATAAGCTCCGTCAGGCAGCACACTTTTGGCTGTGAGAAAAAGAAACAAGCAACACAAACCTGGAAAATGGGCACAGTGTCATTAAATTTGACACGGCCAATGTAAGTGGACATGATCCAGTGATGAGATCAGCAACTGCAATCAGCTACTTTGATATCCCCTGTGGCTACAAGTCATGAAATGTGACAATGTGGCCCTGGTAACAATGTCACCCTGTTATCATCTGGTGCCCTGGCAAGGTGCTGTCCCAGCCTTGCACCAAGATGGACACCTGAATAGGCTTCAACTCCTCTGCAACCCTGCTCTGGAAAAAGATAATTTAGTAAAAACAGGAGATAGGGCTGGAGGTGACACAGTTAAAGATAAGATTTGCACTGGTTGTGATAAGCATGGACAGGATTAGAAATGAGGACATGAGGGTCAGCTCAATTTGGACAGTTGGGAGACAAAGTCAGAGAGGCGAGATTGCATTGATTTGGACATGTGCAGAGGATAGATGCTGAGTATATTGGGAGAAGGATGCTAAGGATAGAGCTGCCAGGGAAGAGAAAAAGAGGAAGGCCTAAGTGAAGGTTTATGGATGTGGTGAGAGAGGACATGCAGGTGATGGGTGTAACAGAACAAGATGACGAGGACAGAAAGATATGGAAAATGATGATCTGCTGTGGCAACCCATAATGGGAGCATAAGAAAGAAGAAGTAAATGTATGTGTGTATATATATATATATATATATATATATATATATATATATATATATATATATATATATATATATATATATATATATATATATATATATATATATATAAAGAGAGAGAGAGAGATTCTTTAAATTTAGTTATTCCATTATTCTCCGTTTCACTTCTCTTCATATTCTCATTTTTCTTAGCACTGGAACGGTTTCTTTCTACTTTGGCAAAACATATGGAGGTGCGCCAAGTCAATGGAGCCATTTGGAATGTTTCAGGGAGGGAGGGAGAGAGAGAGAGAGAGAGAGAGACTGATTCGGTTTGGATGGGCGGAGTCCGAGAGCTCCAAGCAGACTGTGTCCGAGTGCACCGATTAGAGCTGCGCTATCACCGGATAGAGAGAAAGTATCCTCGTGGATGACACGATTTGAGAAACAGTAAAGGTACGTGCTTGGCCTACACCGTCACCATTTATGTGAACATGTCGGTCACTTAAATAGTCTTTTTTTTTTAATCTATGCAGCCTATTAACGCGATTACACTGTTTGATGTAATTTTCGCATACTAGTAATGTGTAACGACCTACCTGAGCCCAAGTACAGGACGGGTGGTCTTCTAAATCTCGGGACAGACTGTATTCCGTTTCACAGAGGCTATGTTTAAGCTGAGTGTCCTTGTTTTTTTTTTATTTTCTTCAAGTTCAGGTTTGTACGTGTACTTTTTTTAGTAAAACTATGGCAGGCTTGTCAGTGGCGTAGGGGTCGCCAAATTAATGTTACGAAATTTTTAGAATGAAAGGTTTTCCATTCTTAAATGCACTAAAAAGTAAATAAAAAATATTCGCATACTCAGTCCATCACTTCATTAGTATGAGGATATCTTTTTCCTATGTTTATTGTCTCTTTCTGATTTCGAAGCACGTATTAGTTCTATTTACCCAACAGACAATAATTTATCCCCTCCACTACCCTAACATGCTTGACTCCCACCCAGAAACATTTTTGACGTTATTAAACAGGTCGCGCGACTGTTATGAGGCATTGTATCATGGTCTAAGTTGTTGCAAACGCCATTTCTGTGTGCCATGTCATCCGTGGCACAGGAAAGACTGTCAGCCTTGGCTTTGCCGAGTGTGGAGCGGGAGGTTACCGACAGCATACATTTTGATGAACTAATCGATAAATTTGCAGCAGCAAAGGCTAGGAAAAATTCTCTTTGAAGTTAATAATTACATTTAAAGCACTGTATATCAAACTATTTTTTTTTTACTTTATACTAACTTAATTTTCAGGTTATTATATTATTATATCCAATGTAATGTTTAAGTTTTTGCAATTTGAATAATATTTTAGAATAATTATATTTTCGAACTACCATTGTTGTCTTTATTATTTTACTTTGTTCTATCTTTATAAATTTGGCGAAACCTTGAAAATATATGCATAAAAGTGCTTTAAAAAATTTAAATATTTAAAAATTTAAAACTATTTAAACTAAAAAATATGACATTTTTTTCTTAAAATACTACTATTTTAAATACATTTTTAAAACATTTCTTTCCCTTCCCCATTGCATTTTGGCAAACAGGAAGGGGCACGAAATCTTCAATTGTCCTTGGGTGCTGAAAACCTCTGAGGCTTGTTCTTATTTCCGACACTTAGATGATGTCTTGTTGCACGAACAGGCTGCGCTGCACTTCTGATCACTCGAGAAAGTCAGCAAGTGGAGACTCCGATTAATACTCAAAGACTTGTCAGCATGGGCTGTGAGTGACAGCGTGCAGGTTTGGAGCGCAACCCACGAACGTTAATAAAAGGGCACGATGGGGAACACACGCCGTGTCTGTTTAGTTCAGAAGCTGTCACCACGAGGGCTGCAAAGGGTTTAAGTGGCGGGCTGTCGGACAGAAGAGTTGCTGCATGGCTAGAACGCCAGAGAAGCTCGGCACGGGTGCGCTGCGTGTCTAGAACGCTCGGAGCGCTTTATAGGGTTAATCATGGCAAGCTCTGGGGTCTTAAAACATTGGAGCTCCTCCCGTCCGTTCTTTTTCCAAACCTTCTTTATCATAAGCAGGGGTGCGGTAGAAATGCTCCTATTCCAGCAAGCAAATGCCTCCAGTCCATAGCAGAGCAAAAAACACACAGACACACTTGGGCCAATTTTGCCTCACCAACCACTTAACCTGTCCTTGTATGGACAGTGGAAGGAAACTGGAGTATAAATAGTTTTAAGTTCTTGTTTCTTTATCTGTGTATTCTCGTGTCTTGAATAAACTGCCATCGGGGCATCTGCAATAATTCTTGAGACCCTTGCTCGTCCTTCTTTACAACAATTCGGCGGCTCCTTACAATTTAGTCTTCTTTCCGTTCCCTCTTTTATCTTGATTGCATCGTGCATCGCTGGAACGAGCGATTTTACAAGCAACGTTTATGCGCCTACTATGAATCTGACAATATGAGGAGCAAAATGATTGAAAAGATACGGTCCTGTAAATTGTCAGGTCTGCTGTGTGTGCCACCTTCCAGCAGTGGACTCTTGACTTGCGGCTTGCCCCTTCCGCTCTGTGCTGTCTTCTCTCTTGGAATCTGAGTGTATGAAAAACATTATAATGTCATTCCCGGTGATTTTATATATGGCTTTACCTAAGTGAAATCATGACATGAAGACTTGCCCTCCGGAGCAAGATTCATCCTGAGTGGCAGTTTTGAGGCTACACATAAGAGTTTTAATTTGTTTTCTGCACATAACAGTAAACCTGAGCTGGTTAAACTGCATTGCATTTGCTGTCTAAGATTTGGGAAAAAGCCACGGCCACATGAATATCAATGCTAAGTTCAGAGGGGCAAATCAACAAACCCAATAAAAAATACTGGAGAAATGAAAAAGGCAAATTGTGGGACAGAGCCAAACTGCGGTGAAAGAAACACACTGAAGGGCCACAACTGTCAATGATGACATTCTATCAAGCCTAATGAGTCGAGGTTATGATAATTAAAGGCCTGAGTGAGTAAACATAATTTGTTAAATCTCACAGTTTCTTCATGGAAGACTTTAACTCAAATCCTTAACATGATTAGGTAGTTCTGAGTTTTGATTTGTGTCAGCTTTAAATATTATTATCATACCTAATGAAAGACTGACTGATCATAAGTGTTACACTTTTCGGCAAGTTCTGTCGGCAATCAACATTCAGTAATTTTGGCAAGAAAGCGTGGAGATGAGTTTTCAAGGTCAAAAGTACGTGTTGGAGGAAATAATGGCCAGGAAGATGAACAGGGAGGTGGCACACAAAGCTGGTCTCCGATTACAATGTTATTTTGGAAGAATTAAGTGGCGTGGGCTGGCAAGCTTGTTAGACTAAATGGCCTGTTCTCATCTGAATTTTCTTAAAAGTACTAATGTTCTAAGAAATGGCTAAATCTCAGGAAAATGTTTGATCCTTTCTAAAACAACATGGATAAATGTACAGCAAACTCAGCTTAGTTCTTCTGAATTTTTTTCTAGTGTTCCATGATATACTCAATGCAATATTTTTATTTTGAAAAATCTGTCCTTTTGCAGTGTGTGACATTTTCTTTGTGCTTGGTGCCCATTGAGAAAAAACTGGGAATTTAGATAGATAGATAGATAGATAGATAGATAGATAGATAGATAGATAGATAGATAGATAGATAGATAGATAGATAGATAGATAGATAGATAGAGTGGTGTGAAAAACTATTTGCCCCCTTCCTGATTTCTTTTTCTTTTGCATGTTTGTCACACAAAATGTTTCTGATCATCAAACACATTTAACCATTAGTCAATTATAACACAAGTAAACACAAAATGCAGTTTTTTAAATGATGGTTTTTATTATTTAGGGAGAAAAAAAATCCAAACCTACATGGCCCTTTGTGAAAAAGTAATTGCCCCCTTGTTCAAAAATAACCTAACTGTGGTGTATCACACCTGAGTTCAATTTCCGTAGCCACCCCCAGGCCTGATTACTGCCACACCTGTTTAAATCAAGAAATCACTTACATAGGAGCTGCCTGACACAGAGAAGTAGACCAAAAGCACCTCAAAAGCTAGACATCATGCCAAGATCCAAAGAAATTCAGGAACAAATGAGAACAGAAGTAATTGAGATCTATCAGTCTGGTAAAGGTTATAAAGTCATTTCTAAAGCTTTGGGACTCCAGCGAACCACCGTGAGAGCCATTATACACAAATGGCTAAAACATGGAACAGTGGTGAACCTTCCCAGGAGTGGCCGGCCACCAAAATTACCCCAAGAGCGCAGAGATGACTCATCCGAGAGGTCACAAAAGACCCCAGGACAACGTCTAAAGAACTGCAGGCCTCACTTGCCTCAATTAAGGTCAGTGTTCACGACTCCACCATAAGAAAGAGACTGGGCAAAAACGGCCTGCATGGCAGATTTCCAAGATGCAAACCACTGTTAAGCAAAAAAAAACATTAGGGCTTGTCTCAATTTTGCTAAGAAACATCTCAATGATTGCCAAGACTTTTGGGAAAATACCTTGTGGACTGATGAGACAAAAGTTGAACTTTTTGGAAGGCAAATGTCCCGTTACATCTGGCGTAAAAGGAACACAGCATTTCAGAAAAGAACATCATACCAACAGTAAAATATGGTGGTGGTAGTGTGATGGTCTGGGGTTGTTTTGCTGCTTCAGGACCTGGAAGGCTTGCTGTGATAGATGGAACCATGAATTCTACTGTCTACCAAAAAATCCTGAAGGAGAATGTCCGGCCATCTGTTCGTCAACTCAAGCTGAAGCGATTTTGGGTGCTGCAACAGGACAATGACTCAAAACACACCAGCAAATCCACCTCTGAATGGCTGAAGAAAAACAAAATGAAGACTTTGGAGTGGCCTAGTCAAAGTCCTGACCTGAATCCAATTGAGATGCTATGGCATGACCTTAAAAAGGCGGTTCATGCTAGAAAACCCTCAAATAAAGCTGAATTACAAAAATTCTGCAAAGATGAGTGGGCCAAAATTCCTCCAGAGCGCTGTAAAAGACTCATTGCAAGTTATCGCAAACACTTGATTGCAGTTATTGCTGCTAAGTGTGGCCCAACCAGTTATTAGGTTCAGGGGGCAATTACTTTTTCACACAGGGCCATGTAGGTTTGGATTTTTTTCTCCTTAAATAATAAAAACCATCATTTAAAAACTGCATTTTGTGTTTACTTGTGTTATATTTGACTAATGGTTAAATGTGTTTGATGATCAGAAACATTTTGTGTGACAAACATGCAAAAGAATAAGAAATCAGGAAGGGGGCAAATAGTTTTTCACACCACTGTAGATAGATAGATAGATAGATAGATAGATAGATAGATAGATAGATAGATAGATAGATAGATAGATTGGCATCTAATTTTGTAATTTTAAATAACCTGTAAAGGTATTTTGTACAATGAATCAATTGTTTGATTGCAGGACTATACTGATATGGACTGATATAGTAATATGTTAGGAATGAAAGGATGCCACTTCATTTGATCGAAATGAAAATGATCAGCCTACAGAGGGCTGGATTCAAAGACACCACAAAAATCAAACTGATATAATGATGCGGCAGGCAGGCGAGTCCATTTTGCCAAATTTCATTGCAGCAAATCGTACTCAGTAATTTGTATGGCCTCCACGTGCTTGTATGCATGCCTGACAACTTTGGGGAGTGGGGGGGGTCATACTTCTAATGAGACGACAGATAGCGTCCTGGGGGGATCTCCTCCCAGATCTGGACCAGGGCATCACTGAGCTCCTGGACAGTCTGAGGCATCAGATGGACTGAAACATAATGTCCCACCCAGAGGTCTTCTATTGGATTGAGGTCAGGTGAGTGAGCATGGGGAGCAGTCAATGGCATCAATTCCTTCATCCTCCAGTTACTGCCTGCATACTCTCGCCACATGAGGCTGGGCATTGTCGTGTACCAGGAGGAACCAGCATAGGGTCTGACAGTGGGTGCAAGGGTTTCATCCCGATACCTAATGGCAGTCAAGGTGTCGTTGTGTAGCCTGTAGAGGTCTGTGCATCCCTCCATGGATATGCCTCTCCAGATATACCATCACTGACCCACCACCAAACCGGTCATGCTGAACGATGTTACAGGCAGCATAACGTTCTCCATGGCTTCTCCAGACCCTTTCACGTCTGTCACATGTGCTCAGGGTGTACCTGCTCTCATCTGTGAAAAGCACAGGGTGCCAGTGGTGGACCTGCCAATTCTGGTATTCAAAGGCAAATGCCAATCGAGCTCCATGGTACCAGGTGGGTAGTGAGCACAGGGCCCACTAGAGGACATTGGGCCCTCTGGCCACCCTCATGAAGTCTGTTTCGGATTGTTTGGTCAGATACATTCACACTTTTACCTGCTGGAGGTCATTTTGTTAGGCTCTGGCAGTGCTTATCCTGTTCCTCCTTGCCCAGAAAAGCAGATTTTGGTCCTGCTGATGGGTTAAGGACCTTCTACGAGGGGTCCTATCCAGCTCTCCTAGAGTAACTGCCTGTCTCTTGGAATCTCCTCCATGCCCTTGAGACTGTGCTGGGAGACATGGCAAACCTTCTGGCAATGGCACATATTGATGTGCCATCCTGGAGAAGCTGGACAACCTGTGCCACCAAACTCTGTAGGGTCCAGATATTGCCTCATGCTACCAGTAGTGACACTGACCGTAGCCAAATGGAAAACTAGTGAAAAAACAGGTGAAGGGGGGAAAATGTCAGTAGCATTCACTTGTAAAACCATTCCAGTTTTGGGGTCGTCTCATTGTTGCCCCTCTAGTGCCACTCATTAACACCAAACTAGCTGAATCTGATTAACAAGCCCCTTTGCTACTTAACTGACCAGATCAATATCCCAGAAGGATCATTGACTTGATGCTATGCTCTCATTAAAAAGTGTTCCTTTAATTTTTTGAGCAGTATATTGTAACAAATAGAAAACTCCCTCATGACCAAAAAGGAAGAAAACTGAAAAAGGCTGAAGATATCTGCTATGAATGTCATTTGGGTCTCTGTTTTGTTAAACAATTATATATATATGATCATTTATATGTACATATATATTGTAGATGAGATATCTTTATGTGTTAATGTTGTCTTTTGATGGATGTACAATGTGAAAGATTTCTTTCTTGCTTGATCTTAAGTTTCTGCAATTTGACATTATGACATTATTCAGTGGATCATTTCAACATTATTGGTGTTGGTAGTATAACACATTTTCAAATACAGTGTCTCTCCATTACTCCTTCACATAAAGTTTACTGAAGGTTGTCTCCTTCCTCGCCTGCCACTCTGGTCTTTCATCACTCCCCTCCATACAGCACCAATGATCTTTTCTTTGCTGTGTCCACTGCTTGTATATTCACTTTGCCAACTCCACCTCTCACCGCTCACTTGGGGTCAGAGGTAACACCATCTGCACTGACTTTCATCCACTCTGGAGATTCTTCCATCTTCTTTCAGGCCCTGTCCCTTCTCACAGAGTATCTTTTTCATGTCCATGTGGACCCATCCTTAAGCATTTTCCTTCCAGGTGCCATTGGTTAAGAGGGGTCTCACAGTAATGAGCTGTAAAGAATCACTGAAAGAATAAACTTCAGTGTGTTTGTTTTTGCTGCACTTCACAGTTCTACTCTTCTTTGTCTACAGATAACAACAGGATTAATTTCTCCACTTGTACAATATGGACAAGGTGAGCCCAACTGTCCATGGACATCAACAGGGGAAATATAACTGTGAAGAGGAGGTCTCAGAAGAAGCGTGCAATGTCAAGGATGAGAAATATCTGAGACGGAACTGGGGGCTCCTCTTAATGAATGGCATAGAAGTTGATGAAGAGTACTGCATATGGGGGTCTGATCATCCTGAAGAGGAAAGTGTCAGCATCAAAGAGGAGGAGGATTGTGATAGTGGACCTATAGACTTTACAGTAGATTGGGGTTTCCTTTTAACGAACTGCATAGATGTAGATAAGCAGCACAATAAAAGGGGGTCTGAACATCTTGAACATGAAAGTGTCTGCATAAAGGAGGAGAAGGAGGATTGTGATAGTGTACCTAAAAGCTTTACAGTGGACTCTGAGCCAGTGTCTTACATCAGTGATGTGCAGAAATATACACGTGAAGAGGGGGTCTCAGAAGAAGCGTGCATGGTCAAGGAGGAGACAAATCCCACAAGCCACTGGGGTCTCCAGTTAAAGAATGGTGCAGATGTTGATGAAGAGTACAGTAAATCGGGGTCTGAACATCTTGAATATGAAAGTGTCTGCATAAAGGAGGAGAAGGAGGATTGTGATAGTGTACCTAAAAGCTTTACAGTGGACTCTGAGCCAATGTCTTACATCAGTGATGTGCAGAAATATACACGTGAAGAGGGGGTCTCAGAAGCATGGTCAAGGAGGAGACAAATCCCACAAGCCACTGGGGTCTCCAGTTAAAGAATGGTGCAGATGTTGATGAAGAGTACAGTAAATCGGGGTCTGAACATCTTGAACATGAAAGTGTCTGCATAAAGGAGGAGAAGGAGGATTGTGATAGTGTACCTAAAAGCTTTACAGTGGACTCTGAGCCAATGTCTTACATCAGTGATGTGCAGAAATATACACGTGAAGAGGGGGTCTCAGAAGAAGCGTGCATGGTCAAGGAGGAGACAAATCCCACAAGCCACTGGGGTCTCCAGTTAAAGAATGGTGCAGATGTTGATGAAGAGTACAGTAAATCGGGGTCTGAACATCTTGAACATGAAAGTGTCTGCATAAAGGAGGAGAAGGAGGATTGTGATAGTGTACCTAAAAGCTTTACAGTGGACTCTGAGCCAATGTCTTACATCAGTGATGTGCAGAAATATACACGTGAAGAGGGGGTCTCAGAAGAAGTGTACATGGTCAAGGAGGAGACAAATCCCACAAGCCACTGGGGTCAGATGTTGATGAAGAGTACAGTTAAAGAATGGTGCAGATGTTGATGAAGAGTACAGTAAATCGGGGTCTGAACATCTTGAACATGAAAGTGTCTGCATAACGAAGGAGAAGAAGGATTGTGATAGTGTACCTAAAAGCTTTACAGTGGACTCCGAGCCAATGTCTTACATCAGTGATTTGCAGAAATATACACGTGAAGAGGGGGTCTCAGAAGAAGCGTGCATGGTCAAGGAGGAAACAAATCCCACAAGCCACTGGGGTCTCCAGTTAAAGAATGGCACAGATGTTGATGAAGAGCACAGTAAATGGGGGTCTGAACATCTTGAACATGAAAGTGTCTGCATAAAGGAGGAGAAGGAGGATTGTGATAGTGTACCTAAAAGCTTTACAGTGGACTCTGAGCCAATGTCTTACATCAGTGATGTGCAGAAATATACACGTGAAGAGGGGGTCTCAGAAGAAGCGTGCATGGTCAAGGAGGAGACAAATCCCACAAGCCACTGGGGTCTCCAGTTAAAGAATGGCACAGATGTTGATGAAGAGCACAGTAAATGGGGGTCTGAACATCTTGAACAGGCAAGTGTTTGCATAAAGGAGGAGGAGAAGGAGGATTGTTATAGTGGACCTACCTCTATAGGCTTTACAGTAGACTCTGAGCTAATGTCTTACATCAGCAATGAACAGGAAAACAAAACTGTCAGTGGCATAAAGGAAGAAGACCTCATATATGAGTCTGACTGGCAGGGTTTTTACCGACATGAAGAGCCTCCTGGATTGGGATTCACCCCCAGTAGACACTGCTCCATACAGCAACATTCTATAAATGTGAAGCTGGAATCTGTGATGAAGAAGACTACAAAAGCACCGGGTTCAAGTCCTTCAGGAGAAGGTAGGTGATGAAATTCAAGAATTAGCCTGAGGCTCTGGGCTGGTGGGATTCACCTGACATGAACAGCTTTTTCTTATCACTGAATTCAGAACTGCAGGCTTGTTTCAGTTTGTGCCAAACCTTTACACCCCTTAAACAGTAACATGACCGGCACTGAGCAGCATTAGGCCCTGTAAAGGAATGCATTTTACTAGAAGTGAAAACTCCATCCATTTCAGTAGTGAAATGCTGAGTTTTGCTACAAATTATATTTTCTAGCGCAGTTATATCCAACTGCAGGAGTGTCCATCTGTTCTGTTTATTTAGATGGGGTGCAATTATGTCACATCTAGGAATGTCAGATCAAATGTGACTATTCAAATATATTTCAAACGGATTGAAAAAAAAGGTATAATTTGAAGACGAAAGCAGACAATTGATTTCACATTCACTTTGGCATCCTGCTACTCCTGACACGTTAGGCAATGCAACACTATTTTACTGTTTATGCACATCAGTTTTTATAATTTTAAATGGCTGGTTTGTTATTTTTATTGGTAAAACTTCCTCCTCCTTCACAACGTAGTTTGGGACAGTTTGAGATCCTTGACTGTTTAATATAACTGAATACAATATAACTGTCGTACTTCTGATTTTAAGTTTCTTAATACAACACTTTAAAATCCTCACTTTTAAGAGCCTCTTCAGTGTCAGCAATGGATATTTAGCTACCTCAGCAAACCCACAATTAGTCTCCATTTTATGTGGCTGATTGCTCAATGCCTAAAAATATGGAGTATAACTAAAATATTGCAGTATTGATGCATCTGTGAAGTACATCAGAGTAGTCAGATTGTGCAGATCCTGACTGAGCACATTTGTAGTGCAGGATGCCAGTTGAATGTGGCAAGCAGAACCCACACAGCTTTGTCATAAGCGCTTCAGTGAAATATGAATAATTATGTAGTGAAGTGCGGTGTCAGCGCACGTGACTTGTGAGGATTTCCGCTCCTGCTTGTGGCTGATTGTATGGCTCGCTGCCCTAACAAGTGTTTAATGCTCAGCCATTCGTCAGTTACAGACTGAAGACAAGTCATCTTTGCAGATCCTTCCTGTCCATAGATGGTTCTTCTATTTAAATAATCATTACTCGAGTGCCACTAGGATTTTTTTCTGTTTATTTTTTCTGAGGCCAGTGCTGCCACCGTGACTGTAATAAGAATGTTGATGTTACACCCAGAATCATTAATCTGTGTCTCATTATTTTTAAATGTTTACTTATTTTTATTTTGAACATTCATACCTAATTTAAGGCTTGGTTTAACAGTCATAACAGTGGTTTTCTCACTGATTATCCCTGAGCCCACTTACCAAGGATAAAGCCTTCTCTGAAATGTCCGCACAGCCCCAAGGCCCACATACCCCTCTTACACACCTCTGTCTCTTTTTATTCAAGCATTTCTGAATACTTTTCACATAATCCTTGTTTATGTGTCAGCTCATGGTTTTCATAGACAAATCATAATGATTTTTTTAAGTTTCAATTAGATTTATGAGTGGAGACTGGCTCATAACTAAAACAATTCCCATTCTCCGTTTTACTTCTCTTATTCCATGGGAAATTTTTCCTTTACACTTAGGATTCCATTTTAATTCGAATGAACCCATCCTCGATAAAGTAAAAGTACTGATGGTTGATCTCACCTCTAAATGTTTGTCTTTCTTAGAAATGCACCTCTTGTTTCCATGTTTGTATTTCTGCAGCTTCACAAGACAATGGCAGCTTCCCCTCATCTTCATTGGCTCAGACGGCTCTTCAGTGCACGTCACAACATGCAACAAATGAAGAAAATTTAAAGAAACTTACATCTGGATCAGAGCATGAGACATCAGATTCTATGCACAATGATTCTCAACCGGTAATGAAACTAACGACACTAAGTGCCACCACCAGTCAATTCAACTCGGACTCAAACAGTGTCCACCATGAGCAGACAAAAAGGTTTAAAAGCAGCTCTCATTCCAGGGATGGAAATCAGAGTCAAACACAGCAGAAGCTGTACCAATGTTCTGAATGTGACAAGCAGTTCAGACACAAAAAAAGCCTTAACAGACACAGAATGATTCACAGTGCAGAGAAGCCATATTGCTGTTCTGAATGTGGAAAACAGTTCAGACACAAAAAAAGCCTTTACTATCACAGAATGATTCACAGTGGAGAGAAGCCATATGTTTGTTCTGAATGTGGAAAAAAGTTCACCAGCAGTAGCGCTCTCTGTTCCCACACAAGAATTCACACTGGAGAGAAGCCATATTGCTGTTCTGAATGTGGTAAACGATTTACACAAATGACCAATCTCTGCACCCACAAAAGGACTCACACTGGAGAGAAGCCATATGTTTGTTCTGAATGTGGAAAAAAGTTCACCAGCAGTAGCGCTCTCCGCTCCCACACAAGAATTCACACTGGAGAGAAGCCATATGTTTGTTCTGAATGTGGTAAACGATTTACACAAATGAGCCATCTCCACTCCCACACAAGAATTCACACTGGAGAGAAGCCATATTGCTGTTCTAAATGTGGCAAGCAGTTCAGACACAAAAAAAGCCTTAACAGACACAGAATGATTCACGGTGGAGAGAAGCCATATGTTTGTTCTGAATGTGGAAAAAAGTTCACCAGCAGTAACGCTCTCTGCTCCCACACAAGAATTCACACTGGAGAGAAGCCATATGTTTGTTCTGAATGTGGAAAATTGTTCACCAGCAGTAGCGCTCATCAAAATCACAAAAAACGTCATACTAAACTGAAGGGACAGTAGGGACAATACACACCCTACATCAAGTCCTGTCACCACATCTAAGAGAATAACAAATGTCACAGTGTAAATATCACTACATATCGCATGAATGAGTTTCACTCCTGTCTTGAAAGTAAGCAAAATAAGTAATTGCTGAGAAATTAACCCAGAGAAGTCCTGAATGAGTAAGCTGGAGGGTGAAGAATAAAAGGAGCAGAGGAAGAAATGAAACAAAACTCTTCAAACTACTCAAGTCTTGATGAGTGTCTCCATAAGGTGGGCTTCATTGTATGAGATCCATTTCACACCTCATCAAGGAAAAAGTGCTTTTATAATGTTAAACGGACCTAAAAAAAAGTCATTCATAGTGACCACACATCTCCAAGGATGAAAAGGTTCTGACCCCACATCTCAGCACTAGCATACGTGATAATGCAACATCTCTAGAAGAAGAGGAGAACACCTCCATTGTGATGAAAGTCTAAATGCATAGTGTTGCTGGTCACTCCACAGTTGATCTGGTCAGGCCACAAAAGCACACAAATTGAACAAGAAGTTAAGAGGACTGGACACAGTTGAATGTTCAGCTGAACGTTAAGAGAGGGTTGTGTTCTGCCACCTTTATGCAACAAATCCAGAGTTTCTAAATAAAGTATATGACAGGATAGCCTGTAAAAAAAGAATCCTGCAAAGTAATCTCAATTTCCAAAAGAAATTAGATATCTAATGCAAACATCCATCCATTATCCAACCTGCTCTATGCTAACTACAGGGTCATGGGGGTCTGCTGGAGCCAATCCCAGGGCACAAGGTAGGAAACAAACCTTGGGTGGGGCACCAACCCACTGCAGGGCACGCACACACAAGGGACAATTTAGGATCGCCAATGCACCTAGCCTGCATGTCTTTGGACTGTGGGAGGAAACTGGAGGAATCCCATAGACACAGGGAGAACATGCAAACTCCACGCAGGGAGGACCCAGGAAGCGAACCCGGGTCTCCTAACTGCAAGGCAGCAGCACTACCCACTGTGCCACCGTGCTGCCCCTAATGCAAACATCCATCCATCCATCCATCCATTTTCTAACCCGCTGAATCCGAATACAGGGTCACGGGGGTCTGCTGGAGCCAATCCCAGCCAACACAGGGCACAAGGCAGGAACCAATCCTGGGCAGGGTGCCAACCCACCACAGGACACACACAAACACACCCACACACCAAGCACACACTAGGGCCAATTTAGAATCGCCAATCCACCTAACCTGCATGTCTTTGGATTGTGGGAGGAAACCGGAGCGCCCGGAGGAAACCCACGCAGACACGGGGAGAACATGCAAACTCCACGCAGGGAGCAAACATCAAATGTCTAATTGGAATAATTAAAGAAAGAAAGCACTTTAGTCCAGAAATTAAAACATTTTCAAAGAAAAACAATATAAGAAATGAACTGGAAAAAATGGAATCCAGATGACTCGAGAATAAAACTTGGGAAGTTGAAATGGAGAGACTTCATATGGTGTGGGCAAAATCCTAACATGAAAGCATCAGCACCCAAACTAAATAAAAAAGAGGAAAACGGGCATATTTTAAACAAGTTCAGAAATAAACTCCAAAATATGAACAGACTCACTCCAAAGATGATTACACAAATGTAGAATGTCTTTAAAAGTATTTGATAATCAAATGAAGTGAATGCCAATAACAGAGAGAAGTTTTGGAGCAATTAAGTATGGAAGGAAGACTGAGGGTGACATCAAAAGCCAGTGTGCAACATAAACCTTCCAAGGACCATCAAAAACAATCGGCTCCAAGTGGTCAAGAAGCAGAAAGACCAAGAACAGAGAAATCTACAAGCGCTTAATAGAAAATCACTAACAAAAAAAAAAAAGACAAAACCCTAAGAATGACAGAAAAGATCCCATCAATTGAAGACAGAGAAAACCTCATTGACATTGACAAGTCCAGTCTTAAAAATAAAGGTGCCAAAGCGCTTCTTTAGAGCGATGCCTTTGGGAACCATTTTAGTTCCTAAAAGCAACATCCCCAAGAAGGTTTCAGACACATTCTTTATTTATTTATTTAGATCCATTTATTTAGGCCCGTACATATCCATGAACAGAAGATAACAGATTTATAAAATACCAGTGGGTTCCTGATTTTACAAGACCTCTTGCTATATGCAGTAACACAAGCTAAGTTCAGGTTTTCTCAGCCTTTTAGTACCCTGCCAGGTAGCCTACTAGAGTCAAGTCAAGTCAAGGGGCTTTATTGTCATCCCATCCATACACTGACACAAAATAACATTCAACAGGACCACAGCGGTGCAATTTATACATAAACACAGGGCAAGTGCAACACAGGTAAAGAACTATACCATACTCTATAATAGATAAGTAAATAAATATAAACAATTTGAAACAGATATTAATAAATAATCAATAAAAGTAACGCTAATAATAAAACCACAGTAGTGACAAATGTACTGCGTATAAATTTGCTACTTGGTGCACATCTGGGCAGATGGGCCACACAGAGTTCAGAGTCCAGATAGCCATGGGCAGAAGTTGCTGTAGTGCCTTGAAGAACTGGTTTGGATGCTACAGCAACATCTGCCAGACTTTTTAACCAAATATCATTTCATTCTTTGCGTATAAAGTTGGTTCTTTGTGATTTGAAAAACTTTCTAATATGTAGGAGAAATCTGAAATCTTAGGCTACCTAGCAGGACTGTAACAGATTAAGAAAACCTGAACATAGGCGGTGTTATTGTATGCAGTGGGAGTCCTTCTAAAATCAGGAACTGTTGGTATTTCACACATCTGTCACCATCTGTAACTCATCTAAATAAATAAGGGATTCTTCTGGAAGCTTCATGTGGATGGGTCTTTGTGGAACCCAAGATGGCTCCCCTATGGTGTCTCTCTGAAGAACCACTCTGACACCATTGTTTTTAAGAGTGTATGGAGAAACTGACTAAACTACAGAACTAAATGGATCAAACGAATAGAAGAGAAAATGGTGGCAGAGGTTTATACACAGAGAGAGACAATCAAGTTACCGGATTACTCCACTGAAGAAGGGGGGGGAAAAAACCTTGTTTGATAGCACCACAGACGTATCATGAGGTCAGCGAAGACCGAACAGCAGACTGTGAGGAGGAGTGGGTGGTCACTTGGGATAGGCCAAGGTGATGTTGGGGAACCAGGATGGTTTATAGAAGCTTTATTTTTTCTTGCCAAGTGAATTTATGTGAAATGCATTTTATCTAAAGTTGAATCAGTGACATTACATTATGTTCCTTAGACTTCTCAAATGTTAAAGACACTCCTGTGTGAGTAACGGCAGTGCTAAGCTCATTAGAGGCTGACCAAGTATGCTAAAAATCATTCATGGCATCCATGCACAGGTCCATCCTTGTAAAGGACCCTGACGTGAGTGGCCAGTCTTTCTGGTGAAGACCAACTAATCAGCAGGAGTGATTTTGGGGCACCGGTACGGTGTGCCAATGTTCTTTCACACATGAATGTACGGTATATTCTAGTAATTCTGAAGCGTGTTCTTGTATGTAATTTGCTGACAGACCTGCTTCTCATTGTTTCTGAACACTTCATTGTTTCAAGTGTTCATTCATAATTCATAATTGTACATTTACAATCAAACTGGGCAGTTCAAATGAGCTTTCTTTAATTCGGGTAATGCCATTAACTTCTAATTATGCAATGCACGAATTCAGACCTGTACTGTCCTTCGGCATTAATCGCTGCAGCCTCTTCCAGCTTCCTTAATATAAAACGCATTTTTTTTTAGTGTGTTATTATAAGGTTTGATCCACAGTTACTTTTAAATCAACTGCTCAAAGGGCTGCCACTGTCTCTGTTACGTGTTCTTTTATTTTATTTTATTTTATTTTTTGACAATTAAATAAAGTGTTAAACTTTTTTAAGCTGTTCATACTGCATATGATTCATTAAGTGTGTATGCAATGTGTGGAAATGAATGCAGTGAAGGTGCATTCAACACCAATTTAGAGAACCTGCATACAGAATACAGCTGATGAAGAATTGCTGAATTTATTTTCATACTAAATTTTGGCCTGCACACACATGGGCCGTTTCCTCCATCTTCATTGCTCGGTGGACTTTAGGTATTTTTGGCTTTTATGTACAATACAATACAATACAATACAATACAGTTTATTTTTGTATAGCCCAAAATCACACAGGAAGTGCCGCAATGGGCTTTAACAGGCCCTGCCTTTTGACAGCCCCCCAGCCTTGACTCTCTGAGAAGACAAGGAAAAACTCCCAATAAAACCTTGTAGGGAAAAATGGAAGAAACCTCGGGAAAGGCAGTTCAAAGAGAGACCCCTTTCCAGGTAGGTTGGGCGTGCAGTGGGTGTCAAAAGTAGGGGGTCAATACAATACAATACACAGAACAGAACAATTCCTTAATACAGCATAATAATAAAAATTTTAGAAGTACGGTTTAACAGTAGATGATATGACATAATTAGGTTTGGATATTTTTAGAGTCCTGGAGACCTCATCCATCTAGCTGCCTCCCCATTTGGCCATGCCACGGCTGAAACATTGCTCCGATGAAAGGACCCCACTTGTACAGTCCCTGACAAAAGTCTTGTCGCTTCTCTATTTTGTAGAAACTCCTGCTATTAACCTGACTTTGAATTAATCAACTGGTGTTAGAAATAGCTCATATGAAAAGCTAAAGCCCTCCCAAATGATGTTTAACGCACTAATATAAATTAGTTGCACTGTAAAAAGATTTATCATTTAATCAAGACAGAAAGGTCAAATTTGGGCAAGACAAAAGTTTTGTCGCCTATACAGAAAATGAACAACTTTACTGCAAATCTAAAAATATGTCAGCAAATTAAGTAGTGGGGCTGTGAGATCCAAATTTAATATCTTGTATGACTTCCATGAGCTTGAAGGACAGCATCCATGCGGTTTGGCAGGGATTCATACAATTTATTGATGAAGTCATCAAGAATAGCATGCCTCCCAGAGCTCATCAATATTCTTTGGTTTCGTCTTTCATCCTACCCCACATGTGTTCAATGATGTTCATGTCTGGTGACTGGGCTGGCCAATCCTGGAGCATCTTGATCTTCTTCGCTTTAAGGAACTTTGATGTCGAGATGGAAGTATGCGATGGAGCACCATCCTGCTGCAGAATTTGGCCTTTTTTATGGTTGTGAATATAAGAGGTAGCTAAGATTTCTTGGTATTTTAGACTATTGATGTTGCCTTCCACCCTGCAGATCCCTCACATACCCCCATACTGGATGTAATCCCAGACCATGATTTTGCCTCCACCAAACTTCACTGTTTTCTGGGTAAATCTCGGCTCCATGTGGGTTCCAGTAGGTGTCCTGCAATATTTGCGGTGACTGTGCTGTAATTCAACAGAAGATTCATCTGAAAAATCCACCTTCTACCACTTTTCCAGCGTCCATCCTTTTAGCAGGCTGTGGGCCTTGGCAAATGCCACACGGTTTTTCAATTGTCTTTTGTTTAGTGCTGGCTTATGGGCACTGATTCGATCATGGAGGCCATTTCGAGACAGAATCCGACAAACTGTTCTGGTTGACACAGGGACTTCAGGTGACCAGGTCTCGTGGAGCTCTGCTGCAGTGGAAAATAGGCTGGCCTTGGATTTTCGAGCCAACAAACGGTCCTCTCGAGCAGTTGTCTTGCGGGGTCTTCCTGACCTGGGCTTGTCAAAAACGTCTCCAGTCTCTTCAAATCTTTTTTTTATCCTCTGAACTTGACGCTGGGACACATTGAAGGTGTTTGCCACATCAGCAGTGGATTTGGTCTTCAGCCTCTTGATAATCAACACCTTAGTCTCAGGGTGAATCTTAGGCATGTTTGCAGAGGTCTCGTTGCAGTTGATGTGAAGGTCGAGTTTACTGGGCTTCTTTTTATACACGCCTGAGACCTAATTGATCCATTATTAGTCACAGGTGAAGCTCATATGACAAGGTGACAACACTTATGTCTTGCCAAAAATTGACTCAATGGGCTTTACCAAGCTGTGAATATTAGAATACTGTTTGTCAGTTTCGTTTTGCACTGAAACATTATTACAAAAGCTGATGGGATTGAAATGACCCATTTCTTGTAACAAAATCTTGATTAGAAATATATTTTAGCGGCACTTCAGGTCAATTTGTACACAAGCGACAAGACGTTTGTCAGGGACTGTATTGTCATCTGATATTACATATAGCCAAGATATTTTTACTTGATCCAGAGCAGGGCTTCCTAACCTGGGGTGCCCTCCCCACCTGGGTGTGTGACAAAAGGGAAGGCTGCGTTGTGACTCACCAGAATTGAGGGAGGTGTGTTGTACGACTTTATTGCAGTGTGTCACAAGAAGTTACAGGAGACCTAAAAAGGTTTGGAGCAGCCACCCATATATTATGCCCTGGCTGCAAAAGGGTGGACTTTTTAAGAGATGTCTCTGGTCCAGAGTCCAAAATTGAACTGAAGAGATGTGGTAAAGAAGGAGGCTTTAAAGGTCTGCCCCAGAAGTGATGTCATCATGGGCGTCAGAACCGGAAGGGACCCGTGTGGGATTTCCCGTGAATGGTCTGCAGAGGATTGAGAGAGAAAATCAGTGCACCACGTCCTCCCCTGGTCAAGCATGGAATCGTCAGGATTTGGACCCTTTAGCTGCCTCCCATGTCCACGTGTCTTTTACTGTGTCACCATTTGTTGGTCATTGATTAGTTTGTGCTCCAGTCCTATGATATGAAAAGAACTGAGCATGCAATTGTCACCTGTGAACGAACCACAGAAGTGTGTGGTCTCATGGGTTGCTTGCTGAGGGCGTTTTCCCCAGTGGGGACTGGGTGGTTTCTTGACCTTGAAATCCCTGCAGATTTTGTTTTATTCCTATTATTTTGAGTGTTTTTTATTTTGTTTTATTCTTTGTTACTTAGTATTCTATCCATCCATTATCCAACCCGCTATATCCTAACTACAAGGGTCACGGGGGTCTGCTGGAGCCAACACAGGGTGCAAGGCAGGAAACAAACCCCGGGCAGGGTGCCAGCCCACCACAGGGCACACACACACACACACACACTAGGGACAATTTAGAATCGCCAATACACCTAACCTGCATGTCTTTGGACTGTGGGAGGAAACCGGAGCACCCGGAGAAAACTCACACTGATACGAGGAGAACATGCAAACTCCACGCAGGGAGGCCCCGAGAAGTGAACCCAGTTCTCCTTACTGCAATGCAGCAGCGCTACCCACTGCGCCACCGTGCTGCTCTTACTTAGTATTGCCTAATCTTATTTTTGTTTCATATAAACTTTTCTTTCTTTATCTTTTAAAGCATTTTGAGCTACAGCATTCGTTTGAAAATGTGTTAAATGTTGTTGTTGGTTTTTTTTTTTAAGAGGATGGAATTTACACCTTGCAGTGACCCATAGAGAAGGGCGAGGTCAAGTATTGATTTCAGCGAGAGCCCTGATTGTGACATGTCACTGGTTTCGAGGTTTGATCGATATTTTTGTCAGGGGGGACTGAATTGGATGTAACACCTGCTGCTTACGCTCAGCCCATCTCTCCTGCTGGCGGTGCTGGCAGTAGCATAACAATCTAAACTGTGCGGCACATCTGTTTTTGAGCTGCAGTGCCGGTGTTATAGTGGGGGACAAAGCTCAGCGACTGCGTTTCATTGTTTATTGGCCCACCGACACCCATTGATTCACGGGGTTCTCCAATCCGCCAAACCCCTCGATCATTGATTGTATGTCAGTTCTACATGGTGCTTGACATTTTACAGGATACCCCAATGCTTGGATCAACTAAGCTTCAAGGGTGACACATTTACAAGATGATTGAGATTTATTAAAGTAAATAGCTCCATTTATATTTAAATTGAGTTAGAAGATGCATTTAAATGGTAAATACCTGGGAGTGCAGCTGGATGATAAACTGGACTGGACTGCCAATACTGATGCTCTGTGTAAGAGAGGACAGAGCTGACTATACTTCCTTAGAAGACTGGTGTCTTTCATCATCTGCAATAAGATGCTGCAAATGTTCTACCAGACGGTTGTGGTGAGCGCCCTCTTCTATGCGGTGGTGTGCTGGGGAGGCAGCATAAAAAAGAAGGACACCTCACGTCTGGGCAAACTGGTAACATCCGTGGCAGAGCGACGGGCACTGAGCAGGCTCTTGCCAATCATGGAGAATCCACTGCATCCACTGAACAGGATCATCTCCAGACAGAGGAGCAGCTTCAGCGACAGACTGCTGTCACCATCCTGCTCCACTGACAGACTGAGGAGACCCCACACTATGCGACTCTTCAATTCCACTCGGGGGGGTAAACGTTAACATTACACAAAGTTATTGTCTGTCTGTTATACCTTCATTGTTATCACTCTTTAATTAATATTGTTCTTTATCAGTATGCTGCTGCTGGAGTAAGTGAATTTCCCCTTGGGATTAATAAAGTATCTATCTATCTATCTATCTATCTATCTATCTATCATATAGTGCCTTTCAGTTCTATCTATCTATCTTATAGTGCCTATCTATCTATCTATCTATCATATAGTGCCTTTCAGTTCTATCTATCTATCTATCATATAGTGCCTTTCATATCTATCTATCTCTATCTATCTATTTATCCATCTATCTATCTGTCTATTTTTCTGAGCTCAGTTTGTTCACCCGCAGCACTAGATGTGGTTCACAAATTAGAAATTTGACTACTTCATCTTCAAATATGATATTTGTTTTGCAGGAGGTGCAAAGATAAATCAAACATTTTCAGAAAAATCTACAAGAACTTAATAGAAAGTCACCAACAAAAAAAAAAGTATCTAAAGACAATGCCTTTGAAGAACCGGGATTTTTAAGAATGTACAGCGCCACCATCTGAGTATTCAGTGCCTTTAAGTGTAAAGTACATCTGGCTGTGTCAATTAGTGTATGTACTGTTAAGAAGGATTGGGATTCTCATACACATCCAGTGCTTTATGTACATATCACCTATGAAAAGGTGACAAATATTCTCATTTTAAAAGTTTCAAATATCGACTAAAGCAGTTCACAATGCCTTGCCACACCCTGAATGTCTTTGAATCCTAAAGGCCATTACAAAGCTGCTCATCAGGGATATTGGCTTACATTTTCCTGAGTTTTATAGATCATATTCTGCATAGATTGATTTATTGAATTTCTTAAATGTCATAAGGTGTCAGTCACAGGTACAAAGTCTCTTAAATGTCTCTAATGTTTGCACTGTGCTTGTGTGTTTAGTTTAAAAGGACCGACACCTCTAAGTTTGCCGGACAGTTGGTGACTGCTGATGTATTGAGAGCAGCGTAAGGAGCGAGTGAAGCACAGGACTTTTGTTTCTCATTTAATACCACATTAAATTTTTTTAATGCTGATTTTACTCAAATGATGTTCTTCGATTATTAGGACCTCCTTTGTAAGTCACTCTTGATGTGCAAATAAATATAAACCCTGTGGTTGTGGGATCAAATCCCGCTGCTGGCACTGTGTGACCACAAGCAAGTGACTTGACCTGCCTGTGCGCCAATTGGGAAAACCAGAAAAAGAAAACGTAACCAATTGTATCATAAATGTTGTATAGCATGGGTATCGAACCCCTGGTCCTGGCGGGCTGCAGTGGCTGCAGGCTTTCATTCTAACCATCTTCTTCCATGGTAACCAGTTTTGGCTGCTAATTAATTCCTTTTGCCTTCGTTTTAATTAACTTGACTCAGGACCCTTAGTTGTCTCTTTTTCCTTAACTAGCAGCCAAGCAATAATGAGATACAAAACAAGCTGCCACATGACCATCTAACCTGTGCCCATCACACAATATCTGGAAATAAAGAAACGTGAAGGTCAGAAAAATCAGAAAAAGGAACAGTTTTGGAAATGTCTGCTGTGGCAGAATGAGAGCAGAAACAAGCCATAGAATTACAGTCATATGAAAAAGTTTGGGAACCCCTTTCAGCCTGCATAATAATTTAGTCTCCTTTCAACAAAAAAGATAACAGTGGTATGTCTTTCATTTACTGGGGTGTTTTCCGAACAAAGATAGATATATAGATAGATAGATAGATAGATAGATAGATAGATAGATAGATAGATAGATAGATAGATAGATAGATAGATAGATAGTGAAGCAGTATTTAGTTGTATGAAATTAAATCAAATGTGAAAAACTGGCTGTGCACAAATGTGGGTCCCCTTGTAATTTTGCTGATTTGAATGCCTATAACTGCTCAATACGGATTACTTGCAACACCAATTTGGTTGGATTAGCTCGGTAAGCCTTGAACTTCATAGACAGGTGTGTCCAATCATGAGATATAAAGGTATTTAAGGTGGTCAATTGCAAGTTGTGCTTCCCTTTGACTCTCCTCTGAAGAGTGACAGACAGCATGAGATCCTCAAAGCAACTCTCAAGAGATCTGAAAACAAAGATTCTTCAGTCTCATGGTTTAGAGGAAGGCTACAAAAAGCATCTGAGAGGTTTAAACTGTCAGTTTCAACTGTAAGGAATGTAATCAGGAAATGGAAGGCCACAGGCACAGTTGCTGTTAAACCCAGCAGGCCTGGCAGGCCAAGAAAAATCTAGGAGCAGCATATGCGCAGGATTGTGAGAATGGTTACAGACAACCCACAGATCACCTCCAAAGACCTGCAAGAACATCTTGCTGCAGCTGGTGTATCTGTACATCGTTCTACAATTCAGCGCAATTTGCACAAAGAACATCTGTATGGCAGGGTGATGAGAAAGAAGCCCTTTCTGCACTCACGGCACAAACAGAGTCGCTTGTTGTATGCAAATGCTCATTTAGACAAGCCAGATTCATTTTGGAACAAAGTGCTTTGGACTGATGAGACAAATATTGAGTTATTTGGTCATAACAAAAAGCACTTTGCATGGTGGAAGAAGAACACCACATTCCAAGTAAAACACCTGCTACCTCCTGTCAAATTTGGTGGAGGTTCCATCATGCTGTGGGGCTGTGTGGCCAGTTCAGGGACTGAGGCCCTTGTTAAAGTTGAGGGTCAGATGAATTCAACCCAATATCAACAAATTCTTCAGGATAATGTTCAAGCATCAGTCACAAAGTTGAAGTTACGCAGGGGTTGGATATTCCAACAAGACAATGACCCAAAACACAGTTCAAAATCTACAAAGGCATTCATGGAGAGGGTGAAGTACAATGTTCTGGAATGGCCGTCACAGTCCCCTGACTTGAATATCATCACAAATCTATGGGATGATTTAAAGCAGGCTGTCCATGCTCAGCAGCCATCAAATTGAACTGAACTGGAGAGATTTTGTATGAAAGAATGGTCAGAAATACCTCCATTCAGAATCCAGACACTCATCAAATGCTATAGGAGGTGTCTAGAGGCTGTTATATTTGGAAAAGGAGGCTCTACTAAGTATTGATGTCATATCTCTGTTGCGGTGCCCAAATTTATGCACCTGTCTAATTTTGTTATGATGCATATTGCATATTTTCTGTTAATCCAATAAACTTAATGTCACTGCTGAAATACTACTGTTTCCATAAGGCATGTCAAGTTGCTACTTTGAAAGCTCAGCCAATGATAAACAAAAATCCAAAGAATTAAGAGGGGTCCCCAAACTTTTTCATATGATTGTAAATAATGGGTTTAATTAACAGCAAGAATCAGCTTCTCATTAAGAGGTTGGTTGGTGTGAAATTGGTTGGAGTTTGAAATTCCCATTTAGCTGGTCAACTGTTAGCTCGTTTCACATCTCATTTCTATTTGGCTGTCATTTAATGAAGAAAGAAATCAATTCAGAGGACTGGATCCTTAAAAACAGGGCTATTAAAATGAAGGGAAAAGAAGTTAATTAGCAGTGAAAACTGGTCGCTGACTAGGAAATGGGTTAGAATGAAAACCTGCAGCCACTACGGCCCTCCAGGCCTGGAGTTCAACACCCCTGTTGTATAGTCACCTTAGTTAAAGGCAACAGCCAAATAAGTAAATGTAATGTAAATATGAATGTAATAAAGGCTCTACCGCTAGAGCAGAAGCGATATTAGCTCTGTTATTTCTGACAGATTACCTCTACTTTAATACTGCAGTTCATGACACCAGTGGTCTTACACAACGGAATTTGAGGCATGAATGGAAGCCTCAGTTACCAAATTCTCATTGGCATTGTTTGATGTGACCACAAGGGGGTGTCAGAGAGCCCCAAACCACAGACACAGCAATACAGCACACAATTTATGAATAAAGGATTTTATACCACAAGGCACTTCTCTTCTCCACAATAATACAAAATACACAATAATAACCAATTATTCCTCCTCCTTCCTTCCTTCCTCCAGTTGAGTGTTGCCCACTGCCTCCCGACTCTGATTCAGCTACATAAGTCAGCAGGGTCCCTTTTAAGTCAGACCCAGTTTCCAATGCCATGTCATGTCTTCCGGGGAGCACTTCCAGGATAATAAGGAAAGTAGGGAGGTCCTCCCCGAACAGCACCCTCTTACAGTACATAGGCTGCATTTCTGGATTCCATATCCCAAGCACCCCTGTGGGCATCCCAATTGCGTTCCCATGTGAAGACCACTGCCACTTAGCATATGGGGGGTGGAGGTGCTCCTGACTCCTACCTTTTGCTAGTA
The DNA here is from genome assembly GCF_016835505.1 of Polypterus senegalus. Classification (NCBI taxonomy): domain Eukaryota; kingdom Metazoa; phylum Chordata; class Cladistia; order Polypteriformes; family Polypteridae; genus Polypterus; species Polypterus senegalus. Next base: position 165,856,586 of record NC_053161.1, on the reverse strand, counting down.
CTTTCAATTAAATCTCTTTGCCACTCTTTCCCATAAAACTGAAATGGATGAGGCACCCGGGCATAGCTGCTGCCTGCAATGTCTCTCCATTCTTGGCCACAGTAGCTTGTAACTCCTTCAGAGTTCTCAAAGGTCTCTTGGTGGCCTCCCTCACCCATCATCTACAGTTTTTGTGGAGAACCTGCTTTAGCAGGTTTACAGCTGTGCCAAACTCTCTAGTTCTTCATGATTGATTGTACTGGATATTTAATCATTTTGTCTAAATCCCCTGACTTATGTTTTTCAATCCCTTTTTAATTTTTAACCTGGAGTCTTCTTTCTTCTTCATTGTGTAGATTATGCTATGATGCTGACTCACCAGATGTGGGACCTTCCAGATTCAGTTGGGGGGCATTTAAACAACAATCAATTGAAAGTACTGGCAGATGAATCCGCTGAACTAATTCTGGGACATCTAAAGCCAGTGGGCTGCACCAGTAATGATTTAGAGGTGTCATGTTAAAGGGGGTCGATATGTATGTGATAGACTATCCCCGTGTTTTATATTTGTTATTAATTTAGAACATTTCACATACTTGTACCTTACAAACTCTTACTGATGATCAGTGTCAAGGAAGCCAAATTAACTTCACTGTGATTCAGTGTTGTATATCAATAAAATGTGAAAACTGCTAAAGCGGAGAATACTTTGTGTCTGTTCTGGGCATCCATCACCCCCACTGACCTCATTGGCACGCCCAAACAACCTCCTCAGCAAACACGTCCACCGCACCAACATCGGGAAAGTCTTTGCATGCCTTGTTGACTTCAATGCTTTTCATTCCATGTGGGACCCCAGACTGCTGCTGCGACTATTGGATAGTGGCACTGGAGGGGAGACCTCTGATGGCTTCAAAAGCATGGGCCAGGAACACCAGAGACAAGAGAAGAGCTTGAGTTTTGCTTTGCGCCCTCCCCCACCATAACCTATCATCTGTGGTGGTGGAGAAAAAGCTTTAGATTCGTTAAAAATTTCGATTTCCGGTTTTCGACTGGCCTCGACATTTTAGGGTCCCCTGATACAGAAAACATTGATGTCTCGATGATGGGTGTGTGTTTGTGTGTCAGCGTGTCACAGTTTCTTGAGAATGGTCTAGAGGTAAAACGGGTGGGCAGAAAAATACCAAACTCGAAATGCAAGACTGTTATGAGATGACGATGTGCGGATTAGTTTTTGAGCCATGAGAAAGAGGCACTCCAGTGGAACCGTCAAATACTGTAATTATACAATTAATTATGAATTCTTCTCATCAATTGCTATCGTAATGACCTACTTTCTGATCAGAAAGATCAGCATCAGAGTGCTAAATAATTACTGAAATGTTAGAGAAGAATTTGGGTAACTTGGTTCCTAGGGTGACGCTGACATCTGAATTTTTTCTATGAGGGCCATGGAGTCAGACAGGATTGCAGCCTGCGCCCCCCAATCTTTATATCACTGAGCTACCCTTAGCACTGGAGCAGACCCCTAGACCTCACAAATCAAATCTGATGTATGCTGCTGATCTCCTTCTGATCTCTCCAACAAAGCTTGGATATGCTTTAGCAATGGGGCTGAGGCGGCATACTGGCTGTGAACATGGACAAAACCAAAATGGTGGTCTTCCAGAAGAAGAGCCAAAACTCAGTATCAGAAATGCCAGTTCATCCTGAACGGTACCCCAATTGAACGAACATCCACAGATCTGGGGCAGACCATCAGTGTTTCAGGGAGCTTCCTATCTGCCATTGAAGCCCTCCGATAAAAATCATTAAGAGCTTTCTATGCCATCAAGAAGAAGCACTGTCACCTAAACCCACCAGGATCGGGGTGCAGATTTTTGATGCTGTCATCTCATCAATTCTCCTGCATGTCGGTGAGGTTCATGCCAGAAAATGCTAGAAAAGAGAGCAACACACCAGAACTTGTCACTGCAGGGGTGTCACTAGCAACCGCTGAGGGCCTGAATGGGACCACATCCCCCGTTACTTACAATATAAAAGAGAAACGTGAGATGAATATGAAGTCAGTTGCCATCACCAGTAACAGGGGAAAGAGTGTGGGCATCAGCTTCAGGGAAACTGCAGATGAAAAAAATACAAGATGCTACGTACGTCACTCAGTGGCAAAAAAAGATGCAGCCACAAAACTGGAATGCATCTACACCTTGGCACCATACCTGGTCACAATAAAAGACCCCAAGGAAAGAAAGATACTGAACCAACACAGATGGAGTTGTGACAGTCTGGCAGTAGAAAAAGTCCATTGTCATCAAACATGGAGACCCAGGTAGGAGATACAGTGTGAGTAGTGGGGCTTAGGAGAGATGAGAACATTAGAGCAGTCTAGATGAGAACAGGCAGTTCAGACCAACAAAGCTCGCCAGTTCTATAAACTTAATTCTTCTGAAATAACATCAAGTTGACTCTTGAAAATCCGTAAAGTCTTACTGTCTACCACACTACTTGGTCGCTTATTCCAAGTGTCTACTGCTCTTTGTGTAAAAAAAAACTTCCTAATGTTTGTTTGAAATTTACCTTTAACAAGTTTCCAACTGTGTCCCCGTGTTCTTGATGAACTCATTTTAAAATACAAGTCTCGATCCACTGTACTGATTCCCTTCATAATTTTAAACACTTCAGTCATGTCACATCTTAATCTTCTTTTATAAAGGCTCAGCTCTTTTAACCTTTCTTCATAATTCATTCCCTGTAGCCCTGGAATTAGCCTAGTCGCTCTTCTCTGGACCTTTTGTAGCGCTGCTATGTTCTTTTTGTAGCCTGGAGACCAAAACTGCACCCAGTACTCCAGATGAGGCCTCACCAGTGTGTTATAAAGCTTGAGCAGAACCTCCTGTGACTTGTACTCCACACATCAAGGCGCTATATAACCTGACATTCTGTTAGCCTTCTTAATGGCTTCTGAAAACTGTCGAGAAGTTGATAGCTTAGAGTCCACTATGACTCCTAAATCCTTCTCATAAGGTGTACTCTCGATTTTCCAACCGCCCATTGTGTATTCAAACCTAATATTTTTACTTCCTATGTGTAAAATTTTACATTTACTGACATTAAATCTCATCTGCCACAAATCTACCCAAGCCTGTATGCTATCCAAGTCCTTCTGTAATGATATAACGGATTCCAAATGATCTGCTAATCCACTTATCTTGGTATCATCTGCAAATTTAACCAGCTTGTTACTTATATTCCTATCTAAATCATTTATATATATTAAAAATAGCAGCGGCCCTAGCACTGACCCCTGTGGAACACCACTCTTAACATCGGCCAGTTCTGATGAGGTTCCTCGCACCATCACCCTCTGCTTCCTGTGTCTGAACCAATTCTGCACCCATCTAAAAACATCACCCTAAACTCCCACTTCTTTTAACTTGATGCCCAACCTCTCATGTGGCACCTTATCAAATGCTTTCTGAAAGTCCAGATAAATAATAACATAAGCTCCGCTTTGATCGTATCCTTTTGTTGCCTCCTCATAGAATTCCAGCATGTTAGTAAAACACGACCTCCCTCTTCTCAACCCACGCTGATTGTTCAGTTAAACTCCTGTCCTTGCCATGTGCTGCTCAATCTTACCTTTAATAATTCCTTCCATTAATTTTCCAGTAATGCACGTTTAGCTTACTGGCCTATAGCTGCTTGGATCTGCCTGGTCCCCCTTTTTATATAATAGGATAATATTTTCCAGATAGAGGATGAACAGCAGCACCCCAAATACAGGGGCAGTGAAGGACCCCAGCCTCACCACACCATGAGAAGTGAGCCCAGAGTCCACAACACTGGATGATAAAATATGAGATGAGAGGGGAGGACCAGACAGCAGGGAGAGCAGCCAGATACAGAGTGGGCAGAAGAAACAGAATGGGTGCAAATTACATGGATAGTCCATGTATGCGTTTATTTATATATATATATATATATATATATATATATATATATATATATATATATATATATATATATATACACATACACATATACATATACACACTTATTTGTAATTGATTGATATGCTAAAGTAAATCGTCTATATAGAAGGGTGTCATGGTGCTTCCTTGCAGCAAGGAGACTGAGTCTGTATGGGTTTCTACCTGGTGGTCTGCTCTTCTCCCACAGTTGAGGCCATGTCACAATAGACAACTTTGCCAGCAATTTTCTTTTTTTTTATTTTATTGATTTTATTGTAATCATTTCATACGTATAGATACATTTTTACAAAAAATAGGATTGGAAACAAATCAACCCCCACCCTTGAGAACGAGAGCATGGCCAACGGAGTAACACTTAAAGCTAGTAAAAAATAAATAAATTGATGAGTTTAATAACCGGATAAAGACAAATGGAGAAGAAACAGAAACGGGAAGAGAATCTGCTTCCTCAGTGCTTTAAAAGTTTATTCTAAAATATTATTGATTAGATCCTGCCAGGTTTTGAAAAAGTTCTGCACAGATCCTTGCCAGCAATTTTCAGTCATAGCCTTCATTACACAATTTCAGAGAGTCGGAGGTGGTCGACGGTGCGCTCACATGACTGCCAGATGTCCGGTGTGACATACCCCATCACTCACTCCAACTAGTCCACGACTTACCCCATTATATACAGCGTTGGGCTCTGTGTGATTGAGAGCTGACAACCAATGAATGATCATCCAGATGTACAATGCGATAATGTCTATGGTGAGGAATAAGCAAAATATGTGTTTTGGATCTTTTAAACAGAAGAGAAGTTCATCTTGGTGATGTCTTATGTTTTAATCCTGACATCCCCAATGACTAGAAGTCATGTAATGTAACATCAGCATATAGGTGAAACAGTGTTGTTAAACTGGCCCTAATATACAGTATGTTCATCCTCTAATGGACCGGTGCCCTGTCCAAGTGTTGTTCTTGACTTGCACACAGGTTGCGTTTCTGGATAGGCTCAACCAGCCGTGTAACCACACTCTGGAATAAATGAATTTAGTAAATGGAGCAATATACAGCATAAATGTATATAGAGATGCTTTCTTTAAATGTATTCAATTATTGTTCTCCTCTGTACTTCTCTTTATCTTTTTGTCATTGTAGCCTAGTAAAGCTGCGGTGAATCTTTGAGAGAGAGAGAGAGAGAGAGAGAGAGAAAGGGCTGGGCTGTCAGAAGGGGCGGAGCCTGAGAGGCCGAGCAGAGGGATTCTGTTTATTCGTGCGGGAGTCACAAAGCGTAAAGCTCTTGGAGAGCAGCGCTGATTAGAAGTGCTTCGTTGTTTAAATCCATAAACCTGGATATGTGACCACGGGAAGAGTAAAAAGAAAATACACCAACATATCTGAATATTTTAAACTATTTAAACAGACAATTAAAATGACGTATAGAGAAAAATTAAGATACATTTTGCATAGATTTATTCATATATAAAGAAACAGCAATGATGCTTTATATAGATTCATAAGCATCAACTAGACAAGAATATAGTATAGACGCACTGATAAGCCGTGTCCTAATTATTAGTTTAATATATTATTATTAGTTTAATACGCTACGAAAACCAGAACCAAAGTAGGGTACAAGTGATGGTTGGGGATGTTTTCTGCGCAGAGCAAGAAGGCATTCGGATTAATAACGAAACGAAATTATAAATTAGTTGTTTATCTTCCTAGAAATTGTCGGTGTAATGTTTGTTTATTTTTGTCATTGCCTCATAAATTTCAACTGCTGTGTCTGTTGTAGAAGGACAATCTGAACATTATTTTTCAAGCATTTGTGGTTAAAAATCAGTGAATTTGACTTTTTTGTACATGAGTGATATTTTTTCCGAACCCTGCTGCTTACACACGAATTGTACTGAGCCTTTTGGCCAATAATGCCGCCCCCAGCTACGCCACTGAATCGGGAAAGTCGTTATCTCTATCCGATGATACGTGATCGTGGACAGTGCATTGAGAAAGTAAACGCGTTGTCAGGCCCCTTCTGCAGCCAGGTACTCGTGACTGTTTCTGCTTACTTTTTGGTCTCTAACTTCTGCGTAACGTTTCGAGAAAGCAATCGGAGCCTGCCTCTTCGCTCTTTGAGCTTACGCACGCTCCGTTGCCACCGGTAATTCGCACGCGCAGGCGCTCGCACTCCTTTGGTTGCTCTCTCACCATCATTTAGTTTGAAGTCTGTTCGCTTCGTTGTACCGGGGTGCTTTGTCCTCGAATACGTTAGTAACGTTTGTGAAAAGGGTGTAACAATAAATAGAAAGATCACATAAAATATTCAGTTTTATCATCGCTCAGTTCTTTGCAGCCGTTTTGCAATTTGATTTAGTGCAGAGGCTAAAAGTAGTGCTGGATTAAACATTTAAGCAAAGTAAGCACATGCTTTAGGGCATCAAGGGTTAAAGGAGGCACCATAAAATTTTTTCATGGCCGAATTTATCACATAAATTATTAAATAGATTAAATTTATAACCATTTTCTAAATTTAATGAGAAATTAATAATGTCTCCCTGTACCTCCCTATGCCGTCACGGTTCATAGATGGCACCTTACACAGTGCGTTCTGCATACTGGTGCCATCTACGATGGGGAATTCCCGTTTCATGGTGATTCCCTTAAACGCCATGTTATGTCAAAATATTGTGAAAATAATTCGATTCAAAACAATGTTTTTATATTTTTAAATAATAGCTAATAGTTGATTAAAAATTATCACGAAATTGTTGTGTTTCGTGAATTATCTGTTATTTAACTTAAAATAAATTTCTAGTGCATAGAAAGCGTTATTTTCTGTTTTAAGCAAAAACAAAAAATCGTCCCAGTTTTGAAAGTGAAAATTGTACAGCCGATTACTATTGGATAAAATTGCTCTTTTTTTTTTACTAATAAAGATTAACACAATTTTCACAAAATATTCTTTAAATCTTGTACTAAGAATATGTGTAAATAGATTTGCTAAATTTACACGAAAGCCATAAATAAATTAAATAATCAAAATGTTAAATCTACGGTTTTCATGTTAAAATGAAAACCGCACATTTAAAAAAATAACCTTCAAAATCAACCCCAAACATTAAAATTTGTAAAATTTTGGATGCCATTTTCTCTTCAAGTAATGATAAAAACACAATCGGATCTTTATCGAAAAGCAGTAATTTTGGGGATAAAGTCAATTTCTACAGGTTTTGGCAGGAGATTGGATCATTTGTAGCCCTTAGAATAATGGCAGATAAAACTAATATTTGTAGCCATTTAACTTAAAAGGCTAAAAATATTAATTTTATCTGTCATGTAAAAAATGGCATGTAAAAGTCATGCAGAACTTTATAAAATAATTTTAAAAGACAATATTGAGTGTGCTTTTCCAAATGTAGACATTGTCTTTTGTATATTTTTAACATTAATAGTCACAAACTGCTCAGCTGAGCACTCATTTTCTCGGTTGAAATATATTAAAAATCCCCTCAGAACAACTACTCATCAAGGCAGGCTGGATGCCTTATCTCTATTATGTATAGAAGCAGATGTGTTACGTAAGATTGATTATGAAGATCTAATCAAAGAGTTTGCAAGGAAAAAAAGTAGGAGAAAATTATTAAGATAAAAAAATCAAACATACAAAAATAAATATTTTTTTTATGTTTTGTTTAATTTCGAATTTTCGATAATAAAATTTTATTTTCTAGTTTGTTAATTTTTTAATATTTTGAATTACTAGTGTAAGGGGGCACCAAAATTACTTAGTGCATCTAAGGGTCTTAATCCGGCCCTGGCTAAAAGACACGTCACATGCTCATTTTGCCTGGACTGGGGTCGAGGTGGTCAAGTCAAGTCAAGTTGGGGAGCATGCACTGGTACAATGTGTTGTCGCACCCACTACACGACGAAACAACTCGGGATCCCGGTTTGCAACCCCCCATGCAGACACATAGTCCAGTCCCACCTTCCAGAAATGACCCTCTATCTGCCGCAGCCAGGTGTTATGTGGGCGAACCCTTGGCCTGGTCCAGCCACTCAGGTCCCCAACAATGAGGATCTTACGATCTGGATCAACCTCAGGGAAACGCTCCACATGGCCGTAGTGCCGTAACTGACGCTCCCTCACAATGCAGGTAATGTGCCTCATTCGGGACTCCATGAGCAACACAAAGTCAAACCAACGGTACCCAATGATTTTCTGGAGAGACACAGTACCAAAGGAGTCTAGTCTTCGTCTCAGGTCTCTGGATAGTGTCCATGTCTCGCAATCATATAGCAAGACAGGAAGCACCAGGACTCTAAAGACTTGGACCTTCATCCTTTTGCATAGATATTGAGAGCGCAACACACCCCTTTCCAAAAATTCCATTTCGAGATTTTGATGAACCTCAACATTTTAGGAAAATGGAGCAAGACCATGTGCTTAGGGTCATTGTTTTGCTGAAAGATGAACTGTTGTCCAAGTCTGAGGTCAAGAGCTCTCTGGAGCAGGTTTTCATCCAGGATGTCTCTGTACATTGCTGCAGTCATCTTTCCCTTTATCCTGACTAGTCTCAAAGTTCCTGCCACTGTGACGTGATGCCTGACATTCACACCAAAGAGTTCAATCTTTGTCTCATCAGACCGTCTGGCCACTCTACCATACAGGCCTGATGGGTGGATTGCTGCAGAGATGGTTGTCCTTCTGGAAGGTTCTCCTCTCTCCACAGAGGTCCTCTGGAGCTCTGACAGAGTGACCATCAGGTTCTTGGTCACCTCCCTGACTAAGGCCCTTCTCCCTCAGTCGCTCAATTTAGATGGCCGGCCAGCTCTAGGAAGAGTCCTGGGGCCTCATGTATAAACAGTGCGTACGCACAGAAATGTTGCGTAAGAACTTTTCCACGTTCAAATCGCGATGTATAAAACCTACACTTGGCGTAAAGCCACGCACTTTTCCACGGTACCTCATGCCTTGTCGTACGCAAGTTCTCCGCTCGGTTTTGCAGACTGGTGGCACCCAGCGTCAAAGCAGTGCTACTATTCCTGTGTGGTTACTTCTTATTTTCCTGACGCGGCTTTATAAATACACTGAAACTAACCGCATATTGTTTATTATTGTAACGCATCTGATTGTAATTAACTTGTAACAATATAATGGTAGAGGGAACAGCCATAGTATTCCAAATACCATAACTGCTTTAGCGTTGTTACTCTCACTGCACCTTCTTCTTCTTTCAGCTCCTCCCGTTAGGAGTTGCCACAGCGGATCATCTTTTTCCATATTACTCTCACTGCACGACTGAGTATTTATATCACTGTATCTGAGTGTGAATCACAGCAGCAGCTGATCGGAAAGAGAATTATCGGTATACGGCATTAAGCACACGCTGTCTCAGCCACTGCAAAACGTTTTAAAGCCTTTCCTGTACAGACCTCGCGGTTCAGAAACAGTTTAATCCCAAGAACTTTAAATGCACTCAATCAATTGCACCTTGTAGAACGGTTTGTACTTATAAGTACAATCACCCCACTGTAAACTTGAACTATAGTTATAATATCGCACAACCTGAGCCACTTTATAAAGCGCGTATTTAAATATGATGACGATATCATTTTAAGGTGAAATGCAGCAAAATATGTTTATTAAATTATACACATAAAACTTTAACTTCATTTAAATAATCTATATTCTTCACTGGGAGTGTCGTGAAGGATAGAATAATTAAACATGTACTATGAAGATATTTCAATGCTCTTTAAACGTTTTGAAGAATCGGCGCTAAGATTACAGATGGCTTAACGTCTATTACAGAGCTGATTGTGTGGCGATCGGTTACTTGGGGAAAGAAAAGCAAGGACTGCAGGGGCGGCTACGCCAATATATATCTATACTAATAAAAGGCAAAGCCCTCACTCACTCACTCACTGACTCATCACTAATTCTCCAACTTCCCGTGGGGGTGGAAGGATGAAATTTGGCAGGTTCATTCCTTACAGCTTCCTTACAAAAGTTGGGCAGGTTTTATATCGAAATTCTACGCGTAATGGTCATAACTGGAAGCAGTTTTTCTCCATTTACTGTAATGGAGATGAGCTTCAACGCCGTGGGGGCGGAGTTTCATGTGACATCATCACGCCTCCCACGTAATCACGCAGTACATAGAAAACCAGGAAGACCTCAAAAAGCGCTGAAGAAAACATGCATTATATAATTGAGAAGGCAGCTAAACAATAAGAAGCGAAGCGAAAGTGACATATACAACCATATTCATGAGTTCTGCTACTGAAACAAAGCACGATGTAAACCTACACTTTAAATTAAGTTCATAGACAGGCTGCCGCTGGCGCTTGTAATTTAGTGCCTGCCCATATAAGGCCATCCGTCAGCGGCAATCCAATAGCAAACTCCACTAAATATTCACGGGTGAAGGACTGTGCTTATGGAGAGGAAGATGAGATGGTCAGGGTGGTGTTTGACACAAACTCAGCGAAACTGCGAGAGAAAGTTTTAAGTGCCAGGACTAAGGTAACATTAAATACAGCCATGGACATAGCACGAGATGGCACCAGCACAGCTGGGAACCTTCGATGCATGTACACCGAGTGGCTCACGGAACTGACGCAGTGCACAGATAAAAGCAACAGTTCCAAAGAGGCTGAACAAAACCGAATTACACAATTGAAAAGGCAGCAAAAATATGAAGCGCCTGATAAGCATATTCATAAATCCAGCTACTGCGGAAACAAAGCACACGTGGAAAAAGTCAATGTCCCGCTAAAGGAAGACAGTGTAAAAACCCGTGCATGCAGTGTGTCAGGTCTCAGATAAAGAAGAAGACGAGCTGTTTATTGATGCAGTAAGAAACGAATCGATGAATGAAACCTGTCATCTTTACAACGATTGACAAACACGGAATGTAACTTGAACACAACACATCCTACAAATACGAACCTGATTGAAAGAAATAATGATAATCAAATCCTTGATGACAGCAACACTCAGTAACACTCACAAAACAAATACTGTATATTGACAGTCATGTTACGCTATTTTTAAAATGTTCCCTTTTTTTTCTAGCTTTTTAACACACTACTTCTCGCTGCGATACGGGTATATATATATATATATGTATATATATATCCGATCTACATACTGAATAATGGATACTTTATTCGCCATCAATGATTGTTTTGGTAAAGCCATACTCAGTGTATTCATTAGATGAACGGTAAAAAGTAAGAGCGAGGGAGGATGACTTATTGAGGCATGCAGGCTGTAGTGCGCCAACTCTATCTGAATTGCGCGATCACATTTGAAAAATATATCTTTTCAAGTTCTATTTAGTCCATATGTGTCAAACTCAAGGGTCGGGCCACATCCGCCCGGCGTAATTATATCCGCCCGAGATCATTTTATATACTGTATTATTGTTATTAATGGCCCGGTATATGAAGCGCTGGTAACACAATAAACTACAGATCCCATAATGCAGCGCTTCAGCTGCCTTGCGAACACTTACGCGTTAATCAAGTCTACCTTATGATGCTGCAAGTTATTGCGAAGCTAGCTCACACGATGCTGAAGAGAAAAGTTGATTCTGAAAATAGAGCCTTTAAAACCGATGGGAGGCTGAGTATATGTTTACTGAACCCGTGTGTCTCATTTGTGGAGCTAATGTGGCTGTAATTACAGAATTTAATCTAAGACGGCACTATGAGACAAAACATCAGGGTAACCTGAATGCAATGCAGAAGATACAGAAAGCAGAATAATTAAATAAGAATCTGACACTTCAGCGGACGCTTTAACCCGTGCACAATCACAAAGTGATTTCAAGTGAAGCTGCTTTTATGGGAGACACAAATGCACCAGTGCACTTGCCCCACTTTCCCTGTTGCCAAGTAATGTTAAACCAAGTCGTCACTACGGTGTTCCCAAACACGCACTTTGCTGATAAACTGAGCGCACTGAGTTTGCACGGCGCTTTGGTGACTTTGAAGAACAAAAAGTCCGTCTACATGCGGCTCGAACCTTGTGCATGTTTGGTAGCACATATCTGTGTGAGAAGCTCTTCTCAGTGATAAAGACTAACAAAACAGCACACAGGAGTCGCCTCACTGATGAGCACCTGCAATCCATCCTGAGAATCTCCACAACACAGAACCTCACACCAAACAGAAACGAACCTGTGGCCAAAAAAAGATGCCAGGCGTCCAGCTCTAAAATGACATATGAGCAAAGACAACTGAATGATTTGATTTGTTATTGCTGAAAGGAACACATTTTATTTATATTTCCAGGTTTTGTTATGCAGCATGTTCATATTTGAATTTGTATAATTTTGACAGGATATATTTTTATGGAGAGCAAAATCTTTTGGGATATTTAAAATCTAAGTTTATTTTTTATATAAAATTACATAAGAGTAAAGAAATTTGAATGTTTGTTCTTTTAACGTTTACTTTATTTCTAACTTGTATAATTTAGACAGGATAAATTTTTATGGAGAGCAAAATATTATAAGTTGTTTAAGGTTTGAGTTGATTTATTCACAAATAATATTCCTGTCTGTTTTACCATTCCTACCAAAGATATTTCTGTCGACTAAATAAAAATTCCTTCTATTTAAAATTTAAATAGAACTTGAACAAATACGATAGTTCATAATATCCACGCAGACTTGCACGTAAGAGCGGAGTCATCCGTTTTAACAAACAGCGTATTGCACTGATACTGAAATAGCTGTGTGTGTATATATGTAGATATGTATGTATATGTATATATATGTTTATATATGTGTGTGTGTATGTATATATATATATATATATGTATGTATATATGTATAGATATGTGTATATATATGTTTATGTGTGTGTAATATATATATATATATATATATATATATATATATATATATATATATATATATATATATATATATGACAACAACACTCATCACTCACAACAGTGACAAAACAATTACATTGACAATCATGTTACGTTATTTTCAAAATGTTTCCTTTTCTTTTTCATTGCTTCTTTAACACACTACTTCTCCGCTATGGCAGCTGGTATTCTGCTAGTTGAATATAAAACAGAAAGAGAAAATAACAACACAGCTAAAAACGCAGCGACAAATTTCGGCAAAAGTTAAATGCTTGTGTCATGAGCACGAGGCGGCTATGCAGTGTCCGCAACGGACGTGGCCATCCACCATGCATAAGTTACCATATTGACATTGGACTTTCTCTATTGGACATAGAGCCGCCCATGAGTACTGCTGAAATAAATAATTTCATCGAAGGTCGCACACAATCACTGTGCCGTGAAACCCATGTTTAATATCGTGCTTTAACTATCATCATAAAAATGACATCACGTATACATCTCAGTATTTTAGTTATTCAGAGAGCTGTAATATCACGAATGTAATGGACTCTGTGTCCAGTTGGTGGAAGAGAGCCGGTTTAAGAAGCAAGTAGTGATTCACACACATAGATCACATACGAGTAGAAGATCAAATACAAAACAAAGCATTTAACGTGCTACTTTAATTACGATGTGATTTGAGAAACTAGTAAATTAAACGATTTTAAGATGAAGTTTATGATGTTCTACTTTAATGACAAAATAAACTACGTGATTAAAGTGGAAATGTCGAGATTGAAGTTGACATTTCGTGCTTTTTCCCCACCGTGTGCCTTTTTTCTCTGTACCCTAATAAGCTTTCATATGACACTCAGACAGTGGGCTTATAACTCGGCTTTTCATGGCGGCTTTGATATGCGACTTCTTTTTTATTTCCGGCACTGTGCGATTTTGTGGATGTGAGCTTTCAAGTTTCTCCAACACGCTATGTCACTCGATCAACTTCCTTTTGTTGATTATACCACGGCTTATTTGAACAAATAGGATGTTTTTCCTTTGCCTCCACTTGGTATTCGCTGAAATTCTTATATTTTTCCCCGTGCTTTTCCCAATTGTCTTTTCACAGAAGGCTGAGCTTAAGGGCGATTTAAATTGATTTGCATATTCAAAGAGGCGTAATTCTGGGAGGAGTTGGGGCGTTATATAAAGCGTGCACGAGCGTTAGTTTTCACGCTGATCGGGATTTATGTAGCGGAAGAACGTGGACGTTGGAGTATTCCAACAAGACAATGACCCAAAACACAGTTCGAAATCTACAAAGGCATTCGTGCAGAGGGAGAAGTACAATGTTCTGGAATGGCCAGACACTCATCAAAGGCTATAGGAAGCGTCTAGAGGCTGTTATATTTGCAAAAGGAGGCCCAACTAAGTATTTGATGCAATATCTCTGTCGGGGTGTCCAAATTTATGCACCTGTCTAATTTTGTTACGATGCACATTTTCTGTTACTCCAATAAAGTTAATGTCACTGCTGAAATACTACTGTTTCCATAAGGCATGTCATATATTAAAAGGAAGTTGTTACTTTAAAAGCTCGGCCAATGATAAACAAAAATGTAAAGAATTTCCCAAACTTTTTCATATGACTGTATTTTCAGTCTTCCATTCCTCCTATTTTGAAACAGCATTAAGAGGAATATTTTAAAAAGCAGGATCAAAATGACACAACTGGCACTTGTCCTGGGCTGCTGCTCCCCACCTTGTACCCAGTGCTGCCAGGACAGGCTTAAGCCCACCCAACTTATTACCCAAAGAAACACTGCATTAGATTAAGTGAGAATGATAGATTCTTTATGTTACAAATGTAATGCAAAATGACATATCATTGAAACATATATTAACAAACTGCAAAGGAATCTTAACACAGCTAAGATAGTTTAACATGTAACCAGTTGTGAACAGGACACTGTGGAAGGAGACAAAGATCTTCTTCACTAATACTTCAAAACTCTCATCAAAAACTAACTAATGGAATAACAAACAGCATTAACTAACTAAAGAGTACTTTAGGTATCACCTCTCATATGTTGTGTTCCTTTCCAGTCGCTATGGCCCAAGTCATCAGCGCCTCTTCACTCTCCATTATTCTTTATGCCTTGTGGTTCCAATGTCTCTTCAGCACATCCATCCATCCATCATCCAACCTGCTATATCCTAACTACAGGGTCACGGGGGTCTGCTGGAGCCAAGCCCAGCCAACACAGGGCACAAGGCAGGACGCCAGCCCACCGCAGGGCTCTCTGACATACACACACCCCAAGTACACACCTGGGACAATTTAGAATCGCCAATGCACCTAACCTGCATGTCTTTGGCCTGTAGGAGGAAACTGGAGTACCAGGAGGAAACCCACGCAGACACAGGGAGAACATCCGAACTCCATGCAGGGTGGACCCAGGAATCGAACCTGGGTCTCCTAAATGTGAGGCAGCAGCACTACCCATTGCGCCACCATGCCACCCTTTTCAGCACAAACAGGTTTATTTTATTTTTTTTATATGGTCCCAATGCAGCAGAGAGTTTGTGAGTCTTTGTGGCATCGTTCTGTGTATAAACCCTCAGCCATGTTGTATCCAGATGCATGAGAGTTCAGCCATTTGTGTGCAGGCCACTGATCAATTTTCAGTTCTCCTCTCTTCATCTGTAGAATGCTGCAACAGGAGGTCAGCCATTTTGTTCTTTTAGCATATTTCGTTTAATTCATTCAAGATGCCATTCAGCCTCTCATTAATGCAGAGACTTTGTCCAAGCCTTACGATGGAGGTTTATTTGGACACACTTTTTTTCCCCACACTGGAATACTTGGTGTGGCATCTCAAGAATTCAAGAAGAAAGTCTTCAGTTCACAGTTCTATCAAGGACCAAGACCACCTTCAGCCCCCGAGATGTCTATTCCAAGAAGTACTGCCTTTGCACACTAAATGCAGTCATTTAATTGTTTCACATCCTGACAATGCAAATCATTTGTGATTAATTGACAAGAATTGCCAGAAAATTTTCTGTCACAGCATTACGCGTGTTCTTTTTTTTTCTCCCAAACACTCACTTATCTTTATGTATTTGTTACTTTCCGTTTGGTCTACAGTTCTGACTGCACATTTGCCATCAAACCCGATTTCTTTTTCTAGTGGATAATAATGACCATTAGACAGAGTTTGCTGTGAAACGTATCAAACCCAAAATGTAAGTCAAGACGTCCTGTGAGGTCAGTTCGGAGTGCTGAAGTTAAATCAGTGACTCTCAAATCAAACTCTTGTCCGGAAAAACAGCAGTGTACTGAACTAACATGGCTTCCCTTTCATTTGAACCTCTCTGTTTGCATCATGACAGACTTAAACCTCACTCATTACTACTGACACTTTACTGAGCTTCTTTAATTATCGAAAATTTGCTGTGAGGGCTTAGCATAATACCTCTAAGTAGCCCTAGGGATATCTCAAACCAGCAACCTTCTGATTGATGGCACAGATCTCTAGCCTCAGGCCACCATTCCGCAGTTTGTATGGACTGACAGAAATTGGTTCGGATGGACTTGGAAGTTTTATATATATATATATATACGTACAATGGTGTGAAAAACTATTTGCCCCCTTCCTGATTTCTTATTCTTTTGCATGTTTGTCACACAAAATGTTTCTGATCATCAAACATATTTAGCCAAATTTAGCCAAATTACCCAATTTAGTCAAATATAACACATGTAAACACTAAATGCAGTTTTTAAATGATGGTTTTTATTATTTAGGGAGAAAAAAAATCCAAACCTACATGGCCCTGTGTGAAAAAGTAATTGCCCCCTTGTTAAAAAATAACCTAACTGTGGTGTATCACACCTGAGTTCAATTTCCATAGCCACCCCCAGGCCTGATTACTGCCACACCTGTTTCAATCAAGAAATCACTTGAATAGGAGCTGCCTGCCACAGAGAAGTAGACCAAAAGCACCTCAAAAGCTAGACATCATGCCAAGATCCAAAGAAATTCAGGAACAAATGAGAACAGAGGTAATTGAGATCTATCAGTCTGGTAAAGGTTATAAAGCCATTTCTAAAGCTTTGGGACTCCAGCGAACCACAGTGAGAGCCATTATCCACAAATGGCAAAAACATGGAACAGTGGTGAACCTTCCCAGGAGTGGCCGGCCAACCAAAATTACCCTAAGAGCGCAGAGATGATTCATCCGAGAGGTCACAAAAGACCCCAGGACAACGTCTAAAGAACTGCAGGCCTCACTTGCCTCAATTAAGGTTAGTGTTCACGACTCCACCATAAGAAAGAGACTGGGCAAAAATGGCCTGCATGGCAGATTTTCAAGACGCAAACCACTGTTAAGCAAAAAGAACATTAGGGCTCGTCTCAATTTTGCTAAGAAACATCTCAATGATTGCCAAGACTTTTGGGAAAATACCTTGTGGACTGATGAGACAAAAGTTGAACTTTTGGAAGGCAAATGTCCCGTTACATCTGGCGTAAAAGGAACACAGCATTTCAGAAAAAGAACATCATACCAACAGTAAAATATGGTGGTGGTAGTGTGATGGTCTGGGGTTGTTTTGCTGCTTCAGGACCTGGAAGGCTTGCTGTGATAGATGGAACCATGAATTCTACTGTCTACCAAAAAATCCCGAAGTAGAATGTCCGTCCATCTGTTCGTCAACTCAAGCTGAGGCGATCTTGGGTGCTGCAACAGGACAATGACCCAAAACACACCAGCAAATCCACCTCTGAATGGCTGAAGAAAAACAAAATGAAGACTTTGGAGTGGCCTAGTCAAAGTCCTGACCTGAATCCAATTGAAATGCTATGGCATGACCTTAAAAAGGCGGTTCATGCTAGAAAACCCTCAAATAAAGCTGAATTACAACAATTCTGCAAAGATGAGTGGGCAAAATTCCTCCAGAGCGCTGTAAAAGACTCATTGCAAGTTATCGCAAACGCTTGATTGCAGTTATTGCTGCTAAGGGTGGCCCAATCAGTTAGTAGGTTCAGGGGGCAATTACTTTTTCACACAGGGCCATGTAGGTTTGGATTTTTTTTTCTCCCTAAGTAATTAAAAACCATCATTTAAAAACTGCTTTTTGTGTTTACTTGTGTTATATTTGACTAATGGTTAAATGTGTTTGATGATCAGAAACATTTTGTGTGACAAACATGCAAAAGAATAAGAAATCAGGAAGGGGGCAAATAGTTTTTCACACCACTGTATGTACGTATGTATGTATATTTTATATTATATATATATATATATATATACACACACACACATACACACACTGTAGAAGTAATTTTTTTGTGGTTAGTACTGTTTTCACATGTTCTCTCTGCATTCCTTTCTCAACAATGCCTTGGTATGCTTACTTTCAGGACAGGAGTGAACTTCATTGTAGAGTTGTGAACTAACTTTTGCACTACTACCGTTATTCTTTTACATATGCAGACAAGGTTTAGCATAGCACTTGCGTTGTCCCTAAAAGTGTTTCCTTCTGTGGTTCATATGAAATGATGGTAATTGGGAGGGAGTCCAGGTGGGACTGCACTTTTAATTTCTTTGAGCAAGACCGGTTCATCCCAGCACCACTGCCACAACATTAGTTGTTTTATTCCACATCTGGCTCAACTCAGATTGAATTTCTGGATACTTGGTTATGTTTTTTTCTTTTCAATTTGGAATATTCACTTGGGACTGAGACTTTGACGATCCTTGCTTTGTTGCTGTTTTTCTTTAATGACTAAATCTAGTTTCCTGTCAGTTGCTATTGGTATGCCTCAAGTATCTACCTCCTCCTCATTTTCTATTATATAGTCTGTAGTGTGGTCACAGCACATCTGTGGTACTGGCAAGTTTTATATTTTGCATATTTTCCAGTGATGCCATCTGGCAATTTTGTTATGTCTCTGTGTGTATAAGCCAGATGACCAACTGATTCCATTTCCATTTCGTAGAATCAGCACCAGAACGAGTTGCATTGCGTCTTTGTGGACCTGGAAAAAGCATATGACAGGGTGCCTCGAGAGGAGCTGTGGTATTGTATGAAGAAGTCGGGAATGGCAGAGAAGTACGTAAGAGTTGTACAGGATATGTACGAGGGAAGTGTGACAGTGGTGAGGTGTTTGGTAGGAGCGACGGATGCATTCAAGGTGGAGGTGGGATTACATCAGGGATCAGCTCTGAGTCCTTTCTTATTTGCAATGGTGATGGACAAGTTGACAGACGAGATTAGACAGGAGTCCCCTTAGACTATGATGTTTGCTGATGACATTGTGATCTGTAGCGAAAGTAGGGAGCAGGTTGAGGAGACCCTGGAGAGGTGGAGATATGCTCTAGAGAGGAGAGGAATGAAGATCAGTATGAACAAGACAGTATACATATGTGTGAATGAGATGGAGGGGTCAGTAGAATGGTGAGGATGCAGGGAGTATAGCTGGCAAAAGTGGATGAGTTTAAATACTTGGGATCAACAGTACAGAGTAACAGGGATTGTGAAAGAGAGGTGGAGAAGAGAGTGCTGGCAGGGTGGAATGAGTGGAGAAGAGTGTCAGGAGTGATTTGTGACAGACGGGTATCAGCAAGAGTGAAAGTGAAGGTCTAGAGGACGGTAGTGAGACCAGCTGTCTTATATGGGTTGGAGACCATGGCACTGACCAGAAAGCAGGAGACAGAGCTGGAGGTAGCAGAGTTAAAGATGCTAAGATTTGCATTGGGTGTGACGAGGATGGACAGGATTAGAAATAAGTATATTAGAGTGTCAGCTCAAGTTGGAAGGTTGGGAGACAAAGGCGAGATTGTGTTGGTCTGGACATTTGCAGAGGAGAGATGCTGGGTAAATTGGGAGAAGGATGCTAAGAATAGAGCTGCCAGGGAAGAGGAAAAGAGGAAGGCCTAAACGAAGGCTTATGGATGTGGTCAGAGAGGACATGCAGGTGATGGGTGTAACGGAACAAGATGCAGAGGACAGAAAGATATGAAAGAAGATGATCCGCTGTAGCAACTCCTAATGGGAGCAGCTGAAAAAGAAGAAGAATCAGCACATATCCGTTTTAACATTTTTTTTCTTCTTTTTTCTTTTGTTGCTTCCCTTTAGTGTGAATTCTAGTGTGTTGCTGAAGATTACTACTGCTGGTGAATCCTTTTCCACATTCTGCACAGCAATACGGCTTTTCTCCACTATGAACTCTGGTGTGTCTCTTAAGGCTGCTACTGCTGTAGAATCGTTTTTCGCATTCAGAACAGGAATATGGGCGTTCTCCAGTGTGAATTCTTCTGTGTTTCTTAAGATTAATTTTTCTCGCAAAACATTTTCCACAGTCTGAACAACAATGTGGCTTCTCGCCAGTGTGAATTGTTTGGTGAGCCTGAAGATTGCCTATTTGTGAGAATTTCTTGCCACATT
This sequence comes from Polypterus senegalus, assembly GCF_016835505.1. Taxonomy (NCBI): domain Eukaryota; kingdom Metazoa; phylum Chordata; class Cladistia; order Polypteriformes; family Polypteridae; genus Polypterus; species Polypterus senegalus. The sequence continues at coordinate 165,836,311 of NC_053161.1, read as the reverse complement.
CAGTACAGCAATATGGCTTCTCCCCACTGTGAGTTCTTAAGTGTGTTTGAAGACTGCTACTGTAACCAAATTGTTGGCCACATTCAGTACAGCAGTATGGCTTCTCTCCAGTGTGAATTCTTGCATGACTCCGAAGGTAACTCATTAGCGAAAATCGTTTACCACATTCTGAACAACAATATGGCTTCTCTCCAGTGTGAACTCTTCTGTGTTTCTCAAGCAGGCTGCTGCAGAAGAAGCGTTTTCCACATTCGGTACAGCAATGTGTCTTCTTTCTTGGAGTACTGTCCTGCTTGTTATTGTCATTAGATTTTTGATTAAACTTTTTCTTCTGCTCTTGTAAGAGTGACAAAGCAGATGAATTTGTATTGGTCATCTGTTGTCGAGTGAGCTTTTTACCTGTCTTGGTTAGTTTCACAACAGGCAGAGACTTCGAGTGCAAAGTGGACGGTGGCAAAATCTCATGTCCAGTAATCAATGCTATAAAAACATGAAACAAAAAATGTTGAGACATCAACACAATAGAATATAAACAAACACATACATGTGGTATATAAAGTACAGTATTACATAAAGCTCTGACAAAGACATATACTAGTTGGGATAAATATATTTGACATACATCTTACCCACTAAGAGAGCTTCAAAATAAAAGACTCTGGGCATCATAATAGATTTGGGGAGCCAGATACGCTAGCAAGTTTACACACAATCCCTAGTTAGAAAGGAACAATCATTGCCAATTCAGGCTAGTTACTTATTGGACAGTTCCACTTGTCAGTTCTCCTTATTCACAGGGCAATCATTAAGTTCTCAAATAACAAGCCAGGGGTTTCTTGGACATCAGCATGGGTGACCCTATAATAATAATGGATTCCTCAGAGTCCATATGTGCAAAGCAGATGACTTTTGCTTATTAGGCTAAAGCACAGTTTCATTTACACTTGACTCCCTTAATATGGTATGGTCTCTACCTACTTAATTGTGGTGATGGACACAAGGAGCAGGTTACCTGGCTTAAACTTATAATCTACATCTTGCAGTTGCAAAGCCATTTCTACTTTTGATGTATACGAGACGATAAAGTTTTGACATGTACTTTTGCAATGCCGATTTTGCAAAAGATTAGCTTCTGTCGACACAGTTTCATTACGAGTTTAAAGATTTTGTCTTTCATAGTACAAATGTTTTGTTTCAATTCAGTATGGATTCCAAAAATCAGTAATATCAAGTATTATGCTACCATTGAATGTCTAATGCAAGAGAACAATACACTGTTGGAGATTCAGTCTCACTTCCTCAAAATTTACTACCACCAGTGCACTTCATATAACACAGTCAAATCAGCTGCAGAATTCCACGATAGCAGGACATGCCATGGTGATGTCCCAAACTCTGCTCAGTTGTCGAACAGTGACAACAGACAAAAACATTTCTGCCATAGCTGGAGAATCAAAGGGTGACATGAGGTAACGGGCAAGATAGGGATCAGGTCTGGTTCTGCCAAATCCATTCTTCATGAACAACTGAAAAAGGTCTGTGCACATTGGGTGCCTAGGATGTTGGCCTCTAAAATGAAGCACCACCAAATATAGTATTATGGAACAATTGAAACAACATAAGCATGGTGATTGTTCAACACCAAAGAAATTCATGGTTCAAGCCAGTGGCAGCAACATTATGTGCCCAAGTGTTATGATAAGGGCTGTCACACACGCGCAATTAGGGGACAGTCAGCAGGCTCGATCATGTATGTAACTCCAAGGAATGGGGATCCGAATCACAGTATTAATGCTTTTCTCTCATTTTCATCTAGAGAAAGATGCCTGAATAAAAAGTCTGTACCTCAATGAGTATACCAATCTCCAAAGCATTTCCGCACCACGAAGAAAACGCTCTGTTCCAGCCCAGGGAATCACCTCACTTCCGGTCCCATCCTGATGACTTCAGTTCCGTCCCTCCACTCCTGACATCATCTGCAGCTCCATCCCTCTTTGTCACTTCCTTTATTTGATTTGTTCCTCTATAAAAAGCTTCCTGACCCATTAGTTTTTGTCAAATGTGTCAAACTTTTTGTTGTACCCTTGAGCTTGTGGCTGATTACTGGAACCAACAACCAGTATACATGGGAGGCTCCCCAACCTTTAATCTGTCTCACTTGCTTGATTTATCACAGGGCGTACTGCATACTAATTATGTGCTTCATTCAGCCCATCAGCTTGCCAATCCTACTAACCTACTTTCTCCAACACTGAGCACATTCAAAACCTGACTCAAAGTGTTTCTGTCTACAATATTACTTGGTAGTTTATTCCTGATGTCAATGCTACTTAAAATGAAGAAAAAACATTTGTTAGAAATATACTCTTAGCATGCTTCCATCTGCATCCCGTGTTCTTGTTGAACTCATTTTAAAGCTACAGTCGGGATCCACTGTACTAATTCCCTTCATAATTTTAAACACTTCAATCATATCGCCTCTGAATCTTTGTTTGCTTAAAGTGAAAACATTCAGCTACATCAATCTTTCCTCCCAACTCATACCTCTTGGACTGTGGGACAGCAAGTTACAGAATTAAATGATGCAGCATAAAATAGAAATGTAAACATTGGCAAGCATGTAAAACTATAAAGAGAGACTATAAAATTTCTTCTTTCGGCTGCTTCTGTTAGGGGTCGCCACAGCGAATCATCTTCTTCCATATCTTTCTGTTCTCTGTATTTTGTTCTGTTACACACACTACCTACATGTCCTCTCCCACCACATCCATAAACCTCTTGGGCCTTTCTCTTTTCCTCTTCCCTGGCAGCTCTATCCTCAGCATCCTTTTCCCAATATACCCAGCATCTTTGAAGACTTTGCCTTCTAACCACCCAACCTGAGCCGACCCTCTAATGTACCTAATCTGGTCCATCCTTGTCACACCCAATGTAAATCTTAGCATCTTTAACTCTGCCACCTCCAGCTCTGTCTCCTGCTTTCTGGTCAGTGCTACCGTCTCCAACCCATATAAGCATAGCTGGTCTCACTACAGTCCTTTAGACCTTCCCTTTCACTCTTGCTGATATCCATCTAACACAATTCATTCCTGACACTTTTCTCCACCTATTCCACCCTGCCTACACTCTCTTTTTCACCTCTCTTCCACACTCCCTGTTACTCTGTACTGTTGATCCCAAGTATTTAAACTCCTCCACCTTCGCCAGCCCTCCTCCCTGCATCCTTACCATTCCACTGACCTCCCCCTCATTTATACACATATTCTGTCTTGTTCCTACTGATCTTCATTACTCTCCTCTCTAGAGCATATCTCCACCTCTCCAGGGTCTCCCTACTATCGCTACAGATTACAATTCCATTAGCAAATATCATAGTTCACGGGGACTCCTGTCTAATCTCGCCTGTCAACCTGTCCATCACTATTGCTAATAAGAAAGGGCTCAGAGCCGATCCCTGATGTAATCCCACCTCCACCTTGAATGCATCCGTCGCTCCTACCGCAGACATCACCACTGTCACACTTCCCTCATACATATCCTGTACAACTCTTACCTACTTCTCTGCCACTCCCAACTTCTTCATACAATACCACAACTCCTCTCGAGGCATCCTGTCATATGCTTTCTCCAGGTCCACAAAGACGCAATGCAACTCCTTCTGGCCTTCTCTATAAAATTTCCACCAACACCTTCAGAGCAGAAATTGCATCTGTGGTGCTGTTTCTTGGCATGAAACCATAATGCTGCTCACTAACCTTCACCTCACTTCTTAAACTAGCTTCCACTACTCTTTCCCATAACTTCATGCTGTGGGCTCATCAATTTTATTCCCCTGTAATTACTGTAGTTCTGCACATCCCCTTATTCTTAAATATCTGCACCAGTACACTTCTGCTCCACAACTCAGGAATCCTCTCACAAGATTCCATTAAACAATCTGGTTAAAAACTCGACTGCCATCTCCCCTAAACACTTCCATGCTTCCCCAGGTATGTCATCTGCACCAACGGCTTTTCCATTCTTCATTCTCTTCATAGCTGTCCTTACTTCCTCCTTACTAATCGGTTGCACTTCATGATTCACCGTCTCCACATCATCCAACCACTTCTCTCTCTCTCTCTCTCATTCTCTTCATTCATCAGCCTCTCAAAGTACTCTTTCCAACTACTCAACACACTCTCCTGGCTTGCGAGTACTTTTCCATCTTTATCTTTTATTACCCTAACTTGCTGCACATCTTTCCCAGCTCAGTTCTTCTCTCTAGCCCATAGGTCCTTTACTCCCTCCTTAGTGTCCAACCTCTCGTACAACTCACCACATGCCTTTTCTTTAGCCTTCGCCACCTCTCTCTTCACCTTGCGCCTTATCTCCTTGTACTCTTGTCTACTTTCTGCATCTCTCCGACTATCCCACTTCTTCACCACCCTCTTCCTCTGTATACTCTCCTGTATTTCCTCATTCCACCACCAGGTTTCCTTTTCCTCTTTCCTCTGTCCAGATGTCACGTCAAGCACCCTTCCTGCTGTCACCCTTACTACATCTGCTGTAGTTTCCCAACTGTCTGGTAACTCTTCACTACCATCCAGTGCCTGTCTCACCTTCTCCCTAAACTCAACCTTGCAGTGTTCCTTTTTCAACATCTACCATTTGATCCTTGGCTCTCCCCTCACTCTCTTCCACTTCTTGATCTTCAATGTCATCCTACAGACCACCATCCTATGCTGCTTAACCACACTTTCCCCTGCCACCACTTTGCAGTCTCCAATCTCCTTCAGATTGACTCTTCTGCATAGGATATAATCTACCTGTGTGCATCTTCCTCCACTCTTGTACGTAACCCTATGCTCCTCCCTCTTCATAAAATACGTATTCATCATAGCCATATCCATCCTTTTGGTAAAATCCGCTATCCTCTGACCTTCTTCATTCCTCTCCTTGACACCATACCTACCCATCACCTCCTCATCTCCTCTGTTCCCTTCACCAACATGTCCATTGAAATCCGCTCCAATCACCACTTTCTGTCCCTTGGGTACACTGTTCATCACTTCATCCAACTCAGTCCAAAAATCTTCTTTCTCATCCATTGCACACCCAACTTGGGTGCATTTGCACTAACAATACTCATCATCACACCTCCAACTTCCAGCTTCATAATCATTACTCTGTCTGACACTCTTTTCACCTCCAAAACACTCTTGACATACTGTTCCTTTAGAATAACCCCTACTCCATTACTTCTTCCAATCCGCACCACGATTTGAATCCACTTCCGATCCACCTGGCCTTAATCCCTTTCCAATTAGTCTCTTGCATACGCAATATATCAACCTTCCTTCTCTCCATTATATCTGCCAACTCTCTCTCCTTACCAGTCATACTGCCAACATTCAAAGTTCCTACCTTCACTTCCACTGTCTTTACCTTTCTCCCATCCCCAGACATGTCTTCGCCCTCTTCAATTTCTTCTTCTTTAGCCAACTGTAGCCCAATTTCCAACAGCAACCTGTTGGATAACAGTACTAGGGGCGGTCATTATTCACTTGGGCTCGACCAATCTGGTATAGAAATTTGTATTATTGTCCGCATATTAATTTGGCAAAATTTTACACCAGATGCCCTTCCCTACATAACCCTCCCCATTTTTCCGAGCTTGAGAACGGCATGAAGAAACACACTGGTTTGTGCATCCCCTGTGGCTGGGTTAAGAGAGTAGAAAATGTCTTTAGTAAAATCTTAGTGAAGTCAGGAAAGTGCTTACACTAGACAGGTGTAGTAATGTCACATATTTGGTTTATTCTGAAGAGGGAGAGAGAAAGGATTTTACTGAATAGGATATACCGAAATGGGGAGAGCCAAGTTACAGAGAGTGAAACAGACACAGAGGGATGTGAGTGGAAAAAAAGGAAAATGTGAAGAACTAGAAATATGAAAGTCATTTAACTGAAGACCAGACAGTAGACAGAAAAAATAAGCACATAACACTGAAATCATCTTATATATAAACATTGACACGTGTCTGTCTGTGTGGCCTGGAAGTGTGAGGCTACAGCATGAAGCTAAAAGAAAGCAACTCTGTCGGCAAAGTGAAACCGCTGATGAAAGACAAACTCGCTTAGCCACTAATACACAAGTGAGGCAAGTACATCGCCAAAACGAAACCTCCGAGGAGAGAGAAACACGCTTAGTCGCTGATATAAACAAGGGGCTTGAGCATGTCCACAATACGAAAATGGGAACTCGGCACTTCAATTTTTTTTTTTGGGACAATTTCAATTGTTTCTAAGAGCTCAGGCTTTTTACAGCATGAGCTTACACAGCTAGTTTGAAAATATAAAATCCATTAGGAACAACAAAAAACTAACACATAACATCAAGCAGGTCTGTAGCTTTTTCGAATATACCAAACCATTTAAGATTCTTTTAAGAGTCACCCTGGATTTACTAAGGAGCAAAAAGGTCTCCTGAATGAGAAAAAGAGCTCTCAAATCCAGTGACAAAGAGGTTGTGAAGGACATTCAACGAGTGCAAAAGAAAAAAGTTGAGTGAAGGAAAGGCAGCTTACAAAGCTAAAATAGAAAACAAACTTGATCAGAATAACATGAAGGATGACTGGAATGGACTGGGCATACTTATTGGACTCAAACAATCCAGGGCTCAGGTGCTAAAAGGGAATGTGGAGAAAGCGAACAACCAGAACCATTTCTTTTATAGATTCTCCCTCCCACTGCAACCTTCTAATGACCAGTCTCCACAAACCATCCCTACTACTTTACAGCTCTTACTGTTTCAATTAGAATGGCAGGTGATGAGTCCACCTCGGATCAACAGTGTGGGCTGATTTGAAGTCTAAAACAGATGAGTAATTCTCAGTCCTTCACTTTCTTGTATATGAAATATAGGTAAATTATTGTAATTATCCAAAAATTCGATGTTGAGATTTTCATGAATCTTGACATTTTAGACCTCCCTGACTTTCTTGTATATAAAGAATAAGTAAAGTATTGTAAGCTTCCAAAAATTCCATTATGAGATGATTTTGATGAATTTTAAACGTTTAGACCTCCCTAAGTCCGAAAATACCATTATTGGAATTGTGTGTGTGTGTGTATATATATATATATATATATATATATATATATATATATATATATATATATATATATATATATATATAACACACGATAACTTGAGTTTGCTTTCACTTAGGTCAACTAAATTTTGCATACAGGTATTAGGTACAAAACATAGATTTCGACCAACTTTTGGGCTATTTCCTCTAACCGGAAGGGATACTTTACCTGAACACATACTTTTTTTGTTCATGCAGCTACAGAGTCTGATTTATTCAACTTTACTTTTATAAAAAATTGCTCAATATATTATTAATTTGATTTATTGCTGATGGTTCTTTAATACAAATATAAAAATATAATCATTATCTTGTGGTTTACTCCTCAAATATCTATCCCATATCTGAGTATATGAGAAGTCTAGGGGAGACCACTCCCGATTTTGTTTACTTCTCTTCACTTTCCTTCCAAGTATTTAATTAAACCAAATAGTGCATGATAAATAAAACACAGGTCTGAATGGTAACAAGCTAAATTGAGAAATGCTGGTCTCTTTTGTCATTTGCATGTTATTGCTAATTAGGAGCAATTAAAAACCAAGAATACAGCTGATTAAGACTGAAGTAAGCAATAAGGGTTCAAAATCTTAATGAGCGAGACAACTAAAGTGAAGCAGAAGTGTTACTGAAGCAATAAGTGCTTTTTATTAAGCACCAGGGTCGGAAAAAAAAACCTGCAGCCACTGCAGCCCTCTAGGAACGATTTTGTCCACCCCGTTATATACCACCAGTAATGGCGTACTGCATGATAACGTGCAGTGAATACACTTGACTTATAGTTTCCATACTTTCTCTGTACGTTTAGCATTCGTTTGCTCAGAGGTTGATGCGCTTGCTGCTTCCTGAGCAGCTCTTCTTTTCTCCACCCTGCTGGCCCACTGCTTCTCTTCTTCCGTCAGCATCATTTCGCATTAAAACTGATTAAGTTAGTTTTTGTGTTGCCATTACTTAGTACATTTTTCTTAATTTTTCACTTAATCTGCCTCAAGAATGATTAAAGTTATGAAGAGGTAGGGGAAGTGACTGCGATGTTGGTAAGGATGAGAACGGTGCGCATATGCATGTGCCGCACGGGCGCCCTGCTGCGCACTGCCAAGAGTCGATTCTACAGTAAAATAAAAATCATCACCCCGAAAGCGGATAGTAGACGTCACTTAGTATATGTGTACCAAATTTCAGGTCAATAAGTGAAACGGTTTGCGAGCTACAGCCGATTTAAAATCCTGGACAGACAAACGAACAGCCACGGTAGCGTATTATATAAGATAGTGTGTGTCTGTGTCGGTATATAAATATTTATTTCTGAAGCTTACATATAAAGCCAAATTTCCATCATGGATAAATAATTTTCTGTCTATCTAGTTGGTCATGAGGTGTGATGTAACTTCAGATATTGTTAACGATATTTACCCATCCAGCACATTTAATCTATGATGGCAATTGTCAAGTACTTCTTTCTACAAGGCACTGTATTTTCCATTATTTTCTTGTCGTATATGACATGCAGGTAGGCACCTTAATTCATCTTTGCCCTCCTTCAATTAATTCTTAGCTACTTTGTTCCAACACTAGAATTATCAGAGCCTATGAAAAAACTCGTAGATCCATCCCACCTTAAATCGCTTCTTAAAACCATTCTCACCTCTCTGCCAGCGTCTTTTGTAATCTAAATGTGCTGATAAAGAAAATCTGCAAGTAGCCGGCTATTCCATCCACCCACCGACTTAGAATGTGCATGAACTTCTCCCAGCTCATGCCTTGATTGATTATCTGGGAGTGAAGTGGAGTTTTAGAGTGGAAATAATAGATCGTTATTTGGAATACACGCATTTCATGTGTGTTCTGTTTCTACAGTAATCCGTGTAAACACATTTTTAAAACAGAAACTTTTTCATATTGTAGTAGTAAATGACAAAATGTAGGCATAAACTATATAATGTATGAAGCCCGAAGTCCAAATATCAAAGAAACACTTTCACAAAAGGTACAAATATAATAGAAGTAGTATGCTTTTATTCAAAAATATAACTGCAGAAAAAAAGCCGCCTTAGCATGCCACATTGACACACACTTACCACAACTGCCATGGTAGCGTAATGGTATCAGCTGCGGACTGGTAATCAAAAGGTCATGAGTTCGATCCCGCACGACTCAATTTTGAGAAGTAAACTGTTCTTATTACTATTTTAGAATAAAAACATACATTTGATTTCAGTGTGTAACAGCCGGTGTAATTTATGATACTTGTAAAGGTTAGCTTATTTTTTTTTTTTATTCACTTTTCATTCTCTCAGTCATGTTCAGGATCCTTCCCTAACAACGGACACTGCTGTTTTCACATAAAAATGCGCTATAGCTCTGCAGTGTACTTGTGACTGCATTCTCATACCAATGCTTGCGAACTGAAGTGCCTGCGTGCTCTTTTCGTGGCATTACACGTCTATTTTTTGAGCATGCCCGTGTCGCTCAAACACAGGAACATATGTTGGTGTACAAGTATAACAAAACAAGTGCACTTTTATTCAAGACTATAACTGAAGAAAAAAGAAAGCAAGTTAAAGTAGGCGGTTGATACGACAGCTTGCGTGGTGCAAAGCTAAGAACTGCTGATTTCTGATCCTGCTATATAAAATCCATCACATTCAAATACTAACAGTTCTCACACACCCTTCCTTCATTTACGACATGTGTACTTGTTGCAGTGTACACACCTCTCTGTGCTATGGTTCCTATTACACTGAATGAGCACCTGACACTTTCTTCCCTACATAAATAACATTTGAGCTATAGCGCATCTCCAAATAAATCACGTCTTTATGTGAAAACAGCAGTGTCAGATGGGGAGGGGGGGATCGTGAACGCGACTGAGAGAATGGAACCGAATTTTAAAAAAAAGCTAACCTTTTTATTTATTATGCAATTATCATGCATTTACACTGGCTCTTACAGACTGACTGAAATCAAATGTATGTTTTTATTCTAAAATAGTACAGTACATGCATTACTTGAAAACGAACAGCATCAGATCGGGCGCATATTCAAACCCGATCTGGTGCTGTTCGTTTTCAAATTATATTGCATTAGTGCGATGATGTTTTTACATATATTGTCTCTTTCATTCACCTTGCAGTTTGTAATGAGTGACCGTGTGTTTTTTCCCCCCGATCTTGCCAGTTCATACATTTTGCTGTATGGTAGTATCTGCTGCGCTCCAAATGGCGAAACTTACCAGTACGCCACGAAAGCTGTTGTAACATTCTTGAACCTTTTATGAAAGTGTTTATTGATGTGTTTTTACTTCGTTGGAGAGAATTTTGTGTTCATTGTTCAGTAAGGACAGTGCACACCTCAAGTTTTTTATTTTCACCACTGCCTTTGGTCTTGGTTTGTGGGACTGGAGGAGTTGTGTTTGTCATCTGGGATGGTAATTTAGAATTGCTGCCGTTGGAACTGACAATTCATAGGATACATTTAAGGAGGTATTCCCAGTAATCAACATGTCAGTGATTTCTGGGGATTGAGCTCACCGCTTTGCAGCACTGCCCTGAAGCTTGCTCTTTCTTTCAAACTTTGTGCTGCCTTCTGCCCTCCTACTCTCCTCTGATGGACAAGGACTAACCTTACTCATTTGTACTGCAAGATACAGGGGTTAGCAGTGAATATAAATTGTAAAAAGTGATTTTTGATCAGTGGTCTCAAAAGGTAAGGTCTCTACTTAAGGACTTATGTGAACGGCGTGTAAAATGCCCGAATACCCCTTTAAGAATATAACTCGGAGTGATGTGTGGTTCAACTTACTGCCCTGTTTGCTTGGCTCTGGCGGTAGAGTAAAAGTGTGAGTAAGTGATTGGCCATACTTTTATCATTTTGGGAGAGGTGAATGGAATCCTTCTGAGTTTTTTAATAAATAAAATTAATGCCTAGCTGCTCAATTAATAATTAATACAGTTCTTGTTCATAAAAAACAGCATTTACATGTCCACTGCTACTCCCACACTCTCAGATTGCATTCCCACACTCACCCAAAGCATCACTACTTGTACAGAATTTGTCTGAAATCCTCCTTTACGGAAGAAAAGCAGCCTGAGCCTAAAGAACCAGAAGAGTCCTCCACCACCACCGCTGAAGCCTGAACCCTGACTAACCTGTGATCATCAGCCAGTTGAGTGTCTGTTACACAGTTTTAACAGTGGTAGTGCATTCTCAGACAGCATGGGTGGGCTGAGCATGAAAAATGTCTGAGGTGTGGCGGATGGCTGGGGCCCATGCCTGGCCAGGATGCCTTTATTATGGAAGGACCGGGAGAGAAGCAATATCTCCCCTTGGACACGAGAGATCAAACCCCCTGGATTGCATCGGGGCCCGTGGACACCGCCTGGGGGTACCTGGACAGTTTTAGAGCCCTGGACTGCAGCACTTCCACCACAACCGGAAGTGCAACCAGCAGAGGATCCAGGAGCACCTGGAGTGCTTCCGGGTGCCCATGCAGCAGTTCCGCCACACCAGGAAGTGCTGCCAGATGATCGTAAAGGGAGCATCTGGAGAATATCCAGGTGCAGTATAAAGGAGGCCACCACATGCCAGAGTCGGGAGGTGGAGGACAGAGCTTGTGGGAGAGGAGTGGAGGTGGCAGAAGAAAAAAAAAAAAAGAGAGAGAAAAGGACTGGGCATTAACTGCTGTGGAGAATTGTGAGCATTGTGCGCTGTGAAAAGGCAACAAAAAAGAAAATAAAAGCGGGTGCTTTAGAACTGTGTGGTGTGCCCATCTGTATTTGGGTTAGAGGGCTGTCAGACACCCGATCTTGCACATGGGGTTTTTCGTTTTTCCTTAATTAAATGTAATTATTTCAAAGTGCTATAGTGGTGGAAAATGACTGGATATGGCATCCCATAATAAGCCTATCATTGCACTTTGATCAGATTTACACTACAATATGGGACTATTCAGTGTTTCAGTACAGTATATCATATATAACCGTCTATGCATGCATGCGCGTGTGTGTGTGTGTCTGCCCGTCCCGGAAGTGAGAGGTGGAGTCGGGGTAAGGGCTACGCCTCTGAGGAAACAAATTGTCTTAGCCGCTAATACACAAGTGACAGGAGCACATCAGCAAAACGAAACCTCTGAAGAGACACTCGCTTAGCCGCTAATGCACAAGCGATGTGTGCACGCTGGCAAAACAAAACCTCCTGGAGAGAGGTGCCAGAGTAGTTTCTTTCAATTTCCTGATATCTCTACATTTCAATTTATTTTCTGACAATTTCAATAGTTTCTAGGACCCTGAGGTTTTTTACAGCACAGGCTTACACAGCTAGTGTATACATTAACATACAAATTATGTTAAACATACAGTAAAATAGAATTAACTTCAATTTTAATATAAACAGATCATGTCTTTGCTCTTTGTACTATTAAAACAAAATATGGACAGTTGGCAATGGAGGACAGAAAAACTTCAGACGACAGCTTTAATAAAGTAAACACACTTGCAGGAAGTATTAAGAGACAAGGTCACAGTGCTGATGATCTCTAGCCTATCCCCCGGCAGGCACTCTCCACTATTATAAATACATATATCTAATTTAAAAAAAAAAAGCAGTTAGGTCCCAGGCTCACAAAATCTTAATAAATAATAAATATAATAATAAATACAAACAAGAGCTTAGGCTGTTCAAAAATGGCTACACTTTTCTGAGCAATTTACAAAAAGGAAACTGTCCTCAGTTTTACCCATAAAGTTTTAAACTTCCCTGCATTTCCAATGCTCAGCTATAAAGCTTGAGACCTGCCTTACAGACCACACCGACAGAACCTAAAACTTAAAGGTATTTTTAATCTGGGCATACCTTCTCCAGACTGGTTTGGTGATGGCTGATCTTCCTCAGTTCTAACAGATGAATTTTTCTCAGTCCTCATCTCAGGGATGATAGATATCTCCTCGGCTTCTTCTTTAATGCCCACAGTCACCAGTTCATACTCCTCATCCGAGAGGCTTAGACTCTCCTGTTCAGAGTGGTCAGACTCCCACTCACAGTCCTCTTCCTTAACAATCACAGTCATTACCTCCATGGTGTTTAGGTCATGCGTGTCCTCTGTCACATCCATCCCAATGCTGCAGAAAAAGGCAGCAGATCTTCCTTCCTTGCTGTTCAAAAAAACAGGATTTAATTTCTTAAACATTTCTCCATTAAGATATAAACATATGAATTTCTTTTTATAGTCAAATCATCGGACACTTCAGAGAACTCACACTGTGGCAGGGGAATCTCAATAGCTCATCAATTTTCTTATCAAGTGAAAAAAAAAAATGGCCAATAGCCTTACAGACGACCACCTCACACAGTTGCGGCCACCAGTACTCATTACTATGGTGTTTTATGGTAAAAGTACAGATTTACTTTATGCATTTGTTTAAAATATGTTTATTGATTTTCTATGACACGGTTGTAGAAAAAAAAAAAAAAAGGGAAAATACTGGTGTGACAAGCCATCTTTCTCTTTCTCTCTATCTATACATACATATAAAAGGCAAAGCCCTTACTGACTCATCACTAATTCTCCCACTTTCCATATACAGTGGTGTGAAAAACTATTTGCCCCCTTCCTGATTTCTTATTCTTTTGCATGTTTGTCACACAAAATGTTTCTGATCATCAAACACATTTAACCATTAGTCAAATATAACACAAGTAAACACAAAATGCAGTTTTTAAATGATGGTTTTATTATTTAGGGAGAAAAAATCCAAACCTACATGGCCCTGTGTGAAAAAGTAATTGCCCCTGAACCTAATAACTGGTTGGGCCACCCTTAGCAGCAATAACTGCAATCAAGCGTTTGCGATAACTTGCAATGAGTCTTTTACAGCGCTCTGGAGGAATTTTGGCCCACTCATCTTTGCAGAATTGTTGTAATTCAGCTTTATTTGAGGGTTTTCTAGCATGAACCGCCTTTTTAAGGTCATGCCATAGCATCTCAATTGGATTCAGGTCAGGACTTTGACTAGGCCACTCCAAAGTCTTCATTTTGTTTTTCTTCAGCCATTCAGAGGTGGATTTGCTGGTGTGTTTTGGGTCATTGTCCTGTTGCAGCACCCAAGATCGCTTTAGCTTGAGTTGACGAACAGATGGCCGGACATTCTCCTTCAGGATTTTTGGTAGACAGTAGAATTCATGGTTCCATCTATCACAGCAAGCCTTCCAGGTCCTGAAGCAGCAAAACAACCCCAGACCATCACACTACCACCACCATATTTTACTGTTGGTATGATGTTCTTTTCTGAAATGCTGTGTTCCTTTTACGCCAGATGTAACGGGACATTTGCCTTCCAAAAGTTCAACTTTTGTCTCATCAGTCCACAAGGTATTTTCCCAAAAGTCTTGGCAATCATTGAGATGTTTCTTAGCAAAATTGAGACGAGCCCTAATGTTCTTTTGCTTAACAGTGGTTTGCGTCTTGGAAATCTGCCATGCAGGCCGTTTTTGCCCAGTCTCTTTCTTATTGTGGAGTCGTGAACACTGACCTTAATTGAGGCAAGTGAGGCCTGCAGTTCTTTAGACGTTGTCCTGGGGTCTTTTGTGACCTCTTGGATGAGTCGTCTCTGCGCTCTTGGGGTAATTTTGGTCAGCCGGCCACTCCTGGGAAGGTTCACCACTGTTCCATGTTTTTGCCATTTGTGGATAACGGCTCTCACTGTGGTTCGCTGGAGTCCCAAAGCTTTAGAAATGGCTTTATGACCTTTACCAGACTGATAGATCTCAATTACTTCTGTTCTCATTTGTTTCTGAATTTCTTTGGATCTTGGCATGATGTCTAGCTTTTGAGGTGCTTTTGGTCTACTTCTCTGTGTCAGGCAGCTCCTATGTAAGTGATTTCTTGATTGAAACAGGTGTGGCAGTAATCAGGCCTGGGGGTGGCTATGGAAATTGAACTCAGGTGTGATACACCACAGTTAGGTTATTTTTGAACAAGGGGGCAATTACTTTTTCACACAGGGCCATGTAGGTTTGGATTTTTTTTCTCCCTAAATAATAAAAACCATCATTTAAGAACTGCATTTTGTGTTTACTTGTGTTATATTTGACTAATGGTTAAATGTGTTTGATGATCAGAAACATTTTGTGTGACAAACATGCAAAAGAATAAGAAATCAGGAAGGGGGCAAATAGTTTTTCACACCACTGTAGGTGAGAAGCTGAAATTTCGCATGCTCATTCTTTGCAGTGTAGTTACAAAAGTATGTTTCATGTTCTATTGTAACACCCAAGGGGGAGAAATGGGTGTACCCCCTAAGCTGTATATAAAGATAGGGGAAACTCCTCCTCACTATTTCTGCGACTAATAATATACGTAGGAAGCCCAAATTTCCCATGCTCATCCTTTACACTCTAGTTACAAACGTTAAGTATGTTTCATTTTGCACCACGCCCCATAACGAACTTTCAAAAATACTTCTATTGTCCCAAAAGGAACACACGCCAACGAAGTTAAAGCATGTCTAAAGTCTTCATAACTATGGCCTAGGACCAACGTGCTTACCTTAATAAACTGTAAAATCAATAACAGTCTCTGTCTCCTGGAGCCTCATGTATAAATGGTGCGTATGCACAGAAATGTTGCGTAAGAACATTTCCACGTTCAAATTGCAATGTATAAAACCTACACTTGGCGTAAAGCCACATACTTTTCCACGGTACCTCATACCTTGTCTTACGCAAGTTCTCCGCTCGGTTTTGCAGACTGGCGCCACCCAGCGTCAAAGCAATGGTACTGTTCCTGTGTGGTTACTCTTTATTTTCCTGACGCGGCTTTATAAATACACAGAAACTAACCGCATATTGTTTATTAGTGTAATGCATCTGATTGTAATTAACTTGTAACAATATAATGGTCCAGGGAATAGCCATAGTATTCCAAATACCATAACTGCTTTAGCGTTGTTACTCTCACTGCACCTTCTTCTTTCAGCTGCTCCAGTTAGGAGTTGCCACAGCGGATCATCTTTTTCCATATTACTCTCACTGCACCACTCGGAGTATTTATATCACTGTATCTGAGTGTGAATCACAGCAGCAGCTGATCGGAAAGAGAATTAACAGGATACAGTTTCAAGCACACGCTGCCTCAGCCACGGCAAAACGCTTCAAAGCCTTTCCTGTACGGACCTCGCAGTTCAGAAACAGTTTCATCCCAAGAACTTTAAACACGTCAATCAGTCCATCATGTGCTCCTTGTAGAACTGTTTGTACTCATAAGTACAATTACCTCACTGTAAACTTGCACTTCAGTGATAATATTGCACAACCTGAGCCACTTTATAAAGCATGTATTTACATATGATGACCATATCATTTTTAAGATGAAATGCAGCAAAATATGTTGATTATATTATACAGATAAAACTAACCATTTAAATAATCTGTATTGTTAATAATTAAACATGTGAGGACACAGTGCAGCAGCGCTAGCAAGTTCACAGATTGATCCTGATTGATTGCTGTATGCTGGAAGGATAGATGGATAGAACAATTAAACATGTACTACGAAGATATTTCAATGTTCCTTAAAAGTTTTGAAGAATCGTCGTTTAAGCTTACAGATGGCTTAACGTCTATTACAGAGCTGATTGTGTGGTGATTGGGTATTTGGAGAAAGAAAAGTAAGGACAGCAATTAGAGGTTAGTAAGTTTGAAAGAGACATTACCGCCACCGTGTTCCCATGTTTAGTAACATGCTTTCATTCCGATCATCATGAAAAAGATATCACGTATACATCTTAGTAATTTAATTATTCAGACAGCTGTAATATTAGAATGTAATGGATTCTGTGTCCTGTCGGAGGAAGAGAAAGCCGGTTTAATAACTACGTAGTGATTCACACACAGAGCACAAAGAAGATCAAATACAAAACAAAGCATTTAACGTGTTACTTTAATTACGATGGGATTTGAGAAACTAGTAAATTAAACAATTTTAAGATGATGTTTATGATGTTCTACTTTAATGACAAAATAAACTACATGATAAAAGTGAAAATTTCAAGATTAAAATTGACATTTCCTGCTTCTTTCTCCACTGTGTGCCTTTTTTTTTTCTTCTGTACCCTAATAAGCTTTCATACGACACTCAGACAGTGGGCTATGACTTGCCTTTTCATGGCGACTTTGATATCTGACAACTTCTTTTTTTATTTGGGGTACTGTGAGACTTTGTGGACTTGAGCTTTCGAGTGTCTCCGACACGCTATGTCACTCGATCAACTTCCTTTTGTTGACTATACCACGGTTTATTTGAAAAAATAGTATGTTTTTCCTTTGCCTCCACTTGGTATTCGCTGAAATTCTTATATTTTCCCCCGTGCTTTTTCCATTGTCTTTTCACAGAAGGCTGAGTTTAAGGGCTATTTATATAGATTTGCATATTCATAGAGGCGTAATTCTGGGAGGAGTTGGGGCGTTACATAAAGCGCGTGCACGAGCGTTACTTTTCATGCTGACTGGGATTTATGCAGCGGAAGAATGTGGAAGTTGGAGTACACACAGATTCCTGCATCTGGATTTTTCTGTGCATAAGCACATTTTGGCTTTTGTGCTTACGTCATGTTATAGTGCGAATTCTATGCATGGCGTTATGCATGAGGCCCCCTTACAAACCCTTCTTGAAAATGTTTACCCCAACCTACGAAATCTGCATGAAAATGACATCTCATGGTTGAGGGAGAGTGCTATTCTAACACCAAAAAAAATAACATGACTTCACATATAAACACCATTCTAATTCAGAAACAAAAACATACAAGTCTGTCGACTCTGTTGTAGAACTAGAGGATGCGGTGCACTATCCAGTAGAGTTTCTTCACACTCTCAATCCTCCGGGCATGCCTCCGCATACTCTACTTTTGAACGTCGGCGCACCAATTATGTTACTACAAAACTTACAACCACCAAAACTTTGTAACGGCACCAGGCTTCAGATCAAATCTCTGCACAAGAACCTCATTGAGGCAACTGTCTTCACCGGAACTGACTCAGGGGAGACTGGATTTATTCCTCGCATCCCTCTCATACCCTCTGACCTCCCATTCCAATTCAAACGCCTCCAATTTCCAGTAAGGGTCTGCTTCGCTATGACAATTAATAAGTCACAGGGTCTGACTCTAAAAAAAGGTCGGCATTGACTTGACACAAGATGGCTTCTCAGATGGCCAACTGTACATTGCATGATCAAGAGAAAGCTAAGCGAATAGCTTGGTCCTTTTACAGCCCAGGGTCAGAACTGCAAACGTTGTTTACAAAGAGATCCTTACATCCTAAAAATGTGCACTTCTCATACACAACATTTACAATCATAAATTATACTCTTTACAATCATGAAATTCACTCTCAATACTAAAATAAGTCGACGACAATTACATCGACAATCATGTCTCTATATCTCTCTCTCTCTCTATATATATATATATATATATATATATATATATATATATATATATATATATATATATATATATATATATATATATATATATATATATATATATATATATCTATCTCTATATATATATATCTCTCTATATATATATATATATATATATATATATATATATATATATCTATATATATCTATATATCTATATATATATCTATATATATATATATATCTATATATATCTATATCTATCTATCTATATATATCTATATATATCTATATATATATATCTATATATATATATATATATATATATCTATATCTATATATCTACAGTGGAGGAAATAATTATTTGACCCTCACTGATTTTGTAAGTTTGTCCAATGACAAAGAAATGAAAAGTCTCAGAACAGTATCATTTCAATGGTAGGTTTATTTCAACAGTGGCAGATTGCACATCAAAAGGAAAATCGAAAAAATAACTTTAAATAAAAGATAGAAATTGATTTGCATTTCATTGAGGGAAATAAGTTTTTGAACCCCTACCAACCATTAAGAGTTCTGGCTCCCACAGAGTGGTTAGACACTTACTCAATTAGTCACCCTCATTAAGGACACCTGTCTTAACTAGTCACCTGTATAAAAGACACCTGTCCACAGAATCAATCAATCAAGCAGACTCCACACTCTACAACATGGGAAAGACCAAAGAGCTGTCCAAGGATGTCAGAGACAAAATTGTAGACCTGCACAAGGCTGGAATGGGCTACAAAACCATTAGCAAGAAGCTGGGAGAGAAGGGGACAACTGTTGGTGCGATTGTTCGAAAATGGAAGGAGCACAAAATGACCATCAATCGACCTCGCCCTGGGGCTCCACGCAAGATCTCACCTCGTGGGGTGTCAATGGTTCTGAGAAAGGTGAAAAGAATCCTAGAACTACACGGGAGGAGTTAGTTAATGACCTCAAATTAGCAGGGACCACAGTCTCCAAGAAAACCATTGGAAACACATTACACGCAATGGATTAAAATCCTGCAGGGCTCGCAAGGTCCCCTGCTCAAGAAGGCACATGTGCAGGCCCGCCTGAAGTTTGCCAATGAACACCTGAATGATTCAGAGAGTGACTGGGAGAAGGTGCTGTGGTCTGATGAGACCAAAATAGAGCTCTTTGGCATTAACCCAGCTCGCTGTGTTTGGAGGAAGAAAAATGCTGCCTATGACCCCCAAAACACCGTCCCCACCGTCAAGCATGGGGGTGGAAACATTTTGCTTTGGGGGTGTTTTTCTGCTAAGGGCACAGGACAACTTAATCGCATTAACGGAAAATGGACGGAGCCATGTATCGTGAAATCCTGAGCGACAATCTCCTTCCCTCTGCCAGGAAACTGAAAATGGGTCGTGGATGGGTGTTCCAGCACGACAATGACCCAAAACATACAGCAAAGCAACAAAGGAGTGGCTCAAGAAGAAGCACATTAAGGTCATGGAGTGGCCTAGTCAGTCTCCGGACCTTAATCCAATAGAAAACCTATGGAGGGAGCTCAAGCTCAGAGTAGCACAGAGACAGCCTCGAAACCTTAGGGATTTAGAGATGATCTGCAAAGAGGAGTGGACCAACATTCCTCCTAAAATGTGCAAACTTGGTCATCAATTACAAGAAACGTTTGACCTCTGTGCTTGCAAACAAGGGTTTTTCCACTAAGTATTAAGTCTTTTTTGTTAGAGGGTTCAAAACTTATTTCCCTCAATGAAATGCAAATCAATTTCTATCTTTTATTTAAAGTTATTTTTCGATTTTCCTTTTGATGTGCAATTTGCCACTGTTGAAATAAACCTACCATTGAAATGATACTGTTCTGAGACTTTTCATTTCTTTGTCATTGGACAAACTTACAAAATCAGTGAGGGGTCAAATAATTATTTCCTCCACTGTATATATCTCTCTATATATATATATATATATATATATATATCTCTATATATATATATATCTCTCTCTATATATATCTCTATATATATATATATCTCTATATATATATATATATATATATATATATATATATATATATATATATATATATATCTATATATCTCTATATATCTCTCTCTCTATATATATATATATATATATATATCTATATATCTCTCTCTCTCTCTCTCTCTCTATATATAAAATAAAAATGTTTGTCCGCATTTCACGAGTGAACTATGTAACAGATTTAGATTGGGTTTTTGTATTTTTTTTCCTATAATTTGCTTGAACATTCCTTTTGATTTTGCAACTTCTCTCATCACGCTAAGTATTATAGTTAGCTTGTGGTACACTGATTTATTTACACGAATCTGAGAAACACACAGTGGGTTCCTGCTCAATCACGCTCCAGCCTCGGTGTGTACCTTACTTCCGCTTAGCTAGCGAGCGAGAGAACTACTTAATTTAGATTTAGATCGTGTTTTCTATAATTTGCTTGAATATTCCAGGTGATTCTGCGACTTCTCTCATTTGTGTGAAGTATCATAGTTCACTTGCAGGAACGATTTATTCGCACTAATCTGAGACAGAGGGGAGGGGGAGGCGTGACGTCAAGAGTGGGGAGCCGGACAGGGCCCTTCTCACTCACGCGCCAGCCTACATTTGAATCGGTCTACCTGTCGCCACGATTTGGAGCCCACCTTGCCTCCGCTTAGCTAACGATACCTCTTTGTTTGTTGATTTTTAAAGTTTGTCCACTTTTACTAATATACAGGCGGAGCCATGGGGGACAGCTAGTTTGCCATAAAAGGTGAAGTGAAAATATTACTCACTGAGACAACAGAAATAAATGCTGTTGTTGCTGCTGCTATTCTCCCATAGCTTGTGAAAGGCTCACCAAGTCACAGTCCCACAGTCAGAGGCCGTCTTTCTCTGGTAATCGAGTGGGGTTTTCCTTCAAATAAGGAATAGCGTTTAGTGTAAACAGTCAGGGCTGTGGAGTCGGTAGATAAATGCTCCGACTCCTCAGTTTCTAAATCTTCCGACTCCTCTGTATGTATATACTATGCTAATGTATTTTCTACATCCATTGAAGGAAAGGAAGGCAACATACATGTCATTTCACCACAGAACTACTGGCTAGGAAGCCAACACTCTACTATAATGGCAGATTAAAGACAAACACAATTGATTGGCGGCCGCAGATTGCGGGTGTCCACATGGACGGGCAGATCCAGCTTGCCGAAAATCTCGACCACCGCCCCCATCCAAAGTAATGTGATGCCTCTGTCTGCTGCAGTGGCTGTCTCTTCTGTCAGCCAGCCGGAAGATTAGTGCATTGTGTCACTCACCGGCCAGCTGATCAGCAGAACGAGCCTCTGCTGGAGACAGGTATGGAGATCTGTGTTCTCGGCTCCTTCGGCCCCCTTCACTAGCGCATAGCGAAGGGCAGCCGACGGAGCTGAGAACACACCAGATGATTTTTCAGGCGTTTGACGCGTGATGACTCGTTGAACGGCCGAAAAATCGGCAGTGCATCTGTAAATGTATGGGGGGCTTTAGGCTAGGTTCACAGTTCCCTGTAACAGTGGAACACGACACAATGGAAAGCGGTGCCGCACCTTACCTGTGCATTACATCCCATATAGTGACGCATACAGTCAATGAAAAGCATGCTTCATGGTTACTTGACATGTTCGTTTTGTGGTAACATTATGCACTGCATGCATTGGGCGTTATTCTTACAGCAGAGAAGTAGTTCATTATGACTGTTTGTGAATTGGAACATTTCAACTTACTTTTTTAATTCCCATTTAAATTTAGTAGGAGTCGGAGTCGGTTAACTTTTTGCCGACTCCGACTCCAGGTACCCAAAGTTGTCTCCGACTCCACAGCCCTGTAAACAGTACTTGTTATTTACATCACCCACCATCCAAACATTGATGCTGGATTAGTCAGGTTTACTTTAGTTGTACTGAGTGAAACAGCATCAACATTTTCTCAGAAATAATTGCTCATCAATGGTAATGTTCTGATTGTGGCTTATAACACATGAAGCGGTTCCTCACAAAGCGTCTGATACAACTGCAAAGCTGTCAGTACGCTATGAGGCACTAATTATGAAAAGATCCTTTTTGTGTCAACATTTCAGTACACATGTACTCAAAGCATACAGCGCCAATGGAAAAAAAAACACATTCTATATGCCTTCCAGCTTCTGCAGAATACTACCTCATATACATGTGTCATTATCTTCATGTAGGACGATTAAAGAAAGTTGACCATTAATTCTTGCATTTGTGTACATTGTCAGGCTGCTGCATCTCTGAAAACATTGTAATAGAGCGGTCATCCACTGATGTTTTCCTTCTCCATATTAAATTGACGCCGACTGTGTACTTTGCATGTTATATTGTCTGAAAACATTGTGATCTGTTTCATTTAAGGTTTCTTTAAAAAGTCCTTCTAGTAAATGGACCTTGTAATCAATGTCAATTTTGGCAAAATTTGCAAGAGTTTCCGGTATTATGCCGCTGAAAAACTAGTAACCTACTTACAAAATTGACTGCCATTCATAAACTCGTTTTGAGGAGTTACCGCTGATTTAACAGACATAATTATTTTCCATAAGGCGCTCTCACTCTCTCTGGGGCAATAAACATATTACTCATGAGACAAGATCACTATTCAAAGGCAAATGGTTTAAGAACAACATTGTATTAGTACTGATAAAAATTAAGATGTGACTGCCTATTCCAAACTTTGTTGAAAATGTGGGACTCTCCCTTCAGTAACACAATAGAAAAAGGTATATGTCTGTATAGTGCTGGGCGATATGGAAAAATCATATATCACGATATGGGTTATTTTATATCACAATAACGATATATATCACGATATACCACCCACAATAAAGTACGTTTCCAGTTATTCTCTGAAAAGTTTGACACAAATATCATTGCATACTTTTTTTTGCAACTTTATTTTGAAGTGACATTTAACTGAACTGTCACAAAACCACAAGATGGAGTTTCTTTGCGAAAAAAGTTCATTTTTATTCTTGATTATCACTTACATAAAGGGTAGAGTATGCATTGCATAGCGACAAGACATTATCATTCATTTGTCATAGCCTATTTAATGCAATATTTTCTTTAGTAATTGATAAAATTAGGTTAGAAACGATAGAAATGATAGAAGAGAAATAGGACGATAGAAAAGTGTCTATCGTCCCCACGATATATATCGTCATATCGCCCAGCACCATGTCTGTATATCAGTTTTTTCCCATTTAATGAAAGGTAATCACATCACTGGACACTTCATTAGATGCTTAATTGTCTATAAATGGTTAATATGAAGGAAAATAATTGAAACAATTTTACCAGGTGCTTAATAAATACAACTGATCCTCCGGTGACATTTCACTGTTTTACTTACCAAAAGAAGCACTGCCGATCAATCGGAATAAGACAATGGCAACGTAAAACTTTGCACAGAAACAATCTGGTTAACAAAACGACTGTATGAGGAGTTCCTTGATGCAAGCGATGCTTCGGTGTTCAGTAAAGGAGCTACAGAATTGATTGAGCACTTAGGTTTGTGTGTTTGTCTTCCATTTTTAGCAAGATCTTTTCTTAAACATGGAGAAATTGGATGTCAAGGAGAAATCTCTCAAAGTTGCTACATAGCATTGCATTTTGAAGAAGTCTCCTTAACATTAGATGAACACGAACTCATTATAATAGTAGCTACATTTTATAAAGAGAAGAAGAGACTTCCAGAGGGGATACCATCATTTATTTAGTTTGTACACAATGATAGATTAAATACCCAACAACACTAACAATTTTGCAATGTCACCGAAACAAAAAGTATACAGTATTACAGTTAATGTAAATATAAACGATATTAGTACTCCGGATTTTACAATTTATTTCTATTTTATCCAGTGTATTAAGAACTCATCAAAGCTTATACATTTCCGAAATGTTCAACGCAATTAATAAAAAAATGTAATAATTAAAAGGCATCCTAGAATTCCTCAAATATGAATGTGACTTAAATGGAAGAATCCAAATACATCTCCCATAACTCAACGGGAAAATGAAATTTAACCTTGTCTCTCTGCGGAACTGTTCACTTTTCTGTGCCTTTTTGATCTCACCTTGCATTTTGACTAAACTTTGTGTTACTGTAACTTATTATGTAATAGCGTAAAATAATAAAGAAATGAAAGCGCCGTTTCTGCGTTTAGTCGCCTTCTTCTCGAGTTCAAACTCTTCGGCAATATCCACAGGGTGCTGACTGCAGGAATAAACGGCATATAATGAATATGAATTGGCCGTGTGCCTGGGTGCATTGAAGCAGAAATGAAAATATACAACGCGAGGGGCGGTAAACCACACACAGAGGACAGTGAGTGGCAAAGAGAAATTCACTCGAGCAGGGTCCTTAAGACTCCGCTTGTCTGCGATTCACGTCGCGTAACTCTGACTAAAGTGAATGGAAACATCCCACACTCAAAAAGTGACGGCCCCGAACTCGGATCCCATACCTTCTGCCTCTGGGTGATACGATAAACAATCCAGACTCAACAGCTAGCAATTATTGCCCTCTTAAGTGCTGTAATATAAAAACACTAAATGCATGCCAACATCTATTTTCGTCGCTCTTGATGGCGTCACACGGCACGTCTTGGCGCCTGCTGTTTACGTGCGCGCACGCTATTACGCTCATTTTAGTTTGCATGAAGATGCGCGCGGCCGCCTGCCTTTTCAGTCTGTGCTTCCTTTAAATCGGAAAAGGAATTTATGAAGGATTAGGAAAAACTCACAGATAAAAAGTATGATCTGCGTGACCATTTCGTTTTATTTCAAGACATAAAGCTGGCTTTTGCTTAAACGTGTGTAATTATTCAGGTCCTAATATAAAATAAAGTTTCCGTTTTAAGCGCATTTCTTCATTCTACTCAGATTTAACATTAGCTTTTCGAAAATCGTTCGATTTCGTTATCGCTCCATGTGGTTCCTTCGTGACATAATAACTGTATTAAAATCAGTTCTAAAGCGATCACCAAAGTGAATAAGCAGACAATCCCTAAAACGAATCGGCCGACTGTTTTAATAAAGCAAGCAGCGAACTGTGTGAGCTAGTGAAGATTGATGGCGCCTGCCAGCATTTGAAATGCAATTGCTAATCTTTTATTCATTTTTTAGCAGTGGTTAAGAACTTTTAAGTGACGTGCTGAGTGACGCCATCCAAAGCGACGGATTCCGAAGCCATGCCGCTAGTAGCTCGCATTGCGGTGAATACAAGAAGAAGAGGCAGGAGTGCAAACGAGTTTAGAAAGAATCGCCGACACAGAGACACCTGCCAATAAACAAAGAAGAAAAAGAGACAGACAGAGGGTAAGTGCTCGGGGTTTTGGGGACACCACCTTGTGGGTGTGTGAGTTTTCATTCGCTCTACTGCATGGGGCTTCAATCACAAGTGAGCAGCGCGATCGTGCCATCAAGACAACCCAGGCTTTGTCCGGGTGAATCCACCTGTCGTTTGTGTCCCCGGTGCACTTCACGTTATCGAGTACAGTTTGTATTCCATGGCGCCCTCTAAAATTCATTCCATTTCATGTATTCCTTCAGCCCAGCTGGGGGAACAGAAGGAATGAATGGGCTCTCAGTATGTGAAGTACTTATTTTTTAACGGAGACAGTGGTATACAAATATTTTAATAAAAAGAGCATGAGTTTTACACATTGTAAATACTGTATAGGGTGGTCCAGATCTAACTATGCAATTTTCATTAGGCTATAACTTAAGTTTATTACATAGAAAAATCCTGGACCATCGAGAAGTGTGCGAACTGACAACATGAAGAATCGTCTTCGCGCCGAACTGGAATCGTCCCCGCATAAATCCAAGTCATCCAGACGATCTGGATCTGCATGACTAGATCTGGATAACCCTGTATATGACTGATTGACTAGACATGTAGATTATACGACATAATGTTCGATTTTGCTACCTCTGTTTTGCCCGAAAACGAGGTTATAGAGGGCCGCAATGGCTGCAGATTTTCTAACCCTTTTCTTAATTGGTGACCTGTTTTTGCAGCTAATTAACTTCTTTTGAATTCATTTCCATTGACTTGCTTTTGAAGACTCGGACCCTTTAATTGTTTCTTTTTCCTTAAATAGCAGCCAAGCAATAATGAGATACAAAATGTGACCATCAAACTGTGTACATCGTACAATATCCGAAAATCAAGAAAGATTAAGGTCTCAAGAATGATGATCTGCTCAGGTCCTCTAAACATTTTAACAGTGGTCTTAGAAAAGAGAAAATCGACAATTTCGGAAACTATGCTGTTGAACACTGAGAGCAGCAACAAGCCATGGAATTAAAGAATGGGTTTAATTAAAAACAAGAATTGGCGCGTAATTAAGGAGCTGGTTGGAGTGAAATTGATTGGCCCTGACTTAGTTGGTCTTCTGTTGGCTCACTCACTTCACATTTCATTTCTGTTTGGGTGCCACTTAAAGAAATAAATGAAGCAATTCAGGGGAACAAATCTTTAAAAAAACAAGTCAATTAAAATGAAAGGAAAATTAATTTCCAGCAAAATCTGGTCACCAATTAAGAAAAGGGTTAGAATGAAAGCCTGCAGGCATTGGGGCCCTCCAAGACCAGAGTTGAAGACCCCTGTTCTAGGCCATCACTACAAACTATATAAGTAACATATAAACGTGTATCATTTTTGGATGAAGTATTCCATTAATGAGGCTCTCCTAATTAAAGACTGATTGTCACACCTTGCTCTGACCTTTGTGTGCCAGGCTATTACTAATTTTATTATCCTTCTTAGTTTGTATTTGATAGCGGTATGAAGCTCATTCCACCAACTGTGAGCTACACATACACAGTTCTTAAAGTACTGTACAACATGTAGTGAAATGTGCCCAGCACATGATGAGTTACTATCCACATGCTGTGAACTGTCTGACTTGATGTAAATTTTAACTGACAGGTGTTGTAAAATGAATTTCAAATGCCTTTAAATCTGAGTGCTGTAGTTTAGTTGGAATCACATCTTATTTATTCCACAGGGAAAAGAAAAAGCTACCATTTAACTTCGAGATGGATGTGAAAGAGGAGATGTGTGAAGCTTACATAGACATCCTGGAGGAAAGCACTGTAAAAGTTAAAGAGGAAGCTTGTGAATTGATGTGTGTCCAGCAGGAGAGTCTAGGCATTAAAGATGTGGATTGTGAGCTGCGGTCAGTAGATATTAAAGAAGAGGCTGAACAGAAGTGTGTCAGCAATGAGAAACGCAAGTATAAAAGTGTCAAAGAAGACCATCTTCATTATGAATACCAAGATGAAAGGTTCATCTCTTCTCAAAGCAGACACAGTTCATCTCCAGAGCCTTATATCATTGTGAAGATTGAATCATTAGAGTCGGACATCAAGAGGCCTGAAGACATTTCAGCTGTTAGAACTGAGGGGGATCTGCCACCACCTGCAAAGAAGTCTAAAAAAGGTAAGTGAAGAAATAATTGGAGGCTTTAAGGTCAAGGGGTCAAAGACCCAGGGTGTGGTCATTGAAATTGAGTGTTTTGAATGTTTTAATGTAGCTTGAGTGTTTATGTGTTCTACTTTCATAACAGTTGTACAATTGTGCAAATTCTGTAAGGCTGACTTGTTAGAAAGTCTGTCTATTATATAAAAAAAATCCAGAGACGAGACATTTTTCAAGTCCTGCAAGACGAGACTTTGGCCGTGGGATTTTTTTCAAGTCCCACCCTCCTCTCCTCTTATACAATCATGCCACGGTCCTCTCAACTCTCATTCGTGTGAATGCTTTTGACAGACACAGTCCCTGCTCTCTCAGCTGTTATAAATTTTAATGTTTTCCTCACTTTAAGTTCCCAATTAAAGAAGACATATTATGTCCAAATTTTATTGAAGAATTTAATCACGAAGGGTTTTCAGCAGAAGAAATGAGTACGCGGGCAATCCTAGCACCAAGAAACGATGAAGTCAAACAAATTAACATGAAAATTGGTTAAATGGCAAATTGGTTAAATGCGTATCAATAGACTATGCTGAAACAGTTGGTGGTGATGGAGTGGAAGATGAAAACAACAACTTACAATATCCCGTAGAATATCTACAACCGTTAACACCATCCGGTCTACCACCGGCCAAATTACTGTAGAAAGAAGGATGTATCCAAGAAAGGTAATGTAGTACATCCTCAGGGGAAAACATTAGACAACAAGGGAAATCTTGATATGCCATTTGTATAAAAACGTTAACCGTTGCCCATTAGAATAGCTTTTGCAAAGACAACTAACATCACAGGGACAAACATTTGAAAAAGTCTTTTAATTTAATTGAGAGAAAGAAACGAAATTCCCTTACGGGCCGTTATACATTACATTGTCACGATGTAAGTCCAAACACAGAATCAAAATACAATGCAATATTGGTGAAAATTTAATTCAAAAGTTTTTTACTGAAGTTTTACAGTAAAAGTGTAAGTTTAGAAATCATTTGCGGGTTAATTTCAAAGCCAAATGGAACAAAATCGTATTATGCAATGAAAAACTCTAACACAACATGAAACATAATTTACTTTCAAATGATTACGTTTTATTAATTTTTACTATGGTTAATTACTCGCTCGCATGTAACAGTTCCCATGAATATAACAATCTGTTTAAATTGTTCATACGTGAGTGGCAGAAACACAAAGTGACTAGCATGTAGCGCAGGCCCGGGCGTTGGCGAGTGAAGCGAGCAGGGGGCAAAGAAAGAGTTGCAAGTTAAAGTTTGTGAAGTCTTTGGAATTCCATGAGTTCCTGCAGTTATTTCTCCTAAAAATGATGTCTGATATTTAACAAAGTGCCAATCGTAGTCGATTAACAACACTCAAGCGGATGTTAGTTGGGGGATTATTCTTTCCTGCTTAGCTTCTTTTCTAGTGTCTCTTCTATTAAAGTGCCTTTGTCGAATTTTCAGATTCTGCTTGGAGAATATAGGAAAACAATTCTAATTTTTATTAAATCTTATCTTTCTACTGTTATACGTATAAAAGTACCAAATCAGAAGTGTTAAAATTATATTAATGATACAAGTTATAATAATAATATGAAATTAATAATAATGATGATGATGATAATGCTAATATGGTATATAGCGCAGTGGTAGCACTGCTGCCTCGCAGTTAGGAGACCCGGGTTCGCTTCCCGGGTCCTCCCTGCGTGGAGTTTACATGTTCTCCCGTGTCTGCGTGAGTTTCCTCCGGGCGCTCCGGTTTCCTCCCACAATCCAAAGACATGCAGGTTAGGTGGATTGGCGATTCTAAATTGGCCCTAATGTGTGCTTGGTGTGTGGGTGTGTTTGTGTGTGTCCTGCGGTGGGTTGGCACCCTGCCCAGGGTTGGTTCCTGCCTTGTGCCCTGTGTTGGCTGGGATTGGCTCCAGCAGACCCCCGTGACCCTGTATTTGGATTCAGCGGGTTAGCAAATGGATGGATGGATGGTATATACTGTCAAAATATGTCTTTGGTGTACGGTCATTTACCCGACACTGTTCATCGACTCGGTTTGTCTCAACAACATTTCTTTCATTCACATCATCATCATCATCATCATCATCAAGAAATAACTTCAAGTAAGTGAATGAATTTTGGCTGTCAACCATCACTTTTATTCTTGGCTGCCCCACAAAATCAAACCGACATGGTGCTGGTTTATTTGAAGTTGGGTAAACAGAAACCCAAACGCGAGGGTCCATTTCGGATTCATCAGTTACTTCATCCAAGAGTCAGTTGTCAAATTTTTGTTTATTAAATATTTCTGTAACAATAACCCCTATTTACAAATAACCTTGATAATAGAATGTGTTAGTAGACTACATTAAATACCCGCCTTTCAGCAGCACTTCACAATGCCATGTAGTTAACAATGTAGCCTACATAAGCCTGTGGTGGCTCAGTTGCTTTCATACACGGAGATGTGTAACCACACTAATTTAATGTGTATTAGTGCAGGAGGGCCTGTGACTACCAGAAACTGTTGTGTAATTTTCTTAAACATAATATTTTTGAAAGTATACCTAATAAAGAAGTACCCAGTAATTACCAAAGTAGACATAGCTATTAATATAACATGACCACTACTTGCATAAATCACTATCAATATTACCCTGAAAAAAGTTCAGCTTCTAGCTCTTCATATCATGTAAAACTAATTAATTAATTACAATTATGTAAATAACTAAGAACTTGGAATTGAACTGATTTAATGTATAACAGGAATACCAAAGGTGACCATTACATTAAAGATTTTAATTCCAGTGTGATACACAGAAGCAAAGGCATCTCTTCAGATCCTGATAAACCGTGAGCCCAGCCCAGTCTGTTGTACTTTACACCGCTAAGTGACTCTCTCAACTTGCACAAACTGCAATCCTGTCCTGTCCTCGCTTTTTGCAGCACAATCAGCCACTTCGTATGATACAGCGGTCCTCATTGCATGTCCAGCGGCTCCGATCTTCTGCCTACATATGAACTGCAGCTCCTTTTCAAGCCCATCTTGAATTTTACACCAACTAGGGGAGCTTCAACTTTCAATGTGATTAATTACCATCAAACCTCGATTATCCATCACTCAATTAACCGTCAGGGCAAAGGAAAAACCAAAACAAAAACACTGCACATGCCGTTGCTTACTTATTACTACTGATGTGCGCTACACTGCAAGCTCTGCACATTGCAACAATTCTTCCTTCTGCTAGCTCATAGTGTTCTTCCCCAACACTACATGTCAGGCTGCATTTTAAATTCACAGTGTCAGTACTGTACCTTCAATTTTAATAGCCTTTCGTTGCTTTTCTCTTTTGTTATAATTAATCTACTCTACATTGTTATGGCTGATTATCAAATGCATGTGGAATTGGAATTGTCACAAAGTGGAAATTACTAAATGTTTACAAAACAGCAATAGCGCTGCAATTAATGGAGTAGGAAGAACAACAGTGAACGATATAAAGCGTGATGGTGACAAAATTGAAAAACGTGTTGAAAATGAAACCACTGACGGAAATGTTATTCCCTATTAATGCTAATGTTCTTCTGCATTGTAATTTTCTCTTTACATTATGTTATGTTTTGTTAATATATTGTGACATGCTGGTGATGGGTTGTGAGGGTCAGAAAGGGTGGAATGAAAGGTAGAAGTGATGGGAGGACAAAGTGAACACATCTGTTATGAAATGAGTGACTGGAGAAGTTAGGAGAAAAAGAAGGTGCAGCGGAATGAAGTTTGGAGTAGAGAGCCGGGAAACAATGCTGGCGGTTTAGAGAAAAATAGAACGTGAGTGGCAGAAGTTAAACTGATTGGTAGGGAAAGGTCTCTTTTATTGTTTTGGAGGTGTGCACTGTAACCCAGATAACGGAGTATAGACAGGACACTGCTTGTAAAGGAAAGAAGACACCAAGTGAAACACAGAAAACTCCAGTAGCTGTGAGTTGTGTTTGCTTATTATGCTGGTCATTACAGTGTTCTGTGAATGAATTACTTTTGTTACTACTGCTACTTTTGTTAGTATAGTTTTGTTTTGCAGGTAAATTTACTGTATATCATTTTTAAAGTAGCGGTTTCATTATCCATCTTTTCTCTTCTCCGTCATGGCCTCAGTCCCAACCCCTGACGGATAGTCAAGCTTATACTGTAGTTGAAACAGCATTTACCTGCTAGTTGATAATGTCAGTTATTTACAATAATAATCTGCAGATAACATTAATTTAGTCTATTCAGTCTAATGAACACCTCACTGGGACAGCCAAGGCACAACTTTTTCATTTTCTTGCTGTATGGTCATTCTGGTGTGTGTTCAGATCAAAGTGTATGTATGTATGTATGTAAGTATTTTTGTGTGTATGTATGTATGCATCCATCCATCCATCTTCTTTCTATCTATCCTTTTACGAAGAGAGTAAAGCAAATCATTGTTGTGAGATTCAGCCATTTTAAAAGCTCTGTGCTTCACACTTTGTCGTCTTCTACGGCACTTTTCAGCGCAGGTCCAGATTAAGACCTTTAGAGGCCCTAATCACTTAATAGATTTTGGTCCCTCCATATATATCCAATTCAACATAAAACAATAATATACCATCCATCCATCATCTTCTGCTTATCCGAGATCGGGTTGTGGGGGCAGCAGCTTGAGCACAGATGCCCAGACTTCCCTCTC
The DNA here is from genome assembly GCF_016835505.1 of Polypterus senegalus. NCBI lineage: Eukaryota > Metazoa > Chordata > Cladistia > Polypteriformes > Polypteridae > Polypterus > Polypterus senegalus. The sequence continues at coordinate 165,803,515 of NC_053161.1, read as the reverse complement.
CTCGGCCACTTCTTCTAGCTCTTCCAGGGGAATCCCGAGGCGTTCCCAGGACAGCTGGGAGACATAGTCCCTCCAGCATGTCCTGGGTCTTCCCCCGGGGTCTCCTCCAGTTGGACGTGCCTGGAACACCTCGCCAGGGAGGTGTCCAGGAGGCATCCTGATCTGATGCCCGAGCCACCTCATCTGACTCCTCTCGATGTGGAGGATCGATAATATACCATACAACAAAATGTTATTTTTCTAAATGAAACAAAACTTACAATAAGATGGACAAAAAATAATTTTTGTGTACTTCCAACTTATTTATATTTGAAACGTTTTCATTTATTGGTTAACTGGCAATGGAAAATTCCTGTGGGGCTGTAAGCCATTTGAGTGCATATTTTGCTTAATGGTTAATCCCACCATATTTCAGCCACAGGGCTGTGGCTTTACCTCAGAAAGTCATCACTAGCACAGATATTGACACTTAATGTTAATGCCCAGAAGTGAATTATTGTGTTCTGTAGCCAACTAGTCAATTATCACTGAATAAAGTCCCACAATCACTTCCTAAACGGACACTGCAGGCATCTATTTGTCTGTCTTAACCTGCTTATCCAGGGCAGGGTTGTGAGGCAGCTAAGAACCTATTGTGGGAGGCCGTGAGCCGCATTTGTATGGAAACATGGAATGTCAAGCAGGTGGGGGGGAGAGGGTGTGCAAAGTTGCTCTTGTTTATTTTCAGTGTAAGTTTAGGCATGCTGGTGTTGCTTTTTTATTAGTTACATTTTTCTTTTTAAGCAAGTTGTATTAATGCAAACGCTTCTTTCTGATTAATGTTAGTGTCTCATTTTAATTAACATTAACTCCCCTTTTGGAAAGTTATTAGTGTTGCCTTATTGGGCTCATCCTATATCTCTGCAGCCAGGAGCCAAATGGAGAGTAGGAGGGGACATACTTGACAGGTAGGATGAAGTTTTCAAAATAAAAGTTTGTTATGAATTCTCCAAAGTCTTCACAGCTTATGCTACATATACAGTAATAGGGAATAATATTCAATTTAAATAGAACTGACAGGATGCACTGCAAGAAGAGTTAAGCCAAAACACACCTAGACCAAGAGCAGCCAGCCTAAGGTCCAGACCAAGATCTTTAATTACACCAGAAACTGAATTTTACAAAGGCCAGCTTGGATATCTCCAATTAAATTGGACAATAAAGTAAAGCCTAGCAGGTAGGATTAAGAGGTGCAAGTTATTATAAGATGCTGCAGATGTTCTATCAGACGGTTGTGGCGAGTGCCCTCTTCTACGCGGTGGTGTGCTGGAGAGGCAGCATAAAGAAGAGGGACGCCTCACGCCTGGACAAACTGGTAAGGAAGGCAGGCTCTATTGTAGACACGGAGCTGGACAGTTTGACATCTGTGGCAGAGCGACGGGCGCTGAGCAGACTCCTGTCAATCATGGAGAACCCACTGCATCCACTGAACAGGATCATCTCCAGACAGAGGAGCAGCTTCAGCAACAGACTGCTGTCACCGTCCTGCTCCACTGACAGACTGAGGAGATCGTTCCTCCCTCACACTACACGACTCTTCAATTCCACCCATGGGTAAACATTGACATTATACAAAGTTACTGTCTGTAATACCTGCATTTTTATCACTATTTAATATTGTTTTTTATCAGTATGCTGCTGCTGGAGTATGTGAATTTCCATTTGCGATTAATAAAGTATCTGTCTATCTTATCTATCGATCGATCAATCGAATCTGCAGTGTTTGTGACCGCAAGGTCCTACAACGGATAGTGCACACAGCAGAAAAGATCATTGGGACCACTCTGCCCTCCATTGAAGACGTTTTTATGAAGCGTTGTACAAACAAAGCCTCTGTGGCATTGTACCAGGATCACTCCCAGTCTTCCCCACAGTCTCTTTGCTCAACTTCCATCTGGCAGAAGGTATTGGAGCATTCGAACAGCTGCAACGACTTCTAGTCTCCCCTAGTCGACATTCAGCGATACCCATCTCCTGTTGGGTAGACTTCAAGAACAAGAACGCACTTGTGTACTTAAGCACCAACATGACGTGGAGAGGGTGTTTGAGAGATGGACGAGTGTTTGGGAAGAGGCCGACAGCATAGAGGAGAGAGTGGCTGTGTGGCTCAGTAATTGGCTGCCAGTGGGAGCAAAGTTTACTCCTATATGCCAGCGCTGGCTCCTGATTTTCTTTTCCTTTTGAGGGGAGCTTTATTTCTGCGTATAGGCTGCACCAGAGCCTGACCTGTGTTTTTGTTTTTGTAAATAGTAGTCAAGGCTGTTAGTATGCTTGCCTTAAAGAAGTGTAGCCTTGGTGTTTTTAATGGATTTTTGCACTTATGATTTTCTTTTCACTGTTAGAGACCTGTGTTTAGTGTTTCTTTAACTGTGTATCTTTTTTTCCACCCTGTTCAAGAACCAGTTGTAAGTAAAACATCAACTTCTTTTAACAACATGTTGACTATCTTTTGTGGTCACCTATGGTCCTGGTCAGTCCTGAACCCCCACAGGTGGGTTATGATGTATTCCAGCAGGCAATGGATGCAAAGCAACAACCACAACAACATTTATTTATATTTTCATACAAGGGGAGTGTGGCTCAAAGTGCTTCATAGGTAGCAAAACAGAGAATAGAAAAATATACTAAATATATAACAACATCATATTTTTATAGAGTTCTAAATCCTACATCAAATTTCTCAAGGCAGGAGATATCCATGTACAGGGCTCCAGTCAGTCACAAGGGAAAAACGCGCACACTGGGGCCATTTTGGCAACACCAGTCCACCTTATCTGCATGGGTTTGGAATGTGGGTTTAAAATTAACGCACCCAGGGAGAACCTAGAAATTCCACACAGACGTAAGTCCGAGACTCCTTCCTCTGCGAGATGGCAGTGCTACCACTGCGTCACCTTGCCTTCCCAATGTTATAATTGCTCTCCTCGATATCTTCCATCAATTGATTTATTTGTATATTTTTCTCTACTATGCGCACAATAATAATCCATCCACCTATCTGTCTTTCAAACTCCTCTATCCAGGGCTGGGTCAGTGGGAAACCTGTAGCCTACACCAGCAAGCATCAGGCACAAGTCAGTAATACCTGGCCAGGTCGCTAGCCCATCCCAGAACACACACTTTAAAATGCTGATTCACCTCCGTTTAATCCAGTTGAAGTTTAGTATGTTCAGTACAGAAGCTTTAGCATGGGCCGAGTGGTAGCACTAAGCTGTCATTTCTGCCTCGCAGCACCAGGTTTTACAAGGTGTCTGCGTGTTCTTGTCTGGGTATTAAATGACTGACTGGCATCAGTGTCTGTGAATTCACTCACTCAAAAACATTGTGTTCAGTTCTTTTATGACTATACTTGCCGTCCCCCACGGCTCTGCCCACGTAGAAGTGAAACAGGACAGTTAGGAGGGCCCTGCCCAGCTCCCCATTCCTGATGTCATGCTTCCCCCTCCCCTTGGGCCGCAGCCTCTGTCTTGGATTAGCACGAATATATCGCTCCTGCAAGCGAACTATGATTCTTAGGGTGATGAGCAAAGTCGTAAAATCAACTGGAATGTTTAAGCAAATTCTAGAAGAAAAAACAATTTAAATTCTTTAAGTAGTTCTCTCATTTGCTAGCTAAGCGGAGTGTGCGTGAGGAGGGATATGCATCCAATACCACCTCTGCCCACTGCGTCTCTCTCGGATTCGCATAAATAAATCGGTATCTACAAGCAAAAACTATGATAGCGCAATGAGAGAAGTCATAAAATCAACCGGAATGTTCAAGCAAATTATAGTAAAAAAAAACCTGACCTAAAACTGTTAAGTAGTTTTCTCGTTTGCATAGCTAAGCAGATTTAAGGTACGCGCCTGAAGGCTGGAGCGTGAGTGAGGACGGTCGTGCCCCTCTCCCCTCTGTGTCTCTCTCGGTTTCGTGAAGATATATCGCTCCTGCAAGTGAACTACGATACTTGGCACAATGAGAGAGGCCGACCTAAATCCGTTAAGTAGTTCTCGTGTGAAATTTAGAATATATATATATATATATATATATATATATATATATACTGTATACTCAGCAAAAACTAAACGCCCTCTGACTTTCGACTGTTTTACTTTCAGTAAACTTAATGTGTAAATATTTGTATGAACACTAAAAGAGTCAACACCATAAGACATAAACTAAAAATGTTTCACAATGTGTCCCTGAAAGAAGGGAGGCTCAAAATCAAAAGTACCAGTCAGTATCTGGTGTGGCCACCAGCTGCTTGAAGTACTGCAGTGCATCTCCTCCTCATGGACTGGACCAGATTTGTCAGTTCTTGCTGTGAGATGTTACCCCACTCTTCCACCAAGGCACCTGCAAGTTCCTGGACATTTCTGGGGGGAATGGCCCTAGCCCCTCACCCTGCGATCCAACAGGTCCCAGACGTGCTCAATTCCTTCGACGATAAACACAAATCCGTCCATCACCCCTGGTGAGACAAAACCGTGGCTCATCAGTGAAGAGCACTTTTTGCCACTCCTGTCTGGTCCAGCGAAGGTGGGTTTGTGTCCATAGGCGGCGTTGTTGCTGGTGATGTCTGGTAAGGACCTGCCTTACAACAGGCCTACAAGCCCTCAGTCCAGCCTCTCTCAGCCTATTGCGGACAGTCTGAGCACTGATGGAGGGATTGTGTGTTCCCGGTGTGACTCGGGCAGTTGTTGTGGCCATCCTGTACCTGTCACGTAGGTGTGATATTCGGATGTACCGATCCTGTGCAGGTGTTACACGTGGTCTTCCACTGCGAGGATGATCAGCTGTCCTTCCTGTCTCCCTGTAGCGCTGTCTTAGGCGTCTCACAGTGTGGACATGGCAATTTATTGCCCTAGCCACATCAGCAGTCCTCATGCCTCCCTGCAGCATGCCTAATGCACGTTCACGCAGATGAGCAGGGACCCTGGGCATCTTTCTTTGGGTGTTTGTCACAGTCGGTAGACAAGTCTCTTTAGTGTCCTGCATTTTTAGAACTGTGACCTTAAATGCCTACTTTCTGTAAGCTGTTAAGGTCTTAACGACCATTCCACAGGTGCATGTTAATTAATTGATTATGGTTAATTGAACATGCATGGAAAACATTGTTTAAACCCTTTACAATGAAGATCTGTAAAGTTATTTGGATTTTTAAAACATTATTGTTGAAATACACAGTCCTGAAAAAGGGACGTTTCTTTTTTTGCTGAGTATATATACAGTATATATAGGCAGTGTGCGTCATTATTGTTATTGGCCTGTATTTCACAATACAATGTGCCTTCTCTCCAATAGGAAGATTTGGAAGGAAGAAAGAAAAAAAGAAAACGTTATGGACTGAGAATGCAGTCCTGACCCTCTTTATAATATATCAACTGACTAAGATCACAGCTCTTGAGATCTGAAGATCAAGTTACATCAAATCACTATTCTGATATGAGAGTAATTAGTCAGTCAGTCAGTCATTATCCAGCCCGCTATATCCTAACACAAGGTCAAGGAGGTCAGCTGGAGCACCAGGCACAAGCCAGGAACAAACCCCGGGCAGGGTGCCAGCACATTACAGGACACCCACACACCAAGCACACACTAGGGACAATTTAGGATTGCCAATGCACCTAAACTGCTTGTCTTTGGACTGTGGGAGGAAACCAGAGCAACTGGAGGAAACTCACACAGACACAGGGAGAACATGCAAACTTCACGCAGGGAGGACCCAGGAGACAAACCCGGGTCTCCTTACTGCGAGGCAGCAGCGCTGCCACTGCACCACCATGCTTTCCCAAGCAATTAGTCATACCCATAAAAACTCAATCCCAGAACCAGGCCTGGAAGTTGTGATAACCGGTGAGTGCATTGTGGTCAAGTTGTCCATGTAAAGCAGTTGGGCGTAGTGGGGCAACAGTGTGAGCTGCCAATGTAAAGGATGAGGGTTGAATGCAATGGCAGTTAGATACTATAAATAGGGCGACTAGACCTTGGTGGTTTAAACTGGCGTCTGGCACTACTTCTCTCGTATTGTGTAGGAGTTCAAGATTATGGAGAAGGTGGGAAATCCTAATGAGATAGAGTGAGACTTATCTATACAAAAATGGCTTAAGAACCAAAATTCCTCATCAAGAGTCAGCTCAGTTTTAGACAGAAGTTACCTTTGGGGTTTGTGGGTGCCTACAGTTTTGGTTTCTTCCACTATATTAAAAAATTTGCCTTAACAAGCTTTCAAGTTGCATAGACAACTTTCATCATTGTTGTGTGTGTTTGTGCGTGTGTGTAAATTAACTCTTCTGAGTATTGGCCTCTTCAGAGACTTTGGATTCTGTGCTGAACACTCTGTCATCAACTAGCTGTGCAGACCTACCTGGAAACTCCAGCCAGCTTGTGGATATGTACAGATGGGAAAAGAAGTATTGAACTCGTCAACATTTTTCTCAGTAAATATATTTCTAATGGAGTTATTGACATGAAATTTTCATCACATGTCGGTAAAAATCCAAGTAATCCACACATACAAAGAAATCAACACAAATAAAGTCCATAAATTTAAGTTATATGTAATAAAGTGGAATGACATATGAAGAAAAGAAGGTGCAAGAAGGCATGGAAAGCCAAGAAAGCAGCTGACATCTGTCAATCCTGATAGCCCCCTATCAGTGCAAATGAATATCAGCTGGTTTAGTCCTAATTGATGGCCTATAAAAATGTTTCTCCTTACCAAGGTGTCAAGTTTGGTGAACAACATTTGGACAAGCCAATGAAATACTGGGAGAATAGAGTCTGGTCAGATGAGACCAAAATTGAACTCTTTGGATGTCATTGCACACACCATGTTTGGAGGAGAAAAGGTACTGCACATCACCCCAAAAATACCACACCAACAATGAAATTTGGAGGTAGGAACATCATGGTGGGGGGCTGTTGTTTAGCATATGGTACTGACAGGCTTCATATAATTGAAGGAAGGATGCAAGGAGAAATGTAGCGGGAAATTCTTGATAAGAATCTGCTGCCATCTATTAGGATGCTGAAGATGAAACGAAGGGGGACATTTTGGCATGACAAAAATCCCAAACACACAGCCAAGGAAACACTCAACTGGTTTCAGAGAAAGAAAGTAAAGCTGCTAGAATGGCCCAGTCAATCGCCCAACTTGAATCCAATTGAAAATCTATGGCAAGAACTGAAGATGAGACTTCATAGTAGAGGCCCCTGGAACCCTCAAGATATGAGGACAGTTTGTGTGGAAGAATGGGCCAAAAATTACACCTGAGCAATGCATGCGACTCGTTTCTCTATACAGGAGGCGTCTTGAAGCTGTCATTACCAACAAAGGCTTTTCTACTAAGGATTAAATAAATGTCAGTAAGCGTGTTCAATACTTATTCCCTGTGTCATTCCACTTTATTACACAGAAATTAACTTATGGACTTGTTTATTTTGATTTCTTTGTATGTGTGGATTATGGCATTATACGGTATTTCATGTCAGTAGCCCCATTAGAAATATATTTACTGAGATAAACATTGACGAGTTCAACACTTATTTATCCCGCTGTATGATTTGAGCCCAAGTGGTCAGTTGTTAGTGAATTACTGTGCCGGTCATGTTGTATACATAACAAACCCCATGAGTGCTGAACGGTGGATAGAATATCCATTGGGCAGTGATTGACTGTGGAAGTGTTGTCAGCACTGAGGCCACACGTTCTGGACATGCAGATGGCTTGTGAAAGCCCTGGTTTATGAAGCGTTTGACTCCAGTGGAGCTTCTGAATCACTTATCAGGGGTGTAGAGTTTGAATAGACCTGTTCAAGACTTCAGTAGTAGAGAGAGAAGCCACTGAAAGGATGTTTAGTCAGGCAGAAGTCCTAGGAGTCATTTGAGGACCACCAGCATTAAGGGGAGCTGTCAAGCTTAACAAAGAGGCCTTCCATGCATGTAATGTTAGTATTGTGATGTGACTGAAATGAACCAAAACATGTGGCAGACGCTTGACTTTGTTTCAAAAGAACCTACAGAAAGGGTGCACTACAGAGGATTGTGTATTAATGGCAGAATTAAATAACATTTTATTAAATAACATTTTTGGTCAATTTTAATTTTTTATACAAGCCACTGTATCTTTTGAAGACAGGTAATAGAATAATTTAAAAATATTTGCTATCTCTAGCCCTATGTGTGTGTTGCATGTGTCGGATCACTTTCTCATGCGCGTTCCCATACAGCACACTACTCAAACTCTCATTATTTTTTCAGCGCCTTTCTTACCTGCCGTCTTTGAAGGCGACTCTCTCAGCATGCGCCTTGACCTCCTCCTCATGCGTCTCACATTTCCTCTTTTGTCACATCACCAAAGACAAACTGACCAATCGGATGCCTCTGAGGAACTGGACAGACAGATCTTAGTGTTTTATTACATAGTACATAGTGCTCCTTATTGACTACAGCCTTTGAGGGCTTCAGATTTTCACTTCTAGTGCTATAAGAGAAAATAATGACACCAGGTATCATTAACATACACAAACTGCACTAAATATACAGTGAGAAGTCAAGCAAAATGACACCTTTTATGGGCTAACTAAAAAGATTACAATTTGCAAGCTTTTGCTTGATTTGTCACTACATTCATAATGGCTAACAAGGTACAACACCCTAGTACTAAATACACAGTAAAACGGAGCAGATTTCATTTTGTTAAATAAATCACAATGGCACATGACCAGGAACATGAGAGCATGAATAGAATCAGTGTGTCACAAAGCTGACCAGTCCTGGTTTCACAAAGCACTCCCATTTCAGAGCAGACACAAATATCTGTGTCTTTCATCTCCTAAAATATTTCTTCCACTTTACATATGTCATCTTCTCCCTATCCTCTATTTTTATGTTTAGGTGATTTTTAAATAGGCCATTTTTATATAATTTGATGATTTTAAATAGGCCATTTTGATGCATATTTTGGAGTCAAGCGGCTTTAGTCTAATTGTGAAGAAATGTCAGGAAGCATTCTTATCATTAAAAGTGCATTTCACATGCTTGGCATGGCACTTGGTTTTATTTATAAGACAACTTCCAATATCACCATAAATTAATATTATTATGACTTTTTAGATACATAATAAAAAAAATAAGAGCAGCATAATTTTGAATAATGCAAAATGATGATTCAGTTCTCTAATGTATGACCCATAATCTGGTCAACTGGGCCTCTCCCACGTGATCTGTTTAGGTTACTGTTTCATCTTTTTGGTTCCAGTGATTGTGCTCATGTGGTAAGTAGTTGTAATGGAGAAGGCACTATTAACAAGTTAAGTGACTTTGTAAGTACTGTTAATTTTTGAAGATTGCTTGATTATAAAAAAAAAGTTTTTCATAATTTAAAACAGCATTTATTTAAGAGTGTGGATTAATGTCAATTTTTAGGGGAGTGGATTGAAAATAAGTTTTTCTTTTTCCTTTTACATTTTATACAGATGACAAATCTCACTGCTGTTCTGACTGTGGCAAACAATTCTGCTACAGGAGTGCTCTGCAGAGACACACTAGAACTCACACCGGAGAGAGGCCATATTGCTGTTCAGAATGTGGTAAACGATTCTCTCACAGGAGTACTCTTCAGAGCCACAATCATGTTCACACTAAAGAGAAGCCGTATTTGTGTTTTGAATGTGGAAAACAATTCTCAGAAAGGAATACTCTTCAGAGACACATTAGAATCCACACAGGAGAAAAATCATATTGCTGTAATGAATGTGGCAAACAATTCCATTATGGCAGTAATCTTCGCAGGCATATTAAATTTCACACTGGAGAGAAGCCATACTGCTGTGATGAATGTGACAAACGATTCTGTAGCAGGCAAAATCTTCAGAGCCACAAAAGAATTCACACCGGAGAGAAGCCATATTGCTGTAATGAATGTGGAAAACAATTCCGTGGCAGGGGTAGTCTTCATACCCACAAAAGAATTCACACAGGAGAGAAGCCATATTGTTGTTCTGAATGTGGCAAGGCATTCTCACGAATGAAATATCTTCAGAGCCACGAAAGACTTCACCTAGGAGAAAAGCCTTATTGTTGTTCTGATTGTGGCAAACAATTTGTGCATATGCACAGTCTTAAGAGACACTGTACAGTCCACACAGGAAGAAAGGAAGAAACCTTGAAGAAGTAAGTTGGCAGGTGAAGAAGGAAGAAATGGGAGGAAGGAGTGAAATGTCATCTTTCTAAATACTGAAGTCTTGAATAAATACTGCCACGTGGTGGGGTTTAATGTGCAAGATTCATAACAAGGATGTGTAAAAGTAATTTATAGTTGTTGTTAATTTCCCTTGGATAAAAAGGTGCCCACCCTATGCCCGGACATTCTGGTCCAGATGAACGGTGTCACTGGCCCCACCAGAGTGGAAATGATCAGACCACAAAATGGAACTTGAGCAAGAAATTAAGAGGACAGGACACAGTCCAGGGTCAGTAGAAGATAAAGAGGACGTCATATACTGCTGCTTTAATTCAACAAATCCAGCATTTCCAAATAAAGGATATGGAAGGACTTGCACAAAACTGGAGTTCCAAAAAGTAATCTCTATGTACAATGTGTATTATTGTGGACATTTCTTTGTTTTTTTATTTTGGTTCTCTTATTTTACAGAGTGATAGTTAACTATGATTACCAGAAGAATCTGCTTTATAGCACCCCCATGTGTAGAGCTTTACCTGTATTTGGACAGTGATCTTAAGCAAAATGAGACTTAATGGGGAAATGCCAAGAAATATTTTTAAAGGATGTTACACAGGGACACCCTGGAAGTGACTACAGCACCAGGAAAAAAGGAAATAGAAATATTTTGGAGAATCATAATCGAGGATACTCAAGAATACAATAAAGATGCAGACTGGCTTAGCAAACAATAGAGATAGTCCAAGCAAATGGGGAAATTAAAGAAATGTGATGACCTTGGGTGTCAATTGAAGAAACGGAAACCAGGCTACTAACTGGAAGACACCCAATTGAGATGATATACCCACTGTCTGGCTCAGACAACTAAGAGCACTGCACCAGAATACAGCTGAGTGAAAAAAACATGTTAATGTAACATCTGAATATGACGCCACAGCGACTCACCACAGGAACGACATTCCTACTTTCAACATCCAAGTAAACCGACACACCAAAAAGCTACCATCCTATAACCTGCCTCTCCACCATACATAAGCTCTTCGCAGCGGTAGACGGAAATTAAATTTACAGTCACCCGGATCAAAATATCGTAAATGCAGCAGAAGAAAAGGGTAAACAAAATGAGGTCATATGGCACAAAATCTAATGTTAAACAAAGTACTTATGGAGTGCTGCAAGAAGGGCCAACACCTGAATATGGCATGAATCAATTAAAAAAAAATGCCTTTGATAATATACTACAAACCTGGATCCTTAAATGCTTGGAAGTGTATAAAGTCCACCCTGCTCTCATAAGTTTCATCACAATTGCTCTGCACCATTAACAGGAAATCCTGCGGCTTCATGCCAAAGGCTGGATCACAACCCCTAATATACAGTCCAGGGGTGCCGATAATTTCGGCCATGAATTTTCCCAGAAAATGCACCATTTCTCCCAGAAAATTGTTGCAATTCCAAATGTTCTGGTATACACATGTTTATTTCCTTTATGTGCATTGAAACAGCAGAAAAAAAAAAGAGATAAAAAGCCAAATCTGACATCATGTCACACAGAACTCCGGACAAAATTATTGGCACCTTTTCAGAATTGTGGGTAAATCATTTTATTTCAAGCATGTGATGCTCGTTTGAACTCACTTGTGGCAAGAAACAGGTGCTGGCAATATAGCAATCAAACCTGAAGCCAGTTAAAATGGAGAAAAGTTGACTCAACCTTTCTGTTGTGTGTCTGAGTGTGCCACGCTAAGCATGGAGAACAGAAAGAAGAGCAGAGAATTGTCTGAGGACTTGAGAACAAAAATTGTGGAAAAATATCAATAATCTCAAGGCTACAAGTCCATCTCCAGAGATCTTCATGTTTCTTTGTCCACTGTGCGCAACATAATCAAGACGTTCACGACACATGGCACTGTAGTTAATCTTCCTGGACGTGGACAGAAGAGAAAAATTGATAAAAGACTGCAACAAAGGATGGTCTGAATGGTGGATAAACAGCCCAAATCAACTTCAAATCATATTCAAGCTGTTCTGCAGACTCAGGGTGCAACAGTGTCAGCTCGAACTATCCGTCGACATCTGAATGAAATGAAACGCTATGGCAGGAGAGCCAGGAGGACCCCACTACTGACACAGAAACATAAAAAAGCCAGACTGGAGTTTGCCAAAATGTACTTGAGGAAGCCAAAATCCTTCTGGGTGAATGTCTTGTGGACAAATGAGACCAAGGTAGAGCTTTTTGGTAAAACTCATCATTCTACTTTTTACAGAAAATGGAATGAGGCCTGCGAAGAAAAGAACAACGCAGTACCTACAGTCAAACATGGTGGAGCTTCTAAGATGTTTTGGGGATATTTTTCTGCCTCTGGCACTGAATGCCTTGACTGTGTGCAAGGCATCATGAAATCTGAAGACTACCAAAAGATATTGGGGCACAATATGTAGTGTTAGAAAGCTGGGTCTGCATCAGAGGTCATGGGTGTTCCAGCAGGACAATGACCCCAAACATACCTCTAAAAGCACCCAGAAATGGCTGAAGACAAAACGCTGCAGAGTTCTGAAGTGGCCAGCAATTACTCTGGATCTAAATCCGATTGAACACTTATGGAGAGATCTCAAAATTGCTGTTGGGAGAAGGCGCCCTTCAAATCTGGGAGACCTTGAGAAGTTTGCAAAAGAAGAGTGGTCGGAAATTCCAGTCGAGAGGTGTAACAAGCTTGCTGATGGTTATAGGAAGCACTTGATTTCAGTTATTTTTTCCAAAGCACGAGCAATCAAATTTTAAGTTGAGGGTGCCAATAATTTTGTCCAGCCGGGTTTTTGAGTTTTGTGTGAATGATGTCAGATTTGTCTTTTTTTTTCTATGATTTTTTTGTGTTCCAATGCACATAAAGGAAACAAACGTGTGTATACCAAAACATTTGTAATTGCAACAATTTTCTGGGAGAAATGGTGCATTTTCTGGGAAAATTCCAGGGGTGCCGATAATTTCGGCCATGACTGTATAAACAAGAGGAATATTCCAAGGAAACTTATGTCATCCAAATTGAACTTATAAGATAAATACTTGGAGAATAATGAAGGTGGACTATTTGCAAAGAGAACATCCACAGAATGAAGAAAATCCTCCAGAGTTTTTAAGCATGTATGTATGTATGTATGTATATAAATATATGTGTGTGTATGTGTATATATATATATATATATATATATATAATATAATATATTAAAAATAGTAACAACCCTAGAAGTGACACCTAAGGGACACCAGTCTTAGCATCACAAATTTCAGGTTAGGTTCCTCACATTATCTCCCACAGCTTCATGTGTCTGAGCCAATTCTGCACCCATCTACCCACAATACCCTGAACATCCACTTTTAGTTTGATGCTCGGCCTCTAATCCAAGACTTTATCAAATGGTTTCTGAAAGTCAAAATAAAGTATACTCCACTCTGGTCAAATCCTTTGGTTTGCTTGTTCTTATTGGTTCAGTTCTCTAAATGGCACTAGGATAGTGAATCTTACAGTTTTATTTAGGGAACAATTTTCTATTTGGTGACAGAGTCCAAAAAATCTTTGGTGTTCCTGAATCAGGTGCTTCAGACAGACAGAACTGTCGCTGAATAATCCTGGAGAGGACAAAAGGTGGACAATCTGGAGTGAAAGAAGAGTCCAGGGTTTATTATTTATGTCTTTCAGATCATTAAAGGTAAGTGGTGGATTATAAGGTAGGCACCAGTACTGAATATCATTTATTGGCAAATCATTTGCAGGAGGTTTGTTGTTGTTTTTTTTTCTTCTTCCATATAACCTTAATTAAAGCTTTGCATTCTAAAGGCCAAGGGTGATGATGATCATATTCACTTTTAAAAGCTGTAGCAGCAGTAGGCCCTTCATTGCTTTACATTCAGGCTTATTAAAAGCACATGTCTTTGGTTTAGGAAGTGTACCATTGGGTAACACTTGAGTGGAGCAGTCCTGCTCCCTTTGTGGTGTTGATACTAGAGCTGAATTTTGACCAAAGGTATCTTGGCACTCTAAATATTCATTAAGAAGGAACTTAACTTTAGAGCAAAGAAGAGGTGTCTGTAAATTCACATGCAGGTGATTGTGTTTGCAGCCACTACCCCAGTTTGTAATTTCTTTTTTACTACCAGTTTCTAATGAGATCACGTGTCTGTAAGCATGGTAAGCAGTTGTCAAATTTGGGATTGATCAACTAAGATACTGAGAATTTCATAATGGAATAATCCAATTTGTAACTGCACTGGTAATGTTGTAGTATATTCCAGTAATCCGTTTCCTATCGGCTCTCCATCAACTGATAACAGCTTTGGTTTAAATGTCAGCGGAACTGGAATTGGGCCTAATGTCTATGACAACTGTTTACTAATTAAAGTTCCTGTTGCTCCGCTATCAATCACAGCTGAGACATCCACATTGTTCACTGGTAGCTGGTACCATAAATACATTCTTGCACAGGTTTTGACTACAAGTGTCTATCTCACCAACCACCACATAAAGCAGGTAAGTTAGTTTCCCTGCAACTTTCAAACAGGATTACCACAATGTGTAAACATTTTTTTTTTCCTTTTTAATTTACATTGTTTATGATTGTTGAGAACAGTTGTTTTCACTAGCACCATGGGCTCAGAGACTGCTTCTTGTTCAGGAGGTTGAGTGAGGGTACATCATTCTGATCTTAGCTCGAGTTTATGTTCGGTCAGGCTAGTGCCTTTTTTTTTTCTATTTTTTCAGAGTAATCTATATTTTTTTGGTTTGAAAGCAGGTAAACAGTATTTTGTTAAATATTAAGTAAAAAAAAAAATTACACCTCCAAAGCACCCCTTTTTTGAGACTTGAAAATAGCTTGAATGAAGAGGACAACTGAGCTATCGTCTGTCTACCCCTTACACTTGTCAGGTTCGTTATTGGATTGGTCTACTCCCGCACCCTAATAATAACACACAATTACACACAGACACTAACCACAACAGTGCCCCATAAATGAGACACATACACACACAGCTGGTTAACTTCTAGCACTTTAAACCACACAAATGTTATAAGAATAATACAACTTGTCACTCTCTTAGCACTTCAAGAGACTTACTTATTATCGGCACAAACAACATACAATGTTGATATCTTAAAGATATCTCAGGCCTAAATACTAGGAACATATTCAAACATACAAAGGCTCAACATCTTTAATTATACTATATTTATCAATCAAAGATGTCTTACTTTACGTACCGTTCCCTACTATTCGGTAGAGCTCTAACCCTTAGCCTTAATAAACCTCACAGCACAGAGTGTATGGCAAACCTCTGGCTGCTCCAGGTGCTCATAAAAAAATACTTTATTGCTTCAATCATTCTGCATATAACAACAAAGTATAGAAAGATTAAAACAAGTGAATATTTATTAAAGAAAACTAGCTGTGTAAGCCTGTGCTGTAAAAAGCCCGGGGTCCTAGAAGCTATTGAAATCATCAGAAAACAAACTGAAATGTAGATATGTCGGGTAATTGAAAGGAACTACTCTCTCTCCTAGGAGGGTTTGTCTTGCCTATGTGCTCACATGGCTTGTGCATTAGTGGCGGCAGGAAGAGTAGGTTTGCTGATGTTAGCGGCTAAGCAGCTTTGTCTTTCTTCTGAGGTTTCGTTTTTGATGACATGCTGGTCTCACTTGTGTTATTAGCGGCTAAATGAGTTTTCTGTTTCCTCGGAGGCGGAACCCTTACTCCAACTCCACCTCTCACTTCCAGGCCGGACAGACACATACACACTTCCACGTATAGACGTTTATATATAAGACAATAATAAATAATAGAAAATAAGATCGATAGTAAAGTCTGGATAAAGAGTCTTAAAAAAGATTACTGAAATGAATTAGTGATGTCAAGGATGAATGTCCCAAAGCAGCGTTTGATGTAGCAGTTGGTGTTCATGAAAATGCTGTTTACTGACAATCGGATGAAAATTGGTCACACATATGTTTTCTTTTGACGTCGCTGTTCTATCATCACCATTTCTCTTCTGATGTGTCTTTCAGACAAGGCATATTTATTATAAAATTTCATTCTGGGGGTTTCACAATACATGATTGTTGCATGCACCTCATTGGCTGGGTGTTAATATGATGGATGAATTTTGCTCAATCTCTTTAATCCATCTTTCCCAAATAATAACGTTTTTTTTGATGTTGCCTAGTACCTACTGGCATGTCTTCCTTTTCCAGGCTGTAAACCAATTTAGCATTATGTTGTGAACAACTGTTATAAAAGTGAGGTATAAGGGAAGAGAATATGCATTTGATGTTACAATGCCTATAAAAGTGTCCTGCATCTGAATTCATCTTGTTGGGATTGAGCAAAATATAATGAAAATATAGAGAAAAACGTGCAGATTTTATACACCATAACAACCATGTAACAGGACAGTTTTCCATATACACGAATAGTATTGATACACTGTATGTAGTTCAGCATCAAAAAATGCATGTCAGACCAAGCTCTTTATTATTTTTGAGTTTTTTTGTTGTTGTTTTTTTTACTAGCGAAAGGTAGTCTTCTTTTTCTTCTTCCTCTTCCTCTTTATCTTTTCCCACTTTTGTGTGTGTGTGTGTTTGGTCGATTTGTTTGATCAACCTTTTCCAAACAGCTCAATCCTCACCACTCATGCTCTTTTCCTTCAGATCTTTTTTTACCTTAATTAACCAAAGGTAGTAATGAAAAGTGAAGCAAAATGACACCTTTTATTGGCTAACTAAAACGATTACAATATGTAAGCAAGATGAGTTGCCTCAAAAGTTTACATATAATATATATAATTGTTTTAGTTAGCCAATAAAAGGTGTCATTTTGCTTGACTTTTCACTACATTCATAATGGCTAACCCAGTACAACACCCTAGTACCCCAAAGGTAGTAAGAAATGCAATCTGTAAAATGGCATTGGTCCCTGAAAAAGAGAAAAATAAGACTTATGCTAACGTTACATTAGACCAGAGCATTTAAAGTATTTTTGAGCTTTCCAGTGAGATGTAGCTGAGCCCATGTACCTTTGATTGGAAAAGTTACAGATCATAATAAATCACTGTGAACATTTTCTGTCTACAGTCAAGAAAAGTGCCCATATCTCACAGAGAAATAAATAAATAAAAGTATTATGTGAATCTCCACCTTAATAAAAGGACACTTGTCTGTGTGTCATTCTGGCTGCTGTGTCTTAGTTATGTTCAATTTGGTATGGGATTTGTAAAAGCAGTGCCAATGTTTCATGTGCCACCTGTTGGAAAGAAAAATGACATGCATTTTATTACCACAAGCATAACAAAATACACTCTAGTAGATGATGCACTGCAAATGTTAATGCTGAATATGCTGAGGTCTGCATTGATTACTTGAGATTTTAACCTGTCTTAGACATTCAGCAAAGCTAGTCAATGTAAATTAAGTAAAAAATAATTAGTTTATTTACAAAACACCTATCGGAGACTAAAGTCACAAAGTGCTGAACAATAAAACATAGAATAAATTTAAATATCAAAGCAACATACAAAACAAGGACAACTTTAAAGACACCCATAGATGGCAAAGCTACCCAACAGATGCATGCTAAGTTGACACTTAAAACAGTTCAAGCGATTCTGCTGATCTCGAGGTCTGTGGAAGGCTGTTCCATAACCTTTGGGCAATGGCCTGAAACGTGCAATCCCCACATGTATTTAATCTGGTACAAGGAACTGTAAGGAGATCTAACTGAGCAGATCTCAGAGCATGTCCTGTGCTGAAGGAGGTTCATGATGGAGTGGGGAGTTTGACTATGCAGACTTCTGTAAGTAAGGACCAGAATTTTGACCTGGACCCTAAATTCCACTGAGATCCAATGCAGAGAATGTAAAACGGGGAGATGTGGGTCCATGTGTGCGAGCAAGTTAAAAGCCTGGTGACTGCATTTTGAACAATCTGAAGACGAGACAAACCAGCTTTACTCAGACAGGTAAAGAGGGAATTGAAATAATCCAGACCTGATGAAATGAAAGCATGTATAAGCATTTCCAAATCAGCCCTGGTAACAACACATCTCAACTTGGATGAGTTCATTGAATGAAAAAGACAACAATGACAGAGACACCTAACATATGCATCAAAACTCAAGAGATTGATCAAAGATGACACCAAAAGTACTGTCTGTCTGTTTAGCCAATCGGTACAGGTCTTTTTCTCCCTGCTTAGTGTCCACCCTCTCATACAACTCATCATACGCCTTTTCTTTAGCCTTCGCCACCTCTTTCTTCACCTTGCACCTTATCTCCTTATACTCTTGCCTACTTTCTACATCTCTCTGACTATCCCACTTCTTTACCATCCTCTTCCTCTGTATACTCTCCTGTACCTCCCTATTCCATCATCAAGTTTAATTTTCCTCCATCCTCTGTCCAGATGTCACGCCAAGCACCCTTCTTGCTGTCACCCTTACTACATCTGCTGTAGTTTCCTGCTGTCTGGTAACTCTTCACTACCACCCAGTGCCTGCCTCACCTCCTCCCTAAACTCAACCTTGCAGTCTTCCTTTTTCAACTTCCACCATTTGAACCTTGGCTCTGCCCTCACTCTCTTCCTGTTCTTGATCTCCAAAATCATCCTACAGACCACCATCCTATGCTGCTTAACTACACTTTCCCCTGCTACCACTTTGCAGTCTTTAATCTCCTTCAGATTGATTCTTTTGCATCTACCTGTGTGCATCTTCCTCCACTCTTGTGTGTCACCCTATGTTCCTCCCTCTTCTTAACGCATTCACCACAGCTATGCCCATTCTTTTCGCAAACTATCACCTGACCTTCTTCATTCCTCTCTTTGACACCATAATTACCCATCACCTCCTCATCTCCTCTGTTCCCTTAACCAACATGTCCATTGAAATCTGCTCCAATCACCACTTTCTGTCCCTTGGGTACACCGTTCATCACTTCATCCAATTCACTCCAGAAATCTTCTTTTTCACCCATTGCACACCCAACTTGCAGGGCATATGCACTAAAAACATTCATCATCACACCTCCAATTTCCAGCTTCATAATCATTACTCTGTCTGAAACTCTTTTCACCTCCGAAACACTCTTGACATACTGTTCCTTCAGAATAACCCCTACTCCATTTCTCCTCCCATCCACACCATGATAGAATAATTTGAATCCACCTCTAATCCACCTGGCCTTACTCCTCTTCTATTTAGTCTCTTGCACGCACAATATATCAACCCCCCTTCTCTCCATCATATCTGCTGACTCTCTCCCCTTACCAGTCATACTGCCAACATTCAAAGTTCCTACCCTCAGTTCCACCCTCTTTACCTTCCTCCTCTCCTGCCTCCGGACACTTCTTCCCCTCTTCTTCTTCTTCTTCTTCGACCAACAGTAGCCAAATTTCCGCCAGCACCCTGTTGGCTAACAGTACTGGTGGTGGATGTTGCTAACCCAGGGCTCGACCGATCTGGTATGGAAATCTGTATTGTTGTCCGCATATTAATCTGGCAAAATTTTACACCGGATGCACTTCCTGACGTAACTCTATTCGTTTATCTGGGCTTGGGACTGGCACAAAGAAACACACTGGTTTGTGCATCACCTGTGGCTGGGTTACAGACTCCCATTCACAGTCCTCCTCCTTAATACTTAAGTCATTAACTCCATGTTACTTATACCAGCCTCACACATCTTCTCTTCTACATCCATGCTGGTGCTGTAGTTAATAGAAGCTGCTGCTTCTCACTGTTAAAAGAGTATGATTTAATTATATAAACACTTCTACATTAAGATCTAAAAACATTTTAATATTTTTATACAGCACTACCTCAGTTTACTCTAAAGCCACCATGCATTTTTAGTACTATAGCCCCTGAGGCTACACCAAGTGGCAGTTGAATCCTTTTGGTCTCACTATTGGCCTATCAGCTCATCATGCTGGTAGCTCAACCCTAATGCTCTACCCCTAAAAGTCCTTGACAAACTAAAAAGTCTGGGTAAATCGAAAATAAATAATTGCTGTTTGAATTTTTTTTTTTTTATGTATAATTATTAGCATACATTTTCAGTTACAACAATAAAACAAAACAATTATAGGGTCAGCCCACTGTTTGACAGAAAATTGCTTCACTATTTATTAGGATTCATTAATGAAAAGAAAAACACATTTCGATCAAGACCGACAAATAGACAGACCTTGTCTCGGAAGCACACTTTACAAGCCAAAATGGTAAAATACTGGATAGTGGAGCCAGTTTCTTTGTTTTTTGTTTGATTTGTTACCCACTATCTATTCTTGATGAAGTAATTAGGTGGAGTGCCCAGAGGTCCAAGAACCCTTATTCTGTTCCTTGATTCTCCTTTCACAGTTGGTATAGATGCCAGTATTACAACAACATTTATTTATATAGCACATTTTCATACAAAAAATGTAGCTCAAAGTGCTTAAACCCAAGCAGGCCGAAGGAGAAAAAAATGAATGTCCTGGTGTGGCCCAGTCAGAGCCCAGACCTAAATCCCATTGAAAATTTATGGAAAGATTTGAAGATAGCAGTCCACCAACGCTCACCATCCAATTTGACCGAACTTGAACACTTAAACTGTAAAGAAAAGTGGGCAAATGCTGAGTGGGCTCAGTCTAGATGTGCCAAGCTGATAGAGAAGTATCCCAACAGACTCAAGGCTGTTATTAAAGCAAAAGGGCGTTCAACAAAATGACACTGACACGGGGGTCGTGTGATCCTTTATTAATCTCAGTATGTCTTTTGATTTTTTGTAATTTTTCTGAACTGTAGCTGTGATCAGGGGTGGTCCTAGCTTGTTTGGTGCCCTGGCCGAACACCCCCTCTGGCGCCCCCCCAGCATTTTAATACTGAACAAAATCAGTGCAATAAAACAAACTATTGGAAATGTAATGTCTAACAGAGACAAAATCAAATTTTACATTTATACAGCACCAAAATATTTCGTTATAGTGTAAAGGAATTTTCACTTTAGTACCATCTCCAGTCATCAGCTCACCAGGTCACTAACAACTACATAAACCTTTTCTCTCTAAGCTGCAGTCAGCTTATTATTTCGGGTTAACTTTCCCCGCCTACCACTCTCCACTATGCGAATCATTTGCATTAGTAAGTTAGCACGCAAACATATATCCATACAAAAAAACTCTTACTAACTCAAATTATTTTATCAACATGTTCAAAATCTCATTGACGATTTTACCGTTTTAAAGCCTGTAATGTGCACTTCAATTATGGCGAATTTACTAACCTATGATAAAGAATAGAGAGAGCACAGGCATTGAGCAGGAGTCAGCTTCACACAGGAGAATTTATTCTTCCTGTTTGCTGTACTCTGCTCTATGCTGCTCGCGCAAGGAGCGCCCATCTAACGATTTCTGCGATTTCGCACAACCCAGGAAAAATTAATTGTGACATAATGGGCTTGGATTGACAATATTATGAATGAAATGTGTTTTATTTGGAAGCAACCCGCCCCCCTCCCCTTTCGACAGGTTGTGTGTGAGACTTCAGCACAGCAGCAGCAGCAAGCAGGCGCACCGAGGACCCTCGCGTTCACTTCCCGCATATATGGGTGTGAGAGAATTCAGAAAACACTTTGGTGCAAATTATAAGTCTTTATCATAATGTCTGGTGCTTTTGTGTTTGTTTGTTTGTTTGTTTGTTTTATTTTGCGAGCTGGTTAGTAGATGCCACGCCAGCCAGCCAGAGAATCCCCTGCTGCCCCGCCCCTCTCCTCTCCTCTCCTCCCTGTGCGGCAAGCAGTAAGCAGCAGGTGCACCTCGCAAATGGAGGGCGCCCTTACTCTCCACAAATGGGCAATAGAAAACCAATCGGTGCCCATGTAATCCCAAAAATGCGTTGGCATGATGTCGGGGCAACATGGCCGCGCGCAAAACAAATTTTTCTTGCCGATGCTGCCCCCACCACGATGCCAACCTGGGCAACTGCCCATGTCGCCCATATCAAAAACCACTACTGTCTGTGATATCTTTCACTTAGGTGTTATAGGTTGCATTGCGTAAGTAAAGCTGGGAAGAAATATTTTTGTGTGTGTGTTCATTTAAAGCTGTAAAACAAAAAATATGGGAATATTTCGAATTGGGGGGGATTCTTTTTATACGTACTGTATATATATAGAAATTTTCTGATCTTTTCTGCTTTTTGATTTCATGAGCCTTCTGCAAAATAGGACAAGTAAAATAAGTGGTGCTATGATCAGCCCCACAATTGCAACATTTAAGTCATTGCTCCCATAATTCCCATATTCATGGTCCATTCTGCATTTTTTGCATATCTTAGTTTTCCCTTACAGAATGTGGCTACGTGTCCTACATGCTGGTATTTACGACACCACAGAGGAGGCGGTTCATCCTGTCAGACTGAAAAGCCTACACATATCCTAAATGAAACCGGAGTACAATTCCGATAAAAATTTAGCAATGCAGACAGACTGTCACATTTTCTGCCTTTCCCCCATTCTTGTAGTTGTTTAGCTAAAAGTATTTTTGCACCTTTTCAACTACCTGCAAGTTCTTCCAATGAAACACAAGGTGGGACTCCAGAGATGATAATAATAATAATAAATAATAATAATAATAATAATAATAATAATAATAATTCTTTTAATTTATATAGCACTTCCTCACTACTCAAAGCACTTTTCATAGTGAGTGAGGAGGCACTTCAACCACTGCTAATGTGCAGCATCCACCTGGATGATGTGATGGCAGCCATTTAGGCACCAGTACACTCACTGCACGTAAGCTATTAGGTGGTGAAGAGGTGAGAGAGATAGCCAGTTAGAGACAGGGGATGATTAGTGGGCCAGAATGACCAGGCTGTGGTGGGCATTTTATCCTGTACATTGAGATACACACTACTCTTTATGAAGGATGCCCAGAGACCTTTTATGATCACAAAGACCCACACATATCTTTGGAAGGGTGACGCCATTTTTTTTACAGCACAGTGCTCCTGTCACTGCACTAGGGCAGTGGGATCCACATTCAGACCACCAGCACCAACTGCTGGCATCACCAACACCTCTTCCAGCAAAAACCCAAGCTTTTCCTACATCGGGGTGTCCAGCTCCGGTCCTGGTGGTCTACAGTGGCTTTCATATCCAGTTTTTGGGACTTTGCACTACACTGAACATACAACTGGGGACCCCTTAATGCAAGGGAGCAGCTCTATAGCCACGCCACCGTGCCCCCCGCCACCCATGTTTAATACATGCTTTAATGCATTTCATCGTGAAGAAGATATCAAGTATTTCTCTTAGTATTCTGAATGTTCTTAGAGCAGGAACATCATGAAGTCAATGTGCGGCGATCGCTGTCTGCGCCTCTCAGTGCGGAGGAAGTCAGTTGAAGACGCGCATAGAGATTAAAAACTGGGTCGGGGAACACTTAATATAAAGCATTTAATGTGCTACATTAATTAATTAATTAAGGGGTTTGAGAAAATCTAGTAAATTGAACATTCATTTTAAGATGTTTAGTTTGCGACATTCTACTGACAAAATAAACAATAGAATAAAGTGTAAATGTCGACTTTAATCTCGACATAAATGGCGAGAATAAAGTCAACATGTCGACTTTAATCTCGACGTAAATGGCGAGAATAAAGTGGAAATGTCGAGAATAAAGTCAACATGCCGACTTTAATCTCGACGTAAATGGCGAGAATAAAGTGGAAATGTCGAGAATAAAGTCAACATGTCGACTTTAATCTCGACATTTAGACTTTTTTTTTTCACCGTGGCCCTAATACGCTTCCGTATGATGGAGATGGGAGGCCCCTATCTAGGGTTAGATTTCATATGGACCACGAACCATGACCATTCACGCAAGAGGCAAGGTCTTCATTGGAGCTGAACCAGTGCCCACTCGCAAAGCAGGAGGGGCTAGAGGAGAGTATGCTGTATCCTGCATACATCTAGAGCACACATCAACAGTCCCGCTGTGTAGTGAACTTGATGCATAGGGGACTGTTGAAGATTCAAGGCCTGGTGTTACAGCAGTACTGGAGCCGACAAGTTTAGCAGAGGGCATATCTTCCAGTAGTGTGCTGGTTCAGATGGAAAACCGTATACCTGTTTGTGTGTGCAATCCTTCACTACAGGAGGCAGAACTTCCACTAGGGCACATAGTGAGTGGGCAGGGCATTGCCACTAACCCAGCTCTCACACATGATGTACAAAATTGGAATACACCAACAAGTATCAAGGAGCTACAGATATTTCTTGGACTTTGCAACTTTCACCAGCAATTTGTACCAACATTTGCAGAAATTGCCAGTCCAATGACCCAGCTGTTGCAGAAGGAAGTCAAATTCAAATGAAGTGACACTCAGCAGCTAGCATTCGAGGAGTCGAAGAAACAGTTGACAACAGCACCAGTAACTGGCTTTGTTGTATTATTAAAAAAAAAAAAAGTTGGCTTAGTGTTAGTCAGTTCTTAATAGTGACTTATTTTGAGTATATAGCTAAGCCCATGCAGTGCTGAAGAGACTCAGCACAACAGAAGGGGGAGTTAGGTAGTGTAGTGACCAGAAAAAGTTCAGGGCTGTTGTTTTAACGGCTCTAAAGTTCAGGGTGACTTTGACACGTGGTGAGTTATCTTGGTTGTCATACACAGTAAAAGCGCGGGATTTTTGGTCGTTGTTTGCTCACGGGCTTGGTGTATAGACGCACACGAAAAGCTCTCCGTACTCTGAGATAGAGCACCGACCTGTTAAGCAGCCTCTATTTCATTAAATTCAATGCAAAGGCATTGCTGAATAATTCTGAATAATGTTTTGTTAGTTATTAATGGCTTCATGACAGATATCTTTATCATGGACCAGTTTTTTCACCACGCCGCATGGATGGCAGGACAATATTAACAGTCTGTTGTGGCAGAATGAGAGCAGCAGCAAGTCATGATATTCAATAATTAACAGCAAGAATTGGCTTCTCATTAAGAAACTGGTTAGAGTGAAATTGGCTGGAGTTTGACATTCCAGCTTAGCTGGTCATCTGCTGGCTCATTTCACATCTCATTTCTGTTTGGCTGCCATTTAATGAAGAAACAAATAAATCCAGAGGACTGAATCCTTAAAAACAGGGCTATTAAAATGAATGGAAAGAGAGTTCATTAGCAGTGAAAACTGGTCAGTGATTAGGAAAAGGGCAGGAATGAAAACCTGCAGCCACTGCGACCCACCGGGACTGGAGTTGGACACCCCTGTTCTAGATGGTCTCTAATCCAAGTACTGGCCAGGCCTGAACTTGCTTAGCTTCAGGTGGAGGATGTGAAGATCACACCACTGCTTCTTGTTGCTGCCTCTCCAATCATTGAACATATTACCTTACTTCCATTAAGAATCTTTAATCCTACACCGTAAACATTTGATTATACAGTGTACATTGAGGCATTTCTTGTGTGATTTTTGGGCTATATAAGAAATAAACTGTTGTTATTAATGTAGGGTGTACTACAAGTTCACTGGTTTATCAAAAAACTGTATAAATGAGCATCCATTACCACAAAATAACCTTCTGCACACAGAAAAATGTATTTGCTAGTCATCTTTAAGTTCTTCTTTCTCACAAGTGCAAAAGTTATCAGGAACAATTTAGAATGTTGCTGCAAAGGGGGCGTTCCTTATGCAAATATGCTAACTTTATGCAAATTTAGTTTTCTGGGCCATTATGACTTTACAGCAATACAGTGATTCGCAAAAATAGTCTTGCAAAGTGAAATGATTTATTGAAATCATTGCCTTAATCATTTATTGCATTACTAAGTTTGAAGATGATGCAACGCAAAGTGGACGGGCAAATAATCTCAAATCCATTAAATCATCACAGAGGGACTTGGACAGATGACATTTAACTTGATGTTTTTTTGGAAGAAATAAGTGGATAGGACTGGCAAGCTTTCTTGGGCTGAATGGCCTGTTCTTGTCCAGATTGTTCTAATGCTCTATAGATCTTTCACTGTGAAAATATACAATTAATGTATTTCTTATTTTCCCCAAAATGTACATGAAGGTGAATTTTGAAGGACCCTGAAGTCATCCTCCTGTCTACCTCGCTATATGGTAACTTATTCTTTGTGCCTCTGGTTCTTTGTGTGATTGATAACTTTCAAATGTTTGTACGAGATCAAGCAAGTTACCGTCTGTGCCCCAGTAGTCGGGATTTCGTATTTAAATCTCATCCTACCTCACAAATAAGTGAAATCGAACAATGCAGCGCGGACCTGTTCAAACACAATTTTTCACAGTAATTTGCTGTTTTATGATGAAGAATGACTTAGTCTGCTGTGATTACAAAATACATTTTTCATTACAGTATTTTGTTGTGACACATTACAGTTAACTCCTGTGAAATGCTGGCAATTTATTACAGTGTAATATTTGCTCTTTCCTTTTTATTAACACACTGTATCAATGCTCTCTCGTTACTGTGGCACGTTGCCGATTTTACTTGTCCAGTTTCTTTGTAAATTGCCTTTGTCCATTCTTATCTGTACTATTTAGAAAAGAAATCATCACTTTAAATACATCACATGTCCTCGCAGCTCTTTTTCCCCCACCAACTACTAGATTATTTACATTCCATCCCATCATCACCCTCCTCGTCTGATTTACCTGCTACATTCAAACTCCAGTCACAATGCAGCTGTTGCGATCCGCGCTCCTCAGCGCAGATCACCTTCTGTCTCTAAATAATGTGATACTGCAACGGCTTCCGCGCCAGGCTCGAAAAGAGAAAAAGTAAAACAAAAAACAGACAAACTGACAGATATAGTAAAGTCTCACAAAAGTTTTTACTTGAACAATCAAGAAAAAGAACGCCGACCTCGTAACCCCAAACACACCCTTTTTAGCACCCCCTCCTCCCATCCCGGGTCATGCCCGCCCCCTTACCGCTTCAATCAATACCCCGCTGTCAGTCTTCCGTGCTGTACTCCCTCAATCGAACCTAACTGTCACTCAAAAAAAGGCTTCAACCTAGCTGGCACGCTACAATACTTTTGAAAACCGACTTTCTCAGCTATCTGCTTAAGATTGCTGCACACAAGCGACAGACGACCAAACGCCGACTTCACTGTTTGTCGCATTCAGTGACGTCACATGGCACCGCACTCTAAGTACGTCATCAAGTGCGACGAAAACTTGTCCGTAAATTTGAGTTGTATACAAAAGCCCGTGTTCTGTTTACGTGGAGTGAGTCGGTTTTGTCGTAATACCCAAAGACAGAAGTAAGTGATCCGAATTCGAGACTGTCACTTTATACGTGCGAGATTTTCTAATCACTTTAGTCAGTGTTAACGCAGTTCGGTTCCTGCTCGAGTGACTTGCTATTCATTCACCTTTTTCTATGGCTCAATGTAGTTCACGTTGTCGATTCCTATTTCTGCTACACACCGGCCGTTTCGTACTCATTCGGTGCCGGAAACCCCTCCAGTAAGTGTCTTCTGGGGATTGCCGAATACCTTGAGCTCGAGAAGGAAGCAACTTCACGCGAAATAGCGCTTTGATATGAAACAATAGGAGTATTTTCGCGAGTCATGTCATATAGAATAAGACATTTAGAAATATTTCTGCTTTTGCTATAGATTCTAAATGCTTAACTCTCTTTTGTTGATTTCATTATATTTTGCCCTTTCTTTGTGCAGTTTTTCCTCTTCGTTTTATCTTATTAATGACAATTAAAAATGAGCAGACCGGATACTCTGGCAAACAACACTGAATAATCAAAGGCTGCAATTACTTTAGCATCAGACCTACTGATTAGTAAATAATGGATTAATTAGAACACCTAGAAAAGTAGAATGAAAATTAAGGTGAAAATATTGTTAAAAAGAAAGCAATACATTATTCCCATATAACTGCTTGGTATCGGTGTGTGTATATGTATGTGTATATATATATATATATATATATATATATATATATATATATATATATACACACCAAAATTTGTTTTGTCATTTCTATATTGTTCCCAAAACACAGAACTTGGGAAATAACACATTACTTAATTAACCCAGCAGTCCAGTTAAAAACAGAAGCTGGTTGGAACAAAAGCCTGCAGCCACAGGACCGAGGTTGGGAAACACTGCTTCAAATAATAGATTTACAATACTTAATTCTTTGTTTTGGTGGCATCACAGTCTTGTCGGTGTAGTCGAGTTATTTAATCAGTGCATTCTGTCTATCTAGTAATCTATATGTCTTTGTAAATGAGTGTATACTTCTAGGAAGCCATATCTTCCATTCATCCATTTTCTGCCACGTCACAGGGTCAGCAGTCTAAGCAAATATACCTAAATGTCCCTTTTCTCTACCAACTCCTCCGAAGTGTTTCCAGGCAAATTGAGAGATATAATCTCTCCAGCTTGTTCTGTGTCTGCCCCGAGGCCTCCCCCCTGTTGGACAAGCTCGAAACACCATCCCAGAGGGGCATCCTAATTAGATGGCGGGGTCAGCTTAACTGGCTCCTTTTGACGCAGGTGAGCAGCTGCTCCATTTTGAGCTCTTCCCAAATGTCTGCACTTCTTACGCTAAGGGCTCATTTCTACTTCGCGCTCAGAACACGTATGCACATGCATCATGGCTTCCACGTGTTCCATCCATCCATCCTCTTCCGCTTATCCGAGGTTGGGTCACGGGGGCAGCAGCTTAAGCAGAGAGGCCCAGACTTCCCTCTCCCCGGCCACTTCTTCCAGCTCTTCCGGGAGAATCCCAAGGCGTTCCCAGGCCAGCCGGGAGACATAGTCCCTCCAGCGTGTCCTGTGTCTTCCCCGGGGCCTCCTCCTGGTTGGACGTGCCCGGAACACCTCACCAGGGAGGCGTCCAGGATGCATCCTGATCAGATGTCCGAGCCACCGCATCTGACTCCTCTCGATGCGGAGGAGTAGCGGCTCTACTCTGAGCCCATCCCGGATGACTGAGCTTCTCACCCTATCTTTAAGGGAAAGCCCAGACACCCTGCGGAGGAAACTCATTTCAGCCGCTTGTATTCGCGATCTCGTTCTTTCGGTCACTACCCATAGCTCTTACCATAGGTTAGGGTAGGAGGGTAGATGGACTGGTAAATCGAGAGCTTTGCCTTATGGCTCAGCTCCTTTTTCACCACGACAGACCGATGCAGAGCCCGCATCACTGCGGATGCCGCACCGATCCGCCTGTCAATCTCACGGTCCATTCTTCCCTCACTCGTGAACAAGACCCTGAGATACTTGAACTCCTCCACTTGGGGCAGGATCTCTCCCCCAACCCTGAGGGGGCACTCCACCCTTTTCCGGCTGAGGACCATGGTCTCGGATTTGGAGGTGCTGATTCTCATCCCAGCCGCTTCACACTCAGCTGCAAACCGATCCAGAGAGCTGAAGATCACGGCCTGATGAAGCAAACAGGACAGCATCATCTGCAAAAAGGAGTGACCAAATCCTGAGTCCACCAAACCGGACCCCCTCAACACCCTGGCTGCGCTAGAATTCTGTCCATAAAAGTTATGAACAGAATCGGTGACAAAGGGCAGCCCTGGCGGAGTCTAACTCTCACT
The DNA here is from genome assembly GCF_016835505.1 of Polypterus senegalus. Taxonomy (NCBI): domain Eukaryota; kingdom Metazoa; phylum Chordata; class Cladistia; order Polypteriformes; family Polypteridae; genus Polypterus; species Polypterus senegalus. Next base: position 165,773,692 of record NC_053161.1, on the reverse strand, counting down.
GGAAATGGGCTCAACTTACTGCCGGCAATGTGGACCAAGTCTGACACCAGTTGCACAGGGACCGAACAGCCCTTATCAGGGGTTCCAGTACCTCATACTCCCGGAGCACTCCCCACAGGATTCCCGAGGGACATGGTCGAATGCCTTTTCCAAGTCCACAAAACACATGTAGACTGGTTGGGCAAACTCCCATGCACCCTCCAGGACTCTGCTAATGGTGTAGAGCTGGTCCACTGTTCCACGACCAGGACGAAAACCACACTGTTCCTCCTGAATCCGAGGTTCGACTATCCGACGGACCCTCCTCTCCAGAACCCCCGAATAGACTTTTCCAGGGAGGCTGAGGAGTGTGATCCCTCTGTAGTTGGAACACCCCTCCGGTCCCCTTTTAAAGAGGGGACCACCACCCCGTCTGCCAATCCAGAGGCACTGTCCCCGATGTCCATGCGATGTTGCAGAGACGTGTCAGCCAAGACAGTCCTACAACATCCAGAGCCTTGAGGAACTCCGGGCGTATCTCATCCACACCCGGGGCCCTGCCACCAAGGAGTTTTTTGACCACCTCGGTGACTTCGGTCCCAGTGATGGGAGAGCCCACCTCAGAGTCCCCAGGCTCTGCTTCCTCATTGGAAGGCATGTTAGTGGGATTGAGGAGGTCTTCGAAGTACTCCCCCCACCGACCCACAGCGTCCCGAGTCGAGGTCAGCAGCGCACCATCCCCACCATATACGGTGTTGACACTGCACTGCTTCTTCCTCCTGAGACGCAGGACAGTGGACCAGAATCTCCTCGAACGCTTCCACGTGTTCCCAGCGTTCATTTGAGCAGGTCCTCAGAAATTAACGCAACGTGTACGGGTATTGCAGTACCAGCAAAAAGTCGGGGGGGCGCAGTGTGATAGAAGTCAGAACTTGACGTCAGAGTCTCGGTTTACTATCTACATGTGACTGAAAGCCTCTCTGTGGATCCTAGTAAGACCGAAGTGCGCGCTTCGATGTTTGATGAATGGTTCAATGTGGTGAAGCAAAATGCCGACATACAAATGCATTTGTGGTGCTTTTATATTCAAGCGTCGCATATTCCCGACCGTAATGACACGATACATTTTAAGTCTCACAAACCGTCTTCTGTGCCGTCTTTATTACTATTCGGTCTTCTACTATTTTCTCTCTTCTTGTCTTTTTAACTCTTATGCCTGACACTGAGTCAACTGCACCTTCAATTTCATTGTTCCTTTGTAAAAGTGACAATGACAATAAAGATCTATTTATTTATTTTCTGGGGCTTCCTCCTGACCTGACAACAGTGGCAAACAGCAATAGATCACTACACAGAACACATTGTATGTATGATATTCCAACTTTCTGCACGTTTAGAATCCTTAGATTTATAGTTGATATCACTTTCATTATGAAATGCATTAAAGTATGTATGTTACATTTACAGATAAATCCTTAATTTCGTTTAAATAATGAATACAGTTAATAATTACACACATGGTGGTGACACAGTGGCAGAGCGGTAGCACTGCTTTCTCGCAGAGAGTCACGTCACTGGTGTGCCCTGCCTGGAGTTTGCATCTTTTCCTGGTAGGTTTCCACAGTGAGCTCTGGTTTCCTTCCAAAGATATGCAGATTTGGTGACACTGAAATGCTGCTAGTGTATGTGAGTGATTGTATTTACCTTGAAATGAGCTGATGCCCCATCTAGAGATTGTTTCTGCCTCGTGCCCAATGCTTGCTGGAATGGACACATCCCTGGATTGATGGATGTAATCATTAAACATCCTACTCAGAGATATTGCGGTAAGGTCTCATTGGAATTTAATGGGTGTTCCAGGCAATTCGCAACACAGCGAAGCCGAACCCGTTCTCACCATGATAAAATCTCGCACTGCCACCTGGTGGATTTCTCCAGATTTACTTAAAGTACTCGCACAAGTATAAACAGTAAAACGCTTGCATAGCAGGAGCGTCCGGTTGAGCATGCGTCGTGTGAAATATAAACCTGGGCTAATGGCTGAGGCAAAACACTCTGCAAAGAAAACTCTTTTCTGCGGCTTGCATCCGCAGTCTGCTTCTTTCAGTCACCACCCACAGCATGTGATCATTGGTGAGGGTAAAAACATTCAGTAGATCGACTGGTAAATTGAGAACTTTGTCTTTTGGCTCAGCTGTCTCTTCACCACAACTGACCTGTACAATGTCCACATTACTGCAGATGCTATTCCAATCGGCCTGTCGATCACCAGCTCCCCTTTTTCCCTCGCTCATTAACAAGACCCAGAGATACTTAAACTCCTCTTATTGAGGTAGCACTTCATCCTCATCCCCTTCCCGAAGAGGGCACTTCACCCATTTCTGGCTGAGCACCATGACCGCAAACTTAGAGTTGCTGATCCACATTTTGGCCGCTTCACACTTGGCTGCAAACCACACCAGTGCCTGTCTAAGGTCACAGCCCGATGGAGCCACCGGGACCACAAAACCTACAAACAGAAGGGATGTGATCCTTAGGTCACTGTCCTGTATACCCTCCACTCCTTAGCTGTGCCTAAAAAAATCTGTCTATAAAAAGTATGTGCAGAATCAGTGACAAAGGGCTGCCTTGTCTTGATTTCCACACCCACTGAGAACAAGTATGATTTACTACAGAAATGCAAACCATGCTTAGGCCTGGTATCCCTTACTCCTGATGCACCCCGCACACTACACCCTGAGGCATGCAATCCTATGCCTGTTCAGAGTTCACAAAAATCAAGTTGACTGATTAGGCATGCTCACATGAACTCCCCCTTCGAAACCTTGAGAGTGTAAAAAAAAGGCTGATTGAGTGTTCTGCAACCAGGATGAAATCTGCATTGTTCCTCCTGAATCCAAGGATCAACTAGCAGGGGGCTTCCCCTTTCCACTACCCTAGCATAGGCCTTCCTAGGGTGGCTGAGAAGTGTGATTTCCCCCAGAAGATGGAACACAGTCTCTGACCCCCCCCCTTTTTTTTATTATTATTATTTTTTAATGGAGACCATCACCCCAGTCATTTCCCCGACCTCCACGCAATGTTGAAAAAGTGAGTCAACCAAAACAGCCCAACAACTTGTGGCAAATATCATCAAACCCTGAAATGTGCCACCAAGGCCACCTCAGCAGTTTCAGCTCCAGTAATAGACGAGTCCTCAAACAAAGGCATGTCAGGGGGATTTAAGAGGTTAAAGTGCTTCTTCCAGTGCTGAATATTATCCTCGGGTGATGTCAGCTGTACTCCATCCCTTCTATAAACTGCCTGGGCAAAGCACTGCTTCTCCATTCTGAGGGAAATACTTCAAGGCTGAGTGTTCTGTCCTTTGTTAACGTGTGTTCATAAGGGACCTCTAGTGCCTAAGTTAGGTATTGCTTTTTATTGTTCTTAAGACTCCATCTTGAAGCAGGTGGCAGACCTCCATTTCCATCCGCTGTTTATTTTCCCTTTTAAAGGCAACATCTGTGGGTATTTTGTTTCTTTATTAGTACTAGGGGGCTTTGCCCACTGCTCACTTCGCTTGCCAACCCCCAGGCCTGCGCTACACGTTAACCTCTTTGCGGTTCTGCTGCTCACGTATTGGGATGCGGATTTACAATTTAAACAGATTTTTATTTTCATGGGAAATGTTACATATACATCAACATAACATACAACTGCCAATGATTTGAATTTCATTTCTTTCTCTCTATTAGATAAAACTGTTAATGTTTTAATATGAATGGCATATCAAGATCTCCTTTGTTGTGTAACGTTATTCGCAGAAGATCTACTACATTACCTTTCTTGTTAATGGTTTTTGATATTCTTTGGGATATTGTAAGCTGATGTTTTCATCTTCCACACAATTCCCACCAACTGTTTCACCATAGTCTCTATTAATATGCATTTAATCAATTTGCCGTGTAACCGATCAACATTTTTGGTGTTAATTGGTTTGTTTTTATCGTTTTTCAGTGCTAGGATTGCCCATGTACTCAATTCTTCTGTTGATAACCCTTTGTGATGAAATTCATCAATAAGATTTGAACATAATGCAGCTTCTTTAATTGGGAACTTAAAGTGAGGAAAACCTTAAAATTTATAAGGGCTGAGAGAGCAGGAACTGTATCTGACAAAAGCATTCACAGGAATGAGAGGGGAGAGGGCCGTGTGCATGGCTGAAAATGTTTGAGAAGGCGTGACTTGAAAAAATCTCAAGGCAAAAGTTTTGTCTCGTGGGACTTGAAAAAATCTCTCTTCCAAAAAGTCTTGTCTCATTGAACCTTTTTTTTTTTTTTATATATATATATATAATAGAGAGATATACATTGTTTGAGTTTTAGTTGTTCCTTTTACAATTTTAGTGTGCATGTAAATATACAGTACAGTAATCCCTCCTCGATCGTGGGGGTTACGTTCCAGACCAACCCGCGATAGGTGAAAATCCGCGAAGTGGAAACCATATGTTTGTATGGTTATTTTTATATATTTTAAGCACTTATAAACACTCCCACACTGTTTATAAATATTCCCCGCACAGTTATACAGCATAAACCCTTTGTATTCTCTTACATATTAGGTAAGATTCATTGAAATTATGTATGTAAACACACTGTTTATATACAGTAAAACCTAAATATTATTTTAAAGATATCGAGTGTCTCCGATATCACAGATGTTACAGCCATTACGATAGACAGGCCACCAGCAATAAATACGTACAATGCAAGAAAAATTGTATACAGTAAAATGTATGTACAGTGACACTAAACGCATGTACTAAGTACTGTAAGTAGAAAATTAATTGTGGTTACTCACCAACAATGACACAATGACTTGTCCGATAACGACGAGTTTAGTTTTACTGCACAACAAAGGAGAGTGTTACAGCTCTTCTAAAGGAGCCTCTTCAGGCAACTGTATATCACCGCCGTTGTTCTTCTTCTGGCACTCTTCAATCCAAATCCCTAAAGCAGATTCCATCCAGACTACTGCCTTATTACATCCACTTACAACCCGTTTTGCACCTTGGTTAAAAGGACACTGCAGCCGTAGATCTTATATTCCTTTCCTACTTTTTAAATAAAAAGAATCGCAGCCTCATTGATGCCATGATGGCGTTCTACAGCGGTGTAGCTTTTCCCTTCCTTCGACATATCTAAAACGTTTACCTTTTTGGCAATCGTTAACATCTTCCATTGGCGCTTGGGCACGGCCCCTGAAGCAGTAGCAGGAGGAGATCGTTTTGGAGCCATAACGAAGGGCTTGACTATGCACAAAGATAAACACAAAAGAGCACAAAAGTTAACTCTTTACACAGCGAAGCAAGTTGATGCTGAATGAGCGAGACGAGACTTCCTGGTTAACGCGGCAGAATCGAATTCAGTGCTCCGTCGCTGAGCCATTCAGCACACAGGAACTTAACTGCGTTCTCTGATTGGTTAGCTTCTCCGCCAATAGCGTCCCTTGTATGAAATCAACTGAGGAAGCATGTACAGGAAGTAAAAAGACCCATTGTCCGCAGAACCCGCGAATCAGCGAAAAATCCGCGTTATATATTTAGATATGCTTACATGTAAAATCCGCGATAGAGTGAAGCTGCGAATGTTGAAGCGCGATATAACGAGGGATTACTGTATATGTATATTATTGTTCAGGCCTATTTTTATGCATTTGAATATGAAGCAGCAGGATGTCTTTGCGCTAAAGAATCTGTTTTGTAATATTTATACCATTTCATAAGGAAATAATAACAAAGTAGTTTGTATTAAATTTGAAGGCATTTTTAAAGAAGAACTAGGGGGCTCCTCTCGCATGTACTTCCATTATCTCTAACCACCAAGCGTGTGTATCACACCATCATTTTTGAATTCTTTACGATGTTCTACTTCATCATCTACTCTTTGTCTGTTATTTCCAGCCCCGGGTGTGGCTAAATTTCTTGGCATAAAGTCTCATCTTGTGGGACGTGAAAGTGGCTCTCTTCAAAAGATCACATCTCGTTGCGGGATAAAAAGTCTGGTCTCCCTAGATTTTTTATTTTTTATTTTATTATAGTAGAGAGATGTGTATTAAGTTAACAAATTCTGATAAGTATTGCTTGTTACTTTACAGTTTCACACCACTTTGATTAAATGCCTGAACATCACCAGTGCCTTGGGTGTTTGTCGAGGGAGTGTTTAGCTTGCTGCATAACTGTGTACGCAAAGACATGGCGAGGGCAGAAGGCCGAGCAAAGTTAATTTTCCATGGTCTCACAAACTCTTTCCACACCCGACATTTTGCTTCTGCAACTGCCATTGCCATGTTCCATTTGGCCTGTTGGTACCTGTTAACAGCATGTGGAGTCCCACAAGCTAACCACGTCCGAAAGGCCGCCTCCTTCAGTCTGACTGCTTCCTTTACCACTGGAGTCCACCACCGGGTATGGGGATATTGGGTTTCACTCCCACTTCCCGAAGAAATCCAAGTATGGTGCGCTCCCACAGCAGAGAGTCCATGTTCATTTGAACATGCCTTCAACTTGACCAATTGCAGAGCAGTGCACTGTGCATGTTCGACTTACCCATAAGCCATTGTGAGCATGTTGTGTTGTGTCAGCTTCTAACCATTGCAGTTATCACATAATTTTCAAATTGCCATTACCTTTTGATTTACCCTCATATCAAAAGGATTTTAAGGAACTTTAATCAGGCTAATTTTAATAGTGTGTTTCAGTGGGGAGAAGTCGAGCACATTAAGTCCTCCATCAGCTGTTCTATTTTTAAACACAACCTTTTCAACTCTGAAGCCTGTCCTCCTGTATCAAATTAAAGCAAAAAATCTTGACCATATTTGCATAACCTTTTTACCTCAGCAGATTGTCTCCCTTCATTGTTATTCACATTCGTAAAAACATTACTGTCCAAGTGTGAGTTGCTTTCTGTGCACGGCAGGCAACCAGAATATAATCGCTGAGAAAGTGTCACATTATTAATCACTCGTATTGTTTCACTGCATGTGATAAAGAAAATAATTGACAAATCTGGTGTAACAGATGGTCGGCAGCTCACCCCGGCCGGGACACCCAGAGACTGGAAGGATGGGCGAAGGCAGCTACTTTGGGACACTGCCTTCCCCAAGACGCTAGTTGGCAGCTTCCCTGGACTGTAGCGGTGCCCCAGATTCCCACAGGGAACAATGGGACATGGAGTTCTTTATCTCAGCCCTGTTAGGTACCACCAGGGGATGCTGTGGAACAAAGATGGGAGTGACCAGGGTAGTGGGAGCCCCAGCGTGAGCGCCCTGGTCGCTGGGGAACCCAAGTCTCTGTCTGGTGGAGTGTTACGGATCCAGGGACCGAAAGGCTTCCAGTCCAATGGGATTGGTCAGCTGCAGGTAGGGTGACTCCCCTGGTGCATGGCCCGGAAGGGAGAAGCAGGGGAGCCGCCAAACAGAAGGTGGCTCCAGGTTTTGTTTTTAAAGGACTGCTTCCAGCCTTTGTTTTAACCCTGTTTTAATGGATTTATTTATTGGATTTTAACCTCCACGTTTTCACCCTGTTTTTAATGGATGATTTATATATTGACATTTTGCAGCACTGCACTTTCTTTTGGACCCAGTTTTGGTTATGACTGTTTTCAATTTTTAAAAGCATTGTTTGCTCTTGCCGCCTTCCCCTTGCTTCATTTTGGTGTCCTCTTTGTCCAGCTCATCCAGTTACATTACCAATAGTGTCGGGTTCAAGACGTACCCTAAAGAAAGATGGGAGCATGGAGCAAGAACCCACATCGTCACAGTAGGGTTTAAGGGGCAACAGTGAACCCCCAGCGTCCAAACTGGCAAACTGTCATTTATTACAGTTAGGTAAAAGAATGAATATAAATGTAGTTCTTTTTCAGACCATTTGGAATGTGAATTTCACAACCAGCATCTATATGACATGGGGAAGGAGAACACCTAAGATGGTGCATTATGGATGAAGTAAGTCATGAGTGGAGACCACAGCACTGAAGGACATCTTGCTCACAATGCTTTCACAAATGCAGCAGATCTGACAATGTATACAAATGTAGGAATAAACAGTCGGCTTGCTTTCTTTGTGCTACATGAAGATACTGACACATATGCAAGACTGGACCGTGCTCACGCTGTGTGACTTAGCAATGAATGAGATGCCGTTTAGGGAAAAACAAAAATCGCATGATTTTGAGTAAAGCCGTATAGAAATTCTGGTGCAGGTACTGAATCGTATACACACAGTGATTTGACAGAATAGTCATAGGCTTTTTTCCTAAATGGTGTCTTATAGCATACTGACGCTGTATTGGATTCCTTATTATGCTGCCTAATGTCAATTGTACCATCTACTGTATAATAAGGTCGGCTTGATTTTTTTTTTTTTTCTCATACTAAAATCTACTTAATTTTCACATTGTAAATTTGTCTTAATAGGTCCAGTCTTACTGCTTTGTTTCCACTACGTTGCCACAGAAATTCAATAAGCACATCTTAGCATGAATGAACACATGAAGCAAATCCAGAGGCCTGCTATTCAGTTCTTTTATTTTAAACACAATATGTGTAAGCCTAGGAGTGAATACTGGTGGGCTACATCTATTTGAGCCTGTTGGACCTTCAGTGCACACTTCCTAATGTGATACGAAGGGTAATGAGTTACTGTGAATACACTTTAATGTGATTTCTTTAGTACTAGGGTGTTGTACCATGTTAGCCATTATGGGTGTAGCGAGAAGTCAAACAAAATGACACATTTTATAGGCTAACTAAAAAGATTTAAAATATGCAAGCTTTTGAGGAAACTCGGGGCCCCTTCTTCAGACAAGATGTAATAAATTTATGATTACATAAATTACATAATTCATTACATCATGAATGATTACCGTATATACTTGCGGATTAAGTTCTCCTGCAGATAAGTCGGGACTTGATTTTACCGTATAATTTCTGGTATTTTATAATGTCAGTTATATAAGTCGAATGCGGAAAACTTACGGTATTGGTCCAAGAGATTGATATGCTAACACCCACCTGAGAGCGTAACCACGGAGCACACTGCCCTTATTTTCTATGTATTTTGCCTACGTGCCCACACGGTAATACCCAAACTATTCCGAAGCGACGTTTGCACTGCTTTGTATTTTTTTTTTGTATCTCACACCCTCAAACACCTTTATCGTAAGAGCATCCCTTATCTACGATGGAGCGTTCGATCAGAAGAAAATATGTAGCTGGCTTTGAATTAAAAGACGTTGAAGTGGCGAAAGAAATTGCTGCAACAAAATTCGATGTGTCTGAGAAGCTGGTGTGAGATTGGAGGAGGCAAGAAGATATAAAAAAATATATATATTAAGGGTCACATTTTTGAACAAGTATATAAGTCGGGGTCTGATTTTTATGATCAATTTTTTGGGTTTCAAGACCCCACTTATACGCGAGTATATACGGTTTATCCTGCCTGAAGAAGGGGCCCGAGTTGCCTCGAAAGCTTGCATATTGTAATCTTTTTAGTTAGCTAATAAACAGTGTCATTTTTGCTTGAATTCTTACTACGTGTGATTTCTTTAAATTGTTTGACCTGACGGAAACTTTGACTGAGGAAGAGTGCTATAAAAAAGAAACAAATATTTTTAGATCTGATTGGTGTATTTATAATCGGGTTAAATTCTTTTCTTCCACCACAGTAAAGAAGAAGAAGCTGCCATTTACCTTAACACCAAGATGGATGTAAAAGAGAAGACGTGTATGGCTGACACTAATTCCATGGAGGTGATGACCGCAAATATTAAGAAGGAGGAATGTGAATGGGAGTCTGCCTACTCTAACAAGGAAAGTGTCTGCATTAAGGATGGAAATTATGAACTGGTAACTGTTGAGGGGATTAAAGAAGAGGTAGAGGAGACATCTGGCGGGATTGAGATGCACAAGCATAAAATTATGGAGCACGTTGACATCGAGTTGAGGTCGGAATCATCACAGTCTGACACAAAGAGGACTGAGGACATTTTGCCTGTTACAGTTTGCGATCAACCACCACCTACACTCAAGTCTGGAGAAAGTAAGTATGAAATAAAAAATACGTGTGAGGTTTTAATGGTTGGGATTTTGGACCAAAAAATGTAATCTTGCGTGCTTTATGTGAAACTTGTTTAAAAGAGAAGCTATGTTTTTTTCAGGTTGCCATTTATTTCTTCATACTCATGGTATGTATAAATATGTCACATGAAATTTTGTTTTAAAGTGACATTTTATAGGGCCCTATGGAATCTGTTTTTACAAATTCTGGTGTTTGTTTTTTATTTTCGGTTTTCACTGTTTTCTTTTTCCTTGATTCTGATTTTTATTTTTTAAATTGTAAGTACTGTAAACCAACACTAATGAAATGACACTTTACATTCCTTTTAATGAAACCGCACTCTAGCACAATTGAACCTTGTTTTGCACTTCCATTCATCAGGTAGGAGCCCAGAACCTCCATGATGCTGTACGCAGAGACTGCAGTAGGACAGTGAGTTCCCTCCGTAATTGTAAGAGCTGCCACTAGTTTGATGCATCCTTCTGAGATGAACTTCAATTTTAGGATCTAGTATATTTGTTACAGCCTGAGCTGATGTGTTCTTGGCCAGAAAGAACTCTTTGTGGTGGTGAATATGTTCTGCAAGGTACCATACTGATTGGAAGCAGCTATTCCACCTGGTGTTTCCTGCCTCGGGGCTTCTTGAAGAAGGTAGACTTTACCCAAGTCACTAGAGATGCAGCCTCACTAAAGTATTTGTAGTGCTGCCAGGTCTCTCCCACCCCACCAAACTGATGACATGAACAAGCAGGTTGAATGTACACTGTTGGGCAGAACCCCTTTTAAAACTTCCTGGTATGCGTTCAGACAGTATGATGCATTGTGGGTAACCACTGCGAAAATGTCATTAAGATTCAGCTGGTTGTTGTGAAGGAACTGAAGTGCTGCCTGTGAAAAGGTGGAAAAGTTGGAGCTCTCCATAAAGATAACATCTGCCAAAAAGTACTACTCTTCAGTACCTGTAATTATGTAAAGTATTTCTGATGATTCTTAAACCTTAAATGTTCACAGATTGAAAATGTGCATCATTGCATCTGTAGCTTCATCTACTGCATATCTTAAAGTAATTACAAAGCAAAAAGGTAATCTGCAAGACGATAAATACGGAATTAGTAAGGGAGACCCACTTTTAAGGGCTTGTTGCATCTGAGGAGATGCCTGCTCTTCTGACCAGGTTTGTAGGTCTATCCAGCAGGGGACACTAGCTCCCTGGTTGGAATAAGTTGTTTTGGAATTGTGGCATCTTAAGTAACCTGAACCTAAATAGATATATTATAAAGAGGCAATATCCTTCCCTGAGTGATACGGCAGTAATAAATCACATAAGACAAAATAACTTGGCTTTCTTTCATGACAGTTTACGCGGCGTAACAGGCGGGAAGCCATGACAAGACCTTTGAGTAGAGTCTGCCATTTTAGTTGCTGCGCTGGAAGGATTTTCAGGATCAGTTGACATTATCTCCCATCCGTCCGTCGGCTTCAAAGGTGTCCTGGGTAATGTTCCAAGGCTTTAAACTCTTTCTCCATGTGAAGGCCCTTTCTTAGGTAAAATCATGCCATTCCAAACAAGGCAAAGAGAAGATTCAATTTCATGCTGACTTGAACACACAGAAATAGTGCACATTGCCCATTTGGCTTTTCTTGTCCTATGCTTGGCCTAGCAGTTCTAAATGCTGAGCCCCTCTGTACTAAATCTGGCTCAGCTGTGCATGTAGAAAGAAAAGAAATACAGATCTTAAATATCTGCACAGAGCACAGTGACATTAAACTTGTATTCTGATTACAATCCGCCCTTTGTCACTGGATCTGTGACACAAAAACAATGCATGACGATCGTCTCCACAAAGCAAAAGGTACTCGATCCCCCTTCACAGTGTAGACAGTTCAAGAATGTTTGTAATGGAAATGTGGGGTGTAGTGCCCATTTGTCTAATATATCAGCATAAATAAATATTTAACAATGACAAGTTACAGTACAATTGGACATTTTAACATGGTGTTACTAAGTAGAGATCACTAAATCCCGCAAGTGGTGTAGATGGAGATTTCCTGTTATGTCTTTCATTACTTACATAGTGTTGTAACTGAATATCACTGGGCCCATGCAGTGGGTACCATAGCCTCAGATTACATTATACATCTATATAGCACCTTGATGGACTTTACTATTCTTTGGCATTCATAACATTTCTAACTACAGTATGTTGATATATGTGCCCACCCTTTGGTGTCTGATCCCTTCAAATGAGTTACAATAGTTGTAAAATAAATCTGATGCTATTCCAGATCTATTTCTATGATTATTAATAGTTGTTCTTTAGATAGTGTGATAAAGGCGCTATATAGTTCCTGACCCGGCACAGACTCACTCAGATGCACGTGTAAAAACACACAAGACTTTTATTTTCACAGCCACAACACAGTCCCAAAAGCACTTAATATAAACCACACAACTCTCCACCTTGGCACCACCACTCCTCCCAGGCAACCTCTTCCTCCTGATTCTGGGCCCCTGAGTGGTGGATGATAGCCCTTTTTATAGCCCACCCGGAAGTTCTCCAGGTGCTTGATCACCTGTTTCTAATTGCACTTCCGGGTGCGGCTGTAGAGGTGTCCAGATGCTGTCGGCCTCTTCCCAAACACCCTCTCCACGTCATGTTGGTGCTTAAGTACACAAGTGCGTTCTTATTCTTGAAGTCTATCCAACAGGAGACGGGTATCGCTGAATGTCGACTAGGGGAGACTAGAAGTCGTTGCAGCTGTTCGAATGCTCCAATACCTTCTGCCAGATGGAAGTTGAGCAAAGAGACTGTGGGGAAGACTGGGAGTGATCCTGGTACAATGCCACAGGCTTTGTGTGTACAACGCTTCATAAAAACGTCTTCAATGGAGGGCAGAGTGGTCCCAATGATCTTTTCTGCTGTGTGCACTATCCGTTGTAGGACCTTGCGGTCACAAACACTGCAGTTCCCAAACCAGAGAGAAATCTGCGATTGATCGATCGATAGATAAGATAGACAGATACTTTATTAATCGCAAATGGAAATTCACATACTCCAGCAGCAGCATACTGATAAAAAACAATATTAAATTAAAGAGTGATAACAATGAAAGTATAAAAGACAGACAATAACTTTGTATAATGTTAATGTTTCCCTCATCCGCTACAGGTGGAATTGAAGAGTCGCATAGTGGGGGTGGGGAACAATCTCCTCAGTCTGTCAGTGGAGCAGGACGGTGACAGCAGTCTGTCGCTGAAGCTGCCCCTCTGTCTGGAGATGATCCTGTTCAGTGGATGCAGTGGAGTCTCCATGATTGACAGGAGCCTGCTCAGCGCCCGTCACTCTGCCACAGATGTCAAACTTGTCCAGCTCCGTGTCTACAATAGAGCCTGCCTTCTTCACCAGTTTGTCCAGGCGTGAGGCGTCCCTCTTCTTTATGCTGCCTCCCCAGCACACCACCGCGTAGAAGAGGGCGCGCCACAACCGTCAGATAGAACATCTGCAGCATCTTATTGTAGATGTTGAAGGACGCCAGCCTTCTAAAGAAGTATAGTTGGCTCTGTCCTCTCTTGCACAGAGCATCAGTATTGACAGTCCAGTCCAATTTATCATCCAGCTGCACTCCCAGGTATTTATAGGACTGTACTCTCTGCACACAGTCACCTCTGATGATCACAGGGTCCATGAGGGGCCTGGGCCTCCTAAAATCCACCACCACCTCCTTGGTTTTGCTGGTGTTCAGTTGTAGGTGGTTTGAGCTGCACCATTTAACAAAGTCCTTGATTAGGTTCCTGTACTCCTCCTCCTGCCCACTCCTAATGCAACCCACGATAGCAGTGTCGTCAGTGAACTTTTGCACGTGACAGGACTCCGAGTTGTATTGGACGTCCGATGTATATAGGCTGAACAGGACCAGAAAAAAGTACAGTCCCCTGCGGCGCTCATGTGCTGCTGACCACAATGTCAGACCTGCAGTTCCCGAGACGCACATATTGAGGTCCGTCTTTAAGATAGTCCACGATCCATGCCACCAGGTATGAATCTACTCCCATCTCTGTCAGCTTGTCCCTAAGGAGAAGAGGTTAGATGGTGTTGAAGGCACTAGAGAAGTCCAGAAACATAATTCTTACTGCACCACTGCCTCTGTTCAAGTGGGAGAGGGATCTGTGTAGCATGTAGATGATGGCATCCTCCGCTCCCACCTTCTCCTGGTATGCGAAATGCAGAGAGTGGAGGGAGTGGCGAACCTGTGGCCTCTGGTGGTGAAGCAGCAGCCGCTCCATGGTCTTTATCACATGTGACGTATTGTGTATTTACCAGTATCACTGCATAATTGTACACTATCTTTTATCCTCCCCAACTTCACTATGGGATGTCCTTTTCCTTTTCACTTTACAAGATAACATCATTGGTGGTAAATTTTGCATATCCTCATACCCTTGAGCCCCTCTTATAATACTTTCAAGTATATTCCTAAACTTTCTATATACATGCCTTGTCCTACCCAGTGGTTTCTAGGCAAAGTTTTTTGCCTGGGGGCTTTGCAGATCCCTCCGAATAAACGTGTGGCTGGTACAGACACTAAATAGTCTTTGCCATTACTGGAACACAAACTAAACAGTCTGATTGCCATTAGAGAGCTAATGAGATGGACACATTGGGACTTTCCCTTCAGCAGAAGAACACTTCACTTGTCCTGCACTGGATACAGCAGTAAATCAAGGGAGTCTTTGCATTCAACATCTGTCATCTCTTCAGAAGCATTTTGCAGTCTATTTGTGTTAAAGTCCATAAAAACTTTGATTTTTGCAACAAATGTCTGCACAACCATATCATGGCATCAGATATACTTAGCTGGACTTACAATGTTCGTTTGATTCCGCACTCCTCCTACTCTGGAAAAGCGAGTCATTTCTTCACCAGCTATTATCAGGTATGTGCAGCAGACCAAGTGTCATTAGTACAGTAACTTTAAATCCTTATTTTAGAACACCACCTTTTATTCATCGATAAAGCACCACCACTGAGTTGGAGACGTCTGAACAACAACTAAATTGAGTGTTCAAGCTAAAATACTTGCTAAGCTAAATAAAGAAGGATGAAGGGTAGACCAAATACATAATATAAAACTATGCTTTATCTAACATACAGTATCTCACAAAAGTGAGTACATTCATCACATTTTTGTAAACGTTTTATTATATCTTTTCATGGGACAACACTGAAGATATGACACTTTAATACAATATAAAGTAGTCCGTGTACAGCTTATATAACATTGTAAATTTGCTGTCCCCTTAAAATAACTTGACACACAGCCATTCATGTCTAAACTGCTGGCAACAAAAGTAAGTACACCCCTAAGTGAAAAGTGCCCAAAGTGTCAATATTTTGTGTGGCCACCATTATTTTCCAGCACTGCCTTAACTCTCTTGGGCCTGAGGTTCACTAGAGCTTCACAGGTTGCCACTGGAATCCTCTTCCACTCCTCCATGACGACATCATGGAGCTGGTGGATGTTGGAGACCTTGCGCTCCTCCACCTTCCGTTTGAGGATGCCCCACAGATGCTCAATAGGGTTTAGGTCTGGAGACATGCTTGGCCAGTCCAGCACCTTTACCCTCAGTTTCTTTAGCAAGGCAGTGGTCGTCTTGGAGGTGCGTTTGGGGTCGTTATCATGTTGGAATACAGCCCTACAGCTCAGTTTCAGAAGGGAGAGTATCATACTCTGCTTCAGTATGTCACAGTGCATGTTAGCATTCATGGTGCCCTCAATGAACTGTAGCTCGCTAGTGCCGGCAGCATTCATGCAGCCCCAAACCGTGACACTCCCACCACCATGCTTGACTGTAGGCGACACACACTTGTCTTAGTACTTCTCACCTGGTTGCTGCCACACACGCTTGACGCCATCTGAACCAGATAAGTTTATCTCATCTCTCTTATCTCATCAGACCACAGGACATGGTGGTTCCAGTAATCCATGTCCTTAGTCTGCTTGTCTTCAGCAAACTGTTTGCAGGCTTTCTTGTGCATTGTCTTTAGAAGAGGCTTCCTTCTGGGATGACAGCCATGCAGACCAATTTAATGCAGTGTGCGGCGTATGGTCTGAGCACTGACTGGCTGACCCCTTCCACCTCTGCAGCAATGCTGGAAGCACTCATATGTCTATTTTCTAAAGACACCCTCTGGATATGACGCTGAGCACTTGCACTCAACTTCTTTGGTCAACCGTGGCGAGGCCTGTTCTGAGTGGAACCTGTCCTGTTAAACCGCTGTATGGTCTTGGCCACTGTGCTACAGCTCAGTTTCAGGGTGTTGGCAATCTTCTTATAGCCTAGGCAATCATTATGTAGAGCAACAATTATTTGTTTTAGGTCCTCAAGATTCTTTGCCATGAGGTGCCATGTTGAACTTCCAGTGACCAGTATGAGAGAGTGTGAGAGCGATAACACCAACTTTAACACACCTGAGACCTTGTAACACTAACAAGTCACATGACACCAGGGAGGGAAAATGGCTAATTGGGCTCAATTTGGACATTTTTCACTTAGAGATGTACTCACTTTTGTTGACAGCGATTTAGACATTAATGTCTGTGTGTTGAGTTATTTTGAGGGGACAGCAAATTTGCACTGTTATACAAGCTGTACACTGATTACTTTACATTGTATGAAATTGTCATATCTTCAGTGATGTCTCATGAAAAGATATAATAAAATATTTACAAAAATGTTAGAGGTGTTCTGTAATCTCCCGCTCTATCGCGGTTGAGCTATCGCGCCCCCGCTGTATCACGGAAAAAATTCAATAAGTACATCCTACCTGTATTGTACTTTGCAGCCAATTCATAACAAAGCATATGGTTTTCAGCAGACAGAGTTTCGTGTTACAGCACCCACATGATTTCTTACAAAGCCCATTATTGGCTGAAAGAGGATACTCAACCAATCGGAGCGGATTTTATTCTCTTGGGCTCTGATTAGCTGCTACTAATGTGGTGTAATCTCGCAAGAACAGCGAGCGTGGGTCCCCGACGAATTGCATAATGCATAGCGTGCTTGTGGTCCGACTCTTGTGAGCAAACTTTTCTGAGCTTTATGTTTGTTTTAAGCCCTACAATGGCTCCAGAGCATCCTGCATCTTGTAAGCCTTCTGGTAGCAGTGAGCCTAAGCGCAAGAGGAAGACCTTGACCATACAGGAGAAGGTAAAACTGATGATGATGATTATTATTATGTTACTCATATCTTTGGTCCGACATCCGTGTGTCATATGTGTATCCAAAGTGTGTTTTAATAAGTTTACATGTGTTTAAAGCGTGTGGGAGGGGTATTTTAAGGCTTAAACTATAAAAAAAAATGTGGTCTTTCTATATCGCGGATTTACACCTGTCTTGGGTGGGTCTGGAACGTAACTTCCGCGATAGGCAGGGATCACTGTACTCACTTTTGTGAGATACTGTATGTATAATACAATATACAGCACTATTAATGGAAATCGTAGACTCTCAGTTTTCAGTCTCATTTCATACATCATAAATAACAGTTAGAGATAAATGAATATGGCAAGTTATTACATTTTAACCAGGCTAGTAAAAATGTTTCTTCAATAGGATAATACACTAAACAAAATAAACACATTGCATCAGTTATCCATTACAGATGTTGTAAATTATAACAAGACTAGCAACTTGGCGCGCGCTACGCTGCGCGTTGGATGACCACAGTTGAAGGACTCAATCATAAGGACCTCTCGTCGGGTGTCTCATTGGCACGCTTTTGCCTCTTTCTTTCGCGATCACGGCGTAATCTGTCTTCTCTCTCTGTAGGGGTTTCAGTTGCCTTTCGTTGTGCGGCAGAGACGCGTCGTTGAGCTAATCTGTGTGAATGCTGAGTGTCCGTTTCTTGTAAGCGACTGTCACGTCTTTACCTCTTTGCTTCGTGATCACGCTGTAATGTGTCCTCTCTCGCAGCAGCAGGTTTAGTTGAGTTTCGTTTCGGCATTGTTCCGTAAGGTGGTCTCCGTACAAGTGCACATGGGTAGCTGAAGACGGAAAGGCATAGTGACACACACGAATTGGTGACCAGGGGAACCATCCGACTCAGACGTGGGGCTCGAAATACTTAAGTGCACATGTTATTTATAATTTAATTTTTCTTTTTTTTGTTATGAACTTCCCCAAAAGAGTTGAACCCTGTTAATAGTATATGAACAATATAATCTGTTGTAGTACGGGCGTTAATTAGCATCACACCTCATAACCTGCATACACGACATGTTTGGCTGTAACTCCAGAAGCGCGGTGGATGCTGTAAGGGTAGGTTGTGGTTTCTGTTTCTTTCGTGATTTTTTTTAATTTCATGTTATTGATTATTTAATAGGCAGAGGGGAGAAGACGTTAATGTGACGCTCTGTCTATTTCTTTACTTTTGTTTTGAAAAGATTTTCGGGAACAGAAAAAATAAAAGCAAAGGGGAAAGAACGGAGGGGGGTAAGCAGGAATTCTGAGAGGGGACGGACTTTTCTACGGGGCAGCTATACAGCCAAAAGGAACCCGGACACGGACACCGCGCTGGGCTTTTATTATATAGATGTTACATATTTGAACTTATGAGTATTTTCATTTTTGTCTAAAAGGAAATCTTATAGCATCTAAACCTTATAACAAACTGTAGCTGTAGCCGCCGATGTATAAGGCGAAGTCAGGCGTAAGACGCCTGTCAAAGAAATCTCTCAGTCCAAAAGTTTGTTTTAAAATTATTTAGTGAAAGTTAAAAGCAAATAATCCATACAAGAATAAAAGGAAAAATAGTTACACACATAGAATAAAGGCAAAAAAAAAGAAAAAATGTATCTTCTATAAACTTAGCTTTTCTTAAGAAGCTTTGGTTATTTCTGTACTTAAAGGTTATTTATTTCTTCTTCTGTATGCTTTAAACACACGGTTCAATTCTTAAATCTTTTATTTTACGTGTTACTTCACACTCAAAAGGCCCGTAGGCTGTTGGCACATAGACATGCGCCTAGGCACGGTCATGTGCGCAAGCACGAACACGGTTAAAAAAACCGTATGTCTCTATACCTTATACAAGGCGAGGCTAGACACTAACTGGAGAACATTATTTACTCAAAACTGTTAAGAAATGACAGGAAAATACCAACTCAATTCTATTCACGGGGGTTATAGGATATTCATAAATATTCATACATTTTATAGAACTAGGAAAATGGCTCTTACAGTAGCTTATCAAGAGACAAATCTCTTAAATGTATACGATATGTATATGATATTACAACAGCACAGTTTATATAGACTAATGGTAAACCTTTGAATTATTCCCATGTAACATAAATTTACTGATGCATAACTGACTTAATCTATTCAACTATATTCATTATCACTGAGCACTAACCTTAATACATTGATGTAACAACATCATGAAATTATGTGTGTGTGTATATATGTGTGTATATATATATATATATATATATATATATATATATATATACACACACTAGTTATGTTCGCCAACTACGTTGCGTGTTAAAGTTGTCTGTGAAGGGCTACCTGTTTAAACGCGCTGCCAGTCGTGAACTGGGCCCTTTGTCGCACAGCATTATGATTTTTTTTATAAGGGAAACAAGATTAAAAAAGAAAACCCTTGGATATTGATTCGATAAGAACGGCCCACTCGGAATCACTGTCAGAATCGTAATTATTTGGTGGTCTTGGAGCATTTCTGCTTCTGTCTGTTCACAGTCCGTCTCGTTTTCACGACGCGGTCGTTTCCTCTCACGATCTTTTCTCAACCTTTCTCCAATCTCGCAGGTTGCTTTGTAGCAATCCAAAGAGTAAGGCAATATACACGGAGCAATGGTTATAAAAGGGGGACACATAGGTATCCAGGCTCTTTAAAGCATAAATAGGGATCACTTCACTGAAATGTGAGCAAGCCACGGTACAACTTTGAGACGCACAGCACCCCCCGGCTACAACGTAACAATAATAATTTCCGGAACGTGCTGTTACGTTGCCGTTCATTTTACCCACTGTCTTTCTTTCATTCATATGTTACGTAGGCACGTACTTTTTATCTTCTGCAATCTCATTCTCTAACCAGCCTTCAAGAGCCAACCAGCGTAACACTCTCCAACACCCCTTTTGTTATTCCGGCACATTGTTGACATCCGTGAGTAACAACAACGTACTAAACTGGAAGGTGGTCTACGCATGCGTGGAATTCGCGGACAAAGATCAAGATCTAAATGAAGATCTCTTTAGTTAATTTAAAGCACAACAATTTGTTTAGTTGGAATGTCTGTGTTTTGAGGTGTGACTGGAGTACAACAGTCTTCAGTATATATATATATATATATATATATATATATATATATATATACACAGTGGGTACAGAAAGTATTCAATTTTTCACTCTTTGTTATATTGCAGCCATTTGCTAAAATCATTTACATTAATTTTTTCCCTGATTAATGTACACACAGCACCCCATATTGACAGACAAAAAAAAAGAATTTTTGAAATTGTTGCAGATTTTTTAAAAAAGAAAAACTGAAATATCACATGGTCCTAAGTATTCAGACCCTTTGCTCAGTATTTAGTAGAAGCACCCTTTTGAGCTAATACAGCCATGAGTCTTCTTGGGAAAGATGCAACAAGTTTTTCACACCTGGATTTGGGGATCCTCTGCCATTCCTCCTTGCAGATCCTCTCCAGTTCTGTCAGGTTGGATGGTAAACGTTGGTGGACAGCCATTTTTAGGTCTCTCCAGAGATGCTCAGTTGGGTTTAAGTCAGGGCTCTGGCTGGGCTATTCAAGAACAGTCACAGAGTTGTTGTGAAGCCACTCCTTTGTTATTTTAGCTGTGTGCTTGGGGTCATTGTCTTGTTGGAAGGTAAACCTTCGGCCCAGTCTGAGGTCCTTAGCACTCTGGAGAAGGTTTTTGTCCAGGATAACCCTGTACTTGGCCGCATTCATCTTTCCCTCGATTGCAACCAGTCATCCTGTCCCTGCAGCTGAAAAACACCCCCACAGCATGATGCTGCCACCGCCATGCTTCACTGTGGGGACTGTATTGGACAAGTGATGAGCAGTGCCTGGTTGTCTCCAAAAATACCGCTTAGAATTAAGGCCAAAAAGTTCTATCTTAGTCTGATCAGACCAGAGAATCTTATTTCTCAGATAGATAGATAGATATAGATATGTGTATATATATATGTGTATATGTATATATATATATGTGTATATATGTGTGTATATATACACAGTATGTATACATACATACATACATATATACAAACGATCTATTATTTCCATTCTAAAACTCCAGCAGTTGAGTCACTCCCAGATAATCAAACAAGGCATGAGCTGGGAAAACTTAATGAACGTTCTGCAACGGTGGGGGATGGAATAGCCGGCTGCTTGCTGCTCTTTTAAATCGGCACATTTAGAAAACAAAAGACGGTGGCGGAGAAGTGAGAACGGTTTTAAGGTGGGCCAGATCTACGAGTTTTTTAGTAGACTCTGATAATTCTAGTGTTAATCTGACGTTATAATTAACTTACCTATTGCAATGTGCAGGTGATGTCCGAAGCATGAAAGTGTGGTCCAGTTGTTGAGTGCAACGGCTTTCACAACGTTGGCCCTGTTGTCGGTCATCGCACACACTTGGTTTTCCTCCTGAAGATTACATGAGCTGAGAAGGCTTTGGCTATATTTTCCCCTGTATGGTCCTGTGGGGGGGAGGGGGGGCCAGTGGAAACTTGTTTGAAGGCACTTGTTTTGTAGCTTCCAGTCTTTGTCCACGTAGTGTATTGTGAGGCTCAGTTGGGGGTTTGATGTTCGGCTTGACCACATGTCCGTGGTGGACGCAAAAAACTCCACCGAAGATAATGCATTTGACACCTCAGTACGGACCTTTTCATATAAAGCAGGCAATGCGACTTTAGAGAAGTATTTCTTGGTGGGCAGCTTGTAGCGTGGATCAAACCTTTTAAGCATCTTTGTGAAACCTTCTCTTTCCACACTCTGAATGGGCATCATATCCCTGGCTAAACAATGCGGCACTGCATTAGTTAGTTCCCCCCGCGTTTGCTACTTTTGTCATAAGGCGTGCAGCAATTTAAAGCTACGCCGATTGTTTGTTGTGTCAGCTTTTTTTGGTCTCACCACCACGCTAGTTGAAGCGGACGCCTCTTCATGTGCTTTAACAGCTTTGTTGTACTCCAACAAGTGCTTCTGCTTCAAATGATGAAATAGGTTTGTGGTGTTTCCTCCCTTCGCCACGACGGCCCGCTTGCATGTTCTACAAACAATTGTGCTTTGTTGGGTATCTGACGGGCGAAAACGAAACCAGTTCCACACCACTGAAGTAACACAATTTTTACATACCAATTCTGGTTCATCTGTTTCATTCAACGATCCGCTTTCGCCCTTCTCATTCGCCGCCGCCACCATGCTTTTTCCGCAATGTGCGTATGAAAACAAAGGCACTGCGCATGCGCCTTTTACCCATATTCTATCGTGATATTTCATTTTCTTATCATTCTCTAACATTGTACCGGTATTACCGTGAAAGGTATATGGCCCAGCCCTACTATCCATCTCTGGCATGGCAAACAAATTCAACATCCTGCACCAGGCCAAGCTTGTGGTACTACAACTGTCTAAACTGAGAAACCCGTGGTGGCCCATTTTCATCTCCTAATCCCCACCCCGCCACCTTGGTTGCAGGTTTGCATCGAAAGCAGGCAGGTGAAGCTCATCTGTGCCCACCTCCTCTGCAGTGCTCTTAGCAGCCAGCCCCATGTCAGGACTCACTTCCTGAGACCCCCTGCTCTGTGGAGAGTATGACCAGATTGTTAACAGTATACATCCAAATACGGTCATGACTTAAATCAAAACTGACAAGGGGCTTTCCTTCTAATCCATTTGAGATGGTGGTTTAAAGTTAAAGTTGAAGGGAACTTTATTGTTATCTCAACCATATACAAGTATACGGCTAGATGAAATTGCGAAGCTCAGGGTCCACAGTGTAACAACATGAAGTGAAAATAAAAAAAATTAAATTAAAAATAGAATTTAAATATAAATTGAAACACAAACAAGACCAGTCATTGTGCCAAAGACAAGACAAAGAAGTAGCAGCAATATTGACGTGTAGATAGCAGTATGAACGTTGATGCAATGTATGGTATTATGCAATCTA
This sequence comes from Polypterus senegalus, assembly GCF_016835505.1. Classification (NCBI taxonomy): domain Eukaryota; kingdom Metazoa; phylum Chordata; class Cladistia; order Polypteriformes; family Polypteridae; genus Polypterus; species Polypterus senegalus. The sequence goes on along the minus strand of NC_053161.1, from coordinate 165,750,388 downwards.
GATACATATAGTCAATAAATATGTAATATAATAAATAAATAATAGAGATAATACAGAAATTGTCAGTGTATGATAATAATTGTTTACACATGTCTTAAACAATGACAGGTCAGAATGTTTCACAGCAGAAGGATATCAAAGAATAATACTTAAAGGTCAGTATGCGATTCTACATGCACACTCGTCTTTACAGGAAAGTGGCTTTCATGTATGAAAGTTCTGTTTTTAGAGGTGGTTGAGGCAGTGTGGAAAATCCCAGGGGGCAGCATGATTTTAAGGAGTCTGACAGCTTGGGGGGTAAAAACTCTTCTGCAGCCTGACAGTTCTGGCTTTGATGCTGCAGTACCTTCTCTTGGATGGTAGAAGTATGAAAAGTCCATGTGAGGGGTGTAAGGGGTCCTGCACAATGCTGTAGGCCTTGTGGACAGTGCGTTTGTAAAATATGTCCTGTAGTGAAGGGAGAGGCACCCCAATAATGTTCTCTGCTGTCTTCACTATCCTTTGCAGGCTCTTGCAGTCGGATATGTTGCAGTTGCCATACCAGACAGTGATGCAGCTGGTCAACAACACTCTCAATAGTGCCTCTGTAGAACATGGTGAGGATGGAAGGGGGAAGACTTGCTCGCTTCAGCCGCCTCAGGAAGTGTAGTCTCGGCTGGGCTTTCTTTATTAGTGATGAGATGTTATGCATCCATGCAAGTTCCTCAGTTATGTGCACACCAAGGAACTTGGTACTCCTAACAATTTCTACATCTAAACCGTTGATGCTGAGTGGGACGTGGGCAGGATGTGATTTTCTGAAGTCCACAATCTCTTTTGTCTTGTCGACATCGAGAGAGAGATTGTTTTGTCTTCACCCAATGTGGACAGCTGTTCCACCTCATCTCTGTATGTTGTTTCATCATCCCTGCTTATCAGTCCTAGCATCGTCGTATTGTCCACAAAACTTGATGAAGCCGTTTGTAGTATGCAAAGACCATAATGGTTGATAAAAGTTCAAGTTGAAGTGTGGTGTTTTTTTTGACTTCTTCCACATTAGTGTCAGATGTTTACTGTCTTACTGTAGAATTGGTACTTTTTATAACTGATAATTTTAACAATATGGAACACACCTATTTAAACTTTTTTGTTACTATATTTATTTATTTATTTATTTATTTTTTTAAGGACAATCTGGATAGATTGTGTAAAAAATGTAAACGTGTATATATTCATTCTCGTCGTTTTCAATTGACAGCATAGCTTTTAGTATTTTACCATTTCAAATCAGACGTATCAGATTACACAATAGGGCAACTTGGATTATGACAACACTAGATATTAGGCCTGGGTATAAGCATTGATGTCCCAATTCAATTTGATATTGATTTTATCTTCATTTAATTCGTATGCACTGACATTTTTATTTGAAGTGCTGGCATTTTTTGAGATGACTTAACCATTCATAGCTAACATTAATATAGAGGTAGTCCCCAGATTATGGACATCCGACCTACGACTTACGAACGGGGCCACAGCTGCAATGCATGCGCCTCAGTAACTGCCACTCCGTCATCTTCGGCCTGGTGACGCTGCAAGCGGTGGCATGATGGAGGCTGGAGAGGGGCGATTTTGCTGCTCGCACAGTGTAGTGTCCCTCGGGTGGTTCCCGGCGGCAAGCGGTTTCACTGCCCGCTCACTACACACGGCTGCCCCATTCATTCTCAGTGTGCGGATTGTAATGCTGCATGCGGTGTCTGGATGGAAGCTTGCAGGGGGCAATTTTATTGCTTGTGCAGTGTAGTGTCCCTCGGACAGCTCCCGGCAGTAAGTGGTTTCACTGCCCGCCCACCACACACGTCTGCCCCATTCGTTCTCGGTGGGCGGACACTGCAGGCAGCATATTGTAGTGGAGGTGACTGTGAGGTGGGCTGATAATTAACCGCCCCTCGATGCCCCCATTCATTCTCATTAGCAAGCCTGCTTGTACTGTTACATGCATAGCAGGAAGTTGTCTCTTGTCAGTACATCAGACGTGCTGACGAGGGGTGCCTTCCCGCTGTGATAGCGTGGACAGTGCTGTGCAGAAGAGTTCATCTTAACCTTTTGTCTTCACCCTTCAAGAATGGCACTGAAACACAAATCTGATGCAAGTGCTGGTGATACAATAAAGAAGAGAAAAACCATCACCATTGAAAATAAAGTAGAAATAAATAGGTCAGAGAGGTGAAACTCCATCATTCATTGGCAGAGCACTTGGTTACAGTCGGTCAACAATAGCATTTATTAAATTTATATACCTGTTCCGACTTGCATACAAATTCAACTTAAATACAAACCTACAGTCCCTATCTCGTACGTAACCCGGGGACTGCCTGTAATGTGAAAATTCCAGTAACCCTTTTTTGAAGGGTGTCAACATAGAGATTAGTAATGAACAGTTAGCATCAGTATATTCAAGATATGGAACAAAATTAAAAAAAAAAAAAAATTCACAACACTGCACTCATTCAAAATTCACCCTAATTTAACAAATATACGTATCACCTCATCAGAGTCCACACATAATTTTGGGCGGGAATTGATTTGTTTCGAACCTAGTTTTTTTTAAGCTTGACTTGCTTGTATGGAATACTATTGGATTTTAATAAAATTCATAAAATGTTTAAAAAAAAAAAAAAAATTCACCATAATTTAACTAACAGACATGTAGCGCCACATCAGAGTTCACACACATTATGGGGGGGCACCCTGTTTTAATAAAATGCAATGGCATCTGCTTTATTCACAAGATGATCTAGATGTTTTATAATATTATTATAACAAGATAAAATTTTGCTTCTTAAATAATTGTTATTCAGTAACCTATTCACGTGTTCTGAATCTCCATGTAGATTCCCCCCGTTTGCCAAATTTATTTCCCTATTAGACATTTAACCCTTAGACTGCCACGTACTTGGGGGTTAATGCACCCCTGGACGCCAAATATTGTTTGCTGCACTTTAAGTAAACGTCACAATTCACCAAGAAAAAGTCGAAATTTAAAGATACAGTGGGAAGATTTGTTCCTTTATACAATTCTGCAAGTTCCACATATCTTTAGTTGCTCACGTGTTGCAGTCACTTTAATCCATCTCGAAAATGTGTCCTCACAGTTCCTCCTCGGACAACAAGGAAGCATTTTAAAATGAGAATCTAGAGCTGATGCCTGTTGACAGCGGCATTGGATGAATGGAATAGAAAAGATGAGGAACCTGCCATCGTGACTGGCAATGCCAGAGCTACTTGACGTCAGCTGCTTTGGTTTTGCAGGCTGTTCTGAAAATTCTAACAATCGCCCGCTTCCACCGTAACAGTACACCTACTCACGTGCATAAATAAAGCGAACGCGGAGATGGCGAGTGACATCATCCATTCCGCAGTTGCTAAGTTACAAATGCAGCACCCTGAGGCACTTGTGCTAATCGCTGGAGACTTTAACCATGTAACGCTGGACAAAACATTACCTGCCTTCTCCCAGTATGTGGATTGTAACACTCGGGGAAACAGGACTATCGACCTACTGTATGCAAACGTTAAAGACGCATACAGCTCCACCCCGCTGCCTGCGCTTGGGAAAGCAGATCATAACCTGGTTCTGCTTCAGCCTCAATACAAACCAAGAGTGAGGGCGCTACCTACAACTACACGCTCATTCAGGAAGTGGTCCCCTGAGGCAGAGCAGGCTCTGAGAGACTGCTTTGGAACTACGGACTGGGATATATTGCTAGGGTCACATAGTGAGAACATTGAAGAAGCTGTTAAATGCACAACTGATTACATCAACTTCTGTATGGACATTGTAGTTCCAGTAAGAACAGTATGCTGCTATGCTAACAACAAGCCATGGATTACAAGTGAAATCAAGGGCCTTTTGAACCAGAAGAAACGGGCTTTTAAAGGTGGTGATCAGCTCAAGCGCGTGCAGAAGGAACTCCGAGTCCAGCTCAGGACGGCGAAAGAGCAGTACAGGAGAAAGCTGGAGCAGAAGTTGCAGAACAACAGCATGAAGGAAGTGTGGGATGAGATGATGATTTTCACTGGCTGCAGCTCGAAGCGGGGTGCCGCCATCAAGACAGACGTGGAGAGAGCAAACCAAATGAACAACTTCTTTAATAGGTTTGATCACTAACCCACTCTCACCTCGAGTACTGCATCCTCCAACCATCCTTCTGCTGATACCAGCATAGGTGAGACATCCCCACCCACAATTACAGCAGCCCAGGTGAGCAGAGAGCTGAAAAGACTTTGTGCCAGCAAAGCAGCGGGTCCAGATGGTGTATCGCCACGACTGCTGAAGGCCTGTGCGTTGGAACTGGGGAGTCCTCTACAGCGCATCTTCAACCTGAGCCTGGAACAGGGAGAGTCCCAAGGCTTTGGAAAACATCTTGTATCACCCTGTCCCAAAGGTATCACGTCCTAGTGAGCTGAATGACTTCCGGCCTGTTGCTCTGGCGTCACATCTGATGAAGACCATGGAGCGGCTGCTGCTTCACCACCTGAGGCCACAGGTCCATCACGCCCTCGACCCTCTGCAGTTTGCATACCAGGAGAAGGTGGGAGCGGAGGATGCCATCATCTATATGCTACACCGATCCCTCTCCCACCTGGACAGAGGCAGTGGTGCTGTAAGAATTATGTTTTGGACTTCTCTAGCGCCTTCAACACCATCCAACCTCTGCTCCTTAGAGACAAGCTGACTGAGATGGGAGTAGATTCACACCTGGTGGCATGGATTGTGGACTATCTTACAGACAGACCTCAATATGTGCGTCTTGGGAACTGCAGGTCTGACATTGTGTTCAGCAATACAGGGGCCGCAGGGGACTGTACTTTCTCGGTCCTGTTCAATCTATATACATCAGACTTCCAATATGACTCGAGTCCTGCCATGTGCAAAAGTTCGCTGATGACACTGCTATTGTGGGCTGCATCAGGAGTGGGCAGGAGGAGGAGTACAGAAGCTAATCAAAGACTTTGTTAAATGGTGCGACTCAAACCACTTACACCTTAACACCAGCAAGACCAAGGAGCTGGTGGTGGATTTTAGGAGGCCCAGGCCCCTCATGGACCCTGTGATCATCAGAGGTGACTGTGCAGAGGGTGCAGACCTTTAAATATCTGGGAGTGCAGCTGGATGACAAATTGGACTGGACTGCCAATACTGATGCTCTATGTAAGAAAGGTCAGAGCAGACTATACTTTCTGAGAAGGTTGGCATCCTTCAACATCTGCAGTAAGATGCTGCAGATGTTCTACCAGACGGTTGTGGCGAGTGCCCTCTTCTATGCGGTGGTGTGCTGGGGTGGCAGCATAAAGATGAAAGACGCCTCACGCCTGGACAAACTTGTTAAGAAGGCAGGCTCTATTGTAGGATTAAAGTTGGACAGTTTGACATCTGTGACAGAGCGACGGGCATTAAGCAAACTCCTGTCAATCATGAAGATTGACACTGAACAGTGTCATCTCCAGGCAGAGGAGTAGCTTCAGTGACAGACTGAGGAGATCGTTCCTCCCCCACACTATGCGACTCTTCAATTCCACCCGGGGGAGTAAATGCTAACATTAATTTTATTTTAATTTTTTCATTTTATTACTATTTAATTTAATATTGTTTTTTGTATCAGTATACTGCTGCTGGATTATGTGAATTTCCCCTTGGGATTAATAAAGTATCTATCTATCTATCTATCTAATTTTAGTTCTGTACATCACCACAATGAATTTTAAATGAAACAACTCCAATGCAGTTGAAGTGCAGACTTTCAGCTTTAATTCAGTGGGAAGAACAAAAAGATTGAATAAAAATGTGAGGCAACTAAAGTATTTTTTAACACAATCCCTTCATTTCAGGGGCACAAAAGTAATTGGACAATTGACTCAAAGGCTATTTCATGGGCAGGTGAGTTCAAGTCCGTCATTATGTCATTATGAATTAAGCAGATAAAAGGCCTGGAGTTGATTTGAGGTGTGGTGCTTGCATGTGAAGATTTTGCTGTGAACAGACAACATGCGGTCAAAGGAGCTCTCCATGCAGGTTAAAGAAGCCATCCTTAAGCAGTGAAAACAGAAAAAACTCATCCGAGAAATTGCTACAATATTACGAGTGGCGAAATGTACAGTTTGGTACATCCTGAGAGAGAAAGCAAACACTGGTGAACTCAGCAATGCAACAAGACCTGGACATCCATGTAAGACAACAGTGGTGGATGATCGCAGAATCATATCCATGGTGAAGAGAAACCCCTTCACAACAGCCAACCAAGTGAACAACACTCTCCAGGGGGTCAGTGTATCGATATCCAAGTCTACCATCAAGAGAAGACTGCATGAAAGTAAATACAGAGGGTGCACTGCAAGGTACAAGCCACTCATAAGCCTCAAGAATTGAAAGGCTAGATTGGACTTTGCTAAAGAACATCTAAAAAAGCCAGCACAGTTCTGGAAAAAAACATTCTTTGGAAAGATGAAACCAAATCAACCTCTACCAGAATGATGGCAAGAAAAAAGTATGGAGAAGGCGTGGAACAGCTCATTATCCAAAGCATACAACATCATCTGTAAAACACGGTGGAGGTAGTGTGATGGCTTGGGAGTGCATGGCTGCCAGTGGCACTGGGACACTAGTGTTTATTGTTGATGTGACACAGGACAGAAGCAGCCGAATGAATTCTGAGGTGTTCAGAGACATGCTGTCTGCTCAAATCCAGCTAAATGCAGTCAAATTATTTTGGGCGGCGTTTCATGATACAGATGGAGAATAACTCAAAACATACAGCCAAAGCAACCCAGGAGTTTATTAAAGCAAAGAAGTGGAAAATTCTTGAATGGCCAAGTCAGTCACCTGATCTTAACCCAACTGAGCATGCATTTCACTTGTTGAAGACTAAACTTCGGACAGAACGGCCCACAAACAAACAGCAACTGAAAGTAAAGCCGCTGCAGTAAAGACCTGGCAGAGCATTAAAAAGGAGGAAACCCAGCATCTGGTGATGTCCATGAGTTCAAGACTTCAGGCTGTCATTGCCAGCAAAGGGTTTTCAACCAAGTATTAGAAATGAACATTTTATTTCCAGTTATTTCATTTGTCCAATTACTTTTGAGCCCCTGAAATAAAGGGATTGTGTTACAAAATATGCTTTAGTTGCCTCACATTTTTATGCAATCTTTTTGTTCAACCCACTGAATTAAAGCTGAAAGTCTGCACTTCAACTGCATCTGAGTTGTTTCATTTAAAATTTATTGTGGTAATGTACAGAACCAAAATTAGAAAAAAAGTTGTCTCTGAGAAAATATTTATGGACCTAACTGTATGTGCAACATATTTGCCTTACAGGTGCCCAGTCATTTTTAAAATAGTGATATGTGATTGACTTGTATGACTTTGCTGTCCTGGATGTCCAGCAGTCACAAATTAGGGCTACTCTATCCGCTGATTTGAGAGATGTGGCGATGCTTTGCTTAAGAAATATTAAAGCCTTGGAACATTAACATTTGCTTTCTGGTAGGTATAGCACACCCCAGTTCCAAAACCTGTATCATTTGTTGAAAGCCCTCATTTTCAACAATAGTGTAGGGTTTCTTATATTTACAGATAACAACCGGTATAGATTCTGTTTTTTTTTTTTTTGGCACAAGGCAAATTAAATGCAAGCTTGGAGCAAAACACTCTCCTCCAGTGTTAGATTGTTTAGGTGCTGCTCGCCTGAGATTAAGTTAATGGGTGACATCGGGATGAATGATTTCTCAAATTTGTTGTGTTAGAACAATATTTCTGAGTTGTTCAGCTTACATATGGCTTTGCTTTTATCCAGTTACTCTGTATTGAGGCCCTCTTTGAATCCATAGTAAGTCCACAAATCTCATTTAAATGTCAAAGGTGCTGATTTCAGTTGAGGAGGACACAGTTATTTTATGTGAAGTAGTAAAGTGCTTTTTCCAAAGGAAGTCTTAACAGGCTCATTAACAACATCTACTAGACCAGACACCAAAAATGAAGATAAGCAAAAATCTGCATGTAGTAATTGAGCAGGGTAGAGATTTATAAAATCAGTCATAAGACTTTCAAAATCAATATCAAATCATTGAAATGAAAAATAATGATTAATCGGAAAATCTATATATATAGATATATATATATAGATATAGATATATAGAGATATATATATATATATATATAGATATATATATATAGATATAGATATATATAGATATAGATATAGAGATATAGATAGATATATAGATATATATACATATATAATATATAGAGAGAGAGAGATAGATAGATATAGATATCTTTTTTTTACATCGTCGTCTTCTTCTTTCAGTTGCTCCCATTAGGGATTGCCACAGCAGGTCATCTTCTTCCATATCTTTCTTTCTCTACTCTGCATCTTGTTCTGTCACACCCATCACCTTCATGTTCTCTCTCAGCACATCCGTAAACCTTCTCTTAGGCCTTCCTTTTTTCCTCTTCCCTGGCAGTTCTATCCTTAGCACCCCTAATATACCCAGCATCTCTCCTCTGCACAAGACCAAACCATTGCAATCTCGCCTCTCTGACTTTGTTTCCCAACCATCCACCCTAAGCTGACACTCTAATGTACTCATTTCTAATCCTATCACACCCAATGCAAATCTTGGCATCTTTAACTCTGCCACCTCCAGCTCTGTCTCTTGCTTTCTGGTCAGTGCCATCGTCTCCAGCCCATATAACATAACTGGTCTTCCTGTAGACCTTCCCTTTCACTCTTGCTGATACCCATCTGTCACAGATTACTCCCGACTCTCTTCTCCACCCATTCCACCCTGCCTGCACTCTCTTTTTCACCTCTCTTCCACAATCCCCGTTACTCTGTACTGTTAATCCCAACTATTTAAACTCATCCATCTTCTCTAACACTACTCCTATCATCCTCACCATTCCACTGACCTCCCTCTCATTTACACACATGCATTCTGTCTTGTTCCTACTGACCTTCATTCCTCTCCTCTTTAGAGAATATCTCCACCTCTCCAGGGTCTCCTCAACCTGCTCCCTACTATCTCTACAGATCACAATGTCATCAGCAAACATCATAGTCTAAGGGGACTCCTTTCTAATCTCGTCTGTTTTTACATTTTATTGAAATGATAAAAAATCAAATAACAACATTCCATACAAGCAAGTCAAGTTTTACAAAACTAGGTTTGAAACAAATCAACCCTCACCCATGTAATCAATATTTGTACCCAGGTCTACAAGATATACTAAAGTCCTGTGGCTGACCAAGCAAACATGGTATTGAATGACATAATTTAAATGTTGCGTATTTTCAATAGATAATTTGAGTTATAATATTCATAATGAAAATTTAAGAGTAATTTAAATAAAAATTCAACAACATCATATTTTCTTAAAAAAAAGAATCTTTCTTTGGGATTTTATTTCTCATTGGTTGTTAATTTCATGAACTCCCAATTCAAACACTCCACTTCATCCTTAGTTGCCTCAATTAGAAAGCGTGACTTGCCCTAACAAAACCGGCTGAAATAAGGCCAGCGTCTTACTGTATTAGAGACGGTGACAGTAGTAAAATGGTTACCAGGACCTTTACTGGCTCCGATGAGCCAGAAGGACTAGTAGTGTTGATTAACTAGTTAAATACATAGTGAGTTTTTAGAAGGTGCAATGTTAAAAATAAAAAATAGTCCAAACACAAAACAAAACATTTCTCATAAATCCATTTTCTAACATGCAATATCCTAACACAGGGTCACGGGGTTCTGCTGGAGCCAATCCCAGCCAACACAGGGTACAAGGCAGGAAACGAACCCCGGGCGTGGCACCAGCCCACTGCAGGGCACACACCAAGCACACACTAGGGACAGTTTCAAATCGCCAATGCACCTAACCTGCATGTCTTTGGACTGTGGGAGGAAACCCACGTAGACATGGGGAGAACATGCAAACTCCACGCAGGGAGGACCTGGGAAGCGAACCCGGGTCTCCTAACTACGAGGCAGCAGCGCTACCACTGTGCCACCAGATGTTTTTCAATTAATGCTTATTTCCAGTGAGAACCAGTTTTTAAATTTGGTAAAAGTGCATTTTGCTTACCTGCTCGTGGTCTCCACCTCCGCAGGCTTGCTGCTGTCTGCAGTCAGTTGGTGGGCAGTTTTTCATCCTTTCGCGTGAGTGTCTTCTTACTCAACTTTTTGCTGTAAAAAGCCAGTAAGCAACTGAATCCACACATGCAAGAGAAGCGAAACAGGAAAGGTGTATTCGCTAGGAATGTGTGAAGTGTACTTTTAAGTTTGTTTGTGTGATTATAGTAAGTGATCACAAGGAAATGGATTTCCCTTTTTTGTCAGAGTGGCACAGATTCATTGCCTTACAGCAAGTGGAGTGGAAGTGGTTAAAAAGCCCCCATGCCTTTAGTTCAGGGCCGTCTGTGGGGAGTGTAGGTGTCCCTATTGTGCTGTTGGCCATTTAAAAAGGGTATTTCAAACTTGTTAAGCCAGGGTGCCTGCTAGTTTTTTGAACTGCTTCACCACTGGTTTGAAATATATATAATATGTATATTGTGATGGACAGCTATGTCCATTACCTGGCCGGGACGCCAGCTGGATGGAAGGACCGAGGGAAAGTGCATTTGCAATGCACTGCCACCCCTGGGACGCTAGAGGCCAGCCCTCCTGGGCAGCAATGCCACCACAGATTCCTGCAGGGCAGTTGAGAGCTGGAGTTTGATACAGCCCTGTTGGGTTTCTTGGGGGCTGCCAGGGGGAGCTGCAGAGCCCTACTTTGAACTTCTATCACACCTGGGAGTTTTTCCATGTAACGCTAAATGAGCCACCTGGAGCATTCACAGGAGCAACATTAAAGGGGCCGGAGTTGGGAGGAGCTGGACGAAGTTTGCCGGGAGAGGAGTGGAGGCGGAGGAAGACGGATACGAAGAGAAGAAAAGGACTGTGCTTTGGTGCTTATTTGTACCGTGCTGTGTTCTGGGGAGCGAGGAAGAAGCACTTCCCAGAACTGAAATTAAAATTAAACTGTGCGCGATGCATGTGTGTCAGGTTAGGGCAGATTAGACTACCAGGGCAAGTACAGCTGCTGTGGAAGTAACCCCCAAGGAAGACGGGAATAGTTCAATCAATCAGTCTTTATTCAGTCACAGAGGAGTACATGGATTCATGCTTTGCAAAGCAGAAGAGCAAAGTTTTCCTGTTTCAATCGGCTTTTAAGATTCATTTTTCTCCTTCCCCCTTACTCTAAGCATTTCATCAATTCAGCCAACCGTTTTCTTTTTTGTGTACGTGTCAAGAGGGCACCCAAAGAAGGACAGGTCATTTTTCCTGTGCCTGCCAGACGCATTCCTAAAAAAGGAAGTTACCCAAGTTCAGCTTACTTCACCTTATCTTGTGACAGACGCCTGTATGAATATCCTGCTGTTATAATAAAACGGCTTTTAATCCTTAGTAGCTTGCATGCAGTTACATTTTCTCTCACACTGCCCTAACCCGACACAGACAGGCAGAGACACAAATGCAGTGTGCACATTTTTATTTCAGATATATATACTAGTTGTGTAAGCCCATGCTGTAAAAAGCCTGGGCTTTTAGAAACTCTTGAAATCATCAGGAAAAAAAAAATAATGAAATGTAGAGACGTCCGGTAATTGAAATGAACTACTCTGGGCAACTCTCTCCTAGGAGGTTTCATTTTGCCAATATGCTGGCCCCACTTGTGCATTGGCCGCTAAGGTGACTGTCTTTCTTCGGAGGTTTCGTCTTCCCAACGTGCTCGCCTCACTTGTGCATTAGCGGCAGAAAGAAAAGTAAAAGGAACACCGTTTTGCCGATGTTCGCAGCTAAGCGACGTCTTTCTTCTGAGGTTTTGTTTTGCCGACATGCTGGCCCCGCTTGTGTCATTAGCGGCTAAGCGACTTTTCTGTTTCATCAGAGGTGGGGCCCTTACTCCGACTCCACCTCTCACTTCCATCCCTGATGTTGTCCCACTAGCCATTGTCCCTGCAGGCTTCACATTCGATGTCATACACCTTCAAAAACTTCATGGCAAATGAGCCATTTATTTGACAGGGTGAAGAGCTGAGCATTACATTCTTAGTCCGGACAGACACACAAACGTAGACGTTTACATACAATATATACACACATATACAAATATTTTTTGGGGGGGTTGCTACAGAGCCACTTGATCAGTTAGCAGAATTTTTTTTTTCTTCTTATTTGGCAGAATTGGACTATTTAATTTTATGGAATCATTGCCAGTAACTGCAAATGTTGAAAGTTTTATTTATTCATTTAATTTTTGCTCTCTTTCTCAGGTAACTATTGTTGTCTTTGCTGGGTTGTCCTTTTGGGAGTGTTTTCATCAGTCAAGGATACGTCAGTGTAGCATATTTTTTTATTGACCGTTACCTTTTTGTTTCACCTTTTCTTGTTGAACTTTTTTATTTTCCCACCCACAACTACTGGATTGTGCAATAGATTCAGGCTGCGAGGCGAACCCCCACAGCTGTACTCCATTGAGGAGGTTGTTACTTTATATTATACATCAGTGATAACACCTGGCTACATTATGATTAAGATTAGGTTGGAGGAGGAGTTAAGTAAACCATGTGACAAAAACCTGCAATCCAATTGGTTGTCCAGTGGAGCTACTGAATCGCTGAGCTGCAGAGGTCTGCAGCTGGACCCATTGTGACTGTTCCTACCACAGACATCTATGTCTTTAATTTTAGAACTACATCATGTGCCACATCATTGTTTGGGGGTACCTTGAGTACCATCCAGTTACAAACCAATAGTGGGCATGGACTCATGCCAGTGTCTCGTGACAGAGGCTTATTGAGTAAGTATGCTTCATTGAATACACCTAAGGTGACATAATTATAAACATGAACACGCTTGATTTGTCTCATAGCTGTCTACTTTGTTTTGTGGATGGAAAAGAAGTAACACTTCGAGCCCATGAAAGACCTGCCACAGTGCACACTCATAGCGCAAGCTCTCACATAACTGACACTACCCTTCAGAGGAGACCCAAGTAACTCCACTCATCCTGGTTTTTCTCAATTTGTATTTTTTCTCTCAAACCACTGCAGCTTCTCTTGGCCTTACCATTAATATGTCACTTTTGTCCATTAGTCTGTTTTGCTTTGGTAATTTAAATAAGGCATTTTGATACGTGTTTTAGAGTCAAGTGGCTTTAGCATAATTGCAGGTAAATCATTAAAGCTACATTTTACAGGATTTGCATGACATTCTGTTCAATACCCTGTTAACTGAAGTTTATCACTTTTTTCTCTATTAATCAAATTAAATCAGTATACTGTATATATTTTAAATCATTTTTAAGAGATGGATGACAAAATACTGATGCAGTTCTGTAATTTTAAATAAAATGTGACCAGTAATCTTACCAATTGGACATGTCATGGCTTGATCTGTTTAGTTTGCTGTTTCAACTTCTTGGCTCCAGTGCTTGCACTCATGTGGTGAGTATTTGTAATACAGAAGGGAAAATGAGCAATTTGAGTGTCTTTCCATGTGCAGCTCAAGTTTTACAATTGATTGCGCTTTAAAGGGTTGTTCCTAATTTCAGCCGGCATGTATTGTATGATGTGACTTAATGTGAATAATAAGCTTTTATTGTTTCTTTTAACCTTCATACAGGAAACAAACCTCACTGCTGTTCAGAATGTGGGAATCGCTTCTCTTTTTGGTCTGAGTTTCTGAAACACACTAGAATTCACACAAAAGAGAAGCTGTATTGCTGTGATGAGTGTGACAAACGATTCTATGACAGGAGCCATCTTCAGGACCACAAAAGAATTCACACTGGAGAGAAGCCATTTTGCTGTTCTGAATGTGGCAAAAGATTCTTTCGCAGGAGTACTCTTCAAAGACACATTGTAATTCACACAGGAGAGAAGCCGTATCGCTGTAATGAATGTGGCACGCAATTCTCCCATCGCAACAACCTTCAGAGCCATACAAGAATTCACACCGGAGATAAGACATATTGCTGTAATGAATGTGGCAAACGATTCTGTCGCATGAGTAGTCTTCAAAGACACAATGTAATTCACACAGGAGAGAAGCCGTATCACTGTAATGAATGTGGCATGCAATTCTCCCATCGCAGCAACCTTCTGAGACACACAAGAATTCACACAGGAGATAAGCCACATTGCTGTAATGAATGTGGCAAAGCATATTTACGAATGCGTGGTCTTCAGCGACACACCCAAATTCACAAAGGAGAGAAGCCTTATTGTTCTAATGAATATGGCAGACAATTTTCTGAAAACGGCCACACCAGTATTCACACTGGAATCTCCTGTCTTCAGAGTCACACCGAGGAAAAAACACATTCCTGTAATGAATTTGAAAGACAGTTGAAACATGTGATTAACGTTCAGACTTGTGAACAAGTTCATGCTGCAAAGAAACCATACTGCTGTTCTGAATGTGACAAACAGTTCAGTAACAGACATATTTTTGAAACCCACTCAAAAACTCATGTAAATGCAAAGACATTTTCTTGTTCTGAATGTGGAAAACAATTCTCTGATGATGGCTGTCTTCAGAGACACAAAAAAAGTCACACAAGGAAGAGGCCATGTGCTTGTTCTCAATGTGGAAAACGATTTGGTGACAAGACCGATCTTTTGAGACATGAAAGAATTCACACCGGAGAGAAGCCATTTTGCTGTAATGAATGTGGTAAACGGTTTTCACAAATGTACTCTCTTCAGAGACACACAAGAATTCATACGGGAGAGAAGCCGTATTGCTGTAGTGAATGTGGCAGACAATTCTCTGACAGGAGCCATCTTCAGAGTCACTTGAGAATTCACACTGGAGAGAAGCCATATTGCTGTTTGGAATGTGGCAGACGTTTTACACGATTGAGCTATTGTCGGAGACACAGTAAAATTCACACAAAAGAGAAGTAAGCAAACCTAGCCATTGTTGAGAATTAAAGTATGGAAAGTAGTTTTGCCATGATGAAGTTTGGTGTACATCTTGTATAACAAAGCCCACCATGTAAAGGTACTGATCAAGACTTGAGTAGTTAGGTAGTGTGACAAGAATTAACAAGAGACATCACAAAGGTTTGGGGCAGCCACCCGTAAAATATGCCCTGCCAGCGCAAATGCCTGTGTTTTTTGATGAGTTGCGTTCAGGTTCAAGTCCAAAACGGAACTGGTTCAAATGTGTAAAGATGGCAGCTTTAAGGGTCGAGACTGGAAGTGACGTCATTGTGACCGGAAGTGAATGTCCTCATTGGCACTGGAAGTGACATCGTTGCCACCAGAACTGGAAGCGATGTCATCATGGGTGCCGCAACCCAATGGGATTTACCTTGAATGGTCTGCTAAAGATTGCAAGAGAAATTCAGTTCACCTCTCCACCCTCTGGTCTGGTCTGGCATGGAATTATCACTATTCAGGCCCATTATCTGGCCCCCATTCTCATGTGTGTGACAGTAGGTAACTTTTGACAACACCCTCCCCCTTTTTTGGCTGCATACAGACCCATCACAAATTTGGTACATTACTCCTATTAAAATAAACACAGTACAGGATCACACCATGATCCTAGCTATTGGTTTAACCCAATAAGTTCTGAAGGGTTAACAATTTAAAACCAAAAATAAATACTGATAATACCTAGAAATATTTAAATTCTTGGGGTTGGTATACCAAGACAAACATTTGAGAGCCCCTGGTATAGATCTAATCCACCTAAACCCCACCATGTTAAGGCACTGATCAAAACCTGAGTAGTTAGACTGGTGACATTTGACCCTTTCCTCCCTGCTCCCACTCCTCAGATCTTTATTATCCCCAAGAGAGGAAGTAACCAAATCAAGGCATTGTTGGCAATTAAACCATGAGAAAAGCACACCTGAACTGTCAAAAGTAAGGTTCACTCCTGGAAGCTCACCAAGAACAATTGGAGAAGTATTCCTGGAAAGAAGCCCTGTTTCCGAATGTGGCAGACAGTTCTCACAAACCCAGATATCTTGTGGGTCACAAAAGAGGTCACATTGGGGGTTGCTTCCAGAAGCCCTGAGGAGAACGTTAGAGGGGAAAGAAGAAGGAGGAAGAAGACAAAATTCACTTGCCTAACTCTTTGAGTACCTTAACATGGTGGGTTTAATTGGATAATTAGATAAACTGTATTAATCTCATGGGGAAGTCCAGATCCATACAGCAGCAGAACCATAAAAAAAGGCTACAGACTCGCAGAACAATTAATAGAGTCAACCTATCAACATAAATAATTTAAATGTATATTGTGCAAATATTTCAAAGTGAACTTAACAAATATGTCAGGGCGGAAGAATTGAATTTCCTAATAGCATTGGGCAGAAAAGACCCCCAGAGGCGCTTCTTAGCACAACATGGTGAAATAAACCTGTGGTAAAAGTGCTTCAGGAGAGCGCCTCCTGCAGGGGATGGAGGGGATTTTCATGATGGCATCCTCATCCTTTTTTCTACAACAGCTTCCCGTGTGTCCGGGGTTCACCCTGTGATGTTGCAGATTTTCCTGATAAGTTTGCTCAGGCTTTGTACTTCTTTTGAGCTTGGGTTGCTTCTCCAGGACACTGCAGCATAGAACACCACACTAGCTACTATGGATTGGTAGAACTTTTCCAGCACCTTGCTGCACACATCAAAAGCCCCGAGTCTCCTTAGCAAGCCCAGTCTGCTCTGGTCCTCCTTGTCCAGCGCCACTGTGTTGTCGGACCAGTCCAGTTTGTTGTTCATATGGACCTCCAGGTACTTGTAGCTCTGCTCTTTTTCCACATTCTCCCCTTGAATGGTGACTGGTCTCAGAGGCTTCTTGGCATCTCGAACATCCACCACCAACACTTCTGTCTTACTGATGTTCAGTTGTAGGCTGTTGTCCCCGCACCACAAGACAAAGTCCTCTACCACCTTCTGTACTCTGACTCATCTCCATTATAAATGCGGCCTATGATGGACGAGTCGTCTGAAATTTTCTGCAGATGGCAAGCTCTGGCATTGTGCTGGAAGTCTTTTGTGTAGAGAGGATAGACAGGAAAAGAGGCTGGACAGTTCCTTAAGGTGCTCCACTCCTACACACCACCATTTCTGACACACAGGCCTTCAGCATCACAAACTGCTGTCTGTTGGTCGGGTAGTCCATGATTCAAGAGACTGAGGGGACATCAAGATTCAAAGCCTTGAGCTTTTTCCTTAGCTGATGAGACAGAATAGTGTTAAAAGCACAGGAAAAGTCAAAAGAACGTGATCCTGACTGTGGTGCCAGCTTGGTCCAGGAGGGAGTAGGCCCTGTGGAGCATGGATCTCAGCATCCTCCTCCACACCTATATTTGTCTGATAGGCAAACTGCAGAGGATCACAATGTTCTGAATCCAGGGGTCTTAGCCATGTCACACACATGCACATGGGAGGCAACTTGAGTGCTTAAATAATAGTAGTACCATGCCACTCTAGGGGGTGGCAAGCTAGACACTAACTTTCTTCGTCCTCTGCAGACTATCCTCGGGAAATCCCATTAGGTGCAGGCACCATAAATGATGTCACTTCCGGTCCCGGCACCATAGATGATGTCACTTCCGGTACCAGTGTTCTAGATGACACTTCCAGTCCCGAATATGGTACTTGCAGTACTGGTGCTCTGACTGACATCACTTCCGGTCCTGGTCCAGATGACGTCACTTCTGGTCATGGCCTTTAAAGCCACCATTTTTCCGAACAGATCAGTTCTGTTTTGGACTCCAACCTTTAAACAACTCTACAAAAATAACCATTTTGCAGCCAAGGTATAATATGGCTGCCCAAAACCTTTTTTGATGTCTGTGGACTGTTATTGTGACAGTGGCGTAGTCGGAAACAGAAAAATTGTGTCATCTATGGTCCCGGCGCCGGTACCTAATGGGATTTCCCAAGGATAGTCTGCAGAGGACGGAGAGAGATAGTTAGTGCAGCTTGCCACCCCCTGGTCTGGCATGGTACTACTATTATTTAAGCCTGCTAGCTGCCTCCCATGCACACGTGTGTGACAGCTGTTTTAGGACCACCTTCTCAAAGGTGCTCAGACCAGTTGCTCTTACTTCATACATCATTAAGTCCTTGGGAACACCAGAATGTCCTGTCTTTAGCGCTGTGGGCCACAAAAGGTGTTTTTGACAGCTGGTGAACCTTCTGCAAATTTAGGAAGAGGGAGAATAGATGCTGATGGACCCCACAGAGCTAATTTATATAAGAGCTGTACCGGGGGTTTTCAGCCTTTTGTCATGGCATACCAACCCCAGATATTTCTCAGTACCAGTATAGAATGTAGATATTCTGAGGTGCCAGTAGTTTATTTTTGTTTAAAACTGTTAAGTCTTGAACTGTGATTGGGTAACAATAATAGCCAAGTTTTTAACAGTGGGACTGAGTGACATGATCCTACACAGAGTTTATTTTAACAAGAGTAAGGTACCAAATCTGCTTTATTTTAAAATGATGGGTCTACATGCAGCAAACGTTCTTTAGCTAACATTGTGCTATGCTTCTCGTCTGGTAAAGCACTGGAACTACCTGATTCTTTGTTGATTGCAATTTTGATATGTAATGTGTTTAAAACTGTGTTGACTCTAAACGAGACCACTCCATCTGGGTGCTTACTTTGCAGTACACCGGGGTTCTGACTGGAACTGTTAGATCAGAACCGAACAGCAAATGAGTAGCCGTTGAGTGGTCGGCGTCCTCCCAGCTTTTGACTGTAACACTGATAACGGAATCTGCTCTCATCCTATTCATTGTTCCTCATCACTGCAGGTTGTTTCCTCTCCATCTTCTCTTCCTATATCTGTCCGTACTCAAATTGTGTTATTTTATTCATGGCTTCTATTCCCTCTGCTTGTTTCATAATCTAATTCAGAACTTTGACTTTCAAACATGTAGCTGTTGTTTGGTGTTTGATATTAGTTTGTATCCCATGTTACTAATGTCATCTTTGTTTTCATTCCTATTGTATTCCTTTTTAATATTTGTGAAGGGCTGTCAGTGTGGGAACATTGCTATATAAATAAAATGTCGCTGTCTTCTGGTTTTTTCTTCTTCTTACACAGTCACGCTCAGAACGGGTACGGCCACGCGTGCCCATCATTCATTTGACGCGGCCTTTGAGCACGTCCCCAGAAATGAACACAATGCGTGTGCGAGTTGCGGTAACAGCAAAACGTCGGGGGGCACAGTGTAATAAAGTCGGAACATGATGTCAGAATCTCTGTTTACTTTCTACACGTGACAGAAAGCCGTTTTGAGGATCCTGCAGGATTGGTGCGCGCGCTTTGATGTTTGATGAATGGTTTGATGTAGTGAAGCAAAATGCCGACATACAAATGCATTCATGGTGCTTTTATATTCAAGTGTCACATATTCCCGATCGTAATGATACAATACATTTTAAAAGTCTTGCTTACCATCTTCTGCGCCATCTTTCTTTCTTTCTTTTTTTTGCAACTTCACAACAGCAACACAATGTAGGTATTTGAGCCACAGCGAAAAAAATTAATTACATGGCTTAAATTTTAATATTTTCATAACTAAAACTAAAAATATTGTTTTTAATTTTACAAGAACGAGAACTGAAAATCTTCTTCTTCTTTCGGCTGTTCCCATTAGGGGTTGCCACAGATGATTATCAAATAAAAATTAGTGATATGTGAACAAACTAAAACGAGAACAAAAACTGAGTAAACGGGAGAAAAAAAAAACAGCAATAGCATTTTCGTTTAATCTGGTGCAGTCGCCCTGAGCGTTCAGTTCCGTTGCGCTGTTCACTATGTGGTGATCTTGTATCTTGGGCTTACTATAATCACGTGGCGCAACTTCCGTAAAGAACCGTTGTTTGTTTGTTGAGCACATTTGGTTCATCGGGTTGAAGCAGTAAACACGTGTGGTTGCCGATTAGCGGGTTTTGCACAGATGTTTGCGGGTAGAAAACAAGAAAGTAACGTGTGGAAATACTTTAATTACAGCGTAGATGTTAATAAAGGCAAATGTAGTGCGTAAGAAGAAAAGAGTCTCGGAGTTTCAGTGCAGGGCCAGCTGGATCGGTACTTAGTGGAAGTTCAGCACTTCTCTGGCAGCGGGACTGCATTTCAGTACTGGGACGTGCGATGGGGGAGACGTGAAAAGTAAAAAGAAACTAACGATAACATAAAATAAATGTGTCCTCTGGTCTGTGTTATAAATGTTTTTTCTGTATGATTCCAATCATTTTTATCTTTTTTTACTGTCAAAATTGCTGAATTTGCGCATTTCCTGATCGAATACAAGGGAGAAACGTGAGGTGCGGTAACGACGAGCAGGGCCTCACCCCGGACTGCGCTTTCCCTCACCCTCTGCGTTGATGCATGCCATTGGCGTGTGCCTGTTGCTGTCTTTTTATATGTCGCCAATATAATGTGTGCAGACACATTTATTGACTTTCCACAGTCTGGCTAATATAAATAATGAATGTGTGTGACATATTTAGTCTTGCTGATCGGACATAAAACCGCAGTGAAAAGGCACAAGGCAAGGCAGACAGTACTGTGCCGCCCTGAAGGAGGGGGCGCACGTGAGCCCAACAGGTGCTCGTTGCTGCTGTTCTAAGCAGAGACGCCAGTAAGTTAGCGATGTCAGAAAGTCAAGTGCACTGCTGTGGTCCGTTTATTTTTATTTTTTCTTCCAACTTCACAATGGAAGATTAAGACTTTTAAAGCTAAAGGAAAACACCGGACTTTTACAAGAAAGTGACGGAGATTTTCGTGGAGAAGGAAAAGTGCGTGGGCTTCATTTACAAATCAAGGTAAGGCCATAAACGGTTTTCAAGTTTATAAAAAGGGATGAGACTACGAAAAAAAAAATCCAATATTTATAGACCACATTTTGACCTTAAATAAAATATTCTTTTGCTTTTCTTGTTATCCTTTTGTTGAATAGTCTGTATTAAAATTGATTAAAGTATAAAAATTAAAATATTTTAAAAACAACTAAATATTTCATCCATCATCCAACCCGCTATATCCTAACTACAGGGTCACAGGGGTCTGCTGGAGCCAGTCCCAGCCAACCGCAGGGCGCACACACTAGGGACAATTTCGGATCGCCAATGCACCTAACCTGTATGTCTTTGGACTGTGGGGGGAAACCCATGCAGACACGGGTCTTATCACTGCGTGGCAGCAGCGCTTCCACTGTGCCGCCCCTATATATTTCAATTAAGGTCAAAATTTAAATCCGTTTTTTGTACACCACTCTATACTTTCATCTGTATTGAATGAGTATAAATTATCCAATTGCAACGGCAAATTTCAAACATATGGAGGGTGCAGAGCAAATGCGCTCTCTCTCTCTTGCAGCTATAAATGTAACGTTCTTTCTTAGCCAGATATGTGTGTAAAATAATGCTGATGAGACATGAAACCTAACCAGTAGTCAATGTACATGCTACCAATCAAATAGTGAATAAGATATGGGTTCATATATTTGTAAATCTGATTCTGAAGGAGTCACTGCCTCACGAACCTCACCGCACGTCTCTGCTTCAATACTGGTAGCAGAAATCATCAGCGTACAGTCTTGCTGGTGCCCCACAGTGCTGAGGACCTTGTCTGTGTATCTTCATTAAAATCGTTCGTCAAGCGAATATTTTCACTGTGTGGCTATCTGTGCAATGGACGTCGTCGTAGCATGAACAAGTCTCTCGAAATAAGTGCTTGTTTAAAGCTTAACGGCAACGTGCAGTCAAAAGCCTGGTTTCTTGGTTTGAAACATTTGATCTTGCTGACTACACTCATTAGGCCACTTCATCTGTTTGCTCATTGATAGTCATGCTGTGTTTAATGGCATTATGACCTGTGAGTGTATTTTGTTGACTGAAACATAACTCACATTGAAATATGTGTAGGCCAGCATTTGTGGTCTTGCAACAGAAAAAAAATAATTGTACTAATATTATGTAAAAAGGCCAGAACTGAATTAAATAAAAACAATTTTAACACAGAACTAAATAAAGTGTTGACTCCACTGAAAACTAGAACAAAATAAAAAAAATAATTTTATAAAATAAAGTAAAAACTAAAATGAATATCATAACTGAAATATCACTGAATTCCACTTGTATTCACCTTGCGATGAGCCGATGCCCCATCCAGGATTTGTTTCTACCCTGTGTCCGATGCTTGCTACAATGGGCACATCGCTGAATTGATGGCTGTAATCATTAAATATCCTTTTCAGAGATACTGCGGCAAGGTGTCCATGGAATTTAATGGATGTTACACGCAATTCACAACACAGCGAAGCCGAATGTTTTCTCATCTTGATGATATCTCGCACCGCCACCTGGTGGATTCTTCCAGATTTACGTAAAGTACGTGTGTAAGCACAACGGTGGCGTAGCGTCCGCTGGCGCATGCGTCGCATCGCGCGAAGTATAAACCTGGGGGGTATTTTTCGTACGTGGATTACTCGTTTAGTCGGATGTAATTGTTGACAATTTGGCCTGATCCTGGATCTGTCGGTTTTTCGAAACTCTTGCTGGATGTGTTGTCGCAGCAGCACATCCAAATCTCCTACGTAAACGAGGATTAGCTCACACACTTAATCAGTGTCCGTGCATGGAATTCATTCAGTCATGACTTCGCCGTTCATGAATGAGCGACCAATTGCTATCGGTGCGCAAATTATAAGAGGAGAATTTCATATAGAGAGGGTTTTGTGAGATCGGCAAGATCCTTTATTGCTCCCGGAGAAAATTCTTTTCGAAAGATACCGATTTAGCCGAGGGGGAATATTGTACCTCAAAGATTTATTAGCACCTTATATTCGAAGTCAAACTGGGCGAAGTCGGGCTCTCACAACCACACAGACAGTATGCATTGCTTTGAGTTTTTTTGCAAGCTGCACTTTTTTATATACTGTAGGAGATCCAGATCTATCTAAAAGTGCAGTTTGCCAGTCAATTCGTAAAGTCTGTTTGGCTCTGAAATATTTCCTTCGGGTTTTCATAGTGTTTCCTGGACACCTGCGTGTGCAGACAATAAAAGAAGCGTTTCATGCCATTGCAGATAGACGGGCAAAAACACCCACAGTTCCATACAGAATCTCACAATCAGCCTAACATTCTCGTTACCCAGGATTTCCAAATGTGATTGGGGCACATGGGACTGATCAGAGTGGAGTTTGATCAAACATTATTTGGGAAATGTACCTCTCCTCCTGATGAATAATCAGACACAGTGTCTTCATCAAATATTTGACCTTCGTCAATATCTCGTTGGTCAGACACAAGTTCTAGGGATATGACATTCACTGCAACTGACCCAACAAAAAAGAGGGCTATATGGACCCTACCTATAGCACACATTGAGGACAAATATATGCAATGACCATCCTTTACCTGAAATTAAGTGACCACTGCATCCTGCCACTGGTTCTGAGGAGGAGCTTCCCCCTGGAATGCCCCCAGAAACAGGGCGATGGGCATTTTGCTGGAGAGCCAACTCTTCTGCACGGGTTAGGTCTGGACCGCGTGGACCTCCTCCTGTTTTTTTGCTTGTCTGCCATCTTATTAGCTTTAAAATTAATGTTTTTTATATGATATACGATTCTTTATGTCAACAGTTCTTTAAATAGTTATACCAATATTTACCAGTTTGAAGTATATTCTTGTACTTCACTTTAACCTGTTCCCATGTTTTCCTTGTGCTCACGTTTGATCTGGAATTATGACATATTAAATAATAATTAATCTGACACATAGGAAATGAAACGCTGCGTTCAGTAAGTACAATACACACTACTTAGCATTTAATTTGTCGGCCACTTTTTGCCAGCCATCTTTTCTGGTTTGGGCTGCTTTTGCAGTGTTACCCCTCGTGCATATTAAATCTTGAAATTCTTCATATCCTTCGAGTAAAAGGTCCTGCTCCGCTTGTGTGAAAAAAAAAAAACGCGCCCGTTCTTTCGTCATTTTGTCGCAGCCTATCAAAGACTCGCTGATCATGTTTTCTAGACTATCCATCCATCCATTGTCTAACCGGCTGAATCCTGAATCTAACCCGGGTCTCCTAACTGCGAGGCAGCAGCGCTACCACTGCGCCACCGTGCCGCCCCTGTTTTCTAGACTAGGGGGACCATATTTTGATTTCCAAAAAAGAGGACGATCGGCACGGCCTCCAGACGAATTCCGACAAGCTTCTTGGTGGTTGATGAACATTATTTATTATACTTTAATGGTGCAGAATTAACCTCTCTAATAAAATAAAATGAAATCTGTAAAAACTTATAACAAAATAATAGCTCTCTTAGACTCTTCAAATAAATAATTAAATATTGTTCTAAATATGAACTATTCTGTTCCAGCTTCAACAATATATCTCTTAAATGTAATAAAATAACAGAAGAATCAAGACTTTTCATCTTTAGTTTTCTCCTTCATCCTGCTTCTCTTCTTCATCTTCCTTGTCAGCCCATCCATATTTTGCTGTAGAGCTGATCTTTCCTAGCAGTTTTCGATAGCTTAACAAATTAAGCATGAAAGTCTTTGCAAGACATGTCTTTGAAGTTGTACTGAACTATAGTAGAATCCCCTTTAGTGACTCTATGGAGAGCTGGTTCCTCTCCTTGGTCCACTGGCTTTGCATTAGTGAAAAAACCCTCTCAACATTTGCATTGTGAAAGGGAAGTGCAAAGACAAACTGTGCAATTGTCAGTAGCTCTGAGTAACATGCAACACTTTTTGCCTTTTCAAAATATTTGGTCCACTTCTGGTGTACCTGCAGGCCACTGAACTCCTCATCATGGTTGCACGTTTCTGTGAATGTCCTCAGATTGGTGACCTGGTCAAAACACTTAACATCATCAACTGCCACCCCCTTCTCCCCAAGGTAATTGATGCATGCTTCCACATCATTCCAGTTTGGTGGCTCACTCAGATCCATCCATATGAATGCTGAGAACTCTTCCATGGGAGTCATCCACTTCTCCAGATACTCATGCCACGCACATCTGCACAGAACTGGTCACAGCCTTTGTCAAGTCCATCTTTGCGCTTCTGTGCAAGTGGTCCCTTAACTTTAAGGGACATGAAGTTGTTGCTCTTGCGTTGAAGAAGAATGGTATGTATATTGTTTAATATCTTCTTCACTTCCATAATGGACATGTTCTCCTGTTCCATTTCTTGAATGTGGGTGTGGAACACAGACATGAGTGTGTGTGTGCATGTGCCAAAGGTAGATTTCAGCAAAATCATTTTCAAAAAAACTCTTGAGTGCTATGAGTGGCTTTTGCTGAGACAGAAAATATGCCTTTAAAGCTGGAAACATCTGTAACATCCTCTCAATGCTTGGGAACAATGACAGCCACCTTGTCTTGCTGTGAGAGAACATCCTTCTGTAATCAATCTTAACAAAATCACAATACTCCTTCAGGCTCTCAGTGCGCACAGTGTAAATGTGAAAGTACTGGTAGATTTTGAATATGATATTCTCTATGTCAATTTCTATTGTTCCTGCCCCATGGTGTGCACAATTGTTCAATATGTGTGCTGGGCAACCCACACCGATCAGAGTCTTGTTTTGCAGCAAACTCTTCAAATTTGCAAACACATTCTTTCCAGCTTCATCACGTCGGATTCCTCCAAAATTTGTGTTGCAATTGTCTCCAGTAAATGCAATGCATTTTTCCGACAGATTGTTTTTTGCCAGGGTTTCTGTGAGATATTTTGCAATGGTTTCTGCTGTCTCATTGGGTGTGTCTTTAACTTCAATCAATTTTGTTTGCACGCCACCCTTCTTCCAGTCAAAATACTGGATTATGACTGGGAATATTTTCACTGCTCCGTGGAAACGCCACAGTACTGGATTTCTTTGAGTGCTTCATGAGTGATTTCAACAGAATGGGGGGCTATAGCACCATTGACGATGGCTTCGGTCTTGGTGCGAGCACTACTAAACTTTTTTGCAATGTCAGAGTCAGGAAATGCCTTTTTAAGCAAAGTACTGGTGCAATCCATGGACCTGTAACTGTTGTGATGTTTCACTGTATGAAAAGCCATTGCACCTTCTGCTGCATTTACATCATCCTCTGTTTTTCCTGGTCTGACAAAAAACTCTTCTTCAACTTTGCAGATGAACTCTCACCTCGCACAGCTTTTTTATGTTTCTTGGTGTCCATGTGGGCTTTCAGATCCCCAGCACCTTTATTGGATACCGAGACATACGTACCGGCTTTGCACACGGTGCACTCCGCCTCCCACTTGTCCCGACCGGGACGGTATGTGGGACATTTTCTTTGCAGTTCATCGGTGAAGCTGCACTTACGCTTCGGCATTTTCCCTGCTATACTACTCCGCTCTCTGCTCTGATCCCTGTCTGTGTCTGTGTGCTTGCGCGCGTGTGCGTGCGCGCGGCGCAGACCTACCCACAAGGGCAGCCTCCCGGTAATTACGTCGCGCAAAAAAGTAGTACCCTAGTATTGTGTGCAAAACGCCAGTCAATTTACGTACACGCGTAATGGTCCTATGAAAAACCGGACATTTTCGTGAATTTATAAAACCCGCCAGGACGCCCCGGACAGGACGTAAAAAGTGGACATGTCCGGGCAAAAGAGGACGCTTGGTCACGCTTGAATCTGGACTCAATATATATGGGCTTTTCAATCAGCGCGGCGCGCGCATTCATCTCGGATGATTAGATCCAGCTAGACTAATCTACTACACGGCTGCGTTTAAAACAAACGACTTATCCCAGATGAGTTTCACTGGCATTAACTCATCAAAGATGAGGCATCTGATCTCGGATGATTTAAGCGACGTACAGAAAATACCCCCCTGGTCTTAATGTGGATCTCAATGCCCCAGTGTAATGACGGGGACACTGTGTTGGCAAAATGGCCACGTTCTTCGTATGAGATGTAAAACCAAGTTCCTGATTCTCTATGGACACAAAAGATCCCTGAGCATTCTTCGTAAAGAGAACGGTGTATGCCCCTAATCAACCCCATTCTCTAATTGGTAAACTATCTCTCACCAATTCACCACCTAACAGCTAGTGTATGGTGAGCGTACTTGGGCCAAAACGGCTGCCGTCTCATCGTCTAAGTGGATGCTGCACATCAGTGGTGGCTGAAGTTGTTCCCCATTCACTAAAGCACTTTAAGTAGTGAGAAAAGTGTTATATACTGTAAATGTAAAGAATTATTTGTATTTATTCATAGTGGCGTGTCGATTAAAACACTTGGAGAGTAGAATTCATTTCAAGACTTTAATAGGAAGTTACATTTGTACTTGTGTGCAGACCACAATAAAAAAAAAAAATATATATATATATATATATATATATATATATATATATATATATATATTAACACACACAGGAGAACTGGTAACGTTGAAAAATCTTAGCATTAATGGCTAAGCTGCAGTACTGAATTTGGTCACTAGATGTCACTATTGTTAATAGATAGTGTAGATTTTCTTTAAGAAGACGCTGCATTCACTGTGTTTCCCAGTCGACATGATAAGTCAGCGTGTCCGTCATATTGCGAGTGGCAAAAGTGCCATTTAAACTAATACAGGTAGACGTAGAAACCGGGGTTCCTGATGAAAAAACAATAACGTTTAAAACAGTGTCGTTTACATACAACAGATTTTGGCGAATCGTTTAGATGCAACTATTCACATCAATTTATACACTAATAATGGCAATTATTAAATAATATTTTTATTCTATTATTATTAATATTATTTATTATTATTATTAAATAATTCCTCCCATAGAAGTAACATTTCTCGGACTGCCTTCTTCCATCTCCGAAACATTTCTAGACTTCATCCTGTTCTTATGCAACACACTACTGACGTATTGGTTAATGCCCGAGTCACCTCAGGTATAGATTACTGTAATGCTATTCTATCTGTCATCCCACAAAAACGTATCCATCTCTTATATTTTATTCAAAATTCTGCTGCCAGGATAATAACCTGCTGTTCTAAATCCACTGAACATATTACACTTACTCTCTCTCAACTTCACTGGCTCCTTGTTAACTACAGAATACAATACTAAATACTGCTCTGGACATTTAAAGCTCTCCACAACCTCACTGATCTCCTACAGACTGACACTCCTCTCGCTCACTCAGATCCTCATCTGCAGCTCGACTTTCTGTACCGCACATCAGACTCAGTGCTATGGGAGCTCGAGCGTCTCTCTTAGTGCTCCTCAACTCAGGAATTCTCTTCCCTCTCATACTCGTCAGCTCGACTCAATAACACATTTTAAAACTGCCCTCAAAACTTATCTTTTCAAACTGGTACACCAATTGTGAATTTTGCACTTGTACTGCCAGTTATCTTTGTTTGTTTGCTAATTATTGCTTTTTGATTTATCATTCTCGTTTTAATTTTACTAATGTTTAATTTTATTGTAAGGTGACCTTGAGTGCTAAGATTATAAAATGGGATTTTTCTAATGGCCAAATATAACCAAATCAATTGTTCAGCCTTACCTATGAAATGTAATCCCCTGGGATCTGGTTTGGAGCGTACAGCAGTTTGCACAATCCCAAGCAGCACATTATTCATTACTTCACTCCACAGCAGTGCCACTCGCAATATGGCGGCGACATTGATGTACGATGCTGCTGGTCATGTGGCGTCCAGTAATTCTATGTCTACGCTTTTTTTTTCCCCAAAGTCATTGCCTTACTGACCACCTTTTTCAATCGATACCCTCATGAAGTCACAAAAGGGGAGCCAATGGCAAAGAGTGGGGACTCTAGGGCCCGCCCTAAGCTGAGGTCATCCAGTCTCCTAAACTGGGCAGCATCAGGTGACTGGCGGAGTTATTCAGAGGCCCCACCCCCTCCGGCTCAACGTGAAGAGTAAATGACAAGAAACAAAGGGAAACAGGATACCCTAGAAATAATTGTAAGATAACATTGAAAGCTTAGTTAAACAGAAGGTGCTAATGAAAGTTAATTAGTTAAAGAAAATTAATGAAATGACCTGTCACTTATTGTGCGCGCATCACTGGTCATGGACAGGACACCAAGATGTGAAGCCGGACATAGGATCAATACACTGAGGTCTGTTGACATTATGCCCCTAACAGTGAGAATCTGGTGGTCGCCTTGATCTACCACTCCATTCACATTCGCCAATGACTGAGGCTAATTTGTTTTTTTGTAGAAATTTGATCATCACTGCCATTTTGACAAACAGACCTGTCCGCTCCAATCCAGTCATCTGGAGCTGTTCATTCAGTGTTGACTTTTTGTGTCCTTGCAAACCATTCTGCCTGTTTGTGTGTGTTTTTAGGTAGGACTGTGTCAATACCTTGTGACAAAGACACATGGATAAGCTTTGATCGGAATGAACACCTCATCCTCCAGAACTCACTGGTAGGCAGCATAATCACTAAACTCAACCTCTTCAACATCATCGTTTTTGGAGAAGGAAAGGAAAGATTTGGAGTGAAGAAGAACAACACCACCGCCAAGTAGAAAGGAAGGTGAGAGACTGAAATCCTTAGGTTGGTGAAGGAACAATGGAAACATAAGAAATGTGACAAACGAAAGAAGACCATTCAGTCCATCAAGTCTGTTTGTTTAGCTAAGCTGCCCCCAATAGCTCATCGAGATTCTTCTTTAAAGCTCTGAAGGTTTCTGCTTCAACTCCATAGCTTGGCTGTTTGTTTCAGACCCACACAATTCTTTGTGTAAAGAAGTGCTTCCTGTGTTCAGTTTTAAATGCTCCTTCCCTTCATTTTCACTGATGCCCTCGAGTACGTGATTCACCCTTCAGCTGTAAGAATGTGGCTGGATCTGCTTTATCAGAAAACAGAAGAGCAGTAGAAGGGTCTGAAGGCTCGCCGGGGCCAGCTAGAAACCTGGCTTGCAAACTCGAGGAGGGCAGAATGGATACGGTGGGCAGGAAAGAGAAGGCTTGAACAAGCTTCTTCTGGGACCCCATCAAGTATGCCTGGAAGAGAAGAGAGCAGAGAAGAAGTTTGGGAAACTTGGGATGAGTGGACACGAGCTGGAGAAGCACCTCGGAAATCAACAAGAACTTCCTCTTGGGTTCACCGGGGCGTGTGCCTCATCCTCTGGAAATCCAGACAGCCAAACACGAGGAGTCAGATCTCCACACAGTTCTTTTTCTCAATTATTTGTCCATCTGCTCAGTTAACAAGAATCAGAAAAGGAAAAGAGAATAAAAAGTAAATTGAAAAGTTGACAATCTGATGTGAAGGATGACATCATGCATGATGGGAAAAAAAAACGATTGAAGAAGTCTAACCTGATATTAAAGATGAAGTAGGCCCTCGTGTTCAGAGGCCAGCACAACGTTACTACTAACATGACAGGAGGGTTTCTAGTTTATATTTTTAAACACATAATGTTTTGCAATTCAAGATCAAGAACTGCAAGAGATGGGTTGTTGTTGTTTTCTACATTATGTTGTTTCTTCTCATTCATTCTTATTTTATTTTCTTGTTCTTTTTGTTGTTCCTCCTCTTCCTCATCCATATTTTCTGCACTCCTTTTCTTCCCTTCTCTCCTATCTTGCTCATCTTCTCTCTCTTGTCTTTCTCTTTTTCCTTTTCCTCTTTTTGTTGTCACGCCCCAGTTCTCCCCTTTCTTTTTCTTTGGCATGTTTGTGTCTCCTCTAGCTCTCCCACTTCTCTTCATTCATTCTTCTCTTCCTCTTTCTCCTGATCCCCACTTTCTTCTTTTGACCCTTGGGCTCACTGTGTTTTTTTCCTCCATTACAGCTGGTCACTCAGTTCAGAACTCCTGTTCTACACCCACATCTCATAGCACAGAAGGACAAATCACCCCCGATTGTAAAGGTTGAGGTGGCTTCCTCTGCTGGTCCACATGACCTCCACACCTGTGACTCTCGGCACTTAAGATGAAATTTTCATTTTAGTTGTCTCAGATATTTGATCTAAAATGGACTCGTTCGTGAAGGTCGCTAATGAAATCCTTTGTGTTTTATGCTCTGCTGCTTTCAGGTTCAAGTCTCACAATCTCCGCAGATTTCTTCACTTTGATTTTTTTTTCTTCTTCATTCAGACTCCTGTCTGCTCACCTTGGACCACTGCACACAGATTTACCATTATTTCTTTGGCCGACAATTTTATCCAAAGCAACTTACAACATTTGAGATACAATTGATTGCATTTCTTTTGTTTTTCCAGTTGGAGCACAGGTGGGTGAAGTGACTTGTGTAGGGTCACAAACAGGGTCAGTGGTGGGATCTGAACCTAAGACCTCATGGTTTGAAGTCCAAAGCCTGAACCACTGCACCACCCAGATGACTTGATCTGTGTGAAGAGAGCATGAAAGTGGTGCAAAAGTGGAAAGAGACCCCCCTACCCTGACCATCTAGACAGGGTTGACTTCTGCCACCTGGTTCTTTGTAGAAAGGAGAAGAGGATGGACCACTGAGATTGGAGTGAAATACACGTTAATCAACAGGAAAGGAGAGGGTAGGAAGTAATGACATGTCCGGCAGTTTGTGCTTCCAGTCTCTTTGTGTGGCACAAAGACTCAAATCAATGCCACCTTCAATAGTTTAAGCACAAAATATCATTTATTGCATGTGCAGTCTCTTTTATATATTCATTTTCATGAAGGTGCTAATATTTCTGGAGTTGAATCAATAAATCAATCTGTTATATAGTGCCTTTCACATCTATCTATCTATCTATCTGTTATACAGTGCCTTTCACATCTATCCATGTATCATATAGTGCCTTTCACATCTATCTATCTGTTATACAGTATAGTGCCTTTCACATTCATCTATCTGTTATACAGTATAGTGCCTTTCACATCTATCTATCGATTTATCATATAGTGCCTTTCACATCTATCTATTATATAGTGCCTTTCACATCCATCTATATTTGTTATATAGTGCCTTTCACATCCATCCATCTGTTACATAGTGCCTTTCACATCTATCTATCTATCTATCTATCTATCTATCTATCTATCTATCTATCTATCTATCTATCTATCTATCTATCTATCTATCTGTTATACAGTATAGTGCCTTTCACATCTATTTATCTGTTATATAGATGTGAAAGGCACTATACTGTATATCTATCATATAGTGCCTTTTATGTCTATCTATCTCTTATATAGTGCCTTTCACATCTATCTGTCTGTTGTATAGTGCCTTTCACATCTATCCAGCTATCATATAGTGCCTTTCCTATCTATTGTGGACACTAAAGGGCACTGTTGCTACTCAAACCCAACAGACAGACATAAATTCTTCACATTGCTCTTTACCACCACAGTCACAAGTCAATAGGCAACACTGCCCACAATTATTCTCTTTTTCTCTCTTTGTTTTCTCCTCCACACTTCCCAGCAAGCCTTGTCCACCTTCCACCCGACTCTGGCTCGCTGACTGTACTTAAGGTGGTCCTATATATATATATATATACCAACCCAGAAGTGCTTCTGCTCTTCCACCCACATGGCCTGCCAGCACCTCCAGGTCAGGCAGATAGCTCATGTCTGAGGTTCATTCACAGCTCCCCCTGGTGGCACCCAATTCACCCAATAGGACTGATAAACCGAACTACAAGTCTCATGGTGCCCTGTGGGAATCTGGGGCACTGTTCTAAACCAGAGGAGCTGCCATGTAGCATCTTGGGGGAGGCAGTGCCCTAAAAAAGCTGCCTTCCCCATCCTTTCATTTCTGTGGTGTCCCGGCCGGGTTGAATATCAATAGCGTATATATTTTTGAGTGCGGTGAATGCAGCCACTCCTCCAAAACCCCCACTTAAACAGTGGGAAACAAACACAACTATTCATCTCCTCCACTGCCTGCTGTGGTGCCGTGCAAGGCTTCGAACATTTAAAAGACAGAGCCACAGCTGTCCTTGTCTCACTGCCTTGTCTCTCTTCCCCCTGACACCCCGGTGTCCAGTCGGGGCTCCAGAGCCGTCGTGCCCCTATGAGGAGGAAGATTTTGTGTTCTTTTGACCAAAAGGCTGAGCCGAGGCAGCCGGTTTGCCAGTTGTCCCTTGTGCAGCTGGATTGCTCCTCAAAGAGACTCGTGTTTGTTCTGCCTGTTCTGGAATAAAGTTTCTGTCTCTGGGAAACACCACCCCGCATTTCTGTCTGTATTTCTATAAAAAGAATCTGTGATTTCATCAAAATTGATGGAGACCTACAGGCAGATTACAATGCCATCAGGGAGGTGTCTGATTATTGTCAACATCATTCTGCAGCATGACAATGACCCCCAGATAAACAGCGAAAATCATAAAGATGGGAATGGAGAACCATGTAGTAGACCTGCACAGTAATAATCTCAACATCTTCAAGTCAGGTCAGACAGCCAACGTCCGCAGTGGAACCTGTCATGATTCAGGAGTCCGACAGTACAAAAGTGCTTCTAGAGAGTCAAAACCCTGACTAGTCATACAAAGAATCTTTATAGAAGAGCATATTTATTCTTCACAAAAAAGTCTTCTTCCATAACAAAGTTCAGTGGAGCAGAAAGGCAAAATGAAATTGCCTGTAACACACAGAGAACCACTGACACTTGGACTAAGAGACCAAGTAGTGTGGTAGGCAGGAGGACTTTAGGGACTTTCAGAACTCAATGTGATGTTATTTTAGAAGAAATAAGTGGATAGGACTGGCGAACTTAGTTGGGCTGAATGGCCTGTTCTCGTCTAGAGTGTTCTAATCCAAATCAAACAAACCCGACACAGATTCCAATAACAAGGTGAAAAAGCACAAAGCAGAAGGTCAGAAATATCCAGAAAAAAATGAAAGCATAAAGCACGGCAAAAAAAAAATGCAAGCACTGGCTAAGTGTGTAGCACATTCACAATGAACCAGGAACTAGGAGAGACCTTCGGGAGAAAATTCATGGAGGTGATTGGCAGGTGGAACCACACAAAACATTAGAAGGTTAGAAAGATTCAGACGAGAGCAGGCCATTCAGCCCAACCAGCTTACCAGTCCTACACACTTAATTCTTCCAAAATAACATCAAGTCGAGTTTTGAAAGTCCTTAAAGTCCTATTGTGTACCACACTACTTGGTCACTTATTTCAAGTGTCTATCGTTCTTTGTGTAAAGGAAAAACTTCCTAATGTTTGTGCGAAATTTAACCTTAACAAGTTTCCAGCTGTGTCCCCGTGTTCTTGATGAGCTCATTTTAAAATAACAGTCTTGATCCACTGGACTAATTCTCTTCATAATTTTAAACCCTTCAATCAGGTCTCCTCTTAATCTTCTTTTGCTTAAACTGTAAAGGCTCAGCTCTTTTAATCTTTCTTCATAATTCATCCCCTGTAGTCCTGGAATCAACCTAGTTGCTCTTCTCTGGACCTTTTCTAGTGCTGCTATGTCCTTTTTGTAGCCTGGAGACCAAAACTACACACAGTACCCCAGATGAGGCCTCACCAGTGCATTATAAAGGTTGAGCAGAACCTCCTGTGACTTGTACTCCACACATCAAGGCGCTATATAACCTGACATTCTATTAGACTTCTTAATGGCTTCTGAACACTGTCTGGAAGTCAATAGCTTAGAGTCCACAATGTCTCTTAAATCCTTCTCATAAGGTGTACGCTCGATTTTCCGACCTCCCTTTGTGTATTCAAACCTAACATTTTACTTCCTATGTGTAATACTTTACATTTACTAACATTAAATTTCATCTGCCAAAAATCTGCCCAAGCATGTATGCTATCCAAGCCCTTCTGTAATGATATAATGGATTCCAAATGATCTGCTAATCCACCTATCTTGGTATCATCTGCAAACTTAACCAGCTTGTTACTTATATTCCTATCTAAATCGTTTATATATATTAACAATAGCAGCGGCCCTAACACTGACCCCTGCTGGTCACCACTCTTAACATCGGCCAGTTCTGATGAGGTTCCTCACACCATCACCCTCTGCTTCCTGTGTCTGAGCCAATTCTGCACCCATCTACAAACATCACCCTGAACTCCCACTTCTTTTAACTTGATGCCCAACCTCTCATGTGGCACCTTATCAAATGCTTTCTGAAAGTCCAGATAAATAATATCATAAGTTCCACTTTGATCGTATGCTTTTGTTGCCTCCTCATAGAATTCCAGCATGTTAGTAAAACACGACCTCCCTCATTTAAACCCATGCTGACTGTTCAGAATAACTCCTGTCCTTGCCATGTGCTGCTCAATCTTATCCTTAATAATTCCTTCCATTAATTTTCTTGTGATCCCTTAAGCTTACTGGCCTATAGCTGCTTGGATCTGCCCTGTCACCCTTTTTATATAATGGGATGATATTTGCCATTTTCCAGTCCTTCAGAATCTCTCCAGTGCTCAGTGACTTCCTAAAAATATGTGTCAAGGGTTTATATCTGTACTCACTAGCCTCCTTAAGAATTTGAGGGTAAGTATTATCTGGTCCTGGTGCCTCATGTATAAACGGTGCGTACGCACAGAAATGTTACGTAAGAACTTTTCCACGTTCAAATCGCGATGTATAAAACCTACACTTGGCGTAAAGCCACGCACTTTTCCACGGTACCTCATACCTTGTCTTACGCAAGTTCTCCGCTCGGTTTTGCAGACTGGCGGCACCCAGCGTCAAAGCAGTGCTACTGTTCTTGTGTGATTACTCATTATTTTCATGATGCAGCTTTATAAATACACAGAAACTAACAGCCTATTGTTTATTAGTGTAATGCGTCTGATTGTAATTAACTTGTAACAATATAATGGTCCAGGGAACAGCCATAGTATTCCAAATACCATAACTGCTTTAGCGTTGTTACTCTCACTGCACCTTCTTCTTCTTCTTCTTCTTCTTTCAGCTCCTCCCGTTAGGAGTTGCCACAGCGGATCATCTTTTTCCATATTACTCTCACTGCACCACTCGGAGTATTTATATCACTGTATCTGAGTGTGAATCACAGCAGCAGCTGATCGGAAAGAGAATTATCGGTATACAGCATCAAGCACACGCTGTCTCGGCCATGGCAAAACGTTTCAAAGCCTTTCCTGTACGGACCTCGCGGTTCAGAAACAGTTTCATCCCAAGAACTTTAAATGCACTCAATCAATTGCTCCTTGTAGAACGGTTTGTACTTATAAGTACAATCACCCCACTGTAAACTTGCACTACAGTTATAATATCTCACAACCTGAGCCACTTTATAAAGCGCGTATTTACATATGATGACGATATCATTTTTAAGGTGAAATGCAGCAAAATATGTTTATTATATTATACAGGTAAAACTTTAACTTCATTTAAATAATCTATATTCTTCACTGGGACTGTCGTGAATGATAGAATAATTAAACATGTACTACGAAGATATTTCAATGTTCTTTAAACGTTTTGAAGAATCGGCGCTATGCTTACAGATGGCTTAACGTCTATTACAGAGCTGATTGTATGGCGATCGGTTACTTGGGGAAAGAAAAGCAAGGACTCTTGGGGCGGCCATGCGAATATATATTGAATATAAAACAGAAAGAGAAAATAACAACACAGCTAAAAACACAGCGACAAATTTCGGCAAAAGTTAAATGCTTGTGTCATGAGCACGAGACGGCTATGCAGTGTCTGCAACATACGTGGCCATCCACCGTGCATAAGATACTTTACTGACATTGGCGGCGAAGGAGCCACCGATTCTTCCTCTGCCCAGTGCCACCACAAGCCTAGAGCGCCCCTGAGTACTGCTGCAATAAATTATTTCATCAAGTGAAACCATGTTTAATAACGTGCTTTAACTCCTATCATCATAAAATTGATATCACGTATACATCTCAGTATTTTAGTTATTCAGAGAGCTGTAATATCACAAATGTAATGGACTCTGTGTCCAGTTGGAGGAAGAGAGCCGGTTTAAGAAGCAAGTAGTGATTCACACACAGAGAGCACATACGAGTAGAAGATCAAATACAAAACAAAGCATTTAACGTGCTACTTTAATTACGATGTGATTTGAGAAACTGGTTAATTAAACGATTTTAAGATGAAGTTTATAATGTTCTACTAAATGACGAAATAAACTACGTGATTAAAATGGAAATGTCGAGATTGAAGTTGACATTTCGTGCTTTTTCCCCACCGTGTGCCTTTTTTCTCTGTACCCTAATAAGCTTTCATATGACACTCAGACAGTGGGCTTACAACTCGGCTTTCCACGGCGACTTTGATATGTGACTTCTTTTTATTTCCGGCCCTGTGCGATTTTGTGAATGTGAGCTTTCAAGTTTCTTCAACACGGTATGTCACTCGATCAACTTCCTTTTGTTGATTATACCACGGTTTATTTGAACAAATAGTATGTTTTTCATTTGCCTCCACTTGGTATTCGCTGAAATTCTTCTATTTCCCGTGCTTTTCTCATTGTCTTTTCACAGAAGGCTGAGCTAAAGGGCGATTTATATTGATTTGCATATTCAAAGAGGCGTAATTCTGGGAGGATTTGAGGCGTTACATAATGCGCGTGCACGAGCGTTAGTTTTCACGCTGATCGGGATTTATGTAGCGGAAGAACGTGGAAGTTGGAGTACGCACAGATTCCTGCATCTGGATTTTTCTGTGCGTAAGCACATTTCGGCTTTCGTGCTTACGTCATGTTATAGTGCGAGTTCTACGCACGGCATTATACATGAGGCCCCAGGTGATTTGTTTGATTTCATCTTATTTAATCTGAGCAGCACTTCTCCCTCTACAATTTCCAAATCCCTCAGTACCTACAATTTTAACTTAGTTATAAAGTGATCAAAACTCTCGTTTATATCCTGCGTCCTCTCATTAAACTTGTATCCCACATTACCCGTGGGGATGACAAACGCCAGCGGCAGCCTGTCCATGAACTTAATTTAAACTTTAGGTTTACACCGTGCTTTGTTTCTGAAGTAGCAGCACTCATGAATATGGTTGTAAATGTCAGTCGCTCGCTTCTTATTGTTTCGCTGCCTTCTCCATTATATAATGCATGTTTTCTTCAGCGCTTTCTGGAGGTCTTCCTGGTTTTCTATGTACTGCGTTGACAGTCAGTTCACGTGATTACGTGAGAGGCGTGATGATGTCACACGAAACTCCGCTCCCCACGGCTTTCAAGCTCAACTCCATTACAGTAAATGGAGAAAAATACCTTCCAGTTATGACCACTACGCGTAGAATTTCGAAATGAAACCTGCCCAACTTTTGTAAGTAAGCTGTAAGGAATGAGCCTGCCAAATTTCAGCCTTCTACCTACACAGGAAGTTGGAGAATTAGTGATGAGTCAGTGAGTGAGTCAGTGAGTCAGTGAGGGCTTTGCCTTTTATTAGTGTATTATATATATATATATTGTGACAGACTGGGGGCACTATCGCTCCCTTGAACCCTCCGATCAAACGTCAGACACCAAGTAAAAGTCCAATAAGTTGACTTTATTATTAATAACAGTGCACAAAGCACCCTCCTCTCCACAATACTCATAAATAATAACCAATACTCTATAATAAAGCAATCCAACACTCCCAGACACGTTGCCACCCTTCCACCCAGCTCAGCTCAACGCTCTTGTGTCTCTCTCAGTCTTTTATAGTCCTTGTCCCGGAAGTGTTTTGTCCTCTCTGTCCATGTGACTAGGAACACTTCCGGGTCAGATAAAAATCCTTTTTCTTTACCCCAAAAGCACGTCATTCCCCTTGTCCATATATACTTCCGGGGCGTAGGGAAAATAGTCACTGCTCCTCCCTGCAGCGCCTTCTAGTGGCCCCCATGGTATCCAGCAGGGCTGTAAAGGAAAACTCCAACGTCCATAATTCTCTGTTGGCATTCGGGGCACCACCATGCTGCAGGGAGGGCTCCATCTGGCGGTGTGGGGGTATTGGCTGGGATGAACGGCCAGCCATCTATCACAATATTATATATATCATTTTTAATGTAGGTAGATCATTTCGACCTGGTCATTTGAAAAGTAGCTTGCAAGCTGAAAAAGTATGGGCACCCCTGGTCTAGGGATTAGCTGGTTCAGACTTAAACAATTTTTTAATAAAATTTTTTTTTCCTATTTTCACCAAAGTAATAGTATTTCATAGACTAGTAAAATGTGATCTGACATCGGTTGACAAAAACTATTTCTTTTATATAAAAAAAATCCTGAGACGAGACAAGACTTTTTTTCAAGAGATTTTGTCAAGTCCCGCCCTCCCCTCCTCTCGTATTCAACCACACACACGCTCCTCTCACCTCTCATTCCTGTGAATGCTTTTGACAGACTCAGTTTTTGCTCTCTCAGCCTTATAAATTTTAATGTTTTCCTCACTTTAAGTTCCCAATTAAAGAAGACTTATTGGCCCAGTTTCCCGTTAAGGGCTTAAAATAAACCAGGACTAGGCTAATTCTACTTAAATTAATCCACACTAAACAACTGACTTTCTGAGATGTTGCTTAAGTTTGGATTAACTAGTTCTAGACTACAGAGTCTCAGATTAAGGTAATCAAGGACAAGTGAGATCATCTTTTGGAAACCCGATTAGATTAATGGCATGCACATGTGGCTAAGGAGAGGTTACTATAAAAACCTGGTATGGAATACTTGTAATTCATTAGTCTTAAGGAGTGTGTGGAACAGGAGTCATTACACTTAACCAAAAAATGGATAAAGACAAAAGAAAACGCTCAAAAAACTTCAGTGAATTTGATTAGACCCTTTTTAAACAAATTGTATCAAACTATCCTGTAATTGAAAACAAACAGCATGATTCAGGTACAGAAAACAAGAAGAAGAAAGCATGGATTTCCATATTGAATGAATTCAACTCAAATGAAAAAGTAACCAAACGGACACTCCAACAAGTTCAGGTATGATTTATTGTTGCCCCATTCTTACAAATCAGTAAATTATAAATGTTTTCATCAATGAAATGTAAAAAGAAAACAATATTATGTAGAACTCCAACTTCAGAGTGTATATTATCTTGTAAAGGTCCTGTGGAAAAACATAAAAATAAACCTGAAAAAAACAACTGCTGCTACGCGTCAAGAGCGTTTCAAGACAGGTGGGGGACTTCCACTTCCACCAGACACAGAGGAGTTGGGGGACTTGTTGGCTGGGATTATTGAAAGTCAGCAACCCCTGGAAGGTATTCCAGATGATGACCATTTGGACAGTTCAGGTGAGGAATCTTTCAAAGACTCATTTGATAGGACATGTCTCATTTACAGTAACATGTGTTATCCCATCCAACATACAGTAATTAAATGCAAGTCATGTCTTGTAACAAAAATGACGTAATGACCTTTATTGTTGAAGTCAAATGTAATACTAGATTTTTTCTTCCATACAAAGATGACCTGATCTTTACCCAGGACTTGGGGGGGCGCAGGGAACAGTCAAGAGGCTCAAATGAATCCATCAGCAGCCAGCACCAACATGCAGCAGCATCCAGTCTCCTGCGGTAGCATTAGTCAGCATCCAGCAGTCTCTAATCCAGGCAGCAGGTCAAGAGGGAAAAGGATGACCATTCATGAGACACTTGCCATAGAGTTCCATGAATGTAAATTAAAATATTTAAAAGAAGAACATGAAGTCAAAATGAAAATTCTTCATCTTGAGTTGTCTATAAAAGAGAGAGAGATGAAGCAGCAGAAGTGTCAATTGTCTTTGGAACCAAACCTCAGTTAAATAAAAAAATTCCTGAAATTTTTTACCTGTCTATGCCAATCATTTATGTATCATTCAAGGCACATTTATGAGAAGTGCTGCAAAGCAAAAGCATCTCTGTAAGCAAGTCCATTTCTGTCATTGGCTAGCTCAGGGATGGGGACATGTTGGTCATCATCATCTTCAATATCAGGGTCTGGGCAGCCGCACCGTTTAAGAAAATTATGAAGCACTGCTGTTGCAATAATAACAATACAGCACCTCCTAGGTTCAAACTGCAGTGTATTTCGGAGACACTGGAAACGATTCTTCCATACACCAAACATGCGCTCTATTAGCCCTCTGGTGAGAATGTGAGCTTGGTTATAGCGCTGTTGCTCTGGTCTGACTGGATGGGGATAAGGGGTGAACAAGAAGTTTGTCTGCATACCCACTGTCACCAAGTAGAATTCCAGAGTGTTGTCTTGCTTCAAACTGAGTATATAAAGAGGAGTTGTGGAAAATCCTTGAGTCATGAGTTGAACCTTTCCAGCATGCAACAATATTGGAGAACTGCATAGTGGGAGTGCACACTCCTTGTACATTTATTGAAAACCAGTTTTTACGATTTCTGAATTCCTCAGCATCTGCTGTAGAGGGACACTTGATGGGAATGTGGCAGCCATCGATACAACCAATGACTCCAGGGAAGTTCCCATATTCATAGAAATCTACCTTGCAGGTGGCCTGTTCAGCAGCATTTGGGAACTTGATGAAATCCTTTTTCAGTTCACATATAGCACTGCAGACTTTGTGTACTATTTTGCACACTGTTGATTCACCTACACCACACAAATCCCCAGTTTCCCGATGGTAGGTTCCACATGCCAAAAACCTTAAGGTAATTAATATTTGTAAGGAAGGAGAAATAGGGGTACCTCTGACCAAGTCACCTATAAGCTTGGGCTGCAGCAAACCAATTATTTCTGTTGCATTTTCCTTTGACATACGGAAACGGTCAAGAAAATGTAAATCATCAAAATCATTTAGTGGGTTGCTCCTGTCTTTTAGCAACCTTCTTTCTGGTCTTGGTGGTGGTCTCTTACTGTCATTGAAATAGTCAAGGTAATCCATTTTTTGCTACTGTGGACATGAGCCTTGAGGCAAGCAGTTTGTAATCTGAGGTTAAACCTGCTTCTGACCAGGTTTAATTTAAGACTTAATTTAGATCTGGATTAGGTCTAATTCTACTTCTAGAAATCCAATTGTTTAAGTCAAGACTAGTGCAAGTCTGAGACTATTGTAATCCATCTGTGAGAAAGCTACTTCGATAAATCCAGGTTTAAAATGACATTTAGTCTACGACTAGGCTTAATCCCCGTACGGGAAACCGGCCCATTATGTCCAAATCTTCTTGAAGAATTTCATCACGAAGGGTTATCAACAGAAACAATTAGTACATATGCAATCCTAGCACTGAGAAAAGTGAAACAAATTAACACAAAAAATGTCGATTGGTTACACTGCAAATTGGTTGAATGCATATCAACAGAAAATGCTCTAACAGGTGGTGGTAATTGTGAGGAAGATGAAAACAACAACTTACAACATCACAAAAAATATCTACAACCATTAACACTGTCCGGTCTTCCACTGCACAATTTACTGTAGAAAGAAGGATGTATCCAAGAAAGGTAATGTAGTACATCTTCAGGGGATAACATTAGACAACAAAGGAGATCTTGATATGCCATTTGTAGTAAAACGTTAACAGCTTCCCGTTAGAATAGCTTTTGCAAAGACAATGAACAAATCTGAGACAAACATTCAAAAAAGTCATTTTATTTAATAGAGCGAAAGAAATATTCACTCATGGGCAGTTATACATTACGTTGTCACAATAAAAGTCCAAACACTGAATCAAAATTTAATGTGATATTGATGTAAATTTGATTAAAAAATTGTTTTTACTAAAGTTTTACAGTAAAAGTGTAGGTTTAAAAAGTATTTGTGTGTTAATTTCAAAGCCAAACAGAACAAAATCGTATTACTCAACAAATACCTCTAACGCAACATGAAACATAATTTTCTTTAAATTTATTACATTTATTATTTTTTAATATGGTTAATTGTATGTAATGTAAAATAGTTAGTTCTATTATGCATATGTAACAATTCCCATGAAAATAACAATCTGTTTAAATTGCACATCCTCATCATACAGACCAATTTCACTTCTGAATAATGATTTTAACATGCTCTCCAAAGTCCTAGCTAGAACGATGGAGAACGATGGAGAAAGTGCTGCCTTTGGTAATATCCCAAGATCAAACAGGATTTACTAAAAGGTCGACACTTAGCTTCCAATCTTCGACGCCTGTTTAATGTAATATATTCACCCGCAAAGTCAAATATCCCAGAGATATTATTATCGTTGGATGCAGAAAAAGCATTTGATACGATTGAATGGAACTGCCTTTTCACTACATTGGAGGAATTTGGGTTTGGCCCAAACATTATTGCAGGGATCAAACTACTGTATACCAATCCAGAAGCTTCAGTTTGTATCAACAACATTAATTCAGACTACTTTAAACTAGAACGTGGTACCAGACAAGAATGCCCCTTGTCACCACTGCTTTTTGCAATCGCCATTGAGCTACTGGCAGTTCACTGTCGAAATGCTTATCAGATAAAGGGGATTATCAGAGAAGGACTGGAGGAGAAAATTTCTCTATATGCAGATGATATGGTACTTTATATATCAGAACCACAAAATACTGTGCCTGCAGTCCTAACAGCACTAACAGAATTTCAAAAGATTTCTGGTCTCAGAATCGATTTAAATAAAAGTGTACTCTTTCCAGTGAATTCTCAAACACACAATATTAGATTGGACACCTTCCCTTTGATCATCACAGACCAGTTTAAATACCTAGGGGTAAACATCACAAGTAAACATAAAGCTCTTTATCAACAAAATTTCGCCATCTGTATGGAAAAAATTAAGCAAGACTTGCATAGATGGTCAACCCTTCACCTCACTGTAGCTGGAGGAATAAACGTTGTTAAGATGAATATCCTCCCTAAGCTTCTCTTTTTATTTCAAAACATCCCAATATACATCAATAAATCATTTTTTTAAGCAATTAGATTCAACTACAGCCACATTTATTTGGAATTCAAAACATCCACATATCCAAAGAACTAAGACAGAAGGTGGCATGGCTCTACCTAACTTTCAGTTTTATTACAGGAAGGCAAATACACAAGCTATAAAACCTGGACACAAATAGATAAAGAGACACAGCCTTGGTCCACAATAGAAATAAAATCCTGCAGTACTTCTTTATATTCCTCGCTTTGTACCCCCCAATAGATACGAGTAATCGCCAATATACTAACAACCCAATTATGCTTCACTCACTCAGAATATGGAAGCATTTTAAGATGGAGAAGCTTTTATCTGTGGCACCTCTGCACGAGGACCACCCTTTTCCACCCTCGCAAACGTACACAGTTTTTAATATCTGGAAAACATCCAGGATTAAATCACTTAGAGATCTGTACATGATTAGACAACGTCTTTGCATCCTACAAACAATTACATTCCAAATTTAACTTTCCAGCAACACATTTCTTTCACTACCTTCAAATTAGCAACTTTGTTAAACA
The DNA here is from genome assembly GCF_016835505.1 of Polypterus senegalus. NCBI lineage: Eukaryota > Metazoa > Chordata > Cladistia > Polypteriformes > Polypteridae > Polypterus > Polypterus senegalus. Next base: position 165,706,003 of record NC_053161.1, on the reverse strand, counting down.
GAACCTGCCCAATTTTCCTCACCTCCCACCTCCCTCTATGCTGGAAAAAAGATTGCTCAGTTTCGAGGACTCAGACAGCATTTCTGTAATATATAAAACCATTTTACAGTCCCTTCCTTTGAAAGATCCAAGAGGACAATAGGAAAAGGATCTTTCACTCAACATCTCAGAAAAGGAATGGAAAGTAGCGATGCAGAGAAATCACTCGAGCTCCATATGCGCAAAGCATACAATTATTCAACTCAAAATTATATATCGAGCACATCTGTCTCATTTAAAAAACTGTCCAAAATGTTTCCAGGGCAAAATCCAATCTGCGAACGCTGCAATCAAGTTCCAGCCTCACTGGGTCACATGTTCTGGTCCTGCACCAAATTAGCATCATTTTGGACCAAAACCTTTAAAGGCCTATCAGACAACGTTGGGGTCACAATCCCTCCTAACCCACTAACAGCCCCTTGGGATTAATAAAGTATCTATCTATCTAACAGCTGTGTTTGGTGGACACACAGAGGGGCTTAAAGTGGAGAAGGACAAACAAACTGTGATCACCTTTACTTCACTATTGGCATGCAGTAATTTCTTGCTCATCCAGAAGAATCCAAGCTCTGCTCTTTTAAGTCAGTGGGTAACTGATATTTTATATTATTTGAAATTGGAAAAAAAAAATCAAATTCTCAGTTAGAGGATCTGTGCAGAACATTTTCAAAACCTGGCAGGATCTGATCAACAACATTTAATATTAAGCTGTTAAAGCACCGAGGAAGCAGATTCTCTCCCCATTTCTTTTTCTTCTCCGTTTATCTTTATTCACTTATTAATTCATCTATTTACTTATTTTTACTAGCTTTATGTTTTACTCTGCTGGCCATGCTCTCTTTCTCAGGGGTGAGGGTTGATTTGCTTTCAATCCTATTTTTGTAAAAATTCATCTATTTGTATGGAATGTTGTGTGATTACACATAATTTTTTTTAAAAAATTGTACATCCGCATCCCCATACGCGAGTGGCAGATACACAAAGAGGCTAGCATGTAGTGCAGTTAAGGGGGTAGGCGAGCAAAGCAAGCAGGGGGCAAAGCCTCCTAGTATTACTAATAATAATTTTTCATTTTCTATTTGTATATGCATGTATTTCTGGTTCAGTATAAATGTTACATATTTTTAGGAAGAATAAAACATTGAAAGATTTCTTTTTTAATTGTATTTGCTGTTCCTTGCAATTTTTATATACTTTCAATTTATTTAAGATTGGGAAAAAGCTGTACAGTACCTTTGCTAAAAAAAAAAAACAACAACATAGGAATGCTGTGGCCAAAGTGCTTTACAATAATAGAATAAAAGAAAACAAATAACATAAATAGAAATAAAATAAAAGAACATAAATAAAACAAGTAGAAGTAATGTTATATAATCACAATGAGGAAACCATCAGTATTACTGAAGATCACGGAATGCAAGTGAATAGAAATGAGTCTTTAATCTCGTTTTGAACAGTTCAATTGTAGACGACTCCTTTATGTGACGAGGTAAAGAGTTCCACAGGCGAGGGGCCGCAGCTGTAAAAGCCCTGTCTGCCCCCCTTAGTTTTACACTTGGGACGAGGGACAACAAGAGACACCTGACCAGAAGATCTAAGCACTCTAGATGGCCATGTAAAGATTTAAAAACTAGCAACAAGGTTTTAAAATCAATTCAAAAACTGATGGACAGCCAGTGTAAAGAAGCTACTGTAGAATTGGAGAAACAGAGTCATACTTTCTTGCCCCAACCAGAAAGCGAGCGGCAGCATTATGGATCAACTGTAACCTGCGTATCAGAGATTTGCTAATCCCAGAATATAGCGAGTTGCAGTAATCAGGGCGAGAAAATATAAAAGCATGAGTAGCTTTCTTGAGATCTCTAGAAGATAAAAAAAAGGCTTGATCTTACCTAATAGTAGTAAAATAGTAAATAGTAAAATCCTGAGATGGGAGTAGATTCACACCTGGTGGCATGGATTGTGGACCATCTTACAGACAGACCTCAATATGTGCGTCTTGGGAACTGCAGGTCTGACATTGTGTTCAGCAATACAGGGGCGCCGCAGGGGACTGTACTTTCTCCGGTCCTGTTCAATCTATATACATCAGACTTCCAATATGACTCGGAGTTCTGCCACGTGCAAAAGTTCGCTGATGACACTGCTATTGTGGGCTGCATCAGGAGTGGGCAGGAGGAGGAGTACAGGAAGTTAATCAAAGACTTTGTTAAATGGTGCGACTCAAACCACTTACACCAGCAAGACCAAGGAGCTGGTGGTGGATTTTAGGAGGCCCAGGCCCCTCATGGACCCCGTGATCATCAGAGGTGACTGTGTGCAGAGGGTGCAGACCTATAAATATCTGGGAGTGCAGCTGGATGACAAATTGGACTGGACTGCCAATACTGATACTCTATTTAAGAAAGGTCAGAGCTGACTATACTTTCTGAGAAGGTTGGCATCCTTCAACATCTGCAGTAAGATGCTGCAGATGTTCTACCAGACGGTTGTGGCGAGTGCCCTCTTCTACGCGGTGGTGTGCTGGGGTGGCAGCATAAAGATGAAAGACGCCTCACGTCTGGACAAACTTGTTAAGAAGGCAGGCTCTATTGTGGGAATAAAGTTGGACAGTTTAACATCTGTGGCAGAGTGACGGGCATTAAGCAAACTCCTGTCAATCATGAAGAATCCACTGCATCCACTTAACAGTGTCATCTCCAGACAGAGGAGTAGCTTCAGTGACAGACTTTTGTCACTGTCCTGCTCCACTGACAGACTGAGGAGATCGTTCCTCCCCCACACTATGCGACTCTTCAATTCCACCCGGGGGAGTAAATGCTAACATTCATTTTATTTTAATTCTTTTCATTTTTATTACTATTTAATTTAATATTGTTTCTTTGTATCAGTATACTGCTGCTGGATTATGTGAATTTCCCCTTGGGATTAATAAAGTATCTATCTATCTATCTAATAGACAAAGCTGGAAAAAGCAACTCTTGACTACAGAATTAATCGGTTTCTCAAAAGAGAGGTTACTGTCAAAGATAAACACCAAGATTGCGGACTTGAGGTTTGCAAAAGACAGAGAAAGAGCCGAGAAGTCCAAGACCAATTTGGGCTTTAGCTGATGGACCCACTATAAGCACCTCCATTTTATTTTGATTCAGATCAAGAAAATTATTAGCCATCTAGGATCTTAGTTCAGAAAGACAGTCGTGGAGTTGATTTATTGCAGAGTTGCAGACAGGAATATAAACCTGTGCATCATCAGCATAGCAGTGAAAAGAAATGTTAAATTTCCTAAAAATAGCTCCAATAGGGTGAAGGTATATAGAGAATAAGATAGGACCCAAAATGGCTCCCTGAGGAACACCACATTTAAGAGGAGCAGTAGACGAAAAAGAGGAATTTAAAGTCACTGAAAAGTGTCTACCAGTTAGATATGACCTGAACCAGTTAAGAGCAGCCCCTTTATGCCCAACAAATTCAAACTGAGTTGTTTCTGCCATTAATTTCTGTTACAAGGATACAAGTAAACTGTTCAACAACCTACTCCTTACCTCACATTGCAGCCCAGTGCTTATCTTCTTCTATAATACGCTACCGTGGCTGTTCGTTTATCTGTCCAGGATTTTAAATCAGCTGTAGCTCGCAAACCGTCTGACCGGTTGACCTGAAATGTTATACACATATACTACGTGACCTCTACTGTCTGCTTTCAGGGGGATGATTTTTATTCCTCTTTTTATTTTATTTTATTTTATTGTAGAATCAACTCTCAGCAGCACGCAGCACGGCGGCCATGTGGTAAATGCATATGAGTGCCGTTCTCATCCCCACCACCTTCACCGTCGCTTCCCCTACCTCTTTATATCTTAAATCATTTTTGAGGCAGATTGAAGACTTAAGTGCCAGCTTAAGTGAAAATTAAGTAATTGCAACACAAAAACTAACTTAATCAGTTTTAACGCGAAAAGATGCTGATGAAAGAAGAGAAGCAGCGGACCGCTAGGGTGGAGAAAAGAAGAGCTGCTCAGGAAGCAGCAAGCACATCAACCTCTGAGGAAACGAATGGTAAACGTACAGAGAAAGAGAATGAAAACTAGGAATACTCAAGTCAAGGGTGTTCACTGCATGTTATCGTGCAGTACTCCATTACTGGTAAATGTACTAATGACCCATTTACACCCCTGTATGATGCGTGAGTAGTTGCTGCTGTAGTTGAGGTACTGCAAAAACCTTCCCAACTAATGAATAAATGGTTTATAAACATGTGCAAACCTGTATAATGCATGAAGAGTATAGATTGGGAACTGCAAAAACATTAACAAAAAAAATTAATAAATAATTTAAAAATAAGTGTGAAAAACAGTAAAAATTCTGAGAAGTGTCCAGCTGCAGTCAACACAGTTTTAGGCCTCGGACAGATCCGAGCACTTCAGACACTATGAGGTCCATAATTGGACGTCCTCTTCTGGAGCCATTCCCCTGTTTCAGTGGTGAACTGACACCCCCCATGACGATTTCAATTCCCTTTAGTTCCTGCACTCAAACGTGTATTCAGTATTTATTAAACTTCTAAACTATCAAGGTCTCTCAGTTCTGCATCTGAAGCAGTTGTTTTGGTGTCACATACAGTGGGTATGGAAAGTATTCAGACCCCCTTCAATTTTTCACTCTTTGTTATATTGCAGCCATTTGCTAAAATCATTTAAATAATTTTTTCCCTCATTAATGTACACACAGCACCCCATATTGACAGACAAAAAAAAGAATTTTTGAAATTGTTGCAGATTTATTAAAAAAGAAAAACTGAAATATCACATGGTCCTAAGTATTCAGACCCTTTGCTCAGTATTTAGTAGAAGCACCTTTTTGAGCTCATACAGCCATGAGTCTTCTTGGGAAAGATGCAACAAGTTTTTCACACCTGGATTTGGGGATCCTCTGCCATTCCACCTTGCAGATCCTCTCCAGTTCTGTCAGGTTTGATGGTAAACGTTGGTGGACAGCCATTTTTAGGTCTCTCCAGAGATGCTCAATTGGGTTTAAGTCAGGGCTCTGGCTGGGCCATTCAAGAACAGTCACAGAGTTGGTGTGAAGCCACTCCTTCGTTATTTTAGCTGTGTGCTTAGGGTCATTGTCTTGTTGGAAGGTAAACCTTCGGCCCAGTCTGAGGTCCTTAGCACTCTGGAGAAGGTTTTGTCAGGATATCCCTGTACTTGGCCGCATTCATCTTTCCCTCGATTGCAACCAGTTGTCCTGTCCCTGCAGCTGAAAAACACTCCCACAGCATGATGCTGCCACCGCCATGCTTCACTGTGGGGACTGTATTGGACAAGTGATGAGCAGTGCCTGGTTGTCTCCACACATACCGCTTAGAATTAAGGCCAAAAAGTTCTATCTTGGTCTCATCAGACCAGAGAATCTTATTTCTCACCATCTCAGAGTCCTTCAGGTGTCTTTTAGTATGTGTGGAGACAACCAGGCACTGCTCATCACTTGTCCAATACAGTCCCCACAGTGAAGCATGGCGGTGGCAGCATCATGCTGTGGAGGTGTTTTTCAGCTGCAGGGACAGGACGACTGGTTGCAATTGAGGGAAAGATGACTGCAGCCAAGTACAGGGATATCCTGGACAAAAACCTTCTCCAGAGTGCTAAGGACCTCAGACTGGGCCGAAGGTTTACCTTCCAACAAGACAATGACCCTAAGCACACAGCTAAAATAACGAAGGAGTGGCTTCACAACAACTCTGTGACTGTTCTTGAATGGCCCAGCCAGAGCCCTGACTTAAACCCAATTGAGCATCTCTGGAGAGACCTAAAATGGCTGTCCACCAACGTTTACCATCCAACCTGACAGAACTGGAGAGGATCTGCAAGGTGGAATGGCAGAGGATCCCCAAATCCAGGTGTGAAAAACTTGTTGCATCTTTCCCAAGAAGACTCATGGCTGTATTAGCTCAAAAGGGTGCTTCTACTAAATACTGAGCAAAGGGTCTGAATACTTAGGACCATGTGATATTTCAGTTTTTCTTTTTTAATAAATCTGCAACAATTTCAAAAATTCTTTTTTTTGTCTTTCAATATGGGGTGCTGTGTGTACAGTAATTCCTCCTCGATCGCGGGGGTTGCGTTCCAGACCCCGACCCCGCGATAGGTGAAAATCCGCGAAGTAGAAACCATATGTTTGTGTGGTTATTTTTATATATTTTAAGCCCTTATAAACTCTCCCACCCTGTTAACATTATTAGAGCCCTCTAGACATGAAATAACAACCTTTAGTCAAACGTTTAAACTGTGCTCCATTACAAGACAGAGATGACAGTTCTTTCTCACAATTAAAAGAATGCAAATATATCTTATCTTCAAAAGAGCGCCGTCAGGAGCAGAGAATGTCAGAGAGAGCGCTCGCAAAGAAAAGCAAACAATCAAAAAATCAATACATGCTTTTAAGTATACAGAAGCACCGCGATAAAGCGGCATTTTGTAGAGGAGCGTCCGTGTCCTCTGTGCAAACAGCCCCTCTGCTCACACCCCCTCCGTCAGGCAGAGAGAGTGAGAAAGATAGAGAGAAGCAAACAAGCGCCACGCGGGAAGCATATCTTATAGCATTGAGGAGTTTTAGTTAATATGCAATACATGCTCTGATTGGGTAGCTTCTAAGCCATCCGCCAATAGCGTCCCTTGTATGAAATCAACTGGGCAATCAAACTGAGGAAGCATGTAACCTAAATTAAAAGACCCATTGTCCGCAGAAAGCGGCGAACCAGTGAAAAATCTGTGATATATGTTTAGATGTGCTTACATTTAAAATCCGCGATAGAGTGAAACCGCGAAAGTCAAAGCGCGATATAGCGAGGGATTACTGTACATTAATGAGGAAAAAAATTAATTTAAATGATTTTAGCAAATGGCTGCAATATAACAAAGAGTGAAAAATTGAAGGGGGTCTGAATACTTTCCGTACCCAATGTATTAGAAACAAATTGAGCATAAAATCTTAACATTTTGTATTTTATTGTTTCTGTTTTAAATCTCATTCACGAGACTGAACTTCTTAATATGTTAGCTATATGCTGCACTCAATGGAGTGGTGGCTCTGTGGCTAAGGATCTACACTGGTAATCAGAAGGTTGACCCCATATAATAATGGGAAATGCTAAGGAAGAAGACGAAGAAGAAAAAATGATATGCTGTACTCAGTTACGATTAGCAGTGCATACTATTATGTATTATGTATCATAAAATTTGTGTAAACAATCAAAATATGCAATACTATGCGACGAATGACGAATAGGAGCTCTTTAGAGTACTGTCTTCTCTGTGTCATATCATTGGTACTGTATCATTAGTTGTGTACAAAATTTTAATATTTATATTAACGATGTATTAAATTGTGATGGAGTTTATACTCCAGAGGAATGATGCTGTCACCCTCAGAAACACAAAGAAGTATAAAGTAGTCATTTGAGCTGAGTGGCTTTGTGTACCCATTGGGGTTGATGGCTCGCGACCTCGCAACAAGTCCAAAGAGACGTTTATTACATTAGCACGACAGTTTATCCTGGTGAAGATTTTTTTTTATTTATAATAAATAGTTTTTGCACACACGCTCAGTTTTCCACCATTACTATAATAGTACATTTAGCACAAAAGTGTACCTCAAACACGGGGGTTGGGGGCGTGAAAAGTGGGTGGAGTCAAAAGAGATGTAGTTGACAGGGCCGTCATCTTACGGGCTTCAGAATGTCTCAGATCGCTGAATCTCTCCGAGGCCTAAAACTGTCCTGACTGCAGCTGGACTCTATTGGAAAATTCTTGCAGCGTTACAAGCAGGCAGAACATGAAATAAGCAGTTTTACAGACTGTGTTCCAGTATTCAGTTAAGGTGCACATCATAGATACTAGGAAGGCATTAGATGAGAGCTCCATCATAATTCTTAGTGTGTCACCTTTGCTCTTGGTCTGAGATTTCAGATACTTCAACACAAAAAGGGGTAAGTATTTTTAGATTTTTGATTCATTGAATTTTTTGTTTTGGTTTCTAAAAGCTTTTTTTTGTTGAAAATAATTTTTGTTACCTTCACGTTGACTTCAAGAATTTGCTTACCGTATATACTTGCGTATGTCAAGTCTTGAAACTCAAAAACTTGTTCATAAAATCAGACCCCAATTTATACGCCTGTTCCAAAATATGACACTTTTTTTTTTTTTTACATCTTCTTGCCTCCTCCAGTCTCGCATCAGTTTCTCAGGCACATCGAATTTTGTTGCATCAGCACAGTTACCAATTTCGCCACTTTAACGACATTTAATTTAAAACCAGCTACATAGTTTCTTGTAATCGAACATTCCATTGTAGATAAGGGATGCTCTTACGATAAAGGTGTATGAGACACAAAAAAATACAAAACAGTGCAAACGAGGCTTCAGAATAGTTTGGGTATTACTGTGTGATCACGTAGGCACAATACATAGGAAAAAAAAAGGTTGTGTGCTCCGTGGTTACTCTCCCTGGTGGGCGTTAGCATATCATAACCTCTTGGACCAATAGCGTGAGGATTCCGCATTCGACTTAAATGACCAACATTAGAAAATACCGGAAATTATATGGAACTTAAACGTGAGTATATACGATAATTTATTAAACTCAATTGAAAGTGTCCGTCATTAAAGAAAACTGAACTCAAAGATGAAGCCCCGAAAGTACAAAATAAAAAGCAATACCAAATTACTAAAATGAACTAGTCCTGGGGCAGTGGGTGGGCTTGTTTGCATCCTGGGAGATGTGCAGCCAGTATGATGGATGTTTCTCACCTTGACGAGACTTGGTATTGATCTCATACAAAGAAGCTCACCTTGTGAAAGTAATCATCAGCACTTGGAGTTAGGAGAGTGAGTTTGAACTCCTTCCTACCTCACTTTTTCACCGTCCCCCAATTTACTCCTGCAGGACTTCTCTTGATAGTGAATTCTACTGTGGCTCTGAAGAGGACTCCTGTTAGAGAACAGTTTACCACAATTAGAGCAAGAATACGGCTTTACCCCAGCATGAATTTTTACGCGGTTCTTCAACATGACCATTTTTGAGAACAATATTTATGTTGTGATTAAGAATCCCAAACAAAACAAAAGGGTTGTAATGCTTTCTAAAAGGACAATAAAAGCAGGACCTAAACATCCTGTCCAAGCAGACTAACCCCGAATCCATGTAACTGAAGGCTTCCGGCATGGCAGACCCTAAAAATAAGAGGCTGGATTAAATAATGAGAAATTCCCAAAATAAAGCAAACCATCAACAAGAGGAAGAATTACCAGTTTAAGAGCAGAACAAACAAAAGAATCTTTATAAATGAATGATTTATTAGAAAAAAAAAATAGAATAGAATGCGAGCAAGATGCTCAAAACAGCTCAAAAATAGACAGAAAGGAGTCATGTAAAAGGCAATCTTAAGCAAACAAGTCCCATGCCACAATCCAGAAGAGAAAAACAGGGATAGAAGCAAAGTAAATCAAGAAAAGCACACAATTTAAAGAAAACAGCAATACTCACAAAACTAAATGTCACCCAAACTAAACGTTCTCCTAACTGCCTGCTCTGCTCTGGCTAAACAGCCATTGGGAAGGCTCAGAAATGGTGACATCAGAGTGCCTCCTGGAGCTCCACCCACAAAACACAAGACATTTCAATGAACATTACATAATTATGGACATCACAGAAAATACATACAAATATGAAAAATAATAAATCAAAATCAAGAACAACAATAAAGCACATAAACACGTTATTATAGAACAATTTACTACAGCAGTGAGGCTCCACTCCTATGAGTGGGTTAAAAGACTACACCTGTAAAGGAATCATTTGTCATGTTCATACAAGCAATATAGCTTTTCATGGGATTTACCTCTCCAAAACTTCTGGGTGTATTCACTATCAAGACAGGAGTGAATCTCACTCTTTAGTCGAAATATTTCTTTTATATTGCTATAGCTCTTACTTCCTTAAATTTGCAGTGCTTAGTGTCAATTTGTATGTGGGTCTGCAGGCTGATCATATGGAAGAATCGTTTTCCATATTCATTACAACAATACGGTTAAGCCCGAGTGAGAATTCTTGTGTGGCTCTTAGGACAACATAACTGCAAATAGTTTGCCACATTTTGTACAGCAATGTAGATTCTCTCCTATGTGAATCCTGAAGGCCGCTCATTCACAAGAGTCGTTGGACACATTCACAAGAGCTATATATCTTCTTTTCAGTGAGAGTTTTTTTTGTGTTTGTGAAAATGGCTGCTGTCAGAGAACTGTTTTCCACATTCAGAACAAGAATATGGCTTCTCTCCAGTGTGAATTCTTATGTGGGTCTTAAGGTTGGCCATTCGTGAGAACTGTTTTCCACATTCTGAACAGCAATGCAGTTTCTCTCCAGTGTGGATTCTTTCGTGTCTCAGTAGATGGCTGTTGTCATAGAACCGTTTTCCACATTGTGAACAAGAATATGGCTTCTCCCCCGTGTGTCTTCTTTTGTGGATTTGAAGATAGCTGATGCTAGAGAATTTTTTTCCACATTCAGAACAAAAATTTGGATTCTCCCCAGTGTGACTTCTTTTGTGTCTCTGAAGATAGTCATTGCTGGAGAATTGTTTTCCACACTCAGAACAAGAATATGGCTTTGCTCCTACATGAATTCTTGAGTGGGATTCATAACTATTCCTGTTACTGAATTGTTTACCACATTCAGAACAGCAGTATGGTTTCTTTGCAGCGTGAACTTGTATGTGAGTCTGAAGGTTGATCATATGTTTGAACTGTCTGCCACATTCATTACAGGAATATGGCTTTTCCCCAGTGTGACTTCTTGTGTGACTCTGAAGATGGGAGATTTGTGAAAATCGTTTTCCGCATTCAGAACAGCAATACAGCTGCTCTCCAGTGTGAGTCCTCGTGTGGGTCTGAAGATTGGCAATTCGTGAGAATCGTTTGTCGCATTCCGAACACTGATATGGCTTCTCTCCAGTGTGAATTCTTGTGTGAGTCTGAAGATGGCTGATTTGTAAGAATCGTTTTCCACATTCAAAGCAACAATATGACTTCTCCCCAGTGTGAATTCTTGTGTGTCTGTGAAGATGGGAGATTTGCGAGAATTGTTTGTTACATTCTGAACAGCGATATGGCTTCTCTCCAGTATGAATTCTTGTGTGGGTTTGAAGATGGGCGATTCGGGAGAAACGTTTGCCACATTCAGAACAGCAGTACGGGTTCTCTTCAGCATGAGTTCTTCTGCGACTCCGAAGATCGGTTAAATGTAAAAATCGTTTGCCATGTTCAGAAGAGTAATGAGGTTTATCACCTGTATTAAGAGGAAAAAAAGATGTTTATTTTGAAACCATTGTCCTGTTATTTGCTTTAACTCATATCATTAAATTAACGATGGTTTAAATTTTTAATAAGTAATTACAAACATTAAACTGCATGTGGAAAGACACTCAACTTGATCATTTTGCTTTCTACATTAAAACTACTCACAACATGAACACAAACACTTTTAGCCAAGAAGTTTCAATAATAAATAAACCAATCATGTGTGATAGGCCCCTTGGACAAGGTTATTAGGCTCATTTTGCTAAAAATAATTAACAATATCTTTTAGGGAGCTTATCAAATGCAATGAACTAAGTAACAGGGCAATTTTTATACAGGGTGCTCATAAAGTTCCTGTGTAATTTAAAATAGTTGTAACTTTGTAAGTATATGTGATAGAAAAGAATCTGTAAAAAGGATTAGAAAGGAGAAACACTTACATTTTTTATTGTTCTTGTTAATTTTCAATATGTCCACCATCAGTACTAATACAAAGGATAATATGATTCTGTAGTTCTCGCAAAACATTTTCAAGCTGATTTTCAGTAATACCAGCAATCACATCAGTTATCCTAGCTCGTAAGTCTTCTAAAGATCAAGGTTTGGTTGAGTAAACATTAGTTTCCACATGTCTCCATAAAAAGAAATCCAGTGGAGCCAAATCTGGTGAACATGGAGGCCAAGAAAATGGTCGACCTCTTCCAGTCCATCTGTTAGTGAATTTCTCATGTTAAAACTGTCTAACATGCAAAGCAAAGTGACAAGGAGCACCATCTTGTTGAAAAACTATATTCTCTATCAGTCCTAATTATTCAAGTTGAGGAATAAAGTAATTTTGCAGCGTTTCTAAATAGCTATCACCATTAACAACATTCCCATTAGGGGTTGCCACAGCGGATCATCTTGTTCCATATCTTCCTGTCCTCTTCATCTTGTTCTGTCACACCCATCACCTGCATGTCCACTCTCATCACATCCATAAACCTTCTCTTAGGCCTTCCTCTTTTCCACTTCCCTGGCAGCTCTATCTTTAACACCCTTTTCTCAATATACCCAGCATCTCTCCTCTGCACATGTCCAAACCAACACAATCTCGCCTCTCTGACTTTGAGTCCCAACTGTCCAACCTGAGCCGACCCTCTAATGTCCTCATTTCTAATCCTGTCCATCCTCATCACACCCAAAGCAAATCTTAGCATCTTTAACTCTGCCACTTTCAGCTCTGTCTCCTGCTTTCTGGTCAGTGCCACCATCTCCAACCCAGATAACATAGCTGGTCTCACTACCGTCCTGTAGACCTTCCCTTTCACTCTTGCTGATAACCGTCTGTCACAAATCACTCCTGACACTCTTCTCCACCCATTCCACCCTGCCTGCACTCTCTTTTTTTACCTCACTTCCACAATCCCCATTACTCTGTACTGTTGATCCCAAGTATTTAAACTCCTCCACCTTCACCAATTCTACTCCCTGCATCCTCACCATTCCAATGACCTTCCTCTCATTCACACATATGTATTCTGTCTTGTTCCTACTGACCTTCATTCCTCTCCTCTCTAGAGCATATCTCCACCTCTCCAGAGTCTCCTCAACCTGCTCCCGATCGCTACAAATCACAATGTCATCAGCAAACATCACAGTCCACGGGGACTCCTGTCTAATCTCGTCTGTCATCCTGTCCATCACCATTGCAAATAAGAAAGGGCTCAGAGCCGATCCCTGACATAATCCCACCTCCACCTTGAATGCATCTGTCACTCCTACCGCAGACCTCACCACTGTCACACTTCCCTCGTACATATCCTGTACAATTCTTACATACTTCTCTGCCACTTCTGACTTCCTCATGCAATACCACAGCTCCTCTTGATGCACCCTGTCAAATGATTTCTCCAGGTCCACAAAGACGCAATGCAACTCTTTCTGGCCTTCTCTAAACTTCTCCATCAACACCCTCAGAGCAAACATTGCATCTGTGGTGCTTTTTCTTGGCATGAAACCATACTGCTGCTCACTAATCATCCCCTCACTTCTTAACCGAGCTTCCACTACTCTTTCCCATAACTTCATGCTGTGGCTCATCAATTGCATCCCCCTGTAGTTACTACAGTCCTGCACATCCCCCTTATTCTTAAATATCGGCACCAGTACACTTCTTCTCCATTCCTCCATTCCATTCAACAATCCGTATAAAAACTCCACTGCCATCTCTCCTAAACACCTCCATGCTTCTACCACAGGTATGTCATCTGGACCAATGGCCTTTCCATTCTCCATCCTCTTCAAATATACAGGGTAATTCAAAATTATGTTAACATTTGAATGGTGGAAACAATTTACTCACAAAACATACTTCATATGTGCCAGATGATTTACAGGAATGTCTCAACCTATGTACCATTTGTGGCACACAAATTGTCCACAGAAATTGTATACAAGAATATGCATAGCAGTACCATTAGTGTTAACATAATTTTGACTCACCCTGTATAAGGCTTCATTAATGTTATTCTAAAATAAGGTTGCTGTGCCTCTGCCTGTGCTTATGCTATAAACTATGGGTTTTAATTTATAAGAATCTGTATAAAGAATGGATCCCACTTCATTGTTATTAATTAGCTCTCTGGTGTGGATGTTGTCTTTTAGCGCGTCTTCTGTGATATGTGGGATTAACTGTGTGATGTCTTTAAATCTTGTAGTTTTACTTTACTGAAACTTGTTTGACTGTCACATAATAAAACGTTTTCTGAAATGCACAGATTTAGTACAATTTTTTTTAAAAATTAGAAAGCAAGGTTGAAATATTGCTATAGGTGTCCCACAGTCTGACGTTACAGTTGTTACAAGTGGATTGTATAGAACTTGTGCTAGTGTGTAGTTTGCTCGGGGATTAGGCTTTCTTTACAAATATTGCATCTCACAAACTATTCTATACCTTTTGTTGATGCTTATGAGAGTAAGCTGTGCATATCAAGGCACTCAAGTATCAAAATTATTAGATACTTAGCAACTGGCTATGTCACCAGCTTTTGGGAAGTGAAAGAAAAGGGGCAACGATGCCAAAGATACGATTTATCTCAAGTGTAACTAACTATACAATTGCTAGTCAAGGCTGAATTTTGTAATAATGGTGACAATACACAGTTAGTCTCTGGCTCTAGTGATTAGAATGGCTCAACTTTAGAGTTTAACATACTAATACAGTATTAAGTCAATGAATGTGTTGGGAGTCAGGCCGACAACACTCATATCAAGCAAGATGATTTATTTTTTCATTGTTGAATTTATTTTTTTTAATCTTTTTATTGAATTCATTAAAAGCATGTAACATTCCATACAATCAAGTCAAACTTAACAAAACTAAATTCAGTTCAACCCCCATCCATGAGAAAGAGAGGAAGGCCAACAGCCAAAGTATAACTTTTGAGAGTAGTAAAGAGGGAAAGACGTCCCTTTTCCTCCCAATATAAATGCTTATTCTAAAATATTATTGATTAGATCCTTCCAGGTTTTGATTTTGTTTTTGCACAGATCCTCTAAGTGAGAATTTAATGTTTTCCAATTTCAAATAGTATATAATGTCAGTTACCCACTGACTTAAAAGAAAAGAGTTAGGATTCTTCCAGTTGAGCAAGATAAGTCTATGTGCCAATAGTGTAGTAAAGGCAATTCCAGTTTGTTTGTCCTTCTCCACTTTAAGCCCCTCTGTGAACCCACCAAACACAGCTGTTAGTGGGTTAGGAGGGATTGTGACACCAAGGCTGCCTTGAAAGGGATTTAAAATTTTGGTCCAGAATGATGTTAATTTGGCGCAGGCCCAAAACATGTGACCCAGTGAGGCTGGAACTCGATGGCATCGTTCACAGGTTGGATCTCACCCTGGAAACATTTTGGACAATTTTGAGTGAGAGCGATGTGCTCGATATATGATTTTGAGTTGAATAATTGTATGCTTTGAGCATATGGAGCTCGAGTGAATTCTCTGCATTGCTGCCTTCCACTCTTTTTCTGATATGTTGAGTGAGAGATCTTTTTACCAGTGTCCTCTTGGATCTTTCAAAGGGAGAGACTGTAAAATAATTTTATATATAGGAGAAATGCTGTCTAAGTCCTTGAAACTGAGCAATATTTTTTCCAGCATAGAGGGAGGTGGGAGGTGAGGAAAATTGGGCAGATTCTGTTTAACAAAGTTTCTAATTTGACATTTAGAATGTCATTTTTCGTAGGATGCAAAGACGTTGTCTACGTAAAGATCTCTAAGCAATTTAATCCCAAATGTTTTCCAGATATTAAAAACTGCTTAATTATGCTATGTATACAACAAAACAAAATTAAATTCAACGGTTAACATAAACAGATCACAGCAATGCTCTTAATAGTGATAACAGAGATATAGATAGATAGTAACAGTGGAACAAAGGAAGACAAAAATAAAACTGGAGTCTGAGGAGTGCAGTCAGAACACACAGAGAAGATCACAGTCCCGATGACCCCCTAGCCTAACCCACCAGACAGTCTCCATTAACGTAAACACATTCTAGTCAGACTAATAAGAAGCAAATTGAATTATTTGTTAAGTCTTTCCAAATCTTTCCAGTTACTTTAATGAATGCAAACCAGTGACTTGTCAATTCAGTAATTTACTTAAAAAAGGGCACTCACTTTCATCATTGAATATTAAGCCTCACTGCAGTTGTAATTTTCACATAACAAGTATGAGACGCCCTTTTCAGGCCCCTGCCTAACACATACGCTTTTAACTTTATACTTACGTTCTTCAGACTGATGTGTAGGTGATGGTTGATCTTCCCGAGATGTAACAGACGACACTTCCTCAGTCCTGTTTGTGCCAGGCTGTACCGATTCGGACCTCATATTGAGCTCGACAGGATCCACACTTTTATGTTTGTGGGTCTCAATGCTGACTGATGACTCCTCAGACTCTTCTTTAATGCCCACAGTTACCAGTTCATAATCCTCATCCTTAATGTCCAGACTCAGCTGGTTTTGGTGTACAGGCGCCCATTCACAATCCTCCTCCTTAATACTTACCGTCATTATCTTTATGGTATTTATGTCAGCCTCACATGCCTTCTCTTTCACATCCATGTTGGTGCTGAAGTAAATTGTGGCAGCTTCTCACTATTAAAGAAACAGGAGAACAGGATTTCATTCCATGAAAATGTCTCCAGTAACATAGAAGACGCATGCTGTTTCTCACTAGGACCACTGTGCACGTTTAAGCTCTACAGACCCGAGACTACAGTACATGAAGCGGTCTCACTTGGCATGCTGGTAGCACATCTTTCATCTCCTGTTTACGCTGCCTTTTAAAACTCTACACCAGGGGTGGGCAAAGTCAGTCCTGGAGGGCCGCAGTGGCTGCAGGTTTTTCTTCCAACCCGGTTGCTTAATTAGAAAACAATCCTTGCCAGTAATTTCATTTCATGGCTTGTTATAGTGCTTTAACTCTGCCATGTCAGGTCATTCTCATATCTGAGATTTTCTTCCCCTTTCTAAGGATATCATCCAAATACTTTGAAGTCTAAAACAGACGAGTTATTCTCAGTCCTGCACTTTTCTCTCTTCACTTTCCTTCCAAGTATTTAATGAAACCAAACAGTGGATGATAAATACACACATGAGTAAATGGAAACAAGCTAAATGGAGGACTGCTGGTTTCTTTTGTTGTTTGCGTCTTCTTGCTGATAAGGAACCATTAAAAAAATGAGAATACATCTGTTTAAGACTAAAATAAGCAATAATTAAATTAAACAATTAAAGTGAAACAGAAGTGTTACTGGAGCACTAAGTGCTTCGTATTAAGCAATCGGGTTGGAACAAAAACTTGCAGCCACTGCGGCCCTCCAGGACCGACTTTGCCCACCCATCTCTACAAATTAACAAAACTTTATTAACACCAAAATGTAAACATAAAAATATGTGTAAACTACATAGCCAAAAAAAACCTTCTTTGCAAAAATGTGAGCGAGTGAGCTGCTGATATGATATCCAGCTTCCAAAGCTAACTGATAACAGGGCCAGTAATGAAGGAATAAGGTCCAACACGAGGGGGGACCCAAAAATAACCGGAAATATTTTTAAAACGTGATTAATTTCATTTTCTGTACAAACTACAATTAGTCTCCTTCAAAGTACTCTCTATTGACGGAAATACACTTATCTAACCGTTTGCTCCATTGTTCGAAACATTTTTTAAATTCGTCTGAGGTAATGCCCATTAATGCTCTGGTCGTTTCTTGTCTTACCTCTTCGACGTCAGCAAAACGCCTTCCTTTCAAGGGAACAAAAAGAAATCACACGGAGCTAAATCCGGTGAGTAGGGTGGGTGGTTCAGGGTTGTCATACCGTTTCAACACCAATAGTTTCTGCAACACTTTTTTCAAGAAGAAAACAAAATTTCACTGCCGCGCGTTGCTCACGATAATCGGCCATCGTAAAAAAACGACGCTTGCACAAAACTACTTTTACAAAAATATTCACTGAACCTTCCAGACTGATGGCACTTGGCAGACTGACTTACTTGTGAGGAGTGTAACTAGATCACCTTAGCGGCCCAACCACGTACTACAAGTACCAACCGAACAACAACACAATTCCGGTTATTTTTGGGTCCCCCCTCGTATATCACAGCTGAGTTCTTGGGATTGAACTCTCAGATGGATGTCTCGACAAGGCTGCCACACCACACCACACCTATTGCCAAACCTTATTATACACAGGAGGGCATCTCTTGGCAGAGGCTCCATCAGTTAACAATGTTAACAAGTGTTCTCATCCTCTAGTCCAGTTAGCACATAACATTTCTAAAAATTCAGATAATGAAAGGATAATCGTTTCCACAGATTCACACCTCAATGCTGGAGGTAGAAAAAGCCACATTGACACTCCACAGCTGTTATTTTCAGTCATTATAAAGAGAATTAAAGGAAATTCTGCCAAAGGTAGAACATCATACCAATCAGTTTGGAGTGACTTAACCCTACCTGTACACCTTAAAATCTTTTTCAAGTCTTTGTTAACTCTTTCTGGTACACCGTTACATTCGGGGTGATAGCCCAAGGTAAGTATGATCCGAGTTCCCACTCTAGAACAAAGCTGTTCCCAAAATTTAGAAATTCACCTTTCTTTATTTTCTGATATTGTATGATCGACAAGGTTGGTCATGTTTTGGTTCATTTTGTATCTCGTTATTGTTTGGCTGCTAATTATGGAAAAAGAAACAATTAAGGCATCTGAGTCTTAATTCAAAAGAAGTTCAAAAACAGGTCACTAATTAGGAAATGGGTGAGACTGTGCTTTGCTGATTTTTCCCTTTGTTATATCCAAAATGTGGTGTAAAGACAAAGGTCAGATAGCCGTGGTGTTGCTGCTGCTTTTTTTCCTCTGCGATGCTTTTGCTCAGCCCCGTTTTAAAGGACGGCATGTTATCGCAAAGCAGCAGAAGCCCGCGGTCGTGCTTTATGCTAACCCTATTGAGCCGAGAGCTGGCGCTCCGCAGACCGTAACCGCTCAGTGCACCGACAGTGAGGTGATCGTCACCATCAGTCCGGACTTGCTGGGCATCCAAAAGCCGGTGCAGCCTTCTGATCTTTCCATGGGTGGATGTGGAGTCACCAGTCCGGCCGGTGCTCAGCCCTTTGTGATTGTAGCGCCACTGCAGGGCTGTGAGAGCACCGTGGAGATTCAGGGTGCTGAGATAGTGTACAGCTTCACCCTTGACTACAATCCTTCTCCAATTGATGGTCTTCCCATTGTAAGGACAAATCCAGCTGTGGTGCAGATTGAATGCCACTACAACAGGCTCCATAATGTCAGCAGCAATGCTCTAAAACCCACTTGGGTTCCCTACACCTCCACAATATCTGATCTAGGCTTCTCGCTGGTTATAATGAGCAGTGACTGGAGTGGGCCGAGTCCGTCCAACACCTTCTTCCTAGGAGACCTTGTTAAGCTTCAAGCATCTGTGGACAACTCCAACCATGTGCCTCTCCGTGTCTTTGTGGACAGCTGTGTGGCCACTCCTGGGTCCAATGCATCGGCCCCAGCCTACACCTTCATTGGGAATAATGGGTGTTTCTTAGACAGCCAACTGACAGGCTCCAATTCCCAGTTTGTGTTCCCCAGAGTTGCCCAGTCTGTAATCCAGTTCCAGCTGGATGCCTTCAGGTTTTATGGCCTGACTACTAATTCAATCTTTATTACCTGCCGTCTGAAGGTGACTTTGGTGTCTGCTAATGTTGATTCTTTGAATAAGGATTGTTCATACAACTCTGCACTGACCCAGTGGAGCTCAGTGGATGGGAACGATGGTGTTTGTAGCTGCTGTGACACAAACTGTGCCAACCCCCCTCGTGCCCCCAGATACAGACCCAGGAGAGCAAGTGAATGGAGTGCACCAGATGGATGGGACAAGACCATTTCTGTGGGCCCTGTTTTTCTGGAGCAGGTCTCTCCTTTGTCTTCTGTATCGCAGGCCCTGTCTGGCCAGCAAGATAAAGCCTCTCCAGGATCCCAATTCCAAGCTTCCATCCTTGGAGCAGTTGTGGGTGTCCTGGCTGTCTCCTGTGTGGCTGTACTATTCTTAGTCTACAGAAAAGCAAATGGAACTGCTAATACCAAGCAATAAATTGTAATGCTGAAAAAAAAGAAAAAAAAAAAAAGGAAATGGGTGAGAATGAAAACCTACAGCCACTGCGGCCCTCCAGGACTGGAGTTGGGGACCTCTGCTGTAAATTAGTCAAGTAACAAAGAGATCAATGGGCAAAGGTTATTATTCTAGAACATATTGTGTTTTTAGCTCATGATAGAAATAAAGTTCCGTCTTTCTTAAAACGAAAAAGAGACCAATAAATTTAAAAAGAAAACAAAAAACAGCCTGTGGTGTTATGGGTCCACAGCTCATTGAGCAAAGGCCATTCATTTTAAATAAATAATCACCGCACCCGAGGCGGCTTCGTGAGGGGGACATTGTTGTAGCGAGCCGCGGGGCAGTCGGCGATGTGGGCGTTTCTCACGTAGTGCACAGGTGACGAACTGCCCACATCCGTGATTGTCCCGTGGCTAATGCTGCAGCTGCTGTGGCCCTCGTCATTTTAAAAAGAAGCGCGAGTCGGTTGTGAGGGATGGAAAAATGAAAAAAAAAAAAGAAACGAAAGAAAGAGGACGGAGGTTACCGGGAGCAAATGAGGAGGCAGGTCGGTGAGAGAGAGAGAGAGAGAGAGCCGCGAAGAGCGAGCAGGCGAACAAGCGCTCACAGGCAGCTGCGAGGGCCTGGGGTTTTGGGGCCTACACCCAGGCGTTGGAGTTAGATGTCGCTCCCGCTGAGCGATCAGGTAGCGGGAGTGACCAAGGGAAGGCGACTGGCCGCAGAGAAGCCACGGAAAGGCAGCGGAAGTCGGGAGGCTTGGTGGTGGAGTCCCCAATGTGTGCGTCCTGGTCATTGGTGGACATCAAGTCTCGGGGACTGGGATGAGAGCCAAACCGAAGCCAGGGATCGGGAGGTCTCCAGTCTCGCGTGTGTGTAAGAGGAGGGCAGCTGCAGAGAGTGTCTTGCCTGCTGTCAAGCCCAAACGGGATAAGCAGGTGAGACGCTAACAGAAACGATGCACCGGATTTGTTGTTGTTTGAAAGACTGCTTCCATGAGAAGATTTTAACCTCTGGTTTTTAAGGATTGTGTTTTTTTTTTCTATTTATTGATTTTAACCTTCACGTTTTCTTTTTATGGATTATTTATTTAAAGAACTTTTGAACTGCACTATTTATTGGAACACCTGTTTTGACTGTCTTTTAATAAAAGCACTATTCACTTTTTGCACCATCCCCTTTTGCTCAATTATTGCCTCCATTGACTAGCTCACTCAGTTACGTTATCGACGGTGTTGGGTTCAAGTGCTTCCAAAAATCAGATGGGAGTGTGGAGCCAGAACCCGCATCGTCACACAGCCCCAATAGGACTATTAGAGGGGCAAATAAACCCCACAGTCCAATTTTCAGTAATCATCCATAACCTTGGTTTCTGTATGTTACAGAGCATAAATGTGACCTTTGGGTATCAATAACCTTGGTAAAGTTGAAAAGCAGAGTTGTAAGCGTCACAAAGAGGAAGAGACTGCAGTGAGCAAAAGACTTACCGTCATAAGCGGTAATATAGTGACTTGAGCACAAGAGAGTCTAATGTATAGGAGGTTTAAAATAAAAATAGAAAAACAGTTTTGGCCCCACACAAGAAGTTCACGATTCTCCAAATCGGGGCTAGAAAATGGTGGAATGAAAAGAGTAATGTCTTCAGTGAGAATAAAACCCACTACAAGTTTAGCTGGTGCAGTAATAAACGTCACCAGGTCTACACAGGTAATACAAAGTGGCAGTTTCAAAGGTTTTACCTCGAGGCTACATTTCCATGCAATGTCAAAACTTACAAAATTTTGACAGACCCCGAATCAATAAAGAAATTAACTGATTTGAGATAAGACTTGACTACAAAAGTCCTAACCTACCGGTTTATGAGATGGCCGGATTAGTTTTCTTGCCATTTGAGACAATTAATTAATATGGTGCGAAGACTGAAGTCCCACTCACTGGATGTGCCACATTTTGTTATTCTTTAATCACTGCTCTATGTGGTTCAAATTTATATATGAAAATGTCTCTTTTTAAATTTGTTATCCCCTTCCTATTTTTGAAATCAAATTAAAAATTGATTAAAAAAAAAAAAAAAATCAGCAGACCCTGAATCGATGAAGAAATGAACTGACTTGACATAAGCCTACTAATCCATTTATGAGATGAGGAGATGAATTGTCCTGCAATTTGGGACATTTAACCTGCAGTCACACTTGCTGGGTGCATCACATTTTCTTCTTAGGGACTTTACTCACTGTAGCAGGGGTCCCCACCTCCGGTCATGGAGGGCTGCAGGTTTTCATTCTAACCCTTTCCTTAATGAGTGACCTGTTTGTACTGCTAATTAACTTCTTTTGAGTTAATTTTATTTCATTTGCTCTTGAAGACTCAGACCCCTTAATTGTTTCTTTTTCCTTAATTAGCAGCCAAACGATAATGAAATACAAAATGAGCCAAAGCAACTGGCGTCCATCATACAATATCTGAAAATAAAGAAAGATGAAGGTCTCAGGAATGCTGATCTGCTCAGGTCCTTGAAATATTTTACAGAAAAGAAAAAATCAACAATTACAGAAATGTCTGCTATTGCACAACAAGAGCAGCAACAAGCCATGAAATTAAAGACCGGGTTTAATTACCAGCAAGACTCTGCGCCTAATTAAGCAACTGGTTGGAGTCTGAGGCCCTGACTTAGTTGGCCTTCTGTTGGCTCCCTCACTTCACATTTCATTTCTGTTTGGGTGCCATTTAAGGAAAAAAATTGCAAAAAAATAAGTCTATTAAAATGAAAGGAAAAGGAGTTAATTATCAGCAAAAACTGGTCACTAATTAAGAAAATGGTTAAAATGAAAACCTGCAGCCACTGGGGCCCACCAGGACCGGAGTTGGGGAATGAAAACCTGCAGCCACTGGGGCCCACCAGGACCAGAGTTGGGGACCCCCTGGCCTGAAGGAATCTCTAACTAACTAATCTATCAATATGTGACCAGCTCAACAAGGAACAATAAACCTCTCGGATCTCTGCTATGGAACAATTAAAAGAGCTTACAAATCGAGAGCTAAACCGCTGATAGGCTTTTCAGATCACCACTCGGTTTACCTTCTCCTCGATTTACAGAACAGCCTTAAAAAAAAAGAAAATTTAAACAAGAAGGCAATGAAATTTGGGAGTGAAGGCTGTACTCAAAAATGATAAGGTTGCTTTCACTGTACAGACTGGGATCTAAAAAGATACAAGCACCGACTTAGACAAACCTTTGCATGTTACCAGCAGTTAGATTTATTTTGTGAAGACATGCTTAACCCAACTAAAAGCATTAAGGCCCACCCTAATGACGAACCCTGGAAAAAACAAATCTGTTAAGCCATTAAGACATAAGTAGAAAAGTGCCATTAGACATGAGGCGTGTGCTGCACAGAGGGATTTAAAGCTTGGTATCATAAAAGCTAAATTGGAGTCTATAGATAAACGCGAACAGCAGTTCTCCTCGTGTAATCTGAGCTTGGTGTGGCCAGACCTTAAAACCTTAGCTGGCCAGCAACAATCAATAAGTCATCACCATGGAAGGGCTTCAGGTTTGAACTCCAACTCTGACTTGGCGAACGGATTCAGTGAATACAACTTGAGATTTGACTGAGCGATAGTTAATGCAGATGGTTTCTGATAAGACAGAGAGAGATTTGTTGCCCACAAAGATTTAGAAAATAAAAAACAAGTGCTGGGCTGGACCATCTGTAACCAGATAATAAGTTTAATGTCATTGTGCTCTGTACAAAAAGTATTTTAAAAATCCACTCACATGTACAGGCCAGGGGCTCTCAGCATTTAGAACTGCTAGGCAAGCATTTGAAGAGAGAAAGTGACAACTACAAACATGGGCATTGTACTATTTCTGTATGTTAGAGAGGAAATTGAATCCTCTCCTTGCCTTGTTTGGAAAATAAGTAAGGGCCTACATGTTGAAAAAACAGTATAAAAGACTTGGACAGCAGCCAAACACCTCGAAACCGATGGACGGATGGAAGTTATCATCATACGTCCTGAAAATCCTTCCAGCGCAGCGACAAAAATGGCAGACTGTATACATTGAGATCCCACCTTGATAACAGTCTTGCTATGGCTTCCTTCGTCTGTAATTCTGCGTAAATCATTATTAAAGAAAGCTATGTTATTTTCTCTTATGTGATTTCTTACCACCGTATCACTATGGGAGACGTATTGCCTTTTGATACAATATCTATATATACTCAGCAAAAAAAGAAACGTCCCTTTTTCAGGACTGTGTATTTCAACAATAATGTTTTAAAAATCCAAATAACTTTCCAGATCTTCATTGTAAAGGGTTTAAACAATGTTTTCCATGCATGTTCAATTAACCATAATCAATTAATTAACATGCACCTGTGGAATGGTCGTTAAGACCTTAACAGCTTACAGAAAGTAGGCATTTAAGGTCACAGTTCTAAAAACGCAGGACACTAAAGAGACTTGTCTACCGACTGTGAAAGATGCCCAGGGTCCCTGCTCATCTGCGTGAACGTGCATTAGGCATGCTGCAGGGAGGCATGAGGACTGCTGATGTGGCTAGGGCGATAAATTGCCATGTCCGCACTGTGAGACGCCTAAGACAGCGCTACAGGGAGACAGGAAGGACAGCTGATCATCCTCGCAGTGGAAGACCACTGTGTAACAACACCTGCACAGGATCGGTACATCCGAATATCACACCATGCGTGACAGGTACAGGATGGCCACAACAACTGCCCGAGTCACACCAGGAACACACAATCCCTCCATCAGTGCTCAGACTGTCCGCAATAGGCTGAGAGAAGCTGGACTGAGGGCTTGTAGGCCTGTTGTAAGGCAGGTCCTTACCAGACATCACCAGCAACAACGCCGCCTATGGGCACAAACCCACCTTCACTGGACCAGACAGGAGTGGCATAAAGTGCTCTTCACTGATGAGCGACGGTTTTGTCTCACCAGGGGTGATGGATGGCTTTCGTGTTTATCGTCGAAGGAATTGAGCACGTCTGGGACCTGTTGGATCACAGGGTGAGGGCTAGGGCCATTCCCCCCAGAAATGTCCAGGAACTTGCAGGTGCCTTGGTGGAAGAGTGGGGTAACATCTCACAGCAAGAACTGACAAATCTGGTCCAGTCCATGAGGAGGAGATGCACTGCAGTACTTCAAGCAGCTGGTGGCCACACCAGATACTGACTGGTACTCTTGATTTTGAGCCTCCCTTCATTCAGGGACACATTGTGAAACATTTTTAGTTTATGTCTTATGGTGTTGACTCTTTTAGTGTTCATACAAATATTTCCACATTAAGTTTACTGAAAGTAAAAACAGTTGAAAGTCAGAGGACGTTTCTTTTTTTGCTGAGTATAGGTTCGGGTTACTTAAAACGCCGCAATTCCAAAAGAACTTATTTCAATTAGGGAGCTAGCGACCCCTAGAGGATATCCCATCTTAGTGGAAGGCTCTTAAAATCTTGTGCAGAGCAGCCCAGCCCAATTTTTTTAGTTTTATTTTTACCTTGTCATCAGAATAGCAAAACATCTTAGAGCTGTGAAAGCAGGCCACAGTAAGTCCAGTAGCAAAAAAAACAAAGACCCAAAAACCTTAAATGACTCCAGACCAGGGACTCCGACATCACTGGTTATGAAATCATTTGAAAAACTTATAAAGATGAATTTGACAGAGAAAACTCAGGGGGTTGATTAGATCTGCTTCAATCTGCCTAGTTGTCTATGAGAGGGACGGAGGATGCCATTGTCACTTTGCTTCAGGTGTTATATAACCACTTGGAGGACACCAAGGCTCATGTGAGGCTCCTGTTTGTAGACATCTCATCAGCTTTTGATATCATCCAGCCTCACCTTGTTGGAGACTTATATAGGACTTTAATTTGGACTTCAGTCTGGCCGATTGACTTTTTAACAGACAGGTGAAAGTTGATGGTTGTCCGTCTGACATGCTGTCCTCATCCAGAGGGTCCCCTCGGGGGTCTATTCTTTCACCTCTTGTGTACATTATCTACACTAATGATTGTCATGTAAATTTGAAAACAAATTTATCTTTAAAATGTCCCGATGACTCAGTAATTATAAGCCGACATAATGAGAACGTAACCAAGTCCTGGTCCAGTGGTAGATGACTTTATTAAGTGCTGTGATGAGTCCTTCCTACAACTAAACCTTACAAAACCTACGCAAGTAATAATCAGTTTCAGAAGAAACACCATTAGCCCACAAGAAACAATAATTAAAGACCAGATAGTGCAGATTGTTGACAATTATAAATATCTGAAGACAATCGGAAACTCAAAACAAACTTGTAATGACAAAACCGTAGCAATCTGCTCAAAAATGGACAACAGCAGCTTCCCTGTCTAAGGAAGCCAAGTACTTTTAGAGTGAATCTTACCATCATGTCACTCTATTACAAATCTTGCATTGTGTCAGTCTTTACTTACGTTCTGTGGGCCAGGTTTAGAAATCGTAATGTCAGCAACAGAATAAATGAAACTGTGAAGTGGAGCAGTAAAATCACAAAGTGCCAACACTCGAACCTGACACACCTATTTAATAACGAGCAAGTGACACAGAAAGCAGGGGGTCTTCTCTCATGCAGGACTTTCTCAGTTGTAGTAACTGCCATCAGGTCACGGGATCCAAGAATAAAATGTAACCGGTTCAAATACTCCACCAGCCCAACTGCTATTAATCCACTAAATACAGTGGGAATAGAAAAGACCCCCCCCCCCAAAAAATATTCCAATTTTATTTGCTTTACAGCCTTAAATGAAAACACACAAACAAATATTTTTTCCAGCTTTACTTACTCAATGCAACCTGTAACATCCAAGTGACAGATATCACAGCTACAGTTCAGAAGAATTTAAAAAAACCAAAAACAAGAAATCTTGAGATGAATAAAGGATTAGCCCTCTCCTAAACTCAATCAGGTGTCTGTGCCCACTATTTCCATTGCAGACCATGTGATCAATTACAATCTGTGTGATTAGTGAAGCTGTACCTGAAGTATTCATTCCCAACTGACAGCAAACAACTGACTATGGGTGGCAAGCCACCTTCAAAAGATCTCAGGGATAGAGTTGTGGACAGACATAAGGCAGGAGATGGATACAGAAAAAAATCTCAAAGGCGTCATCAATCCCAAGTAGCACAGTAAAGTCCATAATAAAGAAGTGGCAAGTGTCTGGTACTACTAGGACCCTCCCTGGATCCGGCCGTCCCTCCAAACTGGATGGAAGGGCAAGGAGGAAACTAGTAAGCGAGGCTACCAAGAGGCCAATGGCCACTTTGAATGAGTTACAGGATTGTATGGCAAAGAGTGGTCATTAATGGTGTGCATGTGACAACAATTTCACAAGCGCTCCACAATTGTGGCTTGTTCGGGAGGGTCGCAAGGAGAAAGCCACTTCTCAAGAAAGGCCACATTAAGGCTTGTTTGAGCTTTGCCAGAATGCACCTTGAAGATTCTGATGCCAAGTGGAAAAAGGTCTTATGGTTAGATGAGATCAAAATCAGATGGTACACCCGGCGGAAATTCAATTCAGCTCACCAACCACAACACACCGTACCTACAGTAAAGCATGGAGGTGGCAGCATCCTGTTGTGGGGGTGTTTCTCTGCTGCAGGGTCTGTGGCTCTCATTAGGGAATAAGGAAAAATTGATGGAGCAAAATACCATCAAATTATTGAGGAAAAACTGCTACCCTCTGCCAGAAAGTTGAAGATGTGCAGAATGTTCACCTTTCAAAACGACAACAACCCGAAGCACACAGCAAAATGGACCACACAGTGGCTGAAGGAGGAAAAAGTGAATGTCCTGGTGTGGCTGAGTCAGAGCTCAGACCTAAATCACACTGAAAACCTGTGGAAAGATTTGAAGATAGCAGACCACCAACGCTCACCATCCAATGTGACCGAACTTGAACAGTTAAACTGTAAAGAAGAGAGGGGGGCAAATATTGAGTTGGCTCATTCTAGATGTGCAAAGCTGATAGAGAAGAATCCCACCAGACTCAAGGCTGTCATTAAAGCAAAAGGTGGCTCAACAAAATGACATTGACATTAGGGGGTGGTCTTTTATTAATCTCAGTAGGTCTTGTTTTGGATTGCTTATCATTTTTCTGAACTGTAGCTGTGATATCTTTCACTTGGATGTTATAAGTTGTATTAAGTGAGTAAAGCTGGAAAGAAATATTTTTTTGTGTGTGTGTTTTCATTTAAGGCTGTAAAGCAAAAAAAAAGGAATATTTTGAAGGGGGGATTCTTTTCTATACCCACAGTAAGTTTAATTTTAATAAACATTCACAGGCTTAAATCATTGGACTGAGCAGTTAGCATTTGCAGCACTCAAGTCTAAATGCCGGTTTAATTATTACGTCTAATATGTTTAATGTAATATTTCACTACTAGACATTAAGCCCGTTACAATAACGGGCGCTAGAACGGTAGTGCATAAACATTTGTATGAACAGTCTGTATTAAATGGCAAGGGACCTTGTATGTGGCTGTAATACGTGTCACTGTATTGTGTGCCTTTAATTTTCTCTCTCAGTAATACTGGTTTGTATTTCCGTAAATTGCCTGTAATTTTGTCTGACAATAATACAGTGGAACCTCGGCTCACGACCATAATTCGTTCCAAAACTCTGGTTGTAACCCGATGTAATGTTACCCGAAGTAATTTCCCCCCATAGGATTGTATGTAAATACAATTAACCCGTTCCAGATCATATGAACTGTATGTAAATATATATTTTTTTACGTTTTTAAGCACAAATATAGTTAATTATACCACTGAATGCACAGCGTAATAGTAAACTAAATGTAAAAACATTGAATAACACTAAGAAAACCTTGAACAACTGAGAAAACTAAGACTGGAAGTGTTCGCGCAATAGCCTTACAACCCGCTCGCTAAAAACACCTTTTTTAATGAGTTTTAAGCACAGGGGAAAAATGAACAGTTGAAAAATGAATAAACAACCAAGAACAATGCACGCGCACACCCGTGTGTGTGTTTGTGCGTGTGTCTGTCGTGCACGCGCCTGTGTGTGTGTGTCTGTGTGCGTCCCGCGCGCGCCTGTGTGTGTGTGTGTGTGTGCGTGCGTCCCGCGCACACCTGTGTGTGTGTTTGTGCGTGTGTGCGTCCCGCGCGCGCCTGTGTGTGTGTGTGTGCGTCCCGCGCACACCTGTGTGTGTGTGTTTGCGTGCGTGTGTCTGTCGTGCACGCGCCTGTGTGTGCGTGTCTGTCTCTATATACAAGACATTAAGTAAGATGTCTGGATTGTGACAAAGATTGTGGGACACTTATGGCGTTATTTCAGTGCCACTATTCTGAGCACACGTAAAAATATTGAGCGCACGTAAAAAAAGATTGCAAGTGCAAGTGTTGCATTTTGAAGAGAATTTTATTTTGGCGTACAAAAGCTGAATTTGAGTGAACAAAATTCATTGCTGCGTGCAAAAAATGTATTTCAGTGTTTGCGCTTATCCATATACACACACACAATAGCACCCCCTCTCGCTCAGTTTTTTCATTTGCGCTTGCTCGCAATGTGTTGCTTGAGCTCACAACATTCTCTGCTGCGAGCGCTCAACTCTCTGTACACCGTTATAAGTGTGCCACAAAACCAACCAATCACAGACTTGGTTTCAAAAATTCTGATTGGCTCTTACGGTCTCCAATCAGCTCGCTAGCTGCTGCATTCCGGAAACAGTCCGAAATGTAGCTAAATCAACTAAACTCAATTAAACCCCAATTTGCGGATAATATCTTTAATTATTTTATTTTAAAATTGGGGTTTAATTGAGTTTAGCTGGATTTAGCTACATTTCGACTGTTTCCGGAATGCAGCAGCTAGCGAGCTGATTGGAGACCGTAAGAGCCAATCAGAATTTTTGAAACCAAGTCTGTGATTGGTTGGTTTTGTGGCACACTTATAACGGTGTACAGAGAGTTGAGCGCTCGCAGCAGAGAATGTTGTGAGCTCAAGCAACACATTGCGAGCAAGCAAATGAAAACTGGAGCGAGAGGGGGTGCTATTGTGTGTGTGTATATGGATAAGCGCAAACACTGAAATACATTTTTTGCACGCAGCAATGAATTTTGTTCACTCAAATTCAGCTTTTGTACGCTCAAAATAAATTTCTCTTCAAAATGCAACACTTGCACTTGCAATCTTTTTTTACGTGCGCTCAATATTTTTTACGTGTGCTCAGAATAGTGGCACTGAAATAACGCCATAGACACTTGAAGTGAATTTGTAGAATTTGTGAAAATGTTTAACCCATTTTACCCATAGATCCAAAAAAGGAAGAAATTGTATTAACACACATTAGAATTGTACATATGGTGTTAAATTATTTATTTCTGATCATAACACGTCACTCAGGATGATGTTGACATTGTAATCATTATAAGCCAGTTAGACATATTTTGTTATAGAGGGTGGAATACAAAATAGTAACAGATTTATTCAAAATCTTTAAGGATTAATTTAAAATAAAATATCAAACATAAAAACATCAAAAAAATATCAAAAACAAATATATCAAATTACTGAGAAAAGTTGAGACTAATTCACTGAACTGTGTTAAATTATTTGCAATATATATACTGTGTATATATATATATATATATATATACTGTGTATATATATATATATATATATATATATATATATACGTCTACACATGGAAGTGCGTGTGTCTATCCGTCCCGGAAGTGAAAGATGGAGTCGGGGTAAGGGCTCTGCCTCCGAGGATATACAAGCGAGGCCAGCACATCAGCAAAAAACAAAACCTCCAGAGAAAGAGTCACTTGCTTATCCACTATTACAGAAGCGAGGCGAGCACCCCGGCAAAACGGTATCCCTTTCACTTTTTCTCCTGTTGCTAATACATAAGAGAGGCGAGGACGTCTGCAAAACAAAACCTCCAAGGAAAGAGACGATCACTTAGCCGCTAATGCACAAGTGAGGCGAGTACGTCAGCATGATGAATCCTCCTAGGAGAGACACACCCAGAGTAGTTCCTTTCAATTACCTGACATCTCTACATTTCAATTTTTTTCTGAGAATTTCAATTGTGTCTAGGACCCTGGGCTTTTTACTACACAGCTAATATATTAATATATGGTATAATTTAGATGAATGATATAAGATATGTTTAATTAGGTATTCCAGATAACAGTATGTTTTCCCTCCTCATAGCCAGCATTATACTCTAAATCACCTGGTAGTGATGAGCTGGTTTGCCAACAGCCATTAAAAAGAAGAAGAAGAAGAAGATGAGGAAGAACCTCCCAATCTGCCATTGGGCTGAGGAATTCACCTTAACCAAAACTCAGCTACCATTTATTTCTTACTCAGAGGTCAGGGATTGTGGCTAGACTCTTGATGAGAGGGCATAAGAAAAAAAGAATTTGCCCTCAGGGATTAACGAAGTACATCAAATTAAAAAAAAAAAAATGAAATGGAGATGAATGTGACCCTGGATGATTCCTTGCTGATGACAGTAATGGCTTATCTGTCAGCCTGCATAGGATCTAAAAATCACTCCAAAACACTTAACAGCAATATATGGAAAAATAACAAACAAAAAAAAAATTAGATAATCGATTGTGGTGTCCTATATGACAAACACACTTCTTGTTTAATTCGAAGAATCCAAATCCACCTGTAAGAATTTAAAGGGAAAAATATACTGTAATGAATTGGAAAAAAATGAAATTGTCTCCCTAAAGCAGGGGTCCTCAATCACGGTCCTGGAAGGCCGCAGTGGCTGTAGGATTTTGCTCCAACCCGATTGCTTAATACAAAGCACTTAGTGCTCAAATAACACTTCTGCTTCACTTTAGTTGTCTCGCTCGTTAAGATTTTGAACCCTTATTGCTTATTTTAGTCTTAAACAGCTGTATTCTTGGTTTTTAATTGCTCCTTATTAGCAATACCATGCAAATAACAAAAGAGAGCAGCATTTCTTCATTTAGCTTGTTACTATTTACACCCGTGTGTATTTATCATGCATTATTGGGTTTAATTAAATACTTGGAAGGAAAGTGAAGAGAAAAAAGTGAAGGACCGAGAATTACTCCTCCATTTTAGCCTTCAAATTATTTGGATGATATCCTTAGAAAGGGGAAGAAAATCTTGGATATGTGAATGACCTGACATGGCAGAGTTAAAGCACTAACAAGCCATGAAATTAAATTATTGGCAAGAATTGCTTTCTAATTAGAACAAAAACCTGCAGCCACTGCAGCCCTCCAGGACTGTGATTGAGGACCCCTGGTCTGAAGAACTTTTTTTTTTTTTTAAACCTGGCAATAAATCATCAGTTTTAAAATACAACAGCGCTTTCCTTATTGCTCTGTGATAGAGGTAACAGAAGGAGGTTGTGTGTACTTTTTATTATTATTTATCGCTGTATCGCTTAGGTGAGTGAGTATGACGGAACGATGTGTATATTTTAAGCTCTTAAAAATGTAGTTTCTGACTGAAATCGTCTCTTCCTTCTCGACATTAAAGCAATTACATAAGGAAACTAACAGAAGGATTATGCGGCAAAAATGGAATATTAATCGGCATCGGCGGCTGCTTCTGGACGATTAAAGTAGAAATTGGAACCGAAAACATAACGTGCAGGAATCGAGGACTCAAGGCAAATTGGGACGAAGGACACAAATCCGTCGGTCGCTTATGATTTAAATTGCGTGCCGTTAACTCCTGCTGTATCAATGAAAACCTCATATTTATAAAGCGACGGCCTCGAAATCGGATCGCCGAAATTCTGCCTCCAGGTGACATTACACTTTTGAACGCTGCCTCACACACTCAACAACAACCTAGACGTTTTTAATGCCTTAGTTAAATAATTAAAGTTCACATACCGTTAAGTAAAGTACAAAAGTGCAGACTCGAAACAACATCTGTTTAAGCGTTTTCGTCGCTCTTAATGACGTCACACAGCACGTCTTGCTGCCAGCCGTTCATGTGCACGCGCGATCATTTGCTCTTGTTTATGTGAAGCTGCGCGCAGCCGACACTCTTTCCGTCTCTGCTCATCTATAAAGGAAAGATGAGCGATTAGGTAAAGTGACTATAAACGTGTAGTCTATGTGAACGTTTTATTGTACTTTATGCCAGAAAATCCACTCTTTCCTAAACGTTTGTGTTAATTGAAGCCCCAATATAAGTCTCAAGCGTCTTTATTTTCTCAGATTTATAAACTGTTCGATTGCATTGTCACTCTGTTTAGTTTCTCCGCAATATAATAAACGTATATAGAAAAATCAGTTCTGAAACAAGCACCAAATAGAATAAGCAGATAAACCCTTAAACGAATGGTCCGATTGCTCTCATAAAGCCGCTATGGCAACCCCCTCACGTATGCAGCGCATTGGGGGGGAGCTTGGTGAAGCTTCACGGCGCATGATCGTCATTTTAAAGGCCTGCTGAGTGACGTCATCCGAAGTGACGGAAGCGGAAGACCTGAGCAGCCTCGCACTGACCGACTGTGCCCAAGACGCTTCGGCATGTTATCGAATGTTTGCAAGTGAACTTGGACTGTGAACGACTTTAGACAAATAAATCCCATCACTGAAATACAGAAGGTAAGTGCTCGGGTCTTATGTATGACACTTTATGGGTGTGAGTGTTAATATGATCAGAGGCGAGACGCGCGTTCTTGTCCATCAAAGTATCACCGGGATTGAAACCCCACGCGCCCTGCTGTCTTTGCTGTTCATTGGTCTCTGTTCCCCTGGTTCGCTTCACGTTTTCAAATCCCATTTCTGCTTCACGCAGTTGCCGCCTCCTCCTCCTCCTTTCCGTGTATTCCTTAAGTCGCGTAACCCTCGAATCGGCGAGCACGAAAAGACGGCCACTCCACACAGCGCGTTGATATCTTTATTCTTTCGATTCTCGGTGCCCTGTTAGAATAGCAGCGAAGAGTCAGTCGGGCATTCGCACTATTAATTAGTAAAAGACAGAAACGAACCGACTAAACGGGAGATGAGTCGGAGTGGATACGTAGTGTAATTATTCTGTTCTCGTTCTCAGCTCGTAATTGTAGTGCTGCCTTGGTATTAGGGAATCCCGCATGTCATTCCCGGGCTTGTGTTGCATTCAAAAAATATTTTTTTTAAATGTTAGTCTATCATATATCATCCCTATGGCATTTGCCACTTGATTGACATACAGGCCAGTCTGAGATCTCCTTTCTTCTAAGACGCACACACGATCAAACGCGCGATCTACTGCAAAACTCCGGCTGTGATCTAGTTAGCCTTCCAATTTATATCGACCACAGAAGGGATTTAAAAAAAAAAATTGTTTGGGGAGGGTATGGGCTTTATGTGTAATTAGAAGAGAATTTTTTTTCTCTTACAATGTCACAATCGAAGTGCGTTTGTCTGATCTGTCAATCTATCATTGCTATTGCAAAGAAGGAAAATGTGGAAAGGCACCTTCGAACTGTTCATAAAAACTACGAAACTGACTTCCTTCTGAAAAGCGATCTGAGAAAAGAGGGGGAACTAAAATTGCAGTTAATCGGACAGCCGTTATTTTTCAATTCAAAAGCTCCTTGACTGCATTATTCGGCTCTACTTATTTATGCGAGTCAGCCTTTTCCCACATGAAGATTATTAAATCCAAATACTGTAGTGACCATAAATGTATTGGATTGTTATTGTGCCATAAGGGTTATTCAATTATGCAAGGTACGACAACATATACCTGTATGTTATGTACAGTATAAAGCATACTTAGTATGTGTGTATATATATATATATATATATATATATATATATATATATATATACACACCCCCTAATTCTGGGCTCATCAAGCGTACACACTCACTGACTGCACCCCCTCTCGGGAATCGGACGTCAGCGCTAGAGGCGAATATATATACTTTTTAATGTAGGTAGATCATTTCGACCTGGTTATTTTAAAAGTAGCTCGCAAGCCGAAAAACTGTGGGCACCCCTGATCTAGTTAGTTGCGGTAATAAGAGCGTAGAAAGCATAACTTGTCCAGCGTGCAGTCGTCCAGCCGAGAGCGCACCTTCGTGCAGAGTAAGCCAGCCACTGAGAAAGCACGCTTTGCCTTCAGTGAGGTAGGTGGCACAGTAATCAGATACTGATACACTTGTTCTAAACAACGCCCGCGCTTGCCGTTCCTCTGAAACACCGCCATTTCAGCTGTTACTGATGCATCCAGTTTCTTGTCATCATTCTGTGATGGCAAGTTCCTTGGCACAGATAATGCAGATGCAAGAGACTGACAAATTGCAATTTCAAGTTGCTGTTCAAAGCTGTTGTCTGACAGACGTCAATGAAGTCTTCAGTTTTCAACTATAACTCTGTTATTTCTTGATCGATTTTTACACTCTATATATTCAAACTTGGCCGAGCCGGGTTTCCCGGGAATGAAAAATGTCCGGGAATCCGGGGATTGGATTCCCTACTTGGTGTTATGCCTCCGTTAGCTTTGTTATAGACCTATACCTTGAATGTTAATATGTGGCCAGGATTGGCCGCCATCGTTATTAGTATATGTGTATTTATATACACGACCTAAAATTCAGAATCCTTCTTAATCCAATTTAGACAATACATTTGCAGACGTTGCTTGGATAAAGAAATGTGTGTTTTTTACATTAAAATATATAAAATTTGTCAAAGTCTTATGTTTCTATGCTATAATCCAAACCGGTAATGACCGTTAATGTGTATTAGAGAATTTAATTTAGATGTTTGGTCAGTGTTACAGCCTCGTGGCTCCAGCAGAATGAATTTGAACCTCAGCCTGTTTATGGTTTGCATTGTTCATGTGTACCCTGTGTGGTTTTTGTTTTGTTTTTACTTCTTCTCTCTTTTTAAAGACATGCAGGTTTAATGGACTGGCAATTCTAAGTTGATTTGTAGTAGCAGACTTAAATGTGAGTGTACCCTGTTATGGCCCATAGTGGATTCTTGTCCTGTATGGGGACTCTAGGTTTCTTCTCATATCCTTGGATTTTACGTGTGGTTTTTGTACTGGACTTTGATTGTGAGGTGAAAGCCAAGACTGGTAGCTGCTATTCTGCTCAGACCAACCAGGCTTTGCAGGTCAATTGCATGCACCACCATGCACTCTTAATTGAGCAATTAATGCCAGGCATGGCATTGCTCTTCCAAGGAAAGGTTTCTTTGATTTAATCAGAATATTCATGGAGGTCAGTAATGAGTTGTTGTATGGTTGTCTCCTCTCACCCTTAAGGTTATCCAAGGCACATTAGTCTATCAGGAGCAGTACTAGGGTGTTGTACCGTGTTAGCCATTTTGAATGTAGAGAAAAGCCAAGCAAAATGACACCTTTTACTGGCCAACTGAAAAAATTACAATATGTAAGCTTTCGAGGCAACTCGGGCCCCTTCTTCAGGGAAGATCTAAGAATAAATGTTGCCTTGAAAGCTTGCATATTGTAATCTTTTTGGTTGGCCAGTAAAAGGTGTCATTTTGCTTGGCTTTTCTCTATCAGGAGCACAAATCTCCAGGCAACAGAGCTCTGAAGATGACCGAGGCACACAAGGTCTCTACCACACCAATGTCACTGTACTGTCAGGAGCTGGGATTTAATCGAAGTTTATTACCAAGTTCAATATTTATGATTTTATCTGTTTTTATGCAATGTTTACCTCCACAAGTTCTGTTTTAGGGAATTGTAAAACAAAGTCTGCAAATGCTCATTGAGACTCGTATCTTGCAAGTGTTGTCCTCCATTATTAAGCACCTTTTTGCGGCCAGTTTTGCAGTGTTTATGAACCCTCTCCTGATGCCCTCCGTTAATCTTCAAAGCGTGAGGTGAAAATGCTTGTTGTGTCTTTGGACACAAGCAGTTCATATTAGAAATGAAGTGGACTAAGGGAGTTGGAGAACTTATTCTTCTGTAGCTATTCCCATTTTTATATGGGGGCATTTTTTTTGCCTAGACTTGAGGACATTATATTAATCTTAGTTATTTAAAAGTACACAATGGCTCTGTTTTTTTGGGCGTTTTACTACATGTTCATTGAGGTTGTATATTCTAGTTCTTTTGGATTTAGGTAGAAAAATGTTAGAAAATATACAGTAGTTGTTATTATTAGTATGAAGTTGAGCTGTTGTGAGGCACCGCTAATATTTGTGTTGATCTGCTCAGTTAAATGCAGGCTGCCGTCAGTTCATTAAAGTGCGTATCTGGTTATTGATGGGATACGTCAGGTGCCATTGCAGCAACAGACCCCCATGAGGTAGCAGGTGAGCTGACATGTAAGTAACATATGGAGTCAAAGAAGTACAAACCCTTAGCTATTCACAATGTCCTCTGTTTATTTGATTTGTAAAACTCCTTTGCTTGATGTTTAGATCTCATTTCATCTTCTCTTTGCTTTTCCCTGGTGAGGGTCACCCTGCTCTTTAAATCTGTGAGGTAGAATTCCAGCTCCTCCTCACGTCTGCCGTCAATTTTTTTTTTCTCTGTTTGCAATTTTCATTGTATTGTTCTGATCGATTCAAATTTTCTTCCTGATTTCTGTGAATCTTCTTATGATGGCTCTCACTGTTGACAAAGTTACTACAGTATGTAAAGACTCTCTGATTATCACCCCATACGCTGGTCTTCATGTGTCACACTATTACAGTTGTCCCCCTCTATTCATAATTTCTCTATCGGAAAAGGTACAACTCTTGACAATTTGTAGTCAGAATTCATTATCCGAATTGAAAACCTGCTCTTGTGTATTTACATCTGCTAACATGGCCAAGTGCCTGCCAGTGAAGCCCGTTAAACGGGTCGATGGCCCAGAGAGGGTGAGGAGCGCGCTGGGGTCGAGGATCGGCTGGTCATATCGTGACGTCTCGTGCTCTCACTGCTTAAAAGTGTTGTGCTTTTTCTTTATTACTATATTTAATGTAGCCCCCAGACACCAATGAATAAAGGCAACAAGACGCACCATAACTGAAATAGATGGACTTACCACTGTATGCATGTTTACAGAAACGGGTATTTTGCTACACTAGTGTAAATAAATATGGTAAATAAAACTACACACAGTTAATAATAGTAACTTAATATAAACAGACAAAAGAAAACATTCAAGTTTGTTGATGTGAATTACAAATGGAGGAAGCAAACAGAAATTCACACCCAAACTAATGCTCATATACCAAAGGTAAAAAGGAAAGTGGCGTCAAAATAAAACTTCAAATGTTACTACCAAGTGACGAGCCACCGTAGTTTAAAAGCCAGTGAACAGTTAAAACCTGAGGAAATGGCAGCCAACAACAAATACTGCAAAGAAGAAAAAGAAAACTTGTAACTCTGTGATAATCACGTTGTTGCATAGCAGGCCTAGCAGTCCAGTGTTTGCAGAAAAGATCACATCAGCAGCTTTAAATCCCAAGCAGCCAGTCACCCCACCCCAAAAAGCTTTTGTGTCTTCACTGTTTCTGTATTTTATTTTGCGATCTGTTACTTGAAGTCATAACGTGTTTGCAATGTTGAATTCAATTACAGCGTGCGCTCATTCAGAATCATTTAGTAAAACTGTAGAGTATTGCTGAGCTTACCTGTGTACCTCACACAAACATACACACTAATGAAACTATTAAGTGTTAAATAATTAGTTACTTGTTTTGTTTTATACAGAAATCTTTAGTGAATTGTTTATACGTATTTAATAGTGATGTTTAGGGAGGTTGTTTGGGGGACCTGGAATTTTCTGAGAACAACTTCTTAATTACAATTGAAGACAATAAAATGGAGGCTGAAAACTCTGTGTCAAACGTTTACTAAGTTTTATATCTGGATAACAATCAACCGCTATAATTTGTCTCCACTAAGTTGTTATAATAAATATATATATATATATCTATATCTATATCTCTCTCTATCTATCTATCTATCTATCTATCTATCTATCTATCTATCTATCTATCTATCTATCTATCTATCTATCTAGAGAGAGAGAGAGAGAGAGAGAGAGAGAGAGAGAGAGAGAGAGAGAGAGAGAGAGAGAGAGAGAGAGAGAGAGAGAGAGAGAGAGAGAGAGAAAATGAGAATGTCAAACTCACTACCACTGGTGGGCCGCTTCGACTGCCATACATGCGTCAGGGGCCGCACTGTAACAAATACTATTATACAAAGTTACTGTAGCTTTCTTTTCTTTCCAATACTGAAAATTTAAAAAAATGTAACACTTAAAGTTTAAAGAAAAGCAATTTATTTCCTTACAATCCCCGTACAACAGCATACAATTAGAGTCTTAGCCTCTTAGCTAGGTCCTTATATTATTATATTATTTTCATTACTTATATAGGAGTCTTACAGTCTGAGATTTATTTCTTTTGTCCCGACACTTGGCATCTCTTGTTAGTAACCAACCATCCAACCAACCATTTCCTAACCCGCTGAATCCGAATACAGGGTCACGGGGGTCTGCTGGAGCCAATCTCAGCCAACACAGGGCACAAGGCAGGAACCAATCCTGGGCAGGGTGCCAACCCACCGCAGAACACACACAAACACACCCACACACCAAGCACACACTAGGGCCAATTTAGAATCGCCAATCCACCTAACCTGCATGTCTTTGGATTGTGGGAGGAAACTGGAGCGCCCGGAGGAAACCCACGCAGACACGGGGAGAACATGCAAACTCCACGCAGGGAGGACCCAGGAAGCGAACCCGGGTCTCCTAACTGCGAGGCAGCAGCGCTACCACTGCGCCACCATGCCGCCCCCTTGTTAGTAACCAGTTCATCAATATCATTTTTGAAATCTTGTGCAGCTGCAACTTTTAAGAGGGATGAAAGGTGCTCGACAGTAAGTCTTGAGCAATGAGGGGTTTTGGTAGCTTTCATTAATGAAAACAATTGCTTACAAAGGTAAGTGCTACCGAACATAGACAGTACTCGCGATGCCAACTTATGGATCTGCACATACGAGGGTGGCAGGTAAGCATACAAGTCTGGCACACCAACTTCGTTGTATTTTGCCATCAGAATAGAATCTGACTGCAGTTCAATCAATTCCATTTGGATATTCTCAGGCGCATTCTCAACATTGTAAGAGTATGGTGACGTAAACAGCGCAAAGTCCTGTTGGTGTGAACTGAAATCGCGAAAACGCTCACTGAATTCACTGCTCAGTAATTCAAGTTGGAAAACAAATCCTCCAAAAATCTAATTTTACTTTACTACGTTTACTTCAAAGTTCAAATTGTAAAATAAGCCGATATGCAAAAAGCCCCCTGACCTACACTAATTCTACAAACTCAAAATCACAAAAATCTGTTAATAAACAACTCGCCAACTTCTCGCGTCCACTTCAGATCTTCAACTGCAGTCTGCACTAACTGTTCGTTACAATACTAGCACAAAATTACATAAAACTAGAGCAAAAAAAAGTGAAAATATGCGAGCTATTACAATTCGTAATGGTCAGTTCTGCACAGTGGCCAGTCTCCGCAGCCCAGCCAGTAGTGTAGCCCAGTGGTCCACAACCTTTTTGACACCAAGGAGCGCTTTACTAGAAGTAAATTGTTCCAGGGACGGGTTGGTTGTTGGAGGTTGGAGTTTGTAGGGTGATTATGGGTGGGTTCCTAGGGCAGTTTTATACACAATTTACATTACATTTCTATTATTATTAAGTTATATTTTAGTAATAGAAATTATACAGCTTACCATAATGCAGAATCAGTGAGAGCTCTGAGCTTGTTTTCCTGCAACCATACAATCCCATCTGGGGAGGATGGAAGACAGTGAGATGCGAAGTGTGTTGCTTATGTTCAGTCTACTCCGTAATCTCGTTTTGGTTGCTGTCACTGCAGTAAATGTGCATCACAAAGATAGGATGTTGGAAATGGAAGCAGCTTCAATAGCTTCTTTCGCGTTAGTTTAATCTTCTCCTATCTACAGGTTATGCTGACGAGAATTTTTCTCAGCATTTCCTTGTGATAATACACTTTCAGGGTGCGAATGATGCCCAAATCCAATGGCTGAGGCACTGCCGTGCAATTGGGTGGGAGGAATTCACCGTGAACATTATCTAAATGCGGAAGCATGTTGTGGTCAGCACAGTTATCCTTTTGTTTTTCTTCGTATTGTGAGGTTTCTGAACTCTTTTGGGATCTGGGATCGATCCCCACCCACCCAACGGGAACTAGACACACTGAAGTGCGTCCCGAAGCGCTATTGCCACGTGTGAGATTGTTTGTCCGGGTCCCAAGAGAGTTTAAAAACCTCAGATTTTCTTGAATGAGTGCCGCATTAATATTAATGTTTCATGAACAAGCCTCACTGCAACCACATAAAAACATCTTTTTCGGCGTCTTCAAATGCAGCAGTTTGCATATGTTTGCAACCCGAGATTTTTCTTCTTTTTTGCATATAGCAAGTACGCCGTTTCTATAGAAGGGTGACAATGAGTTAAATTCCAATGGGTGTTTTTCAAATGTTGACGAGCAATAAGGAAAAGGTATCACTTAAAACCACACAAAACAAAAACAGCAAAAAAACAGTACGAGGAATGTTCGAAGAAAGAACATTTTTTACAATGTTTCTGTTTGGGGATTGTTGTGCAAATGTGCACAACTGAGCTGTGACCACAGAACTAATTAGTCTGTGGATGATTCATTCAAGCATTTCAAGGTCACTTCGTTGTAATGAAAGTATCTGCTGCTGAATGTACTTTGTAGTAACGAGATTTCTGTGGACTCGTGTCATATAGGGAAACTGTCAGAAACATAAAAATACTTTGTTGTAATACCTTCTCACCGCGGTCTCTCCTATCTCTGCGCCGCTGCAAAGCCTCGCCCGCCTAGCGTTCTGAAAAGTGTCCTCAGTGAAGGGGGCAGCCTTTTTGCTGTAGCCCTTCACTGAGTGAGTCTCCGTTGCTGGCAGTTCTCTCGTGGCTCGGTAGTGGGCTGAGACCGCAGCCTAGCAATTCAGTTGCGATTTCGCGGCTGCAACTACACTAGCGTTTCTGGTACCGTAATGCCATGGGAAAACGTGCTTTTGTCAGAAGGCAGAAGTAAGAAAAGTCAATAAGTAATGCCGAAGATGCAGAATAATTCACTCACAAATGATAGTAATCATTTTGTATAAGTTTAATGCTAACTAGGATCTGTCATGCGGGCCGCTCTCTGATAGAGAGAGAGAGAGATAATAAAAAATCCTAATCCTAAAAGTGCAACGATTTTGTATGACTTTTTATGTCACGGTTTAAATCAGGCTTATTTTAAAACCAACATATATATGTTTGGTATCATTCTTTTCAGAATTTATCGAACTTTAAT
Source organism: Polypterus senegalus (assembly GCF_016835505.1). NCBI lineage: Eukaryota > Metazoa > Chordata > Cladistia > Polypteriformes > Polypteridae > Polypterus > Polypterus senegalus. Next base: position 165,663,592 of record NC_053161.1, on the reverse strand, counting down.
GTGATTTTAGTAGATTTTCAGATTGTGATTCCATTTTTAAATTATAAACTAAAAAAATCAAGAACTCGCGTCCCACAAGATTTTGTAACAAGAGATTTAACCAAGCCCGGGCCCAGAAATAAAAGACAAAGGGTAGGACAGCTGCTGTACAAGCTTTTAAATGTTCGAAGCGAGATGCAGATTATGCAACGGCAAACCACCAGCTGATTGAGCAAAGAGGAGGTTAAAAAAAAAAAAAACTGAGGGGGTTTCAGAGGAGCAACCACATCTCCTTGGGGTGTGTTCATCCCCCCCCGTTCACTGAGCAGCAGAGGCGCAAAGTGGCTGGTGTGTAGTGCAGGCCGGGAGAATTGGTGAGTGAAGCGAGCAGGGGGCGAAACGCCTAGTAAATAAATAAACCTACTTTGAAATCTATTGTGGGAATAAAGGGGTTTATTAAAATCAGTTACTACAGTTAAACAGTACAATTGACTCAGGAGGTAACTGGGGGAATGGCTCCATTTTAATATTTCAGTTACCATGCAAAGGTTTTTGTCCAACCTGTGCCAAGTAAGTAGAAGGTAAGCCTCATCAACGACATGTGTCAACTTAATGTAGCAGACCCTTAATTTTAGCTTCTTGTCATCTTCCTTTATATGCGTCTTTTTCTTAACCCTAACCCTAAGGTCCTCCTGGTATAAACATTTCTCAACATAATTTAAACCACAATTCTAGGACCCAAACAGTATGTCTTGTGTTTCATCCAAGTAGTGAATACTGCTAATGGGATTGATTCCATCATTAAGATCAATAGTATTCACTACTTGAATTAAACGCAGACGTACTGTTTGGGTCCCTGAATTGTGTTGGGATACCAGACAGTTAGAGGAGGTCAACACCAGGGATTTTCTTGAAGTCCTTATCTCTTTGATTTTGTTATGAATGTGTTGACACATGAGATAAAAGATCAGTCCACACAGTGTGTGTTTTTTGTTGATGACATACACTGTGTTGGGTAGCAGAAGAAAAGAGGACATTGGCAGAATGGAAAAGGACTTTGGAAGACATAGGGATGAAGATAATTGTGAGACGATGGAATATCTGAGGTTTAATGACAATCAGGATTCAAAGGTTAGCCTGCAGGGACAGCCATTGAAAAAAGTGGTTAACTTTAACTATTTAGCACCAGGGGTTGCCCAAATTGGAGAATCAGAGGCAGAGATAACCCACAGAGTGCAGTGTGGATGGAACACATGGAAGAAGGTATCAGGAATGTTGTGTGATGAAATAATGAAGGTGAAGGCTAAAGGTGAGGTTTTTAAGACCAGAAATGATGTATGCATCTGAGACATGGTGGACAGTAAAGGAAGTGCAGGAGAAGAAGATAGTTGAGACAGAAATAAGAATGTTGAGATGGATGTGTGGACAGAATAAGAAATGAGACAATCGGAGGAATAACAAAAGTGTGAGAGAAATCTAAAAGTACAGGAAAGGAGGTTGAAGTGGTACAGACATGTGATGAGGAGAGACAATGAATATGTGCGCAAAAGAGTGATGGGATCTGAAGTAAAGGCGAAGAGAAAGATGGAGGCCAAAGGAGAGGTGGATGGATAAAGTAAAAGATGTGAAGGAAAAGGGTCTGACTGAAGGGGGATGGGGGGGGGGTCTTAGGACTGAGATGTTTGAAGAGGGCTGATCAAACGCATCAACATCACATAGAAGTGGGAAAAGATGAAGAGGAAAACGAATAAGAGAATACTGCTGACCGCCAACTGTGTGAGGTGGTCTTCTCCTCCAGTCTATTGGACCTCCACTCCAAATTTTGTTGGCCATCTGAATATTTGATATGAAGAGTGATGAGCTACTGTTAATGTTTTTAAATGCCTGACTTGATGTGAATCAATCAACATTTATTTATATAGCACATATTCATACAAAAAATGTAGCTCAAAGTGCTTTACAAAATGAATAGAAAAATAGAAGACACAATAAAAAATAAACATAAGTCAACATTAATTAACATAGAATAAGTAAGGTCCGATGGCCAGGGTGGACAGAAAAAACAAAAAAAAAAAACTCCAGAGGCTGGAGAGAAAAATAAAATCTGTAGGGGTTCCAGACCACGAGACCGCCCAGTCCCCTCTGGGCAATCTACCTATGATGTGAACCTTAACTGTGAAATGAAATGCAAATGTCGTTACATCTGACTTTTACACTTTTGATTGAATTAAATCATTTTCCTTTTTCACAGAGAGATAAAAAAGCTGCTGTTCAGATTATATCTAAATGGATATAAAAAAGGAGACGTGTGAGGCTGACATCAATACCAGAGAAACAATGGCTGTAAGTATTAAGAAGGAGGAGTGTGAGTGGGAGTCCATCCACCCTAAACAGGAGAGTCTCCACATTAAGGAGGAGGACTGTGAGACGGGGTTAGTGAGCATTAAAGAAGAGGCTGAAGAGACGTCTGTCAGCATTGAGACAAACATTTGTAAAAGTGTGCAGAATGTCAAGGAAGAGGACCATCAGTGTGGGGGTGAAGATGGAGCAGAGACCGCATTAGTCTCCTCTCACAGCAGACCCTGTGCATCATCAGAGCCTTCAATCCTGGTGAAGTCTGAATCATCACAGCCTGACACAAAGAGGACTGAAGACCCTTCATCCGTTAGAATTCAGGAAGATCGGCCGCCACCTACAAATCAGGCTGATAAAAGTAAGTGAAGAATAAAAGTAAGAGTTAGTTTTAGGGTTGGGGGATTATGGGCCTGAAAGGGAGGTCTTGTACTCTTTATGAGAAACACTAAAATGCAGTTAAAGGGGTGTGTTTAATGTCCTTTGAGAGTTCATCTCTGTTTATGTTGTAAGGGTTAGCAACTTGCTGCTCTCACATTGTAGCTGTAAATTTATGCAAACACTCCAAACCTGTCCTCAGTAAAAAGTGTTACACAAAGTAGAATTGTAAGGAAAAGTTGGTGAAGTCTTTGAAATTCCCTGAATGTCTTCATTAATTTCTCATAATAGTGCAGTCCCACTAATAGACAAATACAATCACCTTCAACTATCCATCCATCCATTATCCAACCCACCAAGGTTATTATAGTTAACAAAAACTAAAATCAAAACTGAAACTATTATTAAAACATTTTGGAAACTGAAATAAAATAATTAACAAAACCGAAATGAAAAACTAAAACTAAACAAAACTATTAAAGTAGCTGGAAAAACTAACTGAAATAAAATAATAATTTACTAAAATATTTTTAGTTTTCGTTTTTGAATGAATATTCTTGCCGTTAGTCTTTAACCCTTGTAAGTTTTAACTCTAAAACAGAAAGTCATCCACCACGATCCGCCCGCATATATTCATCCAGTGAACGGCAGCTGGTGAAGGAGGGCGGCTGTTCACACAGCATTTGCGGTGACAGAGCAAGCTGATTGCGGGTGCGTAAAGTATGAGAAATAGAAAGCGATTTGCGTGCCGCCTTTCTTTGTGCTTTTTGTGTATCAAGATGTAATTCAAATGGCTGAAATCAGAATGTGCTGGTCAATAAAACGTTTACCACAGAAAAATCACGAGTGAGTAACGTTTCAGTTTATTTCTCCGGTGTCTGCTTTTTGTTGACAGCAATTCACCTGCCACTTTGCACAGGAGAAATCATTTTTATTTTCTAAGTATAGTAATCATGAAAAAATTCGACCTCGATATTTTGATGAATCTTGACGTTATAGACTAACCAGTGTCCAACAATACTGTTTTTTGGAATTGCGTGTGTGCGCGTCTCTGTGCGTGTGTAAACACGATAACTCAAAAACGTAACTAGATAGATGGATGAAATTCGGCATGTGGTTGTTACACCACAATTGTAGTTCTGTATTAACTTTTGGGCCAAATCCATCACCCAGAAGTGGTACTTTACCTGAACACATACTCAATTTTTTTTTTATTTATACAGCTGCAGAGTCCGATTTATTCAACTTCACTTTTTTAAAAATTGTTCAATATATTATTAATTTGATTTGTTGTGGATGGTTCCTTAATGTACAGAATATAAAAATTGCAGTTTACTCCTCAAATATCCATCCCCATATCTGAGTATACAAGAAAGTTGAGGGGAGACCACTCTCGATTTTTGAAAATAGAACGACACTGATTGAAAGACTGACGTGGTCATCTGCTTTAAAAACATCGTTTAACAACGAAGCAATACAAACAAAGGTAGAGAGTCTGACAAGTGATGAAAAACTACTAATGGGCTTTTGTATTTATTCCATATTTATTAATTTATCTTTTTTAGTTCATATCCACAACTCAAAATACCTGATATTGTGAAAGTAATTCATTAGCAGAATTATATTTTAAAATATTTGTCTCCCTTTTTTCAATGTCTTTCTCTCTCTCTCAAAATAGATAGTTGAAATATCATATTCTTTTTTGTTTTTAACATCAGCCTTATCATACATATTGCATACCAGGGATTTTTCCTGCCGCGGTAGGCTCCAGGTTTTCTGAGATCCTACTCTGGATAAACAAGTTTAGATACTGTTATATATATATGTTGTTCTTAATCTCAGACGCTGTCTCTGTTGTTTTGTACCTGTCCGTACTCCTATTACCTGCTCTTGCCCTGCTCATTATGGGTTTACTGTTCTTATGGTGGGCTATTCAAGACTCACCACTCCTAACCTTGACACTACATGCTTGTTGTTCTTTGTTTCCCTCGATACAGCCTGGTGGGGTCTGCACACCGATTCAAGTCTAAGAGCCCTGTTCTTCCTAAGCCCCTGTGATTTTCATGAGAAAATATTTAAAAAATTATAAAATTGCGTAAAATTGTTCATATTCAGAGACTAGTTTTTGATTATGCTTGTTTTTATCAGACAAAAAATAAAACCAGATAATAAACCAGGCAGTATAGTAAGCTCCCACTAATATTAAACTCCTATCCAAATCTGTTAAGTGTACAGTTCTGTCTGATTGTGACACAAAACTAACTCCGTAGGCGCTCCATGCCATAATTACTAAAACTGAAACTAATATATCTATACTAATAAAAGGCAAAGCCCTCACTGACTGACTGACTCACTGACTCATCACTAATTCTACAATTTCCCGTGTAGGTAGAAGGCTAAAATTTGGCTCAAACATACAAGAGCCTTGGTAAGGACAGGATTACTGGGCCTCACCCCTACAACCAGGCCTGTGAGTGAGGATCACTGGTGAGTGTGTGATGGTCCATGTAGACCATTCCACCATAGTCTGACAAAGAGAAGTAGAGCCACCATGTGGGCTCTCAAGGTAGAGGACGAGAGTTGAAAGAAGTAACAGTTTGGGTATGAGCAAGGGTAGGATCTGCCTGTGTATACTAGACCTTGATGAAGAAAGTTGGGTTCTGGCACATGTAACGCTGTAAGTTACTGTCAATAAACAGGGCCTGTTAAAACTCATTGAGGCAGTCGCGAATGTGCAGAGTATTGAGCAAAGTTTATTTTTGGGTAAAAAAAAATGAAGAACTGCACTCCTTGTGTGATTTTTGGGATGTACAAGAAATAAACTGTTGTAGTTCTCGTTGCTTATCTGGTGTGAATTAGGAGCTCCAGCTCTTTGAAGGGGCTGGGAATACTGATACGATTTAGTAGGAATCCTCTCTGCACACAGCATTGGCTCAGAAACAAACTTCTCAGATCAAATTTGAACTCACTTTTAGTCTGAAAGTGACTTTGTGGAGGTGGGTGTGTGGGTACTCTGTAGGCCTCAGCTGGATGCTCACTTTGTTTGCATGCTTTATAATGCGAGTTTCCTCTAGTGCATTAGAAAGTTGTGTCACCGAACTTTCAATGGGAGAACTTTCACTCTTGTTTGCGTGAACACTATATGGCCTTTTTGGAGACTTTGGATTCAGTACATGAACGGATACCATCTATAGGCCATGTAGGCCTACTAGAAGATGTCAACAGTCATTTTTAGAGAGACGGAGATATATGGATGGATGTGGTTGGAAGGAATGACCTGAATGATTTTAGCCTGGCTGGTGAAGTGTCATTGGATTTCCTTGCTGGTCATGCATTGTCCATATGCATTATCACTTTTTCTCTCAGTTAATTTAATAAAATAAGAGCAACATATAACTTTGAATCTATACTAATAAAAGGCAAAGTCCTCACTCACTCACTCACTCACCACTAATTCTCCAACTTCCCGTGTGGGTGGAAGGCTGAAATTTGGCAGGTTCATTCCTTACAGCTTACTTACAAAAGTTGGGCAGGTTTCATTTCGAAATTCTACGCGTAATGGTCATAACTGGAACCTATTTTTTTGTCCATATACTGTAATGGACTTCTGGTCGATGGCCGTGGGAGGCGGAGTTACGCCTCCCATGTAATTTAGTGCCTGCCCATATAAGGCCGTCTGTCCAGCGGCAATCCAATAGAAACACTGCCGCTAAATATTCACGGGTGAAGGACTGTGCTTATGCAGACGAAGATGAGATGGTCAGGGTGGTGTTAGGCAGAAACTCCGCGAAACTGCGAGAGAAACTTTTAAGTGCCGGGTCTTAGCTAACATTAAATACAGCCGTGGACATAGCACAAGATGGCACCAGCACAGCTGGGAACCTTCGATGCATGTACACCGAGCGGCTCACGTGAACTGACGCAGTGTACAGACAAAAAGCAACAGTTCCAAAGAGTGCTGAACAAAAAATGAATTACACAATTGAGAAGGCAGCAAAACAATATGATGCATGTGACACATGCAAACATATTCATAACTGCAGCTACTGCGGAAACAATAGACAAACCACACGCCGTGGCACCATGGAAGAGGCTTCACCTCTAGCGCCGACGACCAAGGTTCGATTCCCGAGAGGGGTTAAACTGAGTATGTACGCATGATGACCCCAAAATTAGGGCGAAACACGTGTTGCGTACTCTTTACATTATTTCACAGTAAAACTATTTGAATATACAGTATATATACATACATATGTATACACACACATACATATATATCAGCGCTTCCCAATTCTTTTTACCCTCGCATCCCCTTGGTTTGAGACGTATGAAAAAATATGTGGTTAACGCAGAAAGACAGATCACCAATTGAAGCTTTATGAATAATGGATACTTTATTTGCCATCAATGATTGTTTTGGTAAAGCCATACTTAGTGTAATAATTAGATGAACGGTAAAAAAGTAAGAGCGAGGGGAGGGTGACTTACTGACGCACGCAGGCCAAACCACAATAGCACGCAGGCTTGAAAGACCACTGAATAAAAAACTCCATTTCACAATTGAGAAGGCAGAAAAAGATTATGAACTGAGTAATGCATACAAGCATATTCATAAGTGCAGCTACTGCGGAAACAAAGCACAGTGTGAACCGTAACTTTACATTAAGTTTATAGACACACTCCCGCTGCCGTTTGTCATGCCTACCATGACATGAGGTATAAACGAGATTTTGGATCACTTTGTAACGGAGTTAATATTGCTGTAGGAAGAAACTGAACGAAACGTTAATGTTTTACTTTTAATAACTTGTAGACTACATTTTATTTTTTTCCCTTCCACTCTGTGAGCGAGGCCAATGGGTGATCAGTTTTATATATATATATATATATATATATATATATATATATATATATATATATATATATATATATATATATATATATATAAACTGCTCAAAAAAATTAAAGGAACACTTTGAAAACACATCAGATCTCAATGGGGAAAAGAAATCCTCCTGGATATCTATACTGATATAGACTGGGTAATGTGTTAGGAGCGAAAGGATGCCACATCGTTTGATGGAAATGAAAATGATCAACCTACAGAGCCCTGAATTCAAAGACGCCCCAAAAATCAGAGTGAAAAATGATGTGGCAGGCTAGTCCATTTTGCCAAAATTTAATTGCAGCAACTCAAAATTGTACGCAGCACTTTGTATGGCCCCTGTGTTCTTGTATTCATGCCTGACAACATCGGTGCATGCTTCTAATGAGATGACAGATGGTGTTGTGGGGGATCTCCTCCCAGATCTGGACCAGGGCATCACTGAGCTCCTGGACAGTCTGAGGTGCAACCTGGTGGCATTGGATGGACCAAAACATAATGTCCCAGAGGTGTTCTATTGGATTTAGGTCAGGAAAGTGTGGTGGCCAGTCAATGGTATCAATTCCTTCATCCTCCAGGAACTGCCTGCATACTCTCACCACATGAGGCCAGGAATTGTCGTGCACCAGGAGCCACTGTACCAGCATAGGGTCTGACAATGGGTCCAAGGATTTCATCCTGATACCTAATGGCAGCCAAGGTGCCTTTGTCAAGCCTGTAGCGGTCTGTGTGACCCTCCATGGATATACCTCCCCAGACAATCATTAACCCACCACCAAACTGCTCATGCTGAATGATGTTACAGGCAGCATAATGTTCTCCATGGCTTCTCCAGACCCTTTCACTTCTGTCACGTGCTCAGGGTGAACCTGCTCTCATCTGTAAAAAGCACAGGGCACCAGTGGTGCATCTGCCAATTCTGGTATTCTATGGCAAATGCCAATCGAGCTGCATGCTGCTGGGCAGTGAGCTCAGGGCCCATTAGAGGACATGGGGCCCTTGGGTCACCCTCATGAAGTCTTTCTGGTGTTTTGGTCAGAGACATTCACACCAGTGGCTTGCTGGAGGTCATTTTGTAGGGCTCTGGCAGTGCTCATCCTGTTCCTCCTTGCCCAAAGGAGCAGATACTGGTCCTGCTGATGGGTTATGGACCTTCTATGGCCCTCTCCAGCTCTCCTAGAGTAACTGCTTGTCTCCTAGAATCTCCTCCATGCCCTTGAGACTGTGCAGGAGACACAGCAAACCTTCTGGCAATTACACATATTGATGTGCCATCCTGGAGAAGTTGGACTACCTGTGCAACCTCTGTAGGGTCCAGGTATCACCTCATGCTACCAGTAGTGACACTGACTGTAGCCAAATGCAAAACTAGTGAAGAAACAGTCAGAAAAGATGAGGAGGGAAAAATGTCAGTGGCCTCCACCTGTTAAACCATTCCTGTTTTGGGGGTCATCTCATTGTTGCCCCTCTAGTGCATCTGTTGTTAATTTCATTAACACCACAGCAGCTGAAACTGATTAACAACCCCTCTGCTACTTAACTGACCAGATTAATATCCCATAGGTTTCATTGACTTTATGCTATACTCTGATTAAAAGTGTTCCTTTAATTCTTTTGAGCAGTATATATATATATATATATATATATATATATATATATATATGTGTATGTATGTATATGTATGTGTGTATATATACAGTGGGTACAGAAAATATTCAGACCCCCTTCAATTTTTCACTCTTTGTTATATTGCAGCCAATTGCTAAAATCATTTAAATTAATTTTTTTCCTCATTAATGTACACACAGCACCCCATATTGACAGACAATAAAAAGAATTTTTGAAATTGTTGCAGACAATTTAAGCCAAAAAACATTTACGGGGGTTAATGCAGAGGCCGGCTTTAGCCAGAGTTGCGAGGACAGCAAGGACCTGCAATAGATGCTCCTCTCAGGTGCCGGAATTGATGACGACATCATCCAGGTAGGCGGCACTATAGGACTGGTGGGGCTTCAGCACTCTATCCACCAGACGTTGAAATGTCGCTGAGGCCCCGTGCAGCCCAAATGGGAGGACCTTGTATTGCCAATGTCCACTAGTGGTGCTCAAGGCCGTTTTTTTTTTTGCAGATGCCGTTAAGGGAATTTGCCAATACCCTTTCGTCATGTCAAGAGTAGTCAAGTATCGAGGTGCACCCGGCCACTCAAGTAGGTCATCAATGCGGGGCATCGGGTAGGCGTCGAACTTGGGGACCCTGATTCAGACGTCTAAAGTCATTACAGAACCTCCGGGAGCTGTCTGGCTTGGAAACGAGGACGATAGGACTGGACCAAGGACTATGGCTTTCCTCAATAATGTCCATATCCAACATCCATTGCACCTCCAGTTCCACTTCGGCACGTTTTGCCTTTCCTTAACCTCGTATGGCCCCTGCCAGTAAGCTAGCAATTTGGAATGGGAGGTAGGAACGAGCACCATCACTCGATCCCCCGGGCGGAACTCCCGGGAGGACGGAGTTGCGATTGTAACACCGGGCCTGCGCACGAGTCACGTGGTCTTTTAGGAGTGGCCTGATTTTGGCTAGTCTGTCGCGCAGTTGCGCCACATACTCCAATATATTGGAGGAGGGAAGAAGGGCCTCAGCCTCCCAGCCCTCTTTTAGTATGTCTAAAAGTCCTCGGGGTTGTCGCCCATACAATAATTCAAAAGGGTTGAAGCCCATAGAGGCCTGAGGCACTTCCCGGTAAGCAAAAAGCACAAGCAGTAGGAGCTGGTCCCAATTCCTGCCATTGGCGTTGACTACCTTGCGGAGCATCTGTTTAAGCGTCTGATTAAAACGCTCCACCAGCCCATCTGTTTGAGGGTGGTAGACAGACGTCTTCAGGTGCTTTATTCGCATTAATCTGGCAACCTCCCTGAACGTATCTGAGGTGAAGGGTGTACCCTGGTCCGTGAGGACTTCTTTGTGGATACCCACTGTAGAAAATAGGTTGACTAATTCCCGTGCGATATTTTTGGTGTTAGTGGAGCGCAGGGGAACCACCTCTGGGTATCAGGTAGCGTAATCCACCACGACCAATATGTACTTATGGCCACGGTTTGAGGGTTCCAGGGGTCCTACTAAGTCCACCCCTATTCTGTCAAAAGAGATATCTATCAGGGGTATTGGGACGAGAGGAGCGTGGTCCCTCCTAGGAATCTGGCGAATCTGACATTCCAGACAGGATTGACAGAAGCGCCGGACCTCCTCGTTGATCCCGGGCCAGTAAAAGCGGAGTTTAATTCTCTCCAAAGTTTTTTCGGCCCCGAGGTGGGCGCCTAGGAGGTCAGCATGCGCTAGTTCACATACTTCCCATTGGAAGGTACGCGGCACTAGCAACAATTTCCGCACTTCGCCCTCGTGGGTTGCCACCCGATACAACAGATCATTCTCCAGCACAAAGAAGGGCTCGTGTGGCATGGAACTGTCATGTTGTGCGCTGCCTGGAAGAACAATCGCATTCCGGGCAAACCGCAAGGAATCGTCATTATATGTGTATATATGTATATATGTGTGTGTGTGTGTGTGTGTGTGTGTGTGTATATATATATATATATATATATATATATATATATATATATATATATATATATATATATATATACAGTATATACACATATATATATATGACAGCATCACTCATATCAATGACAAAACAATTACATTGACAATCATGTTACGTTATTTTTTAAATTTTTCCATTTCTTTTTCATAACTTCTTTAACACACTACTTCTCCGCTGCGAAGCGCAGGTATACTGCTAGTAATATATTAAGACTATAATGACAAAATGATGAAGCAATTCTCTAATGTAGTTAACAAAATGTGAATGTTACTCTTGTCAGTTGGGTCTCTCATACGTGTTCTGTTTAGTTTTACTTATTTTCTCTTCTTGGCTCCAGTTGTGCTAATGTGGTGAGATATTGTAATACAGAAGGAAAAATTAATAAGTTGGTTGTCTTTCCATGTGCAACTTGAGTTTTACAATTACTTATGCTTCTACAAGGGTCTTTCTAATTTCCATCAGCACTTATGTAATTAAAAGCTTACTTTCAGCTCACTGTTTTTCCTTTTAAATTTTATACAGGAGACAAACCTCACTGTTGTTCTGAATGTGGCAAACAATTCTATCGCAGAGGTGATCTTCAGAGCCACCTAAGAGTTCACACTGGAGAGAAGCCTTTTTGCTGTTTGGAATGTGGCAAACAGTTTTCAAGAAGATGCCATCTGCAGAACCACAAAATAATCCACACTGGAGAGAAGCCATATTGCTGTACAGATTGTGGCAAAGAATTCTGTGACAGGAGTCATCTTCTGAGCCACAAAAGAATCCACACAGGAGAGAAGCCATTTGGCTGTTCGGATTGTGGAAGACAGTTCTCTCACAAGAGTACACTGCACAGGCACAAAAGAATTCACACTGGAGAGAAGCCATATTGCTGTTCGGAATGTGGCAAGCAATTCCGTGATAAGGGTAGTTTTGAGACCCACACTAGAATCCACACTGGAGAAAAACCATATGGCTGTTTGGATTGTGGCAAACAGTTCTGTCACAAGAGGAGCTTTCGGTGCCACAGAAGAATTCACACAGGAGAGAAGCCATATTGCTGTAGTGAATGTGGCAAACAGTTCTGTGACTGGAGTCATCTTCAGAGCCACAAAAGAATTCACACGGGAGAGAAGCCATATTGCTGTACAGAGTGTGGTAAACAGTTCTGTCACAAGAACACTCTGCAGAGACACAAACGAATCCACACTGGAGAGAAGCCGTATTATTGTTCAGAATGTGGCAAACAATTCCGTGAAAAGAGTACCTTTCAGAGCCACATGAGAATTCACACTGGAGAGAAGCCGTATTGCTGTTCGGAATGTGGCAAACAATTTTGTCACCATCGTAATCTCCAATGCTGACAAAAGAATTCCCTGTGGAGAGACCTTGAATACAGTAATCCCTCCTCGATCACGGGGGTTGCGTTCCAGAACCCCCCGCGATAGGTGAAAATCCACGAAGTAGAACCCATATTTTTGTATGGTTATTTTTATATATTTTAAGCCCTTAGAAACTCTCCCACACTGTTTATAAATATTCTCCGCACAGTTATACAGTAAACCCTCGTTTATAGCGGTTAATTTGCTCCAGACAGATAAATGAATTTCCACAAAGTACTATTCTTTATTTATAAATCTAATATTTTCACAGTTAGAGCATAGAAAACCTTTTTTTTAACATTATTAGAGCCCTCTAGACATGAAATAACACACTTTAGTCAAAAGTTTAAACTGTGCTCCATGACAAGACAGAGATGACAGTTCTTTCTGACAAATAAAAGAATGCAAACATATCTTCCTCTTCAAAGGAGTGTCGTCAGTAGCAGAGAATGTCAGAGAGAGAGAGAGTAAAGTAAACAATCAAAAATCAATAGGGCTGTTGGGCTTTTAAGTATATGAAGCACCCACGATAAAGTGGCCGCAATGAAGGGATCAATGTGAAGGTAGTCTTTCAGCATTTTTTACAGCAGCGTCCATATCTTCTAAGCAAACAGCCCCTCTGCTCACACCCCCTCCGTCAGGCAGAGAGAGTGAGAGAGACAGAGAAAAGCAAACAATCAAAAATCAATACGGACTGTTAGAGCTTTGAAGTGAGCGAAGCACCACGCGGGAAGCATATCTTATATCATTGAGGAGTTTTATTTAATACGTAATACGTGCTCTGATTGGGTCGCTTCTCAGCCATCTGCCAATAGCGTCCCTTGTATGAAATCAACTGGGCAAACAAACTGAGGAAGCATGTACCATAAATTAAAAGACCCATTGTCCGCAGAAATCCGTGAACCAGCGAAAAATCTGTGATATATATTTAGATGTACTTACATTTAAAATCTGCGATGGAGTGAAGCCGCGAAAGTCGAAGCGCGATATAGCGAGGGCTCACTGTACACACCAAGGAAATGAAATGGCCTGAGAAACCGTACTTGGATCAGCTGATAACTGATAGAGCACTGGTGCAGACACCCATACCAAACTTCTGTTTTAAGCAAAGTGCAGCACTGCACCGGGATATGACTGGGTGTACAAATGAGTTAAAATCGATGCAGCACAAATAGATGACACCAAAGTGGCTCACAAGAGGAACAACTCTCTGACTATTGAAATCTTATCAAAACCCAAAACACCTCACCTTCTAACCTTCCTCTCTACCACTACAATAGTGTTTCTTAAGCTATGGGTCACTACCGAAATTTAGTTGTGGACACGTTTTTGTGGGTTGCCACATGACTGTAGTGAAGTTACTCCAAGCGCAAATTAAATACAACCCTCTATTTAGTGTGCAAAAATTCCTCTGTTAACTCATCACAGAGAGCTTTTGTTTCTATAGCACAGAAATGTTCCCCACGACACCACCTTCCCTGTCACAACCAGTGAAACAATCAAACTGAGAGGACTGGCAAGCAAAGACACATTTAAGAAAGGAGGAGAGTGGACAGAATTACTGGTGAGATTAGCGCTGCGGTTCCCTTCACTACATAGTTGGGAATGTTGATAAGAAATGAACTGATGTGGCACAAGAATGGCAACAACAAAGGGCGAGTTAATAGGATCGGGGTTTGTGAGTTGTATAGTAAAAGCAGGATCAGTGGCCATGGTCGATTAGATCATCGTGTGCCATTCAGGAATACATTGATACAAAATTTGTAGCAGAAGTGAAGAGTCTACTTAGGGCTAATTATTTTTTCTTCCTTTTGTCCTAGGGCTGAATATTTTTTTCAAAAAAATAAAGCACACAAAGCATTGGTTTTCCACATAAATCAGCATAAAATACTTATTTCTGACAAATGTCACTCTGTTTTATGTTCCAATAGCCCCTACAGTATGCATATTCACATACTTATTGCGCACCTATTTGTCTCATCATTCATAAGCTGAAAAACTGGCTTGAAGTAGTCGAGTGGCCGGTAATCCATAGTGTTCACCAGCAGGCTGCAACATTTGGTGAAGTCCAGTTGGCAGCTTGTCTCCCTCAGATTGATGTCCGTGTAGTCCTCCCAGGGCGAACATTTTCATTGGCGCATCAGCTGCACAAGCGGGTCCAGCACTATGATCCGCTGGGGATCGGTCAGCTGATGCGGGCACCTGACTTTCATTTTCGATCTCCAGATCACTTGTATCAAAGTTGGAGTTTGATAAGTCAGTCTGATTCAGTAATAATATGCACAGAGTATTTTGCTTTGTGCATTTGCTTCACTCTCTTGCCTGCTTTCGATGCCATTCTAGATGTTGCTGACTCTACACTACTCCGGTTTCGATGTCAAGTCAACAAGTCTAACAGTCCTCCGAGCAAAGAGGGTCTACTTGTAATGTAACGGTGAGTTTTATCGACATTTTCAGCTCTCTTTCACCCTCTGCCCCAGATATCCACTCTCAGTTCCTCGTGTTGACAAAAGTCGACATCCGCCCTAAAAGAGTTAAGTTTGATGTGCCTCTGGGATGAAGAATAGAATACCATTTCGTCACAGAATTCTAAAGTGCTTGGGTAAATTTCTGTATATTTGTGTATATATCTCATTCTCTTTGTACTGGAAAGACATCTTTGGACCACTGAGAATGGTAAGAACACCCAAAAAGACAAGGTGGAGACATCCATCATGATGTCAGTGTGCAGCATTAAACATTTAAAAAGGGGCCATTCTCCAATTTGTCCTTATCCCCCTGCATAAAATACAGATAGTGCATGAATTTTTTTAAGAATCATTTAGCATCTTTTTACACAGTTTACTGAATTGTAAATGAAAACTGGGCTATGCTGAACAATTTGCAAACTCCTTTTGAAATAATGCAGGTATTGTTAATGGTGGCTGGCGCTTTTTTTGAAAAAATATGCTATTTAAGGCAAGGTAAATAAACTTCTTTGATTAATTAATTATTTGGTGATTATTTTATTCCTTATTCGGCGCCATTAATCAAGTGATTAAGCCAAGTGACCATTCATCCTGTCCTTTCAAAACTCATCAGATCTGCACCCAAGAATTGCTTTCTCTCAGGTTTACTTTTATTAGGACCTGAAAGAAAAACAAGTCAGAGTCAAGTCATTCCCCGTCTAAAAGATGGTAACGGACAACAATTTGAGGAGCCTGAGGCCATTCGTGCCTTGTCTGTACACTTTTACCAACAGCTGTTTTCTACAGAAACCACTGAGGATTCTTCTATGCTTTTTTGACAACATACCACAAGTTCCTGCCAGTGAGAAGGACCCTCTAGAAAGCAGACTAACTTTGAATGAACTGACTGTAGCACTAAGCGGCCTCAACACCGGAAAGGGCCTGGGATTGACGGCCTACCACTAGAATTTTTCAAAGCTTTTTGGACTCGGATTGGTGCCAAAATTGATTTAATGGAAGTATTTCATAAAAGCTTGAAAGTTAAGGAGCCCCCACTGTCATAGGGTGGTAATCACTGCAATTCTGACAAAGGGGGACCTACAAGCCCCTCCAAAAAACAGCAAGGCCAATGAATTTGTTTTTTGCTGTGCACTGAAGACATTTCTGTGCCAGATAAAAACATGAATATGAGAAGAGAGATCAGAGTTTCAGCTTTTCTTCCCTGGTATTTACATCTAGACATGTTCAACAACTTTTGTATCAACTGTTGAAGCGTAAAATTCAGTGGAGATTCTCACCTTGAAAGAAGGCCCAAGGAGTCGAAGGAAAGGCAAACAGAGTAATTACTTTTATTATTATCATTCCTTGCTTCCCTCATTTCCTAACCAGCCATCAGCCGGCAGGTGCTCCTCCTTCTCTATCCTCGGGCTGTCTCCATTCATCATTCTCCCCCTTCTCTGTCTTCTTGGATTATTAAATATTGGTGGTTTCTCTCTGAACCCAATTAAAAAAGAAATATGGAATATGCCTTTATTTAACTATTTACCTGGCTTACCTGATTTGTATAAAAGTTTACACAGTTTTAATGCTTATAAAAATTCATACTAAGTTTACATCTACTTGTGCTAATACATAACGTTTTATTTTCCATACAATCTAGCCAGCAAGAGTATTGGAACAGAATGTCTTCAACCAAATTCAAGTCAAAAATGTTCCATTGTTGGTTGCATATCACTTGCACCAACCCTGCAACCCATAGACTCCACCAGATATCTTCTTTCTTCATTGGTTGTGCCTTTCCAGGCGTTTGCCACAGCATTGTTTAGTTGTCGCCTGTTTTGTAGGATTTTTTTTCCTTCAGCCTTCCCTTCAAGGAGATGAAATGCATGTTCACTTGGGTTACGATCTGGTGACTAACCTGGCCAATCCAAAACCTTTGTTGATGTGGCAGTGGGTCTTGCTGCATAATTAAGTTCTTGATGATTAGTTTGGAGGGCAGCATGGTGGCGCTGCTGCCTCGCACTTAGGAGACCCTTAAGGGTTCTCTTCCCAGGTCCTCCCTGCGTGGAGTTTCCATGTTCTCCCCGTGTCCACGTGGGTTTCCTCCCACAGTCCAAAGACATGCAGCTTAGGTGCATTGGTGATTCTAAATTGTCCCTAGTGTGTGTGTGTGCCCTGTGATGGGCTGGCGCCCTGCCCAGGGTTTGTTGGCTCCAGCAGACCCTCCGTGACCCTGTAGTTAGGATATAGCAGGTTGGATAATGGATGGATGAATCAGCAAGTACACACAGATATTGTGGGTAGCTACGTAGAGGGCCTGGAAAAAGAAGTGTGCACTTTGATACATGAAGTGCAGCAATGTACGGTGTGGCATATGGCCGGTTGTTCATCCTGGCCAATACCCCCACGCTGCCTGATGGATCCTTACCGGCAACATGGAGGTGCCCCGAATTCCAGCAGGGCATCATGAACATTGGAATTTTCCTTCACAGCCCTGCTGGATACCATGGGGACACTGCAGGGAGGCTCAGAGACTTTTTGCCTTATAACCCGGAAGTGCGTCCTGGTCACAGGAATAAGGGAAATGACGTACTTCCGGGATGAAAAAAAGGAGTTTTAACCCGACCCAGAAATGTTATAAAGTCACATGGACTGAGGGACAGAAACACTTCCGGGTCAAGAAGTATAAAAGGATGATGGGAAACCCCAGCAGATTGAGCTGAGTTGGGAGGAAGGGTGACTGAGCTGCTGGGAGGTGTGGGGGATTATTGATTAGTATTGGAGTATTGGGGAGTGGAGGTGCTTTGTACACTTTATTATTATAATAAATTCATTCTTGGACTTTTATCTGGTATCTGACGCATTGTCTGAGGGTTCAAGGGGACAACCGCGACCCCGTCTGTCACAACAGAAAAAGTAAAGTCATTCACTTTGTGTGAAGCCCAGTTCAAAGAGATGATGATGATGATAAAGTCTGTTATTACACTGGTCTCCATAGTTATTCTACTCTGATGAAGTTGTACAAGTATGTCTGAGGGCACAATCTCTTATTTGTCCAAATTTCAGCGCTTACTGCTGGCACTTATGAAACTAAGATTGCATCTTGGGCATCAGATTCTTGCTGACATGTTTCATGTTTCACAAGGAACAGTGTCCAATGTATTTTTAAAAGTTCTGCATGTGCTTTTTGAAAAGTTGAAGCATTTAATTGCATGGCCTGAGAGGGAGGAACTGAGAAAAACCATGCCTGTAGAATGTATAAGGTCATTTGGTCGCAAAATAACTGTGATAATTGACTGTTTTGAAATTTTTATTGATAGACGATCCCAACTATTGGCGCAGGCACAAACCTATTCTTCATACAAACACAAAAACACTGCCAAGTACTTAATAGGCATATCACCCCAAGGAGTAGTGGCATTTATAGCCCAGGCTTGAGGTGGTCATGCTAGTGACAAACACATCACTGAAAATTCTGAATTTTTAGATAAGCTTCAGTTTGGAGATGTTGTTCTGGCTGACAGAGGTTTTGATATTGCAGAAAGTGTGGAATTACTGTGTGCCGGGGTTAAAATCCCAGATTTCACAAAAGGCAGAAGCCAGATGCCTGCATGGCATATTGAAAGAACCGGGAAGATAACACATCTCCGAATCCATGTAGAACATGTTATTGGAAATATCACCCAGAAATATTCCATTTTGAAAAGTATTATTCCAATAGATTACACAGGAAGGAGAGACCCCAACCCTGGATAAAATTGCTACAGTGTGTTGTGCTTTATCAGACGTGTGCCCTTCAGTTGTACCTCAAACTGTTCACTGGAATAATGGCTTTTACCAAGCACCAAATATCGGCAGAAATACTTCTTCATCTCGCGTCCACTCTGTCATATTAACCTCATACGGATCCCTGCCGCCAATTGCCTCCAACTTCTTGCAATACCGCATCGAACTTTCTGTATCTAACTGAGCAACGTACGACATCTTCGACTTTCTCTGGTCAAATGGCAATTAAACACAAATTGTGACGTAATACGCAGGTAACTTAATACAACCCATTGGTGCCGAGAGCTGCTAAAGGACACAGCTGTGCCACGTCCCCATTTTAAAAGGGGAATCGTGCGTGCGTGTGAAGGGAAGAAGAAAAAAACGAAAAATGAACAAGAAGAGAACGAGCAGACCGATGCAGGCATGCAGGCAGGATGAGTAAACCATAGACATATATAGATAGACGCCGCATTCACTGTGTTGCCCAGTCGACACGATAAGTCAGCGTGTCCGCCATATTGCGAGTGGCAAAAGTGCCATTTAAACTAATACAGGTAGACGTGGAAACTGGGTTTTCTGATGAAAGAACAATAACGTTTAAAACAGTATCGTTTACATACAACAGATTTTGGTTAATCATTTACATGCAATTATTTATATCCATTTATACACTAATAATGGCAATTATTAAATAATTCCTCCCATAAAAGTAACATTTCTCGGACTGCTTTCTTCCATCTCCAAAACATTTCTAGACTTCGTCCTGTACTCCTGTTCTTACACAACACAGTACTGAAGTATTGGTTAATGCCCGAGTCACCTCACATATTACTGTAATGCTATTCTATCTGTCATCCCACAAAAACGTATCCATCTCTTATATTTTATTCAAAATTCTGCTGCCAGGAAAACCACCTGCTGTTCTAAATCCACTGAACATATTACACTTACTCTCTCTCAACTTCACTGGCTCCCTGTTAAATACAGAATACAATACTAAATACTGCTCTGGACATTTAAAGCTCTCCACAACCTCACTGATCTCCTACAGACTGACACTCCTCTCGTTTACTCAGATCCTCATCTACAGCTCGACTTTCTGTACCGCACATCAGACTCAGTGCTATGGGAGCTCGAGCGTCTCTCATTGTGCTCCTCAACTTGACATTAACATTTCATAAGTAAGGCTGAACAATTGTTTTGGTTATATTTGGCCATTAGAAAATCTCGTTTTATAATCTTAGCACTCAAGGTCACCTTACAATAAAATTAAACAACATTAGTAAAATTAAAACTATAGAATGATAAATCAAAAAGCAATAATTAGCAAACAAACAAAGACAACTGGCAGTAACAGTGCAAAATTCACAATTGGTATGCCAGTTTGAAAAGATAAGTTTTGGGGAGTTAAAATGAAAACCTGCAGTCACTGTGGCCTTTCCAGGATCGGAGCTGGACGCCCCTGATTTAGGAAAAACTTGGATTGGTGTTGTTGAGGGCAAACTTCAGGGCGCATGCTCGATATTTTAAAGGCGTGTCGAGTGACGCCATCCGGAGCGTCGGAATCTCAGACTCATAGTGACAGGCAGTACACGAGACGGTTTAGGATGTTCTCGAATGTTTGCAAGTGAATTAGGATTATCAACGACTTTAGAAAAACAAAATCCCATCACTGAATGACCGAGGGTAAGTGCTCGGGGTTTGTGGACGACACTTTATGGGCGTGTGAGTTTTTATTTAGAGTTTCTGCAATCAGAGGCGAGAGCCACGTGTTCGTGCCCATGAACACACCCCAAGACTCGAACCCCCCGCCGCGTGTCTTTGCTGTTCGTTCCTCTGGTTTTCTTCACGTTTACAAATCCCATTTCTACTTCACACCGTCGCCTTTTCACTTCCTATTCTTTCAGTCACAATCCTCTAATTGTCGAGCATGGAGAGGCGGCCACTCCACAGGCAGCGCGTTGATTTCTTTTTTCTTTCGGTTCGTGGTGTCCTGTTTAAAGACGATAGAAGAGTTGGTTACCAATCCACTGTTGAAAAAGGCAACGAGGGGATCAGTCAGGCATTTACACTGTTGATTAGTAAAAGTGAGAAATGAACTGAACAAACTGGAGAAGAGTCGCAGTGGATACGCGCTGAGAACGAGTACAGATCCAGAGGGAGTTGTAGTGCTGCTGTTACTCCTCCGTTAACACTTCCACAGATGTATAAATGTTAATAACTGACAAAGTCTGGCGACCGTCATCATCGGTTAGTCCGTGTATATAAATAAACACACAAACATTCTGAAATCTATTTAATCCAATTTAGACAGTGACGTGCGTTGAGGTTCATGGCTGGTGACTTCTCCAGAGTCAGATTTACACATATATGATCCCCAAAGAGTAGCTTATTCGCTATTCCATTGGCAGCCAGCATGCACATTGACTACAGGTTTCGTTTCATATCTCATCCGCATTCTTTACACACACATCAGGTAAGGCGCATATTTGGATAAGAAAGAACGTTACATTTATAGCGGCGAGCGAGAGCGGAGAGAGCGCATTTGCTCCTCACCACCCGTGTGTTCTAAATTTGCCGTTCCACAGTTTATTCTCATTCAATACAAATGAAAGTACTGAGTGGTGCACAGAAAAAAAGGATTTCAATATTGACCTTAATTGAAATATTTAGTTGTTTTTTTTAAAGCTTTTAATTCTGATGCTTTAATCGATTTTCATACAGACTGCTCAACAAAAGGATAACAAGAAGAACAAAAAGTATTTTATTAAAGATCAAAATTTAGTTGTTTCTTAGTTTGAAACAAACCCTTTAGCTCCGGCGTTGGTCTTCCGTTATTTATCATTTCTTGGGCTCTTGTTCAGAAAGCGGACGCCACTTGGTTGTTTCACAATCATTAAGATTCGGTATATAAGTAGGTTTCGCATTTCTGTTATCATTTTAGCCCTAAAATTAGTGACTTAACATCAGGGACCCATAATTATTGACTTTAAGGTTAGTGTTTGGGCGAGGGGAAGGCCGTCTCAAGTGGCGTCCGCTTTCTGAACAATTTGAGAAATTAATAAGTTTAGACCATTGTCGGGCAACCGGTGCGCCGTGGAATTTTCTAGGGGCGCCGCGAAAACTTTTGTAAAATATTTAAAGTTGCTAGTGTTTTTGAACTTTTGGTTGATTAAAAAGATAATTTTTTTTTTTTTTTTTTAAATTATGTTGGAAAAACAGATAACGGAACACTTACGGAAATGAAGTCTAAGAAACGCGAGAGACTTCAAATGATCGACAAGGAAATGCGCGTCTGTCTTTCGAAAATTGATCCTCGCATCAATCTCATATGTGCTGAAAACAATCTCAACGTTCACATTAATTAAATTTAAGGTTTGTCCTTTGATTCCTTTATTAATGTCTTTCAAACTTGTAAAATTAACTGTTTTTAATGGCGATTGTCCATAGATTGTGTCGTCACGACTTTATTTATGGGCAGTCCCACAGGTGCGCCGCGAAAGAAAATTTTTGGACTTAGTGCGCCGCACCTCGAAAAAGGTTGCCTTTCACTGGCTTAGATGTATAATCTTCCATTTTGGCAGTCAGTCGGAACAAAAAATCAAAATGAACAGAGCGCTGCAGTGCACTTGACTTTCTGATATCGCTAACTTATCGGCGCCTCTGCGCAGAAGAACAGCAGCAACGAGCACCTGTTGGGCTCACATGCGCCCCCTTCAGGACGGCGCGGTACTGTGTGCCTTCTCACTGCGGTTTTATGTCCGATCAGCAAGACTAAATATGTCCCACACATCCATTAAAGTTATTAGACAGACTGTGGAAAGTCAGGGTGTATAATAAACGTGTCTGCACACATTAAATTGGCGAAATAAAGAGAGACAACGCGCCAATTGCAGGCATCAGCCCAGTGTGTGAGGGACAGCGGAGTGCGAGGTGACGTGAGGCTTGTCGCTGTCGCACCTCGCGTTTCTCCCCCATATTTGAACAGGAAATATGCAAATTCAGCGATTTTGACTATAAAAATGATCAAAATTATTGGAATCCTACAGAAAACAAATTTATGGCACAGAAGAGTCGACAAATTTATGGTATGTTATCAGTATTTTTGTTTTACTTTTCATGATGATACCTGCCTCCCCTGATCGCACGTTCCTGATGATACATTGCTTGATCTAAATAATGTACGTAAATGTATCTTTTACATTAAAATGTGACAAACTCTTATTTCTGATGTTAAAGTCCAATTCAGTAATGCCTGGTTAGTGAGTACAGAGAAGTTAATAGAGATGTCTGGTCACTGTCACAGCCTCACAGCTCCAGCTGAATGAATTGGTTTATGGTTTGCAGTGTTCATGTGTACCCTTTGTGTGTTTTTGCCCTTCCTCTTTCTAAAGATGTGCAGGTTTAATGTTCTGGAAAGTCTAACTTGTCTTGTGTCTGTGGACTCTAATGTGAGTGTAGCCTGTGATGGCCCATAGTGGGTTCCCATATCCCAGTGTCTTTTTCTTGTGTTTGCTTTGTACCGCTCTCAGAACCGGCACGATTATAATACACGCTGCCCTATTTGAGAGGCAGCAAAAAGAAAAAGAAAACAAATAATCCGGGGCGCGAGTGACCAACACTACTTTCCTACTTCACCACTTCAGTTATTGAGATACACCAGAGAAAGCAGGATCAAGCAAAAATGATTATTGGCAGACAATATATAGGATCACTGTAACAACAAAAAACCTTATATACATAATATCGCGCTGCAGCGCTTTCCTTCACCACACCAATCATAACACCAACACTTGAAAACATGCATTACTAATAAAGACTTGAACAAATGGAAACGCACAAAAAACCAATGGATTTATAGTCTTTTAAAGCTTATCTGTACGGAGTGTTGAGCTCAGTCTGTAGTGGGGAATGAGAAGCCGACCATATCTCTTGTTCTGGGAAACGTTCCGATTAACAGTTCCTTGTGCTGGCCCGTCAAGTCCTCTCCCGTATTCCTTCCTCCCGAAAGAAAAATAATTTGCTTGGAAATGAACCCGGGTTCACCTGACGATATCCAAGAGGTGTTAATCCTTTCCCTCGTGCCTTTTTCTGTTATGGCCTCCTTCTCTTCCCTTTTTTCCCGCCACCTATTTCCATTCGGATAGCTCCTCCCCGTACAGTCTGTTGGCCCTCCAAGCCCGGTGCTCCCCTCCCTCTGTATAAAGGGCCGGCCCTAAACATAAAGGCATACCACAAAAGCAGGTATGGGAAAAGGTACAAACTTACAGGTACAGATCCATATTTCATTTGACCGTTACAGCTTTGTACTGCACTGTGGTTGTGAGGTGAACGCCAAGTCCCATATGATGGATGCTGTCATGTTGAGACTAAGCAGGCTTTGTGGGTCTCCACCAGGCACTCTTGGGTGAACACCAGTGCCAGGCCTGGCATTCATCTTCTGGATAAAGGCCTCTTTTTGATTTAATTGGAATATTCATGAGGGTCAATGATGAGTTTGTTTTTTTTTTTTCCTGCTCCCTCCCACCCTTATGATTGCACACAGCAAATGAATCAATCAGGAGCCAAAGTCTCCGGAGCTCTCAAGATGACTGAGCCACCCAAGGTCTCCATCACTCCAGGGTCACTGTACTGGTAGGAGCTGGGATTTCATAGGCGATTACTACTGTGTTTAAATATGATTTATGATTTTATGTTTTTAGGCGATGTTTACTTCCACATGGCGTACCAAACAGAGCTGAAGTTCTGTTTTAGGGCTTATTAAAAGTAAAGTCTGCAAACACTCATTTGGACTCCTATCTTGTAAGTGCTGTCCTCCACTGCTAAACTTTTTCAAGACAGTTTTATTTATTTTTATTTGTGGTACATTTGCGATTTTATTATCAGATACACACAATGACCACTCTTTGCCATAAAGTCCTGTAAAAGTTGCCATAGACCTTTTGTTAGCCTCTCTGACCAGTGACCAGTGTCCTCCTCGTTCTTCCATCCATTTTAGAGGGTCCTAGTGGTACCAAACACTTCCCACTTCTTGATTATGAACTTCACTGTGTGCTCCTAGGGATTGATAAAGCCTTTGAGATGTTTTATTTTTCTATCCATCTCCTGACTTGTGCCTGTGCACAACTTTATCTCTGAGATCTTCTGACTGTGCCTGACCATCCAGAGTTGATTGTTGGCTTTCAGTTGCACTTCCAAGCACTGGGATGCCACAGGAATAGCTGAACGAATCAGGATGATTACAGCTGATCACCGGTGGGAGCCAATTAGCTTGGTGTGCGGTGGAGAAGGAGATTAGTTCCACCTGATTGAGTCTACGACGGGGGTCGGCAACCCGCAGCTCCAGAGCCGCATGCGGCTCTTTTTCACCTTTGCCGCGGCTCTGGTAGTGTGTCACGCGGGCCGGAGTCTTTCAGTGGCTGCGGCGCGCTCCTGAAGAATGGGAGGCGCCGCCTTACCTGTCAGGCTGCTCGCCGCGGAGGATGACGTGTGTGCTGCCGCTGGCTGGCAGCCTATCAGAGAGGCCGCCAGACCGGTGAAGGCGTCATCACGCCGCCAGACTGCTGCTGCGCTGCCAAGCCTGCCATAAAGAGGAGGACCGGGCTGAAGGAAGGCGCGTGATTCGCTCTCAGGAGGTAAGTCACACTTTTTTTTCCCTCTTTTCTTTTCTCTTAACGCGCACACGTGCCAGTCCCGGGACATAACAGCGTTTTAAAAACGTTACAGTAATGTGTGCATGCCCATCTGCCATGCATCTCGACACCCTACCCATCAAATGAAACTTCAAAGTCTCGTCTTACGGATGATATAAACCATTTTGACACACAACAACCACAGCACTGACACTAAAGCCTTTTTTACAGAGAAGTACATACTTTTAAGAGTTGACTGTGCCTACCTTTGAAGACCCCCTGCAAGTCAAACATCAATATTTCCGAGCAGATTTGATCCCATTGTGTCCGTAAGGCTCCAGCGAATATAATCCAGTAAAACGATTGGGTCCAAAATGCACGATATATTCTCAAAGGGACAAAAACTCCAGAAAACGTTTCATAACTTGAGACCACCTACGTAATTTTTTTTCACTTATATTGCTCATATTAGACGTAATTTGTTTCTGTCGGCGATAACCATGCTACCGCATGAGACACGGAAGTGTTAGCTTTCGAAAGACACCTAAGTTGGCCAATTACGACGGGTCTGGGGTTGACTGGCACCTCGTATAGCCAACCAGTGTCACAGAAAGCTTTGAGAGTGACGTATAGCTCTGAACTCTGTTAGAATCTACCAGTTTGATTGGACACTGTGACTGACACTCGAAACTTACAGCCAATGAGCAGCCGAGCATTTTGATATGTAACTTGCCATACTAACTTGTAAACAAGTTGCAGAGTTGGTGCGTGGTTGTTTATTGTGATTTCGCCAAGTTTTTTTCGCATTTTAAATATGAATAAAAGTAGAAGTTTAAACGTAAATAAACGCTCGATTAAATAATAGATGCATGTACGCGTTGCATAATGGTTTTGCGGCTCCAAGTTTTTTTTTTCTTTTCGAAAACGGGTCCAAGTGGCTCTTTATGTCTTAAAGGTTGCAGACACCTGGTCTACGAGGATTTATTAGGAGGGGCTGATCATTTGACCATCTCAGAAACCGTTTAGAAACCAAAATTAAAAACCAGAATCGCTATTCTATCTTTTCACTTGGCTGCTACAAATTGTATTGAGTAAATGCAGCTGGAGAAATATTTTTTTAATGTATCTTTCAGGCTGCAAAGCAACAAAATGTGAATATTTTGGAGAGTGTGATTCTCTTCTATACGCACTGTAGCTCTGTTACAGTTAAACAGAACAAAGCCCTTTGAAATTTGTAGTGGGAACAAAGAGTTTGATAAAATCAGTTACTACAATCCAACAGTGCGATTGGCTCAGGGTGCAACTAACTGGGTGAGTGGCTCCATTTTAAATTTTTTTTTTTCTTCATAAGTTACCATGCAAAGGTTTTTGTACAACCTGCTCCAAGTAAGTAGAAGGTAAGCCTCATCAACGACAATTTAAGCTAGCAAATCCATTATTTCACCTTCTTACCATCTTATGTTGCAGGCTGCATGTTCTACCAGATTTACGTTCCTCTTTTATTTTCCCCATCTTGACATGCGTCTGTTTAACACAATCCTGAGTCCCTTCTTATATAAACATTAAAAATAACTAAGAACACAATTCTGGGACCCAAACAGTATGTCTGTGTTTCATCCAAGTAGTGAATACTGCTGATGGGATTGATTCCATCATTGAGGTCCGCAATATTCACAACTTGAGTTAAATACTCGCATACTGTTTGGGTCCCAGAATTGTGCTGGAATGACAGGCAAGACCCCACTGCACCAGGGATGATCTTAAAATCCTTAACTCTTTGATCTGATGGATGAGCCGAGTCATAAGATAAAAGAACAATCCTCCCCGTGTGTGTGTTTTTTTTTTTGCTGATGACATTGTACAATACAATACACTTTATTTTTGTATAGCCCAAAATCACACAAGGAGTGCCACAATGGGCTTTAACAGGCCCTGCTTCTTGACAGCCCCCCAGACTTTCTAAGAAGACAAGGAAACCCCAAATAAAATAAAATGGAAGAAACCTCAGGAAAGGCAGTTCAAAGAGAGACCCCTTTCCAGGTAGGTTGGGCGTGCAGTGGGTGTCAAAAAGAAGGGGGTAAAATACAATACAATACACAGAACAGAACAAATCCTTAATACAGTATAAAAATAAAATTTTTAAAAGTACGTAGCAGAATTTAACATTGGATGATATCCCATAATATGATTTGGATTTGTTTAGAGTCCTGAAGACCTCAGCCATCAAGCTGCCTTCCCCATTTGGCCATGGCTGAAATAGCGCTGGGCCAGCCAGTCCGATGAAAGGACCCCTCTTTCCCATGATTCCTGCGATCCTCCATCAGAGATGACTTTACCACAGGCAGGCAAAACAACTTGGCTGGTGGGCTGTAGCACGAAGTGCCACATTTGAGTACCGAGAGGAGAAACAGAATAGGTGAGGGTTAGTATCAAATTATAACAATCCTGTTACTTATGTTTTAATGCTAATGACTGACAACAGAGATGCAGTCTGTACAGTTAATCAGCAGCTCTAGTCAGGGTGTGCTAAACTGAAGTAGTGAGGCTTCAGCCGGGACGGAAGGGGCATCTCTTATAGTAGCAGGCAGACCGCCCCACAGTTTAGGGGCCCTGTAACTAAAAGCTCGACTGCCCACTGTTATTTTATTAAATATATTGGAATTGGCATCTTGAGATCCTAATTTGCATCTGAGTGATGCACTTTTGATCCAATTAAATCCTTTTTCCTTTTTTTCCACAGAGAGAGAGGAAAAGCTGCTGTTCAGGTTGTGTCTAA
Source organism: Polypterus senegalus (assembly GCF_016835505.1). Lineage (NCBI taxonomy): Eukaryota > Metazoa > Chordata > Cladistia > Polypteriformes > Polypteridae > Polypterus > Polypterus senegalus. The sequence goes on along the minus strand of NC_053161.1, from coordinate 165,635,406 downwards.
ATGGATGTAAAAAAGGAGACGTGTGAGGCTGATATAAATACCAGAAAAGTAATGGCTGTAAGTATTAAGAAGGAGGAGTGTGAGTGGGAGTCCATTTGCCCTCAACAGGAGAATCTCTGCATTAAGGAGGAGGACTGTGAGACAGGGTTAGTGAGCATTAAAGAAGAGGCTGAAGAGACGTCTGTCAGCATTGAGACAAACATTTGTAAAAGTGTGCAGAATGTCAAGGAAGAGGACCATCAGTGTGGGGGTGAAGATGGAGCAGTGACCGCATTAGTCTCCTCTCACAGCAGACCCTGTGCATCATCAGAGCCTTCTGTCCTTGTGAAGTCTGAATCATCACAGCCTGACACAAAGAGGACTGAAGACCCTTCATCCGTTAGAATTGAGGAATAAGAGTCGCCACCTACAAATCGGGCTGAAAAGAGTAAGTGACCATATAAAACATGTGTGTAAGGCATCGTTTTACCATTTACGAAAAATTTCCAAACTTCGCCCCCTATTAACCATCCCAGATGCAGAGAAACTTGTCCATGCCTTTATCTCCTCAAGGCTGGACTACTGCAATGGACTTTTTGCGGGAATTCATACCAAGGACATACAAAAGCTTCAATATATCCAAAATAGTGCTGCAAGAATCCTATTAAGAGTAAGGAAATTTGAACATATTACTCCCATCCTCAAATCACTTCATTGGCTCCTTGTTTCCTTCCGGATTGAGTACAAAATTCTTCTACTGACCCACAGATGTATCTACGGCCAGGCACCTTCTTACCTTCAGGATTTGATTCACTTAAAAACTTCCAATCGGATCCTCAGATCATCTGGCAGCATGCAGCTTCATACTCCCCTTACTAAGCTCCGTACTATGGGGGGTCGAGCTTTTTGCTCTGCTGCACCACAGCTCTGGAATCAGCTCCCTGTTGAACTGAGAAATACACAAAACCTGGACATTTTTAAAGCAAATTTGAAGACTTTTTTATTTAGGAAAGCATATAATTGCTGTGATTGTTGATTTAATCTAGTCTTTTAAACTTTAAAATTTTGTGGTTATTGCTTTTGTTGTAGCACTTTGAGATCTTATCAATGAAAAGTGCGTTACAAATAAAATCTATTATTATTATTATTATTAAGTGAAAAGTAAAAGTAAGTTTTAAGGTTGGGGGATTATAGGCATGAAAAGGAGGTCTAGTACGTTTTATGAGAAACACTGAAATGCAGTTAAAGGTGTGTTATTACATTGTGTGTTTCATGTCCTTTGAGAGTTCATCTCTGTTAATGTTGTAAGGTTTAGCATCTTGCTGCTCTTTACATTGCAGCTGTAAATTTGTTCAAACACTCCAAGTCTGTCCTCAGTAAAAAGTGTTACACAAAAGTAGAATTGTAAGGAAGGTTGGTGAAGTCTTTGAAATTCCCTGAATTATTATTCTTGTTATTTGGATAGTCCTCTACCTAAAAAGAACAGAAAAAACTCACAAGGTAACCCTCGGGGGGTGGGGGGCTTGGAGATGGATGAAATGTTGGGAAGATCAATTCAGGGAGAGACCCCCTTCCAGGTAGGTTGGGTATGCAATGGGTGGCATTAAAATGGGAGTAAAACAAAAAAAATGCACACAACTGACCACAAGTGATCCTCCATGGCCAGTCTATCATGGCCGCTTCAGATCTACAGTGCAGCGTTACAAACTTCTTACTGTGTTCTTGCACAGCACTCCTTGCCAAGTACAGGTCCAGAGCCGCACAACAACTCTTAACACAAAATGTACGAATACCGTAGATGATAGCGCTCGATAAATACAGAACTGTCAGAATACGAGGTTACAAATACAGCTGTGGCAATAGCTGTAGTAATACAAATAATGAAAATAAAATCGTCTTGAAGGAGTAATTAATTTAACATGAACTCTCGGGGCCTTTTTACTTTGCTTATGGCTCATCCAGGGCATCCAAATAAATAAATAGTTTTTGTAGTGCTGGGCGGTATACTGGTTCATACCGAAAAACATCTTTTATTTTTGTTATAATATGGATTTTTTTTTTTTTAAACCGCAACACCGGTTTAAATTACCTAAACGACGTTCAGAACGTGGCGCAGTGGGAAACTGTTCAAGGGGGGACCTTTTTCACTGCTACACCGCTAAATAGGCATGCAACGGAGTACATTCATTAATGTAGGTGAAAATGGACAGAGAACTTTCTGAAGTTGTAGCAGACGCTAAAGTTAAACATGATGACACAGAAGAACTTTTGCAGAAAAAAGGAGTCACGTCTGTTTCCTGGAGATGCTTTGGTTTTAAAAGGTCGGATGTGGACCATTATGTTCAAATGTGAATACTGTTTATATACTACTGGATAATACTGCAAGTCAAGTTGTACTTGTTTTATTTTTTTTACAATACTGTGTAGTGTACCTGGGTACTGTGTAATAGTGCGATGACATGTTGACTTTATTCTCGACATTTCTATTTGATTCTCGCCGTTTATGTAGAGATTAACGTCGACATGTTGACTTTATCCTCGAAATTTGTCATTAAAGTCGAACATCGTAAACTAAACTTCATCGTAAAATGAATATTTAATCTACTACATTTTCTCAAACCCCGTCATAAGTTATGTAGCACATTAAATACTTTGTGTTAAGTGTTCCCATTAGTGATGGGCCGCTCGATACTCAGGTTTCGACACTGTGTCGAGCTATCGAAGCACCGCTTCGAGGCTTGCTTCAAATGCGCCCGTCACGTGATTTTGAGCACGCTAGCGTAATGACGTCATTGATATCCGCGCAGTCAGCAGTCGATTTGGTCAGTAACTAGTCTGCTGAAGTGCTTTGGCTCAAAGCGTAAAAGCGGTTGTCTGTGCTATATTGATAAAATACGCTAACCCGAGTTCAAATCCTAGTTGGGGCTCGCATATGTTGAAATAAGGATTTTGTATAAAACAGTTAAGTAGTACTTGTTTGAAAGTTAACAAATATATTTTGGAGACATTATGAACGATTTACATGGGGCACCTTTTTCCTCGGTGTGGAATTGTGTCCACCAAGAATCTGTAACAAATCGATGAGCATATTTTGCGTAAGGTAGCACGTATTGTAACAATCCAGAATCTATTCTACCCCATGTCGATCATATCACAGAGGCTAAGAAATGCTTCACTAAAGCCGACGTGGTCATTACACCAGTATATGCGCAAGACATTCCTCATTAAACGTTTTTACTATTCAGTGATTCCCAGATCTGTTGCTGATTTGTATTATTGATTTCCAAAAAGCAATGTGAGTAAAAGCGTGTTCTGCATAACTAATCACAACTGTCTTTAAAACAGAATCAGCGCCATCAACAGTGTCTTCTGCAATTTTAGGAAAGCCTCGGGATTTCTGCGTTAATGAGACAAAAAAGTTGTAAAGAAACTTTGCAAATTCATCCAAAGGTGAACGTAAAGATCACTCAAGTACTGAGAAGAAGGAGCAGCTGGATAAGCACATCTGGAGCCAAACTTTCAAAAAAGCACCTGACTTTGTCATGAACATTCCTTTAGTTGTGAATTCATCTTATCAAAGGCTGCGCTGGGGGGGTAAATAAGTAATCTTCCGAAGTGCAGCACAACAGAGTAAATAATTGATGTAAATAGAATTACTGAAAGACTAAGTTTTTGCCGTTTCTGTATTCTTAAACCATCTTCCAGTTACACAATCCCCCGCAGTCAATGTCACATTCAATGTTCTCTGCTCCTTAACCTGTCTTGTTACCCAAAGCATCAACACTCAGTTTCATTCAAGGCTTTACCGTCCTTCCTTTCATAGACATAAAATAAAACACATTTCCTCTACATGTCCAATAATAATAGTAAACTTGCAGGAACGAGAAAAGCACAAGATGGGAATATTTATGACAAGAGCCTGGACATCATGTGCCTTGTCACCCATTACGTGAGCTCGTCTGCCATCCCTCGGTTACACTGGCACACGTTACACTCTGGAGCAAATGCAATGGAGAATATCAATCAATCAATCAACATTTATTTATATAGCACATATTCATACAAAAAAATGTAGCTCAAAGTGCTTTACAAAATGAATAGAAAAATAGAAGACACAATAAAAATAAACATAAGTCAACATTAATTAACATAGAATAAGTAAGGTCCGATGGCCAGGTGGACAGAAAAAAAAAAAACTCCAAAGGCTGGAGAAAAAAATAAAATCTGTAGGGGTTCCAGACCAGAGACCGCCCAGTCCCCTCTGGGCAATCTACCTAACATAAGTCAAACAGTCCTCTTTGTATTTAGGGTTTTCATGGAAGGACCTGATGATGATGGTCACGTAGACTTCTGGCTTTCAGTCCATCAATGTTGGTGCATCAGGATGCTTTGAGTAGGTGGTGGTGGCGCAGGCCACCATCACAAAGAAACAGAAAAGAGAGTAGAGGTCATTATGGATTTTGGAGCCACTGTGAATAGTTATTATGAAGAATTGAACATACAGAGTATCAGGATTAAGTTAAAGTGAAGTTATAAAAGGCCATGTTAAAGTAATAACATGTAATAAAGTAATACCGACAATGTACACCTTCAGAAGTGGAATAAATCGACTGTATACGTAGAACATTTCAGATAAACGATGAATTTTGTTAATCATAAACAATGCAACATAACTATTATATGTGTTGTTACTTTTTATTTATACTCACCAAACGTTACAGATCTACATGGGAAATGAACACAGGTAATATGTTTATAATCATTCTCACTAAAAGACACTGTCAAAATATATTAATGAGAAAATTGAGACACATTGGCCTTTAGGAAATATAAAAAAGCGTGTGCGCTGTCACTTAGGACAGAATGCATTGTTAACGTGACGCACTCTCTACTGACGATATCACGAAAAAAAGAAACAGCGCAGTCCATGCTAACTCAAATCCTCCTTGATGTTTGACCTAATGATTAATTGTCAATATCAAATCGATAAAATCATTTTAAGAAGATGACAAGTCTGCTATAGTCAGTTTAATCAACGCTACTTTTAAAAAGTTTCCTTATACAGAATATAAAACAGAATCTCAATGATACGGGACTCGGAGTAGTAACGAATAATATGTGACACTGAGAAATTATAATTCCTAATAACGGGAACAAGTAAAAACTACGACTTCCTAAAACGGACACTGTAAATGTAGGCATTTCAATAAATAATTTAGGAGACTTGTGTGTGCATTTCAATATCGATTTAAGAACTACGTAGGCCACCTGTTGTACTATAAACGGTAGCTCAAGCAGCACTTAACAGTAAATAGTCTAACAGGACAATGACTGACTGAAACGAAGATGCTGCGCCAATAATAAGGATCACACTGTCATCCTGCATGTTTAGAAGGCACTGGTTGGCTGAAACTGTTTATAGCGAATTGTCCCAAGTTGGAAGTGCCGTATAGCGATCAGACACGAAAAGACACATTTAGGCATAATGGACAGTAGTTTATTTTTCTACAATACAAATTCAGTACGACACCTGGGTCTCCAAACACACAAATATGAAGCTTATTACATTTTACAGTGAAACTCTTTACATACACAATATAATTAGGGGCGTGTGCCACCTGCCCGACTACGGTGGCCCAACCTTCCCTCGATAGCTCGATTCGCTCGCTATCCGTCCAAGCTTGTTAAATGGAGGAATAGAAAAAAAACTTTCACAAGAGGAGGATCAGCGACGCGAACCTGAGCGACAACACCACTGAGCCACCTAATCCGGATAATTAACGAGCTCTGCACAACTGAACTACTACTACTGTTCTTACTGTGGCGGATGAAATATGTTGTTTGACATATGCACGTTAAAATGGTTTAATTGATACGAGAGTATCATTGTTGTATTCTCCTAATGAAGACGAAAAAATTATATGTATAGATGTATACTATATGACGACGGTTTTGAACAAAATTAAGTGTTCCATAAAAAGGTTGAACGATTTACCCAATCTTTTCATATATATATAAAGTTAATATATGACAATATATCTTTGACACTATGTATCAGACAAAGGAAATCACAGCAATCCACAAGAACAATAATTAATTCTCAGCAACTACCTGAATTGTAGCTTAACCATATCAACTGAAATGTGTAATGTCAATACGAATTACAAAATATAACTAGAGAGTTAAGTGTCAGATAGACTCTCAAAATTAAGAGGTCAATGCCTTTCAGTGTGCTGAGGCTTTACAAAGATTCAGTAACCAGTGACCATGTCTGCTCGAAGCCCTATCATGATCCAATCTCGGTACTACGCATGTCTGAGGCTTCGGTGCCCCGTTCAAAGCCTGTCATGACGCAATCTCATTTGTACGCATGTCTGAGGCTTCAGTTGTCTCGTCATCATCTCAGTAGTACGCATGTCTGAGGCTTCGGTAGCTCCGTCATCATCTCACTAGTACGCATGTCTGAGGCTTCGGAGACCCGTTCAAAGCCCGTCATGACGCAATCTCAGTACTCTGCGCAAAGCTTCCACTCATTATTTGTTCAACGAGCTACCGTTTGAAGTAGGCTACATATGGCATCAACAGAGTTAAAAAACTCAACAGAATTCCCATTGAAATGAAAGTTTGTAGATGATCAATACATGTTAAATGATCGTGCCCGATAATACGTTGTGGCAAAAAATAAAATTATAAATTATACATCATACAAACGCCGACTTGTTGAATGCATAATGCTGCAAAGAAGAGCTTTAGCAATACGGGTGACGACACATCTCTCACTATAATACTCTCCTAAATATCCATTCTTCGCCTCATGCAACGTTTTCATGCAACACTGAAGGTATGTCATATAGTATACATCTATATATAATTGTTTTCGTCTTCACTACATACATACATGTATACATTAAAAAACATACATTATGTACCATCCTCCTGAAAATAGTAGTGGTGCAGCGGTAGCGTTACCGCTTCATACTAAAGCATACGTGGGTTCGGGTCCCACGTCCACCCTCTGTAAATTATGACCCAAAAGAGTCTGATTTTCTTTTTTTTTTTTATTAAACAGCAAATTCCAGCGTGGACCGGAAGCGAGCAAGGCGAGAACACTAGTAAGGATATATCAAATGGAAACGTGCATCTTGTTTTATGTCTATAACAAAAAAAATATTTGAGTAACGATTTTAACTGTTTTGTAGTTGTTGATGGCGGGTTTAGCGGTTTAAATTTTTAAATATTAAATTGATAAGGTGGAATGTGTTCTTGCTTTGAGTGTTAATGTGTTAGTAACTGGGATTGCGCCTCTATTACTGGAAGATTGCTTAGGAATGATACAGACTGGACAACTATGTGTTTTAGGAAATGTTTTATTATTGCACTGTGCTGTGACTAAAAACTTTTACTGATCACCTGTCCGGACCTTGAAGATGTGTTCACGAGGGAGGGATGCTGTTGTTAAAAGCAAATGTTTTTCAACAGCAGGTCCAGATGTGTTTATCCGCTGCTTTTGTTGCCTCAGCACTCAATCTTTAATGCCGACCTTGATATGTGCACTGCTCACATTGGAGTGTCCCGTGTGTGTCTGTGTGCCGGTGACTGATCTGCGCCGTGTCTCTCAGCCTCTCTGATGTGCTCTGGATTGACACCTTTGAATGTTTGGTGCAGCAGAGCAAATTCAACCTGATCTACCACAGTGGCTTTGTTATCACCTTATTCCAGCGTTTCTCAACCTTTAAGTATTTGCGACCAGAGTTTTCATAACAGTTTTAATCGCGCCCCCAACATTTTTGAAATGTAGATGCATATTTGATTATACCTACTTAACTTTTATCGACATTTATCTAACTCTATACAGTATTTATTGTTCTATTATCAGAATGTAGTTTAAGTTAATTTGTTTTGGTTCCAACAGATGTTTTCTTTTTTTCACATCTTCGCGCCCCCCTTTTTGTTACTTCGCGCCCCACAGGTTGAGAACCACTGCCTTATTCAATGGAGGGGTTCATGGACGTCAAATGGCAATGAATAGAAATGGATTAATGTAAATACGTGAGCTGCCATCCGCAATTAGACATCGCATTTTGATGACGATTTTGGTGATTCCCGAACAGATCTCTTATGCGATCCTTCCACAGTATCTCTCAAAATTATTTAGTTCAAATTGGTTATAAAGATTTCAATTCTGATCCTTTTTTATTATTGTTAATTTTGATGAGTCTTTAAGTGGGATCGAACTCGGGCTAGCACTACGTTCAGAATTTGAAAAGCAACCATATTAGTTAATTGTGCCATTGACGGCGTCATTTCGTTGTAGCTAATTCGTTATTTTCGTGCTCCACAAAATATTGTAAAGTACTAATAAATGAAATATTTCAATACTTGATCGAATAATAACAACTGATTTAAGGATTTCACCTTTTCTTTCTCAAATGTGCTTACCTATATCATGGCAAAGTACAGGGATAAACCATTATTTTCCGTCTACTCCATTTTAATTAAGTCAAACCAAGGAAAACATTTAAGGCTATAAAATGTGATCTCAAGAAAAGATGAGGGTTAATTCTAATACTAATAACAGGAGCGATTATAATGATACAGTGCAAAGGTAAATACTAATTGAAAGAGCCGGGAATCCATGCGTGAGGCGTCTTATTTTAACTCTTGCTATCGTATAGTGCATTCTGCTTGTCGGCGTTAGTTATATATATATATATATATATTATATTTTTTAGACATCAGACACTAGAAGTTGCTGACGAACCCTTCTCTTCGTTGTCAGTCTGTAGCAGCGAAAAAATAAAAGCAATAAGAGTTATAACAGACGTCATTGAAGTGGATCATGAGTTTGTGTAATGTTAATGAAAATGGCCAGGAGGGGTCACTAAAGAGGTGAGTGTCAAATGCTTCGAAGCTTCGATACGATTTCCGACGCAATTGCTTCAAACGTTTTGCTGCTTCATGAGGCTTCACTCCGCCCATCACTAGTTCCCATTGCCATGTTAAATCGGTATGCGCTTCTTAAACTGACTTCCTCCGCACTAAGAGGAGGCGCCGGCAGCAATCACCGCACAGAATCCATTCACGTCATGATATTCCTGCTCCCTGAACATTTACAATGCTAAGATAAATACTTGATATAATTGTCATGATGAAATGCATTAAAGCATGTACTAATCATGTGAGGGCACAGTGGCATGGAGGTTGCACTGCTGCCTCGCAGCAAGGGGGTCCCGGGTGTTCCCTGCCTTGAATTTGCATGTTTTTCTGGTGGGTTTACTCGGCGTGCTTCAGTTTCCTTTCAAAGTCACGTAGGGTGTGGGGTTTTGTTCTGCTGTATTGACCCTGCTAGTGTATGTGTTGCTCGTATTCACCCTGAGATGTGCTGGCGGCACGTTCAGGATTTGCTCCTGCCTCGCACACAATGCTTGCTGGGATGGCTGCAACCCTGAATGATTGGCATAATTAAATATGTATAATAACAAAGATTTTTTTTAAGTTCTGAACACTCTGTGGGCTAAGTTTATAACTAGTTTTTAATTCACAAAGACGTTTGTGTGGTGATTGGTTAGATGGAGAAAGAAAAACGAAGATCGGAGCTCCGGGTTTGGTACATCAGACAGAGACGACACTCCTGCCGTAGAAGAACATCCATTGAATGTGTCTCAGACCACCAGATCACAAACCCAACATTTACACAATATTTAAGTTAAACCTGTGCAATACCCATTCATACATCCAGCCTCGTCACACCTGCCATAAAGGTCTCTACACTGAACGTACACCTGGGGACCCCTTACTGCGAGGGAGCAGCAATACCACCACACCAGCACGCATGTTTAATACCTGCTTTAATGCATTTCATCATGAAGTGAATGGATTCTGTGCGGAGATCGCTGCCGGCGCCTCCTCTTAGTGCGGAGGAAGTCAGTTTAAGAAGCGCACAGTGATTAACAACTGGGTCTGGGAACACAACACAAAGCATTTAATGTGCTACATAACTTATGATGGGGTTTGAGAAAATCTAGTAAATTAAACATTGATTTTAAGATGAAGTTTAATTATAAAATAAACCGCGAGAATAATGTCGTAAACTAAAGTAGAAAGTGGAAATGTCGACTTTAATCTCGACCATAAGCATTAAAATTAAAGTGGAAATGTCGAGAATAAAGTCAACATGTCGACTTTATTCTTATAGTTTTTTATTTCTTCTTCACCGTGGGCCTAATACGATTCCTTAGGGTTATACAACAAAAAGTGGAGTTTTATTATTTATGTATATAGCTTAGCTTTAAGCAAGGTCCATATTAATACAGTTTGCCTAAATGATGGTTCAGTTGGTAAAGATGTCATCACCAAGTTGCACTTTTGAAATGAAACCTGCCCAACATTTGTAAGTAAGCTGTAAGGAATGAGCCTGCCAAACTTCAGCCTTCTACCTACACGGGAAGTTGGAGAATTAGTGATGAGTCAGTGAGGGCTTTGCCTTTTATTAGTATTGATAATGCATGTTCTGTGCTGCATCTCTGTAAGTCCTTTTTGATGGTCACAGAAAGCCTGGATGTGCACAGTGAGGCCAGTCTTATGTGACATTCTCTCAAGGCATCGGCTAGTTGTTTCAAACACCATAATTCTGAGTTGTGCCGTGGAGCTGAGCGCTTAAAGGAAACCTCTATGTTTTAAAGGAGCGGTTTTATCTAGTGCTGAAAGAAGGGCTAAGTTATAGTAGTCAACAAGAGTGTCTAGTGTGGATGGAATAGGGGAAGACGGAAGAAGGAAAAAAGCACAGATATCTTCTGCAAGAAATTTGAGGTTTGAGGTTAACTGCTTTATGATCAGAGAGTCCCAAATCACTGCTGTAAGTGTTGCCGACAGATAAGCCAGATGTGACCACCAGAGTGAATAGGAAAATCAACTTGTTGCACCAGGTCAAAACAGTGTAGCAAAGACAGGATTTTAATTTCTCATCTTACATGTAGTAAAGTCAATATGGATGTTGAAATTACCAAGAAGAATGAATCTCTGGGAAATTGAATTTAATAGTTCAGACAGATCAGATGAGAAACACTCTTTGATTTCAGATTTCATTATTCGTTTAAGAGCCAGGCACTCAAAAGACAAATGGGCAGTCAATTGCAATTCTTTTGATGTTTAACTACAATCCAATAATTACTGTGACCCCCTCCACCTTGTTTTGAGCTGCGAGCCTCTGTGAAGTAAATGTATGCGGAAGGTGTCTCCTCCATTAGAGATACAAATTTGTTTGGTTTTTGCCAAGTTTCTGTTAAGCATAGCATATCAAGATTGGAGTCTGTAATGAACTCCTGATAGCACTAATGCCTTACCATTAAGAGATCTTGTGTCAAACAGTGCAACATTAGCTGATGAGGGTTCGTTGTGCACAGATACATAACCAGAGTTTATTTTAGTGTACTGCAAATTTGGCATACTGACACTCTTAGTTCCGTAACCATGAGAAGAACGCCGTATTTCTGAACAGATGTTGCTGGTGAATTTAACACTCTCACACTGGCAGTGGTGGCATCCTGACCTACAATGCCAATATGTTGGGCACCACACAACAGCAGTGCCTTTTAAGACATTCCAGTCTGACCATTTCCGCTGGACAAACTGTTTTAATATGCAGGAGTTTCACTGGGAGAATTTCTACATAGTAGAAAGCCAATGCTAATCTGACAGCAGTAGAGCACACTTAAGCGGTGCAGCACAGTGGAGAAGGTGAGGCGGGTTGGGTGGCACAGATGAGCAGAAGCAGAGACTGTAGAACAAATATATGCCACTGGAAGACTGATCAATTAAAAAGGTAGGAGATAATACAAGTTCCTTACCACAATTGAAAGGTTCCAACATAATGTAACTATAAACATACAGGGTGCAGCAGAAATAACTCCCACATTTCGAAAAATTACTGTGGGGTCCCCAAAGCAGGTAGAGGGGTGCGGTCCGTTCTGTAAGGTACGGTACATAATAAAGTTTTCAGTCGTCACCATGCTGTGGTCAGGTGAGCATCGAGGCTTTGTAGTGGAGGCTTTTTTCAAAAATGGCGAATCTGTAGCTGCGACGCAGAGGGTGTTTCGCACGCGGTTCGGTTTACATGCTAATGAAAGTGTTTCAGGCTGGAAAACGATTTTGCTGTGGGTTCAAAGAGTAAGGGCAACAGGAGGTTTTCAAACATCATCCTCGGTCCTTGGACCAACTAAAGGAGGCTATTCAAGAAGAAATTGAAGGAATTTCACCCGACATGCTAGTAAGAGTGACGGAAAACTTCCAAGAACGGCTCCAAATGTGTATCAGCCATCAAGGCCACCATTTGGATGATATAATTTTTAAAACTTAAAGTAAAAAAACTTTTTTATATCTACTTTTTGTGATACCTTGTAGCTTTTTTTTTCAATCCCCCTTTGAAATGTGGGAGTTATTTCTGCCGCACCCTGTATGATTGTGGGTTTTTTTAGGTGTGATTGCCTTAGCGCTGCAAATATCATCAGATCATTTTTCCGCTTGAAACTCGTATAGAAGACATTGACAGCAATCTAGTAAGTCCATTTTAATTAAGAAAAGAGAACACTCTCAGTTCCCTTGATCTCCATGATGCAAAGAATAATGTTCACAAATCAGGCAGGAGTGGCCAGTCAAAAGAAAATTCCGTCCAGTGAACCAGAAAAACATTCAAATCACTTGTCCCTGAAGCTGCAAACTTCATTGAGGCAAAGTCTATAAAATTTAAATCCAAATTCAATACAGAAAGTACTCCAGTACAGTGGGTACGGAAAGTATTCAGACCCCCTTCAATTTTTCACTCTTATATTGCAGCCATTTGCTAAAATCATTTAAATTAATTTTTCCCTCATTAATGTACACACAGCACCCCATAATGACAGACCAAAAAAAAAGAATTTTTGAAATTGTTGCAGATTAAAAAAGTAAAACTGAAATATCACATGGTCCTAAGTATTCAGACCCTTTGCTCAGTATTTAGTAGAAGCCCCCTTTTGAGCTAATACAGCCATGAGTCGTCTTGGGAAAGATGCAACAAGTTTTTCACACCTGGATTTGGGGATCCTCTGCCATTCCTCCTTGCAGATCCTCTCCAGTTCTGTCAGGTTGGATGGTAAACGTTGGTGGACAGCCATTTTTAGGTCTCTCCAGAGATGCTCAATTGGGTTTAAGTCAGGGCTCTGGCTGGGCCATTCAAGAACAGTCACAGAGTTGTTGTGAAGCCACTCCTTCGTTATTTTAGCTGTGTGCTTAGGGTCATTGTCTTGTTGGAAGGTAAACCTTCGGCCCAGTCTGAGGTCCTTAGCACTCTGGAGAAGGTTTTTGTCCAGGATATCCCTGTACTTGGCCACATTCATCTTTCCCTCGATTGCAACCAGTCGTCCTGTCCCTGCAGCTGAAAAACACCCCCACAGCATGATGCTGCCACCGCCATGCTTCACTGTGGGGACTGTATTGGACAAGTGATGAGCAGTGCCTGGTTGTCTCCGTGAATCCGTGAATGGTTGGTTCTCTCACACGTGATCTATTTAGTTGACTTACCTCAACCTCTTGGCTCCAGTAATCGTACTCCTGTGGTGAGTTTTTGTAATACAGAAGAGAAAATTAACAGGTTCGTTGTCTTTCTAAGTGCAACTTAGATTTTACATTTGCTTTGCTGCTATAACGTATTTCATACTTTTAACCAGCATTTATTTGATCAGTGAGATGAAAATAACCTTTCATTGTTCCTTTCAAATTTCATACAGGAGACAAACCTCACTGTTGTTCTGCATGTGGCAAACAATTCTGTCACAGGAGTGATCTAAAGAGACACCTCAGAATTCACACCAAAGAATGTGGCAAAGAGTTTTCAAGAAGCGGCCTTCTTCAGACCCACAAAAGAATCCACACTGGAGAGAAGCCGTACTGCTGTACAGAGTGTGGCAAAGAATTCTGTGACGGGACTAATCTGCTGAGCGACAAAAAAAGTCACACTGGCGAGAAGCCTTATTGCTGTTCAGAATGTGGCAAACAATTTTGTGATAAGCGTAGTTCTGAGATCCATGCTAGAACCCCCACTAGACCCACAAAAAAGTTCACACAGGAGAGAAGCCGTATTGTTGTACAGAGTGTGGCAAGCAATTCCGTTGCAGAAGTAATCTTTGGAGCCACAAAAGAATTCACACGGGAGAGAAGCCCGTATTGCCGTTTGGAATGTGGCAAACAATTCCATCATCAGAGTGGCTTTGACATCCACACTAGAATGCACACTGGTGAAAAGCCATATCGCTGTACAGAGTGTGGCAAACAGTTCAGTGGCGGGTGTAGCCTTGACATCCACAAAATAATCCACACTGGAGAAAAGCTGTTTTGCTGTACAGAGTGTGGCAAAGAATTCCGTTGGAGGAGTAATCTTACGAACTACAAAAGGATTCACACTGGGGAGAAGCCATACTACTGTTTGGAATGTGGCAAACTATTCTGTCAAAAAAGTAGTTTTGAGGTCCACAAAAGAATGCACACTGGAAAGAAGCGCTATCGCTGTTTGGAATATTGTGAATGATTCTGTTAGAGGAGGAATCTTTAGTTCTACACTTGATTTCACACTGGAGTGAAACCATATTGCTTTTTGAAATGTTGCAAATAAGTTTGTTGCTGTTGTAATCTCCAAAGCTGACAAACAAATTTTCTATGGAGTGACCTTCAAAACACACAAAGGAAATAGAATGGCCTGAGATACCAAGCTTAGACTAAAAGAGCAGTGGTCCAGATGCCATATAAGACTTCTGTCTCGGACAAAGTACAGCACTGCACCAGGACATGGCTGACTGTATAAATGAATTGCAATTAATGTGGAATCCACAGATGACACCAAAGTGGTTCACCACAGGAACAACTCTGATTATTAAAATTGGATCAAAGAAAAGATCTCAAAACACATCCCCTCATAACCTGCCTCTCTGCCAGGTATAAACTCTTCACAGCAGTGTTTGTTAAGCTATGGGTCACAACCCAAATTGAGGAATGGACACGGTTGTGGTGGTTTGCCACATGACTGTAGTAATGTTAGCCAAGTTACTTCAAGTACAATGATGCACAGTTGTGCTTGAAAGTTTGTGAACCCTTTAGAATCCTCTATATTTCTGTATAAATATGCCGTAAAACATCATCAGATTTTCACACAAGTCCTAAAAGTAGATAAAGAGAAACCAGTTAAACAAATGAGACAAAAATATTATACTTGGTCATTTATTTATTGAGGAAAATGATCGAATATTACATATTTGTGAGTGGCAAAGGTATGTGAACCTTTGCTTTCAGTATCTGGTGTGACCCCCCTTTGCAGTAATAACTTCAACTAAACGTTTCTAGTAACTTCTGATCATCCTGCACACCGGCTTGGAGGAATTTTAGCCAATTCCTCCGTACAGAACAGCTTCAACTCTGGTATGTTGGTGGGTTTCCTCACATTAACTGCTCGCTTCAGGTCCTTCCACAACATTTCGATTGGATTAAGGTCAGGACTTTGACTTGGCCATTCCAAAACATTAACTTTATTCTTCTTTAACCATTCTTTGGTATAACGACTTGTGTGCTTAGGGTCGTTGTCTTGCTGCATGACCCACCTTCTCTTGAGATTCAGTTCATGGACAGATGTCCTGGCATTTTCCTTTAGAATTCTCTGATATAATTCAGAATTCATTGTTCCATCAATGAAGGAAAGCCATCCTGGCCCAGATGCAGCAAAACAGGCCCAAACCATGATACTACCACCACCATGTTTCACAGATGGGATAAGGTTCTTAGGCTGGAATGCAGTGTTTTCCTTTCTCCAAACATAACACTTTTCATTTAAACCAAAAAGTTCTATTTTGGTCTCATCCGTCCACAAAACATTCTTCCAATAGCCTTCTGGTTTGTCCACGTGATCTTTAGCAAACTGCAGATGAGCAGCAATGTTTTTTTTTGGAGAGCAGTGGCTTTCTTCTTGCAACCCTGCCATGCACACCATTGTTGTTCAGTGTTCTCCTGATGGTGGACTCATCAACATGAACATTAGCCAATGTGAGAGAGGCCTTCAGTTGCTTAGAAGTTATGCTGGGGTCCTCTGTGACCTCGCCGACTATTACACGCCTTGCTCTTGGAGTGATCTTTGTTGGTCGACCACTCCTGGGGAGGGTAACAATGGTCTTGAATTTCCTCCATTTGTACACAATCTGTCTGACTGTGGATTGGTGGAGTCCAAACTCTTTAGAGATGGTTTGGTAACCTTTTCCAGCCTGATGAGCATCAACAACTCTTTTTGTGAGGTCCTCAGAAATCTCCTTTGTTCGTGCCATGATACACTTCCACAAACGTGTTGTGAAGAGCAGACTTTGATAGATCCCTGATCTTTAAATAACACAGGGTGCCCACTCACACCTGATTGTCATCCCATTGATTGAAAACACCGGACTCGAATTTCACCTTCAAATTAACTGATCATCCTAGAGGTTCACATACTTTTGCCCCTCACAAATATGTAATATTCAATCATTTTCCTCAATAAATAAATGACCAAGTATAATATTTTTGTCTCATTTGTTTAACTGGTTTCTCTTTATCTACTTTTAGGACTTGAGTGAAAATCTGATGATGTTTTAGGTCATATTTATGCAGAAATATAGAAAATTCTAAAGGGTTCACAAACTTTCAAGCACAACTGTACAACTATGTGTTTAGCGTTCAAAAAAAAAACACCTTTAAGTCATCACTGAGAGCTTTCATTTCTATGGCACGAAAATGTAAAAAATATTCCCCACAAGACCGCCTTCCCTGTCACAACCAGTGAAGCAATCAAACTAGGACGACTGGCAAATCAAAAACACGTTTAAGAAAAAGGGGGCGAGAGGACAGAATGACTGGCGAGATTAGCGCTGCGCTTCCCTTCACTGCACAGTTAGAAATGTCAAAGAAATGAAGTGATGTGGCACAAGAATGTGATGATTTTCAACAAAGGCCGAGTGAATAGGATCAGGGCACGAGGGTCGTATACTAAAATCAGTTTCAGTGCCCATGGTCGATAGGTCATCGTGTGCTCGCCATTCAGCAATACACTGAATCAAAATCTGTAGCGGGAGGTGAAAGGAAGAGTCTGCTTTAAGTTTGATGTGCCTCGGGGATGAAGATTAAAATACCACTTTGTCACTTTGTCATTCTAAAGGGCTTGGATTAATTTCCATATATTTATGTACAAACCTCAATCTCTTAATACCAGAAAGACACGTTTGGAACACTGAGAACGGTAAGAACACCGGAAAATATGAAAACATCAAGATAAGGTGGGGACATTCAGCACGATGTCGGTGTGCAGCATTAAACATTTAAAAAAAAGGAGGCCGTTCACCGAATTGTTTATCAGGGTCTCTCCTGTCCCCCTCATAAAACACTGATGGTCCATACATTTATTTAAGGAATAATTTAGGTACTTTTTTAATGAATTGTAAATGAAAACTGGGATATGGTGAACAGTTAATGGCGTCACTCTTGAAAAATGTTGTATGAGAAATTAAATGCTATTTAGGACAGACTGCATTAATCAATTGTTTTTTTTTATAATTTTATTCTTTATCCTGCCCCACTAAGCAAGGGACAAATCTAAGTGAGCATTCATACTGGCCTTTCAAAAATCATCAGATCTTCACCCCAAGAACTTCTTACTCCCAGCTTTACTAAATACAGGGTGAACCAAAAAGAAGTATTACATTTCAAGCATTTATTCTACAAGATAAAATACATTTCATTACGACACAAGAAAGGATGTACAAAATAGATTTTATTTTCACCGTGTTTTAAAAATGATGTCTTCAAGGTGGTGGCCGTCGTTCGCGATACACTCTTTGAGACGATTTCTGAACGCTCACATGACTCGTTCGGCCATTTCAAGGTGATTTTGTGGCGAATATCGTCCTTGAGGGCTTCAAGGTTTTGAGGTCGGTGTGCGTTTACCTTCGACTTGCAGTAGCGCCACAAGAAGAGATGGCACGGATCAAGAGCAGGCAAACGTGAAGGCCACACAGGGAGATCAGCTTCCCCGGAAACATCTCCACGCTGTATGAGCTGTTGCTCCATCCTGTTGAAATACCAGACATCCACATCCATTTCTTCCAGTTCTCTAGCATTTCAATGTAACGTTCTGAAGTGACGGTGACCGTTGCTCTTCCCTCTTCAAATCAAAACAAGTAAGGACCTACAATGCCAAATTCTGCAACGGCGCACCAAACTGTAACCCGCTCACTGCGCAGGGGTCTCTAATGAAGTTCACAAGAGTTGGTTTCAGCTCCATAGTGAAAGTTTAGCTTATTTACACTGTAGCGGGTCTACATGGAAGTGTTGTTTAATGTTTGTACTGAGTGCGTTTTGTTTCCAGCGTCCCATTTGCTGTTTGTGTGCGTCAGGAAATGTCATCCCCGTAAATACAAGGGGGATGGATGATGGAAAGAGACCACAGCCCCAAATTGGAAAACACCTGTTAACTATCAATCAATTACATCCGGTAGTACTATATAAACAATCGGGAGAGAGAGAGAAGGAGGAGGATCATTTTGCACAACACGAATCAACTTACGTGCTGTTTTCCACATCGAGCTTTTGCATCCAGTTTGTTTTTCATCCAACCGGACTTACTTGAAATCCCTCATCAAGAGAGACCCTGGGGTCGGACGACATCATCCACCACGCGCAGAGGATTCACGGTGAGGTTATTCCATTTGGACCGGGAAATACAAACACTCCACATATCTGTTAACAAGTCATCCGCATTCAGAACAATTGTGCACTCGGACTCAAGTTCAATATCATTGACATTTTCTGTGTTCATTTATTACTATCTGTGTTTTGTGTCTGTTATATGTTACTGGGGCAAGGTAGGGTTTGTCACTGACTACTCTATATAATGTGTGTGTGTGTGTGTATATACATACGGTGGTGTGAGAAACTATTTGCCCCCTTCCTGATTTCTTATTCTTTTGCATGTTTGTCACACAAAATGTTTCTGATCATCAAACACATTTAACCATTACTCAAATATAACACAAGTAAACACAAAATGCAGTTTTAAATGATGTTTTTTATTATTTAGGGAGAAAAAAAATGCAAACCTACATGGCCCTGTGTGATAAAGTAATTGCCCCCTTGTTCAAAAATAACCTAACTGTGGTGTATCACACCTGAGTTCAATTTTCGTTGCCACCCCCAGGCCTGATTACTGCCACACCTGTTTCAATCAAGAAATCACTTAAATAGGAACTGCCTGACACAGAGAAGTAGACCAAAAGCACCTCAAAAGCTAGACATCATGCCAAGATCCAAAGAAATTCAGGAACAAATGAGAACAGAGGTAATTGAGATCTATCAGTCTGGTAAAGGTCATAAAGCCATTTCTAAAGCTTTGGGACTCCAGCGAACCACAGTGAGAGCCATTATCCACAAATGGCAAAAACATGGAACAGTGATGAACCTTCCCAGGAGTGGCCGGCCGACCAAAATTACCCCAAGAGCGCAGAGATGACTCATCCGAGAGGTCACAAAGACCCCAGGACAACGTCTAAAGAACTGCAGGCCTCACTTGCCTCAATTAAGGTCAGTGTTCACGACTCCACCATAAGAAAGAGACTGGGCAAAACGGCCTGCATGGCAGATTTCCAAGACGCAAACCACTGTTAAGCAAAAGAACATTAGGGCTCGTCTCAATTTTGCTAAGAAACATCTCAATGATTGCCAAGACTTTTGGGAAAATACCTTGTGGACTGATGAGACAAAAGTTGAACTTTTTGGAAGGCAAATGTCCCGTTACATCTGGCGTAAAAGGAACACAGCATTTCAGAAAAGAACATCATACCAACAGTAAAATATGGTGGTGGTAGTGTGATGGTCTGGGGTTGTTTTGCTGCTTCAGGACCTGGAAGGCTTGCTGTGATAGATGGAACCATGAATTCTACTGTCTACCAAAAATCCTGAAGGAGAATGTCCGCCATCTGTTCGTCAACTCAAGCTGAAGCGATCTTGGGTGCTGCAACAGGACAATGACCCAAAACACACCAGCAAATCCACCTCTGAATGGCTGAAGAAAACAAAATGAAGACTTTGGAGTGGCCTAGTCAAAGTCCTGACCTGAATCCAATTGAGATGCTATGGCATGACCTTAAAAAGGCGGTTCATGCTAGAAAATCCTCAAATAAAGCTGAATTACAACAATTCTGCAAAGATGAGTGGGCCAAAATTCCTCCAGAGCGCTGTAAAAGACTCATTGCAAGTTATCGCAAACGCTTGATTGCAGTTATTGCTGCTAAGGGTGGCCCAACCAGTTATTAGGTTCAGGGGGCAATTACTTTTTCACACAGGGCCATGTAGGCTTGGATTTTTTTCTCCCTAAATAATACAAACCATCATTTAAAAACTGCATTTTGTGTTTACTTGTGTTATATTTGACTTATGGTTAAATGTGTTTGATGATCAGAAACATTTTGTGTGACAAACATGCAAAAGAATAAGAAATCAGGAGGTAAATAGTTTTTCACACCACTGTATGTGTGTGTGTATATATATATATATATATATATACACATATACACAGTGGTGTGAAAAACTATTTTATATATATTTTATATATATATATATATATATTTTATATATATGTCATGTTATTGCTTTGGTGGTAGTCTGTACATATATATTTTTTCTACGTTGGGAACATGCTGTAGTGTTTTTGTTTTTCATTTAATATATTCACTTATTTGACATACCTGCTTTTAAATGCTTGTTTAAACCGTCAATTGTGGGGAAAATTTTCATTTGTTAAAGGTACAGCTTGATATTTAGATTAGCCTCAGTAATTTATTCAGGCCACAGGTCTTGGAGGCGTAGCTGCCGCCTGGGAAAGGGGTCGGTCGTTACAACGCAACCATTCAAATGGAAATGCGCCTTGTCGTTTCACATGATGATGGTATCTCGATGAACAGTTTGCAGAATGTTCACACACAACTCACTAACAATTAGAATCTCTTTTGGAAAGGCCGCGTCTCTTCAAGCGTGATGGCCTGCATCCGACAGTTTCGCGCCGGTCCTCTCCGAAAACATATCGAAGGTAATTCGTTTTTCTTGACTATCTCTGCTCTTCACCCCTTCCGAAATAATACTGCTGTGCCAGGACATGATGAATGTTTAATAGAGTCTTCCGTTAAAGTGTACACCATTAATACTGTAATAAGCAATCTCAATGCACGTAGAAAACCTAGGAAATACGGCATAAACTCCAATAATCTAATTAAAATCACTATTTTAAAGGAACAATGTATTAAAACTATAAAAACAGATCACAGATTAAACAAAAATGCACACAGAGCGCTAATAATAATAATTTAGTTCCTATTCCAAATAACAATAACGCACATAGTACTCATCTCTGCACCTCTGAAACATTAAATATGGCACTATTAAATGTTAGAGCTTTAACTAACAAAACGTTTTTTATCAACGATCTTATTAGTGATAAAAAAATAGATCTTATTGCTCTAAATGAAACATGGCTTAGTTCGGTATGGAGGAATATTTCGGACAAAATGAAATAAATAAATAAATGCGTAAATAAATAAAAGTACTGTGAAATGTTCGGATGCCGAGGCAGTTTTAATCGAATCTGCGCCTCCGGATTACAGTTTTACTCGTGCAGACCGCCAGGAAAAAAGGGGGGGCGGATTGGCTAACATTTACTCGAGCCGATTAAAATGTAAAGATGTCAGTTTTGGTAAGTTCAAGTCCTTTGAGTATCTCGCCGTTGTTATCCATGGAGATTCTCACGTTCTAGTACTATCCGTGTATAGACCTCCTAAATATAACGCGTCTGTTTTTGAGGAATTCTCTGACTTAATGTCAATTTTAATTACTAACTATGACACACTCCTAATAGTTGGCGACTTTAATTTTCATATAGATAATCAGTGTGATCTAAAAGTAAAAGAATTTATGAACCTCCTGGATTCTTTTGATTTGAGACAACTCATAAATCAGCCTACACATAAAGCAGGTCATACGTTAGACTTAGTGATTACTAAAGGACTGAAAGTTGATATAAAACAGATCATTGATATTGGTCTATCAGACCATTTTCTTCTACTTTTTAATATAGAAATAATGATAAAAAACACTCATGAGAAACATATTGTTAAAAAACGCTTCTTTGATTGGGCAGCAGCTTTAAAACTTACAAACATTTTAAGCAATCAGTCCGTTTATAGTGCCAGCTATAATAGCGAGGATAATGTAAATAGTAAGGTGGAAAGATTTAATTCTAAAGTGAGAGCTGCTGTTGACATAGTTGCACCTGAAAAGACAGTGAAAAAATCTTCTAGCATTGTTATACCATGGAAGACCCAAAGAGTGTCTGATTTAAAGAGAACATGCCGTAGAGCTGAGCGTCAATGGAGGAAGACTAAACTTACTATCCACCACGAAATATTAAAAGTCAAAATAACAGAATACAATAACACTGTCCGTCTTGAGAGACGCTGCTATTTCTCCAAGATTATAAATAACAATGCTAGTAATCCCAGAGTCTTATTTTCTACAATTGATGCCTACTAAACCCAGGTAGCTCAAAGGAATGCCTCCTAAGTGCTTCCAGTGAAACCTGTGAGGCTGTCGCTGTATTTTCAATCAAAAATTAATGATATTAGAAATAACATAGTATATCCCCCAACACTAAGGATCCTCTAAACCCCAGCATCCTGTTATAAACAAATTAAACTCTTTCACTAGGATAGATTTACCTGATTTAAAAAAATAATATCTCAATTAAAACCTCCACCTGCGCCCTTGACCCGATACCAACAAGGTTTTTCAAAGAAGTATCAGGCGTGCTAATTGATAATGTTCTTGACATAGTAAATTGTCACTAGATACTGGGGTCTTCCCAGACTGTCTTAAGACTGCTGTAGTTAAACCCCTACTTAAGAAACATAATCTTGACCCTCAGCTCTTGAAAATTTTAGACCCATCTCTAACCTGCCTTCTTAAGTAAAGTTCTAGAGAAGGCAGTCATTATGCAGTTAAATGACCACCTAAATAAACATGCTATTCTTGATAAATTTCAGTCAGGTTTTAGAACAAATCACAGCACAGAAACTGCACTCGTTAAAGTAGTAAATGACTTGGTAAATGCAGACAGAGGCCATTTATCTGTTCTCATCCTCTTAGATCTGAGTGCTGCATTTGACACCATTGATCACAACATTCTTAGAAATCGCCTTAGTCAATGGGTGGGCCTCTCTGGCAGTGTCTTAAATTGGTTTGAATCCTACCTGACAGGGAGAAAATATTTTGTTAGTTGTGGGAATTACAACTCGAAGACACATGATATCCAATATGGTGTTCCACAAGGCTCTATCCTGGGTCCGCTGTTATTCTCAATCTACATGCTTCCGTTAGGTCAGATTATCTCAGGGCACAACGTGAGCTACCACAGCTATGCTGATGACACACAGCTGTACTTATCAATAGCACCTGATGACCCGATTCTATTGATTCACTAACACAATGTCTGACTGTATCTCAGAATGGATGAATAGTAATTTTCTCAAGTTAAATAAAGAGAAAACTGAAATTTTAGTGATCAGCAATAATGGATACAATGAGGCTATTAGAAATAAACTGGATACATTAGGATTAAAAGTCAAGACGGAGGTAAAAAGCTTAGGGGTGATTGTTGACTGTAATCTGAATTTTAAATCACATATTAATCAGATCATTAGGACAGCATTTTTCACTTAAGAAACATAAGTAAAGTTAGACCTCTTATATCACTGAAAGATGCTGAGAAATTAGTTCACGCGTTTGTTTTCAGTCGACTAGATTACTGTAACGCACTCCTCTCAGGACTACCCAAAAAGATATAAATCGTTTGCAACTAGTGCAGAATGCAGCTGCTAGAATCCTAACTAGGAAAAGAAAATCAGAACACATTTCTCCAGTTTTGATGTCACTACACTGGTTACCTGTGTCATTCAGAATTGACTTTAAAATTCTGCTTATGGTTTATAAAGCCTTAAATAATCTCGCCCCATCTTATATATCGGAATGTCTGACACCTTATATTCCAAATCGTAACCTCAGATCCTCAAATGAGTGTCTCCTTAGAATTCCAAGAACAAAACTTAAAAGAAGTGGTGAGGCGGCCTTCTGCTGTTATGCACCTAAAATCTGGAATAGCCTGCCAATAGGAATTCGCCAGGCTGATACAGTAGAGCACTTTAAAACACTGCTGAAAACACATTACTTTAACATGGCCTTTTTATAACTTCATTTTAATCGTAATTTAACTTAATCCTGATACTCTGTATGTTCAATTCATCATAATAACTATTCATGGTGGCTCTAAAATCCGTACTGACCCCTACTCTCTTTTCTGTTTCTTTTTCCGGTTTCTTTGTGGTGGCCTGCGCCACCTCCACCTACTCAAAGCTTCATGATGCTCCAACAATGATGGACGGATTAAAAGGCAGAAGTCTACGTGACCATCATCATCATCAAGCCCTTCCGTGAGAACCCTAAATCCAAAGAGGACTGTTTCATTTATGTTAGGTAGAATGCCCAGAGGGGACTGGGGGTCTCATGGTCTGGAATCCCTACAGATTTTATTTTTCTCCAGCCGCCTGGAGTTTTTTTTTTTCTGTCCCCTGGCCATTGAACCTTACTCTTATTCGATGTTAATGTTGATTTATTTTGTTTTATAATTGTGTCTTTCATTTTTCTATTCTTTAATATGTAAAGCACTTTGAGCTACTGTTTGTATGAAAATGTGCTATAGAAATAAATGTTGTTGTTGTTGTAATGGCTCTCCCAGTCTCCCTCAGTGAGTTCCTACACTACCATCGTTTTGTGAGGATGGAAATTAAGACATGTTGGAAATGCCTAAGGCAGAAGCAGGTTTGTGCAGTGAACGTCTAAGGAGACTGCAAAATGGATGCCGTTACAGCTTGGATGTTTCCAGGCGTCCGTACAGTCCGAGGACAGCCTGAAGATTTTCTTTTCAATGTTGTACCCGTCTGTCTGAATTTAGCCAACCACTGAAGAATTGTTTTCTGATCTGGGTTTCAACGTTAGGAGGAATGCTGAAGTGCGTTCGGAAGGCGTGTTGCGTAGTGATGATGGATTTGTTAATTTTGATGAATGCTTCGGCAGTGAAAGTACAGTGCGCACCTGACCAAGGCATGTGCTGACTGAAAACTACAAGGGATCGCCTATCAAAGGACGTCACCCCCCAACCCAACCCACTCAGCTGCCTCTACCTCGTGCAATGACCTTGAGAAATGTGGTACTTTATTTTGGCTCACGCTGTATTACACAAAGCATTTACACTGGCAGTGATCGGCCTCAGGAATCTTGTGCTTGTTTAGAAGAAAAATAACTTTCATTAACAAGATCTTTACTTTTCATTTTTAGGACTGTTCAGGTGAAAAATGTGCTTGAAATGAAATACCTTTTATTGTATTACAATTAATATGTTGTGAAGGCGTCCACAGCAGCTTGTCTTTCCATATCATAGTACACCTGCAGGGACTCCCCTGTCAGAAATGACTCCGTGAGTTGTGCCCAGTCCCACGCTGGCAAGCACTGGTGCATGGGAGTGCACTCAAAGATCAGGAGGTCGGTTTCTAGGTTGTGCTGTGAGCATGTAGTTGGTCCCGGCCTTGGCTTCTTAAAAGTCAGTGTATGTCTCTGCCATTGTGGTGCTCCTCAACTTTGGCCATTTCAGCCTGCTGGGTTGCTACCTGTGCTTTACTTTACCTGTACTTTGAGAGGCTGATGAATGAAGAGAGAGAGAAGAGGTTGGATGATGTGGAGATAGTGAATCAGAAAGTGCAAAGGATTAGCAAGGAGGAAGTAAGGACAGCTATGAAGAGGATGAAAAATGGAAAAGCTGTTGGTCCAGATTACATACCTGTGGAAGCATGGAGGTGTTTAGGAGAAATGGCAGTGGAGATTTTAACCAGATTGTTTAATGGAATCTTGGAAAGTGACAGGATGCCTGAGGAGTAGAAAAGAAGTGTACTGGTGCCGATATTTAAGAATAAGGGGGATGTGCAGGACTGTAGTAACTACAGGGGGATAAAATAGATGAGCCACAGCATGAAGTTATGGGAAAGAGTAGTCGAAGCTAGGTTAAGAAGTGAGATGACGATTAGTGAGCAGCAGTATGCTTTCATGTCAAGAAAGCGCACCACAGATACGATGTTTGCTCTGAAGATGTTGATGGAGAAGTTTAGAGAAGGCCAGAAGGAGTTGCATTGCGTCTTTGTGGACCTTGAGAAAGCATATGACAGGGTGCCTCGAGAGGAGCTGTGGTATCATATGAGAAAGTCAGGAGCGACAGAGAAGTATGTAAGAGTTGTACAGGTTATGTACAAGGATGACAGTGGTGAGGTGTTTGGTAGGAGTGACAGATGCATTCAAGGTGGAGGTAGAGTTATATCAGGGATCGGCTCTAAGCCCTTTCTTATTTGCAATGGTGATGGACAGGTTGAAAGATAAGATTAGAACAGGAGTCCCCGTGGACTATGATGTTTGCTGATGACATTGTGATCTGTTGCCCTCATCTGACATTTTCTCTATGCAAAAAGAGATGCTATTAGCGACAGTGTTCTTACTCGGCCTATTGTGGTATCACTTACATTGGATGATCCCAGAAGGTGAACCTCCGACTCGCATGCATGAACATGCCCAAACTCCTCCATCCATCCATCCAACTCCTCTTTCTTCATCAATTGATACCCCACAGCTGCTGGACCCCAAGACCTTACCCAACACCCAGTCCATACAAGCATTGAACAGAGTTGGAGCAAAAACACACCTCTGACGAACCCCAGAATCAACTGGTAACCCAATCTGGTAACTCAAGGGTTGGAATTCTCCTGGGAACACAAACACTGAAGACGTGTGTGGTCAGTGACCAAGGTAAATCTCCCAACCCAAGATGTACTATCTGAGCTGAGAAATCGCTCATTTTACTGGAAGGGCCTCCTGTTAAATTGACACATACCTCAAATCCTGCTCCAGCAGATGTCAAGTATATCACAAGGTGTTCAGCTCCTTTAACAACCTGGATCAGTGAAGCACCCAGACCAGTGTCCAAGGTGGTGGTCTGACAATAAAGGGTAGAGAAAAATTAGGGTAAATCAGTAAAGCATCTTGCCTCTTGGTAGTGAGTGGCCTAGTCTACGTGGACAAGTATACATTTATGACCTCTTGCTGAAGGTTTGGGTGGGACGATGAGGTCTACTCTGATCCGCTCAAATGGAATGTCGTTAATTGGCAAGGGGATTAGAGGTGTGCAGTCCTGCTGGTTAATTTGTGTCAACTGGGCCAGCAATAGCAGTGTACCTTCTCATGCACAATGGATCATTAGAAACGTGCAGTGATGCACTCCAGGGTTTTCTCAGCTCCTAAATGAGCCCCCAGTAAGTGAGCGTGGTTCAGGTCACACACCTCATGGTAGGAAGGGTGTGGAATGAGGAGTTGGATCTTAGGCTCACCCTGAAGCTCTGTCACCTGGTACAATGGATCGATTTACAAAATGAAGTGGGGTTTAGGAGAGCAGTAGGGACCTAACAGTAGGATGACCATTAATTATGGTGACTGCAATCCTTGCAAACTCTAAGGAGTCAACATTCTACTACTCACACTTAAAAGAACCTGACAAGAAGCAAAACTGAATTTGCAGGGAAGCAATGGGATCAGGTATGGTTCGTAATGATGGCATCGAGTTGGAGGTCAGGAAGATTGGCAGTGAAGTAGGCTCGTTGATGCCCATCCTGGCAAGTTCCACAGCATCATAATGGCCACCGCTGGCCTTAACATCACTAAGAGTCATCTTTAATCTGGCAGATTCCCTGTATAGTCAGGCTCATCCCTTCAGATAGGAGTAGTGGATTTCCATCACCTCTTTCTTGTGGCCAGTTGTGACCCAGTATTACAGATTGTGGAGGCTGCGGCAGCACTACCACCTGCAATTGGAGTTGACCTTCAACACAGCACCAATAGACTGCGTTGGGTTTTGTCGAGTCTCACTATGAATACTGGTTAGGCTGGCCTGCTTGCTGTCATATTTTTGTAACAGAATACAGCAGGGTGCAGTGACACAGGTGTTGCTGCCAGAATCAAACAGGGCATGTGTAAGGTGTCAATTCACATGGGCTGCAACTGTAAAGGAAAGAGCAAGAGGGTTAGGCACAACAGCACCCATCAGTACTCCATTACATTACCCAGGTGGGGACATTTAGTCACGATGTGACCCATCTCACTGCAGAAGAAACATCTCAGGGTCACCGTGGAGTGGCCACCCATTCTCACAGGTTGATGTCCTCAGCCTTCTTTAGGCTTTTCTCTGGTCTTTGTGCTCCAAAGGTCCGAGTGTGGAGGCCCAAGACTGGCAGCAGATCGGTCAGGTTAGGTGTTCAGGAAGGAAGTGAATCAAACAGTTTGCTGCTACCATCTTTACTATCTACTCAACCAGACAGGTCATATCAATACGAGTCGAGAGCAGAGTAAAATCTCCCACGTAAGTGAGAGGTATTTGATGGCAGCGTGTTCTTCCATCATCGTACAGCTGCAGGGCCTTTCCTGTCAAAAATGGCTCAATGAGGTGTGACCAGTCCCATGCTGGCCAACTCTAGTGAGTAGAGGTGCTCTCAAAGATCAGGAGGTAGGTGTTTATATAGGCTGGTGAGAACTTTGGAGCGAGTAGGTGCATATCCGTGCCATTGTGGTGTTCATCAATCTCAGCCAGATCAGCCTGCTGGGTTGCTACTAGTGCTTGCAGTTGGTTCAGCTGTACGACTTTTGTTAGATCAACCAATTCTCTCATTTTCCAGTAAATTTTGCATGTGGGCGGATGGAAGAACACAAGAGGATTCCAAAGAAGTGTGGGGGTGCCAACCAAGTCACCCCTTTCAATCCTATTTTGATAGCTTCCAAAGGTAATAGGTGCTTGATGGCACAAAACAGCCAATAAAAAAATAATGGCACACTTCTCAGCTCCAGGAACGAACAGCTTGGTAGTATTTCTTGACTGGGGTCTCCATCTTCTTTGAAGTTCAGTTCAGATTGACAGGTCTTTCTCTCTCTGGGGCTTCTGCACTCTTATAGGGTTCCACGAGTTGTCCTCACTGTGTTTTCTCTCCACTGAAGATGAGAAAAGAGATGATACTGTTAGCAGCTGCACCCCCTTTCACCTCAGGATGATATCGCTTACCTTGGTTGAGCCCAGAAGGTGAACCTCTAACGTGCATGCATGACACAGGGCCTGCTTAACCCAACCCTAGAAGCGTAGGCAGACCCAGCTCCTGTACATGACGGATGGTGAATTTTTAGGGTTGAAGGTCCAGAAACCACCTGCTCACCAAAGGGTGGGAATTATTTTAGGAATGCAACTGCTTCAGAGATGCATGGTCGGTCACCAGGATAAAATGCCTTTCTAAGAGATAATATTTGAGCTGATAAATTGGCCATTCAATAGGAAGAATGACGATGGACAGGAACACACACCTCAATCCAGAGGTTTTTGTCTGAAATACATCTCCTGGGGCCTCATGCATAACACCGTGCTTGGAATTCACACTATAACATGACATAAGCACAAAAGCGGAAATGTACTTACGCACAAAAATATCCAGATGCACAAATCTGTGCGTTTGCCAGCTTCCACGTTCTTCCACTACATAAATCCCGGACACAGTGAGAAAAAAGCACGAAATGTCAACTTTAATGTCTGACTTTCCACTTTCATCACGTAGTTTATGTTGTCATTAAAGTAGAACGTCATAAAATTCATCTTAAAATCCCTTAATTTACTAGTTTCTCAAATTCCATCGTAACTAAAGTAGCAAGTAAAATGCTTTGTTTTGCATTTGATCTTCTATGAGCTCTGTGTGTGTGAATCACTATGTGCTTCCGGGCTTTCTCTTCCTCTGACAGGACACAGAATCCATTACATTTGTGATATTACAACTCTCTGAATAATTAAAATACTGAGATGTATACGTGATATAATTTTCAGGACGATAGGAGTTAAAGTACGTTATTAAACATGGGAACACGGTGGCGAAGTGATTGTTCACGTCTCACACAAGATGCCTGCTGCGGCGTGCGCGACCTTCGATGAAATAATTTATTACAGAAGTTCTGTCTCTTTTAAACGTACTAACCCTTAATTCCTGTCCTTATATTTCTTTCTCCAAATACCCAATCACCACACAATCAGCTCTGTAATAGACGTTAAGCCATCTGTAAGCTTAGAACGCCGACTCTTCAAAACTTTTAAGGAACATTGAAATACGAGGTGTGGCAGAAAAGCAATGAGACTGATTTTTTATTTACCAAAGATTTTATTTTTTTCAAACATCAATGTTATCCCCTTCAAAGTAGTTCCCTTGGGCAGCTACACACCGATGGAGACGTTGTTCCCACTGTTGGTAGCAGCGCTGGAAGTCTTCAACCGGTATGGTCTTCAGCATGTCCGTAACACTCATTTGGATGTTTTCTAAAGTCCCGAAATGACGTCCTTTGAGGACATTTTTCAGTTTAGGAAAAAGGAAAACGTCACATGGACTGAGGTCGGGTGAATAAGGGGGCTGGGGAACCACAGGAATACCTTTTGAGGTCAAAAATTCTGTTATGGAGAGGACAGTTTTTCGGCACCATTTTGGCACAGACCTTTCGCATGTGCAAATGTTCAGTCAAAATTTGATGAACGGGAAATCTGTTCAAATTTAATTGTTCACTCAACATTCTTAATGTTAAACGATGGTCTGATCTCACAAGAGTGTTCACACGTTTGATGTTTTCATTGGTTTTCGGTTGAAGTCCTCCTGAACGGTGTTCATCTTCAACGTGTTTTCTGCCTTCCAAAAATGATTTGTGCCAGCGATAAACTTGAGCTCGGGATAAAGAATGTTCCCCATAGGCCTGTTTTAACTTTTCAAACGTCACACTTGCCGTTTAATGGCACAACGTTGCTCCAAATTCCGCTGTTCCATTTTGCGTGGACGACAACCAAAACACAACTTCGCTAACAGCAGTCACAGAAATCACGTAGTTAACGGAAGGAGTTGAAACTCGCACTGAGCTATGGGAGGGTACTGATACACGTGCTCTATCAAGGACAACAGCGCAGCATTGCCAGATTGCTTGCAGTGTTGCCAGTCTCATTACTTTTCTGCCACACCTCGTATCTTCATAGTACGTGTTTAATTATTCTATCCATCTATCCTTCCAGTGTCGCGCCAGCCTCAGTAAATATACAGCGCGAGGCAGGAACAATCCCTGAACGAAGCTCAATCTCCTCGCTAGCACTGTGGCACTGTGTAGTTAAAGTTTTATCTGTATAATATAATAAATATATTTTGCTGCATTTCATCTTAAAAATGATATCATCATCATATGTAAATACGCTCTTTATAAAGTGGCCCAGGTTGTGTAATATTATAAGTTTACAGTGAGGTGATTGTACTTATAAGTACAAACAGTTCTGCAAGGAACACTTGATGGACTGATGGAGTGCGTTTACAGTTCTTGGGATGAAACTGTTTGTGAACCGCGAGGTCCGTACAGGAAAGGCTCTGAAGTGTCGGATGAGAGCAGTTCAAATAGCCAAAGACTGAGGCAGCGTGTGCTTGATGCTGTATACCGATAATTCTCTTTCTGATCAGATGCTGTAGAGCTGTGATTCCCCACTCATATACAGTGATATAAATACTCCGAGTGGTGCAGTGAAGTGTGTTATGGAAAAAGATAATCCAATGTGGCAACCCCTAACAGGAGCAGCTGAAAGAAGAAGAAGAAGAAGGTGCAGTGAGAGTAACAACGCTAAAGTAGTTATGGTATTTGGAATAGTTTGGCCATTATGTGGACCATTATATTGTTACTGGTTAATTACAATCAGATGTATTAAACTAATAAACAATATGAGGTTAATTTCAGGGTACTTATAAAGCCACGTCAGTAATGTGGATCTAAAAAAGAAAGGGAAACCACAGTGGAACAATAACACTGCTTTGACGCTGGGTGCCGCCAGTCTGCAAAACCGAGCGCAGAACTTGCGTACGACAGGGTATGAGCTACCATGGAAATGTGTGTGGCTTTATGCCAAGTGTAGGTTTTCTACATCACGATTTGAACGTGGAAACGTCATTATGCAACATTTCTGTGTGTACGGATCGGTTATACACGAGGCCCCAGGTGTCCAGCTTCTTCAATATCCTGGCTCAGCACAGTAGCAGGGTGTTCTTCCAGGAAGCAGAATTAGTGAAGAATCCACTTACAGTAAGGCCAGGTTTATACTTCATATCACACAACGCATGCTCCAGCGGACGCTTCTGCTACGCAAGCGTTTTACTGTTTATACTTGCGCACGTACTTTACGGAAATCTAGAAGATTCCAGCAGGTGGCAGTACGAGATATTATCACAGTGAGAACAGGTTCGGCTTCTCTGTGATGTGAATTGCTTGGAACACCCATTAAATTCCAATGAGACCTTACCGCAATATCTCTGAGTAGGATGTTTAATGATTACATCAATCCAGGGATGTGTCCATTCCAGCTAGCATTGGGCATGAGGCAGAAACAATCCCTAGATGAGGCATCAGCTCATTTCAAGGTGAATACAAGCACACACATACACACTGGCGTCATTTTAGTGTCACCAAATCTGCATATCGTTGGAAGGAAACCGGAGCACAGTGTGGAAACCCAGCTGGAAAATGTAAACTCCAGGCAGGGCGCACTAGGGACGTGACTCCCTGCAAGACAACAGTGCTACCACTCTGCCACCGCGTCACCCATATGTGTGTAATTATTAACAGTGTTCATTATTTAAATTATCTGGAAAATGTAACATACATACTTGAATGCATTTCATCATGAAAGTGATATCAAGTATAAACCTAAGGATTCTAAATGTGCAGAGAGTTGGAATATCATACATGTGATGTGTTCTGTGTGGTGATCGTTTGCTGTTTGCCGCTGCTGTCAGGTCAAGAGGAAGCCACAAAAAAAAGATGGTACATGGGACTTTGTCATTACGATTGGGAATATGTGACGTTTTAGTATAAAAGCACCACGAGTGCATTTGTATGTCGGTATATTCCTTCACCACATCGAACTATTCATTATCCCCGTAGGATCCGCATAGCAGCTTTCTGTCACATGTAGATAGTAAACCGAGACTCTGACATCACGTTCCGACTTTTATCACACTGCGCCCCCCAAGTTTTTGCTGGTACTGCAACTCGCGCATGCATCGCCTTAATTTCTTAGGACCTGCTCAGAGGACACGTCAAATGAACGCTGGGAACGCATGGCACCCATGATGCGTATTCTGAACGTGAAGGATAAACAAGCCCTACGCCCGTATTCACATAAATGGGGCTAATTCCATTCCAGAAAACCTGGATTTAGTGAAAACTGTTGGAACAGATTAAGATTAAGATACTTGCCTAGTCAGAGGAGAGCTATACCTGACCAAAGCATAATGGAGTCAGGGTTTCCTGCAATCGGCTTGTCCAGTCTTTGACAGAGAGTGGGAAAGCATTGTCCTAGGCAGGGGCAGAAGCAATGTCTTCCATTCATCTGTAGTTGAGCTCTGGAGTTCCATCCGGTTGTTCAATTTTTATACCTTCTCTTTGAACATCCAAGCTCCAAATACAATTGGTTTGCTGACTGCAAAGGTTGCTTGCTTGGGAAACCTTGAAATAGCCGTTGACCCTGGGCAAACGGGGGACATCAGCACTTCAGCTTTCTGTCACACTTGACTCATCTTATCTCCCTGTCAGGTTCACCCTGTCATTTAGATTCTCATTGTAAATAAAGTTGTGTGTTTGAAAAACCCTTGCAGATCACAGTGGCACACGAAAAGCCTTTGCCTATACAAGGATAACTGTAAATGGTCATGGAACAAGTGGTGTGTGCGGCATCATGCAAGGCATTTGCAAAGAATTACAAAGCAAGAATAACTTGAACCAATCCTATCATCCTCAGTTAGCAGGACGGACCAAATTATGAAAATCAAGCAAAACAACTAATCTACAGAAGCTGGTCTGAAGTGCAGTGCCCCCTCCCAAGAGAACACCCAGTTTATCTCCTCATGAAATTTTAATGGGCTGGCTGATGCTACATCCACCATCAGTGCCACTGACTCTCCAACAGAAGGATGTTCACATTTTGACTGATGAAATGCAGAACCATTGTGTAGCGTTAAAGCATTGAATTGCCCTTAGGTCAGGACCCTCCTTCTACATCCTGCCACTGTTTTTCAGCAGATGGCTTCATGTATGCACTGATGTTCCCAAAGAAAGGGCACCCTTACGCCATGTTGGAAACACCCACATCAACTGCTCCTGACAGTAAATGGTAATTACAAGCTGACTTTGTCTCCCAATCGTCCAACTTGAGCTGACCCTCTTATGTCCTCATTTCTAATCCTGTTCATCCTCATCACACCCAGTGCAAATCTTAGCATATTTAACTCTGACACCTCCAGCTCTGTCTCCTGCTTTCTGGTCAGTGCCATCGTCTCCAACCCATATAACATAGCTGGTCTCACTACCGTCCTGTAGACCTTCCCTTTCACTCTTACTGATGCCCGTCTGTCACAAATTACTCCCGACACTCTTCATTTATGTTAGGTAGAATACCTAGAGGGGGCTGGGTGGTCTCGTGGCCTTGGAACCCTTGCAGATTTTTTTGCAGCCGTCTGGAGTTTTTTTTTTTCGTCCTCCATGGCCATCAGACCTTACTTTTATTCTATATTAATTAGTATTGCCTAATTTTATTTTTTTTCTTCCTTCATCTTGTAAAGCACTTTGAGCTACATCTTTTGTATCAAAATGTGCTATAGAAATAAATGTTGTTGTTCTCCACCCTGCCTGCACTCTCTTCTTCACCTCTCTTCCACACTCCCCATTACTCTGTACTGTTGATCCCAAGTATTTAAAGTCATCCACCTACACCTACAAGAATTACGGTCTAAGAAAGTGAACTTAAATTGGAGTTAGCAGTTCAGCCAGGACAGATAAAAATAACCCATTGTATTTTGGAGGACAGTAGAGAACAATAAGTAAGATGAGACCAGACTGTGTTAATAGTTTAACAGGACGACACATAACGGACATTCAATTGGTATTCTTTGGAACTGGTTTTCATTAATGCTATTCTAGCTAAGGAAAATATTTCAAATCCTACTGATTTTTGTGTGGGCCCATGTGTTTTATTAATAATGTGCGGTCTTAAAAGTTTGTGTTCATGTTTTTTGTTTTTTTTTTATCTATTGAGGAGCCTCCAGCAGTTAACAGTACAATTCAATTTGTTCCTTGTCCTTTTCTCCCACCTTTCTACTTTGATGAGCTTTTATTGTTCACCTTCCAGTTACTGATGGAGATGATGAGTATGTTACACACACATACACACTCCTGTAATGTACACCAAATGTATGTTATGTTATTTTATAAATACACACAAACAATCACTTAACATTCAATGTATGCCACAGGTCATCTCTCTCAGTCTATAGATTTGTTTTCGTTTTCAGCTCGTGTCCACTTCATCTCTAACTCACAGTCATGGACACTCCAGCTTGTTTGTTAGTTTTTCTCTTTTATTAATCAGAAATATAACACCCCCCCAATTTGTATCAACAACATTTGTTCAGACTACTTTAAACTAGAACGAGGTACAAGACAAGGATGCCCTTTGTCACCGCTGCTGTTGGCAATCGCCATTGAACCACTGGCAGTTCACCGTCGAAATGCTGATCAGATAAAGGGGATTATCAGAGAAGGACTGGAGGAGAAAATTTCTCTATATGCAGATGATATGGTACTGTATATATCAGACCCACAAAATACTGTGCCTGCAGTCCTAACAACACTAACAGAATTTCAAAAGCTCTCTGGTCTCAGAATTAATCTGAATAAAAGTGTACTCTTTCCAGAGAATTCCCAAGCATATAATATTAGATTAGATACCCTACCTTTTATCATTGCAGAACAGTTTAAATACCTCGGGGTAAACATCACAAGTAAACATAAAGCTCTTTATCAACAAAATTTTGCCGTCTGTATGGAAAAAATTAAGCAAGACTTGCATAGATGGTCAACCCTTCATCTCACTCTAGCTGGAAGAATTAACACTGTCAAGATGAATATTCTTCCTAAGCTCCCTTTTTTATTTCAAAACATTCCAATATACATCAATAAATCGTTTTTTAAGCAATTAGATTCAACAATAACCTCATTTATTTGGAACTCAAAACATCCACGTATCCAAAGAGCGACCCTACAATGCTACAAAGGTGGCATGGCTCTACTGAACTTCCAGTTTCATTACTGGGAAGCAAACATACAAGCTATAAAAAACTGGACACAAATAGATGAATGTACACAGGCCTGGTCCAGAAATGTAAAACCCTTACTACTCTTTCCATGGGTGACCCGTCACCACCTCCACAATGGTCCTTGAAGTGGGCACTATGGATTAAATGAAGAAAGGAATAAAGAAATTAAAGCTGTGTGTGTGCAGAATCACCACCTCCTTGAGTCTGGAGATGTGAAGAGGAGAATAGGACTGAAAGAAAATATAGACAGGGATGAAGAGAAGGGGCCATCTTTGATGGCTCTGGACACTATGGTGTAGAAATGGGACTCAATGACGCAAAGTGAACCAGAGACACCAATGAACGGCAAGTGACGAGAAAGGTCAGACTTGCGTCACAACTTGGATAGTCTGCGTAGCTTTGTTTTTTCCAAATTTTCCCCATTTTTTAATTAAATTAATTATTACAAATGCAAACAACAAGAGAACAAACACAGTGCCCTCTATACTGTTTGGGACAAAGACATTTTTCTTGATTACATGCTCCGCTCCACAGTTTAAAATTACAAATCAAACAATCCAGAAGTAATTAAAGTGCACATTGCAGACTTTCATATATTTCGGTCACAACATTTAGAAATGACAACACTTTTTATCCATGGCCCCCTCTATATTGCAGTGCCATAATATCTGAAACACAGCAATGGCCGCTATATTAAAGCAGTGGAATTCTCAACTCCAAACAAACTCCTTGAGCTGCAAAAAAGAACAGATCTGCTATGGTTAGAACATGGCTCTGAAAAAGAAAAACTATAACAATACTGTAAAAACTTTGGAACTTTTGTATATTTAAAAAAAAAAAAAAAGCATCATAAAAATATATATAGTAACAACTGGGACAAGTTAGGAGACCCGGGTTCGCTTCCCGGGTCCTCCCTGCGTGGAGTTTGCATGTTCTCCCCGTGTCTGCGTGGGTTTCCTCCCACAGTCCAAAGACATGCTGGTTAGGTGGATTGGCGATTCTAAATTGGCCCTAGTGTGTGCTTGGTGTGTTTGTGTGTGTCCTGCGGTGGGTTGGCACCCTGCCCAGGATTGCCTCCTGCCTTGTGCCCTGTGTTGGCTGGGATTGGCTCCAGCAGACCCCCGTGACCCTGTGTTCGGATTCAGCGGGTTGGAAAATGGATGGATGGAACAACTGGGACAATTATATACTCAAAGACTGAGGTAAAACTAATCAAATATTTATTCTTTCTCACCTTTAACATTTTGTATCATTCAGATAAGTTCAATCAGAATGGCCAGAATACCTGTTGTAGCAAAGTACAAATAAAACAAATGTAGATATTTACAACACAAAGATAAATAGGTTAATTTGTCATAAGAATAAAATAAGGCGCAAAAGGTAGAACAAAGTCACTATCAACTACCTATACATCTCTGTATATAAGTTTGTGTCAAAAACATGAAAATGTTTTTTATATAATCTCAGAGTTGGCAGCAGGTTGAAGATGTGCACCAACAGCCACATCAAAGGACCGGCCATCCACGTGACTTTGTGTGTCACCCGGGCACACGCTAAACACAGAACCTCTAAACAGCCGGTGAGTAACTTCATCTTTATTTAACACTAGCAGGAGGCACCAAGTCAATTTTGGAATTGAAAACTAGCCTGTAGTGTTCCTCTGTACAAATCTGGTGGAGACTACTTCAACGGCATGGATTTGCATACCGGACAAGCACACCACCATTCGGTCTGATAGATTACAACAGAAGGGAATGGGAATGTCAAGGCAATGACTATTCATATTTTCTAAACTCGCTTATGCTGGAATAGGCTCCAGCTTCCCAGCGACAATCAAGATTACCTAAAAATGTTCAACTGTATCTTCTACACAAGAGAGAAAAATATGAAATGCCCATTTTAGAATATGTAGCCCTGTGCAGCACAATGGAAAATCCAACCCCAGGCATTGTAATATATTACTGTGTTCAGACTAAT
Organism: Polypterus senegalus; assembly: GCF_016835505.1. Classification (NCBI taxonomy): domain Eukaryota; kingdom Metazoa; phylum Chordata; class Cladistia; order Polypteriformes; family Polypteridae; genus Polypterus; species Polypterus senegalus. The sequence continues at coordinate 165,597,034 of NC_053161.1, read as the reverse complement.
AAACCAATCAAGGAACGCAGAAAAAAAAAAAAAAAAAAGAATCTCACCTGGTTTTCTAAAACTACTTTTCCTAATGAGGTTTAAGGTGGCATCAGGCTAAGCAGGACAGCCCAAATTTCCTTGTCACCAGCTAGAAATCCCAGCTCTTCCTGGGGGATTACAGAAAAAAAAAATAAGGATCTACCGCCAGGTTCTAGTCCCTCTACACCTTTTCCAGTTTTTTGGCAGGCAAAGGCGGACTGACGTCCAACCTTCACCCTTCATCTTGCAGCAGCTGCCACACCAATCCTTAAAGGACACCACTTAGCATCACCTAACTCCTAAATATCCCCTTCACCATAACCCTTTGTTTCCGGTATTTAAGCCAAGTTTTAATCCACCAACAGACATTTTCCTGAATTCCTGTATTTTATTATTATTGCAAGCCTTCATGTAGTACTTTATCAAAAGCCTTCTGAAAATAAAGTTAAATATCACGTGTACCTCTTCTTTTGTCGTTTCCTCATAGAACCTCAGCAATTTAGTGAAACACAACCTTCACTGTCTAAACTCTTATTGACTGTTCAATGACATACCTGTTCTCTCCATCATGTGCAGCTTGATCTTCTCTGTCATAATTTCTTCTGTTAATTTACTTATCATGCATGTTGTGTTATGCATCCAGCAACTGCTGTAAGAACTCCAGAAGAGATATTATCTGTTCCGGCATGTCTACAATTCTTAAATCTCTTTGTACCCCCTTTATTGGTCTCCGTTATTGTTGTAACCACCTTCTTCATATGTGCAAATTAAAAAACTGAAGTAAACTCTTTAAGTCCTCTTTCTTTATTTCAATATTTCTCACTTGCCTTTAGCTTTCCTGACATCCTTTTCAAAGATTGTTCTCATAAGCACTACAGTTAATCAATGGAGAGATGGCTCTCAGATGTCTTATACACTTGTAATGTCCTGTTATTTTTCACTTGTGACTTCTTCTAAATTTTGGGATATGCTTCTCCTGAATCTCAAATGTACCCACATTTACAACGGCATCTCAAGTCATCTCATTTAAGTTTAGCAGGATCTGATCAAAACCCTAAGTTTGTTTTGGCAGAGCTCTAATATGAAAACCCAATCAAGTGTGTTACATCTGGTCACTACGACTCAATCGTTCGCTCACCTCTAACCCCTCAGTTCCAGCCTAAATCTGGAGAGGGGCTTCCCTTCTTGTTGATTCTTTAACAAGCACTATAAAATAAAACAAAACAGTCACCGATTACTCTGCTACTTGTAAGGTTAGCCCACTTTAACATCCCCATCTAAACTTGCTTTTTAAAAGAACCATCTTTTTTTGGGCCATCTACCATTTTGCCCATCTCTTCTATTAAGAAGAACAGTTTATACACAGTGGTGTGGCAGGTCATGTGGAGATTGGGCTGTTCAGATTTTTCTTCGCCATATCTCAGTACACAGATGTTTGTTGCTCTAACCGGAAGCGGGGTACAGCATATGGACCACCAGGTGTTTTCCAGTTAACAGCAGTTAAGTTACGAGTTCGTTTTTTCAGCTCTTAACCTCAAGCCATTCCATTCCTTTTAGCTTTGTTTTTCCGGTTTCTGTTTGAAGTTTGCTTATCCGAGTTGCTTATTTATTATGTTTCTATAATATATTTTTTTTTCCAAAAATGTGTGTGTCTTTTTTTGTTCAGGCGATAACATTACTTTACATTCTCTGGGACTTGTTCTGATTGACCTATAACAGTTTGCTCCATACGTTCTTTGTATTTGTTTTTATCTTAACCTTTTGGCTTCTGACAGATTATTGAGTTGTAGGTCTTCATGTATTAATATGCAAATGTCTAATTTCACCAGTTCAATTTTTAGGGCTTTTCATATACAATTTGATGAAGGCCACCACACCTCACAGAATATTCTTGCTATTCTTTTATTTAATACAGAGTGGGGTGCCATTTTGTTGATGTTTCCTTATTTTGATTTTCTTCTGTGCAGTTACATTAGAGGTGGTGAGCTTTACTGCACCATAAGCAGACCCCCATGTACGGTTGTCAGGTCCATTCTACTGTAGATCGGTGGCTCTCGGTTTGTGGTCTTTTTCACTTTACTTGTAATATTTCATCCATTAGGGTTTACTGCTATTGCTGGTTACTTCTTTCACCTTAAATGTTTTCTGTGTATTTGTCCATTGATTAAGTCCACGAGCTCCTCTTTAATTTCCTGGATGACTTTCTCCACTAATGACGATGTCCTTCCTGCTCTTGAAGTGTTCTCGGATGTTGGTTTACAATGTGCAACTTTTGTCGATTTCTAATATCAATTCTTCTAATTCTCATTGATCTTCTCTTGTACTTTTTAGGTGGATTCTGTTGAACTTTAAACTTTTGTTGTTATTGTCAATCTACTGGATCTCCAGTGTGGGCAGCACGGTGGCACAGTGGTAGCGCTGCTGCTTCGCAGTTAGGAGATCCGGGTTCGCTTCCCAGGTCCTCCCTGCGTGGAGTTTGCATGTTCTCCAGGTGTCTGCATGGGTTTCCTCCGGGTGGATTGGCAATTCTAGTGTGTGCTTGGTGTGTTTGTGTGTGTCCCGCTGTGGGTTGGCACCCTGCCTTGTGCCCTGTGTTGGCTGGGATTAGCTCCAGCAGACCCCCATTGCCCTGTGTTTGGATTCAGCGGGTTGGATAATGGATGGATCTCAAGTGTTTTGTTTTTGTTCCTTCTTCTTTCCATTTTACTACTGGTTTGAGAATTAATTGCTTTGGAGGACATTCCACTTTTGGCTAATGTTGTTCTGGTGGTCTAGGCTTATAGTTGGGGGTTTTCTCCGACATATAAATGACCTCTTTTTTGATGGAAAGTCGTCTGTTGGTATAAATGCTGTCTTTCTTTCCTGTAACATTTCTTCTTTTGCTGGGCATTGGAGGTATTCGGATTTTTCTTCTCTAGTTTGTTACTTTCCTTAATTGTTCAAATTAAGTATCCTAAATTTGCATTGGTTATCTTACCCAATTTGAAAATAAAGATTGCATTTCTGCACAAGCCCTCCTAGGATACTCCTCTCAGCTGAACACTCAAGATCAGTTAAGCAGAGGGGCTCTTCTTTACCTTCATTTGATCACTAGACTGTTTCTACTTCTCGTATGCTCATTGAACACGTGTGGTCTTTCTTTATTCGACTGTGGTGGGGCTGCTGACTTCTTCTATGCCTGACGCTTGCCACATTCAAAAAAAAAAACTAAATTGCTTCTATCAAGTATGAATTTTTTGGTGGGTCAAAAGATTGCTCCTTTGTGAAAACCGCTTGCCACATTCAGAACAGGTATAAGGCTTCTCTCCTGTGTGCATTCGTTGGTGGCTCTGAAGACCACTCTTGTAGAAAAACCGCCTGCCACACATAGAACAACAATAAGGCTTTTCACCCGTGTGAATGATTTTGTGTTTCTGAAGTCGGCATTTTTTCAAAAACTGCTTTCCACATTCAGAACAGGAATACAGCATTTCTCCTGTGTGAATTCTTTGGTGGATCTGAAGAGTGCTCTTATGTGAAAATCGTTTGCCACATTCAGAACAGCAATAGAGCTTTTCTCCTCTGTGTATTGTTTTGTGGATCTGAACACTGCTCTTATGCGCAAACCGCTTGCCACATTCGGAACAGTAATACGGCTTCTCCCCCGTGTGAATTGTTTGGTGGCTATACAGTTTATTCCTTTGTACAAATCGCTTGCCACATTCAGAACAGCAATACGGCTTCTCTCCCGTGTGGATTTTTGTGTGTCTTGTGAGAATACTCCTTTGTGAAAAACACTTGCCACAGTCAGAACAAGAATACGGCTTTTCTCCTGTGTGAATTCTTTTGTGATTCTCAAAATGGTTCCTGTCAAAAAACTGTTTGCCACATTCAGAACAGCAGTGAGGATCGTCTCCTGTATAAAGTTAAAAAGGAAAAATAAAAGCTTATTTTCAATCCACTTCTCTGTTGTTTGCATTAATTCATAATATTAAATACTGTAAAAGCTGGTAGAAATAAAAAAAACATCCTTTTATAAGCAGAAGTGACTGTAAAACTTAGGCTGCAAAAGTAAAGCCACTAAACTTGATAATGTTCTTTTCTGTATTACAACTTCTTACCATATGAGCCAAGATATTCACACAGTAAACAAAAATAAATAAATCATATGTTTTAGACCCAACTAACAATATTACCGGTCGCAATTGGGTAATAATAAAGAACTACATCCTCATATTGTTGTTTATAAAATATTTAAAATTATGTTGTACATTAATAAAGGTGAAAAGTAAAAATCTTCTGTTATCCCAACATTGAAAATAGTTTCATTTATAAAACAGAGTGGCATTCCAAAAATGTGAAAAGTACCTTTAAGAATCAAAATGTGCCCTGCCACTCCTCTACAGCTACACCAAAGGCACCGGACTCCAAAATGTACCTCGAAATGGCTTATTTAAAATCAGCAGAGAAATTGACAAAGTATTGCAATAATGTACAAGTGGAAGAATATTTTGAAGATGAGACACTGAATCAGCGCAGCTATATCTGCCTGCTTTGGATGGGGAGGATTACTCAGCTATGCGACACACCAGTGGCATTTACACTCTCCAGTATAATGTTGATGGATGCATAGTGCAGTGTCAGGATTTATTTATACTAATCACATTAATTAGCCAGGATACAGGATAAGCTCATCTGGAGATGAACCAATTCTGTTATACAGTTGAGGCCAAAAGGTTTGAGAATGACACAAGTATTGGTACTTCAGTGTTTTTTAGATCTTTTTGTCAGATGTTTCTCTGGTATAGAAACACATCTGGTATAGAATTACAATCATTTCAAAAGTTTCAAAGGCTTTTATTGACCATTACATTATGTTTATGCAAAAAGTCAATATTTGCAGTGTTGGCCCTTCTTTTTTTTTTTCAAGACCTCTGCAATTCACCCTGGCATGCTGTCAATCAACTTCTGGGCCAAATCCTGACTGATGGCAGCAGCCCATTCTTACAAAATCAATCTTTAAAGTTTGTCAGAATTGGTGGGTTTTTGTTTGTCCACCTGCCTCTTGAGGATAGTCCCCCAGTTATCAATGGGATTAAGGGCTGGGGAGTTTCCTCAGGTAACAAGGTGACCTCTGAGCTGTCCCAATGGGAGCTACCACAAGTATGCTCATGTCAAATTTCCCCACTACAAAGCATGTATTTCCCAAAGAACATGAAGGCAGCAGAGCTCATCCTGTAACAGCTCTACAGCAAAATGTGGAAAGAAAGCACTCCACAGCTACAAGTCATCACAAGGTGTGCTACAGGAAGAAGCTAAAACTATAGCAAAGTCCACAATACATCAAACATCCTTTACAAAATTAGTTATAATTTAAAAAAATAACAAAAGAGAATAAGTATTACATCTATATAATTCATAATTATGACCACTGGCTCGGAGGGTTTGTTTTCAGTCAGAAGTGGGATTTCAGGGTACTTGCATTTGGATACAAAATTAGCTTAGACACCGGAAGCAGAGGATTATGGAGCAAGGAACCTTTCAGAATTGGCTGGTGTTAAGAGTCGAGTCCCACTGGGGTTCAGAGCTAGGGATCCTGCTACTTTTAATTCTAAATAAATAAATATACATACATACACACACATCTCATATATATATATATATATATATATATATATATATATATATATATATATATATATATATATATATATATATATATACAGTGGTGTGAAAAACTATTTGCCCCTTCCTGATTTCTTATTCTTTTGCATGTTTGTCACACAAAATGTTTCTGATCATCAAACACATTTAACCATTAGTCAAATATAACACAAGTAAACACAAAATGCAGTTTTTAAATGATGGTTTTATTATTTAGGGAGAAAAAATCCAAACCTACATGGCCCTGTGTGAAAAAGTAATTGCCCCTTGTTCAAAAATAACCTAACTGTGGTGTATCACACCTGAGTTCAATTTCCGTAGCCACCCCAGGCCTGATTACTGCCACACCTGTTTCAATCAAGAAATCACTTAAATAGGAGCTGCCTGACACAGAGAAGTAGACCAAAAGCACCTCAAAAGCTAGACATCATGCCAAGATCCAAAGAAATTCAGGAACAAATGAGAACAGAAGTAATTGAGATCTATCAGTCTGGTAAAGGTTATAAAGCCATTTCTAAAGCTTTGGGACTCCAGCGAACCACAGTGAGAGCCATTATCCACAAATGGCAAAAACATGGAACAGTGGTGAACCTTCCCAGGAGTGGCGGCCGACCAAAATTACCCCAAGGCGCAGAGGCGACTCATCCGAGAGGTCACAAAGACCCCAGGACAACGTCTAAAGAACTGCAGGCCTCACTTGCCTCAATTAAGGTCAGTGTTCACGACTCCACCATAAGAAAGAGACTGGGCAAAAGCGGCCTGCATGGCAGATTTCAAGGCGCAAACCACTGTTAAGCAAAAGAACATTAGGGCTCGTCTCAATTTTGCTAAGAAACATCTCAATGATTGCCAAGACTTTTGGGAAAATACCTTGTGGACTGATGAGACAAAAGTTGAACCTTTTGGAAGGCAAATGTCCTGTTACATCTGGCGTAAAAGGAACACAGCATTTCAGAAAAAGAACATCATACCAACAGTAAAATATGGTGGTGGTAGTGTGATGGTCTGGGGTTGTTTTGCTGCTTCAGGACCTGGAAGGCTTGCTGTGATAGATGGAACCATGAATTCTACTGTCTACCAAAAAGCCTGAAGGAGAATGTCCGGCCATCTGTTCGTCAACTCAAGCTGAAGCGATCTTGGGTGCTGCAACAGGACAATGACCCAAAACACACCAGCAAATCCACCTCTGAATGGCTGAAGAAAAACAAAATGAAGACTTTGGGTGGCCTAGTCAAAGTCCTGACCTGAATCAATTGAGATGCTATGGCATGACCTTCAAAAGGCGGTTCATGCTAGAAAACCCTCAAATAAAGCTGAATTACAACAATTCTGCAAAGATGAGTGTGCCAAAATTCCTCCAGAGCGCTGTAAAAGACTCATTGCAAGTTATCTAAGCGCTTGATTGCAGTTATTGCTGCTAAGGGTGGCCCAACCAGTTATTAGGTTCAGGGGCAATTACTTTTTCACACAGGGCCATGTAGGTTTGGATTTTTTTCTCCCAAATAATAAAACCATCATTTAAAACTGCATTTTGTGTTATATTTGACTAATGGTTAAATGTGTTTGATGATCAGAAACATTTTGTGTGACAAACATGCAAAAGAATAAGAAATCAGGAAGGGGGCAAATAGTTTTTCACACCACTGTATGTATGTATGTATTTTATATATATATATATATATATATATATATATATATATATATATATATATATATATATATATATATATATATATATATTGCTCAAAAGAATGAAAGGAACACTTTTAATCAGAGTATAGCATAAAGTCAATGAAACTTATGGGATATTAATCTGGTCAGTTAAGTAGCAGAGGGGGTTGTTAATCAGTTTCAGCTGCTGTGGTCTTAATGAAATTAACAACAGATGCACTAGAGGGGCAACAATGAGATGACCCCCAAAACAGGAATGGTTTAACAGGTGGAGGCCACTGACATTTTCCCTCCTCATCTTTTCTGACTGTTTCTTCACTAGTTTTGCATTTGGCTACAGTCAGTGTCACTACTGGTAGCATGAGGCGATACCTGGACCCTACAGAGGTTGCACAGGTAGTCCAACTTCTCCAGGATGGCACATCAATGCGTGTCATTGCCAGAAGGTTTGCTGTGTCTCCCTGCACAGTCTCAAGGGCATGGAGGAGATTCTAGGAGACAAGCAGTTACTCTAGGAGAGCTGGAGAGGGCCATAGAAGGTTCATAACCCATCAGCAGGACCGGGATCTTCTCCTTGGGGCAAGGAGGAACAGGATGAGCACTGCCAGAGCCCTACAAAATGACCTCCAGCAGGCCACTGGTGTGAATGTCTCTGACCAAACCACCAGAAAGACTTAATGAGTGTGATCCAAGGGCCCCATGTCCTCTAATGGGCCCTGAGCTCACTGCCCAGCAGCATGCAGCTCGATTGGCATTCGCCATAGAATACCAGAATTGGCAGATGCACCACTGGTGCCCTGTGCTTTTACAGATGAGAGCAGGTTCACCCTGAGCACGTGACAGAAGTGAAAGGGTCTGGAGAAGCCATGGAGAACATTATGCTGCCTGTAACATCATTCAGCATGAGCAGTTTGGTGGTGGGTTAATGATTGCCTGGGGAGGCATATCCATGGAGGGTCACACAGACCGCTACAGGCTTGACAAAGGCACCTTGGCTGCCATTAGGTATCAGGATGAAATCCTTGGACCCATTGTCAGACCCTATGCTGGTACAGTGGCTCCTGGTGCACGACAATTCCTGGCCTCATGTGGTGAGAGTATGCAGGCAGTTCCTGGAGGATGAAGGAATTGATACCATTGACTGGCCACCACACTTTCCTGACCTAAATCCAATAGAACACCTCTGGGACATTATGTTTTGGTCCATCCAATGCCACCAGGTTGCACCTCAGACTGTCCAGGAGCTCAGTGATGCCCTGGTCCAGATCTGGGAGGAGATCCCCACAACACCATCTGTCATCTCATTAGAAGCATGCACCGATGTTGTCAGGCATGTATACAAGAACACAGGGGCCATACAAAGTGCTGCGTACAATTTGGAGTTGCTGCAATTAAATTCTGGCAAAATGGACTAGCCTGCCACATAATTTTTTCACTCTGATTTTTGGGCGTCTTTGAATTCAGGGCTCTGTAGGTTGATCATTTTCATTTCCATCAAGCGATGTGGCATCCTTTCGTTCCTAACACATTACCGAGTCTATATCAGTATAGATATCCAGGAGGATTTCTCTTTCCCATTGAGATCTGATGTGTTTTCAAAGTGTTCCTTTAATTTTTTTGAGCAGTTTATATATATATATATATATATATATATATATATATATATATATATATATATATATATATATATATGTATGTGTGTATATATTTATGTATACATATATATACACAGTGATTCCTCGCTATATCGCTCTTTGACTTTCGCGGCTTCACTCCATCACGTATTTTAAATGTAAGCATATCTAAATATATATCACGGATTTTTCGCTGGTTTGCGGATTTCTGCGGACAATGGGTCTTTTAATTTATGGTACACGCTTCCTCAGTTTGTTTGTCCTGTTGATTTCATACAAGGGACGCTATTGGCAGATGGCTTAGAAGCTACCCAATCAGAGCATGTATCACGTATTAAATAAAACTCCTCAATGATATATGATATGCTTCCCGTGTGGTGCTTGATTGTTTGCTTTTCTCTGTCTCTCCTTCTCTGACATTCTCTGCTCCTGACACGCATTCTTTGAAGAGGAAGATCTATTTGCATTCTTTTAATTACGAGAAAGAACTGCCATCTCTGTCTTGTCATGGAGCACAGTTTAAACTTTTGACTAAAGGGTGTTATTTCATGTCTAGAGGGCTCTAATAATGTTAACAATGTGGGAGAGATTATAAGGGCTTAAAATATATAAAAATAACCATACAATCATATGGTTTCTAATTCGCGGATTTTCATCTATCGCGGGGGGTTCTGGAATGTTTATGTATGTATGTGTATATATATATATATATATATATATATATATATATATATATATATATAAAAATACTAATAAAAGGCAAAGCCCTCACTGACTCACTCACTCACTCACTGACTCATCACTAATTCTCCAACTTCCCGTGTAGGTAGAAGACTGAAATTTGGCAGGCTCATTCCTTACAGCTTACTTACAAAAGTTGGGCAGGTTTCATTTCAAAATTCTACGTGTAATGGTCATAACTGGAACCTATTTTTCTCCTTATACTGTAATGGACGTTAGCCCGACGGCCGGGGGGGGAAGCGGAGCTGCGTGTGACATCATCACGCCTCCCACGTAAACACGTGAGCTGATTGTGACCGCAGTACCTAGAAAAGAAGGAAGAGCCCCCAAAGAGCGCTGAAGAAAAACACGGAATACTTTATTCACGAGATAAAAGTTTAATGAGAAGACACAAGGTATAAATGAGACTTTGGATCACTTTGTAACGGAGTTAAACTTTCTGTGGCGAAAAACTTTTAAGTGCTGGATCTTAGCTAACATTAAATAACGCCGTGGACATTGCAAGATCGCACGAGATAACACAGGCACAGCTAAGAAGCTTCGATGCATGTACTCCGAGCAGCTCACGTGAACTGACTATGAGCGCAGTGCGCAGAGAAAGCAAGACCTCTAAAGAGAACGGAGAGTTCACATGAACGTGTCTGCAAATAGTGGCGTTTCCTGCACTGCAAAAATACTACAAAAGTCGGGCGGCCGGCGCGCAAGCACGCATGCGTAGCTGTGCCAGCCTTTGAGACGCTGATTGCGCTTCTGCCTTAAGTGAAAGTACACACTTTTCATTTTTTTCCCCCATCCCATGAGCTATAGCCCAGACAACTGTAAACACGGGATCCCATTTCTGGACCGTGGCAAACTAATATTAAGGCGCGTCGCACTTTCTTTTACACGTACGATTATGAGGTCGTCAGGTCGGATTATGAAGACACGCACAGCAGTGGAGGACCGACAGTGCCAACCTGGAGAAGTAAATGGCAGGGCCATCTCTCCAGTCTACACGAGACCCAACTCGACGCTCATATCGTCAGCGAAGACCTCTCTCTACACTATATTAAAGAAAAATATAATGTTGTTGATGTTGTTGTTGTATATATATATATATATACTAGCAAAATACCCGCGCTTCGCATCGGCGAAGTACTGCCTTAAAATTTTATTAAGAAGAAAATTAAACCTTTTTAAACTGAGGGAAAATATGCCAATAATTATTTGTTAAGGATCTCTTTGTATACCACATTGTGAGTTCGGCCCTCTGGTTGTAACATGACCAAGCTGTGCGCTGAGCTTACTCTTGAGCATGCAACGTACAGTTGGCCATATGAACAGTAATCTTGTTTCAAATCTCACAGCTTGGATTGCTGCTGTCATAATCGGTTTGAGTTTCATGGTTTGTTTCAATTACTACAGTACTGTATTTGTAGGACTTGTGTTGAAGAGACATTCGGCACCTGTCAAGCGTTGTAAGTATACAACCGGTTTCATCGATAACTTCACATCCAGCTTTTGAGATTTTAAACATTCATAAATAAAGTGTCCACTACTGAAATCGTCACCTGTGAATCTAAGATGTTTAAGAGGCATTGGTGGTTGTCGAAAGGTGTAAAATATTTGGCCATTTCGGTACACTTGAAAGCGACAACCGAACAATTCAGCGGCAGCCATCAACTCACATGTAGAACCATAGGTGAAGGGCTTAAGCATTTCACTCTTCTAGTGGTCCTGTGTAGTATAATTATCTCCTGTACCGTCATCAGTCCACACCTTGAACCTGTCCCAGTCATTCAATACATAAGACACAATGTTCCTCCGGATATCAAGAGTGAGCCTGATATGGCCGTGCAATATGTAACACAGAAAATGGAAAAGGTAGGTGTCATCTCCGGTAAGTGACAGTTTTTTGATCGATGGTGATCACCTCGATAGACATGTTAATGGAGGTACGGTTGGAATGATAAAGGAAATGGGTACCTGAGAAATGTAAAGTAAGTCTAAAATACCTACACAATAACTATAATCGTAATAAATGAACAATAAAACAGCGGAGAAGCCGTGGATTAAATAAAAAGGCTGTAGTTATCAGCAGGGAGACGTGAATCCCGTGGCGAAGCAAGGAAGGGAATGTAAAGACTGGAGCGACAGACGGCCTTATATAGGCAGGCAGCCAACAACGTGGGAGGCGTTGGGATGGGGGAACCCAACGCGCCTCACACAATTACCGAGCTGCAGGCTATGGACATATATATATATATATATATATATGTACGTAAGTAGTATTCAGTTAGCGTTGGGAACCCGCATACCAAATTTCTTGAAGATGGGCTCATAAGTAACAAAGACCGTTAAAGTTCAATATGGCAGCCGACAGTGGCATCATACCACTGAAATAAGTACATACATCAGTTTCGGTTACCACAGGGAAGGCACCTACCAAATTTCGTGAAGATGGGGCCATAAATAAGAAAGTTCAACATGGCGGACATTGTTGACGGTTATGACCGTTACACGTAGAATTTCAAAATGAAACCTGCATAACTTTTGTAAGTAAGCTGTAAGGAATGAGCCTGCCAAATTTCAGCCTTCTACCTATATGGGAAGTTGGAGAATTAGTGATGTTTGGAAAATTCAAAATGGTGGCCGACAGTGGCGTCATACCACTGAAATAAGTATGTACATCGGTTTTGGTTAGCGCAGGGAAGCCACCTACCAAATTTCGTGAAGATGGGGTTAGCCTTCTACCTACACGGGTGTGCGTGTGTGTGTATATATATGTACAGTATATTTATATGTAGATGTGTGTGCATATATATTTATATATATGTAGATGTGTATATCTATAGATATGTGCATGTGTGGATATGTAGATATGTTTATATGTCTATGTATAAATGTTTATATGTGTGTGTGTCTGTATATATATATATATATATATATATATATATATATATATATATATATATATATATATATATATATATATATATATATATATATATATATATATATATATATATATATATATATATATATATATATACATACACATATATATACACATATATATATATACACATATATATATATATATATATATATATACATATATATTGTAAACAAAGCGCTATATAGCGCCCGACCCGCACATAGAATAGGCAGAGCGCGTGTTCACACTCAAAGGTTTTATTTCTTTTTCTTCAGCCGTGTGACACGTCTTCCCGTGCCACACAGCCCAAACACAGTCCCAAGCACCAAACCAAGCACCAAACCAACACAAAACCAAACTTTCCTGCTCCACCACTCCTCCCAGGCAACCTCGTCCTCTTCCTCCCGATTCTGGCCTCGATTGCTGGGAGGCAGGCCTTTATGCCCCACCGGAAGTGATCCAGGTGCCTGACCAGCTGGTCTTAATTGCACCTCGGGTGGGGCTGATCGCCGTCCAGTGTGGTGGCTGGAACTCTGCAGCACCCCTAGCGGCCACCCCATCTCCCAACCGGGCTGCTGTGGTGGACTCCATGTCCCATGGAGCCACGGGAGATTGAGGAGGAATCCAGTGCCAGGAGACTGCCCCAAGCGCCCGGGGAGGTATTGCAAAGTCCATGATGGCTCCCCGGGGCGTATGCATCAGAGGCGTCCGGCGGGCATGGGACCCGGCTGTCCGTCACATGGCCCCTCCCTCAGATGAGGCTTGTGGGGCTCATCGGCCTGCCCGCGAGGCGGTCTTCTCCAGGATGGGGAGTCGGCATTCCTGGTTCAGCGGCTGCGCCTGTAAAACAGAATAAACAGGTCTGGGGCGTTGCCCGATGTCCCTCGGGACAAACCCGCCGAACATGGCCACCGACCACAGTCATAACACCGCCGACTCCCTCCAGTGCGGCCCCTCTGCATGCGGAAGCAGGCAGGGAACATCTGCCCCGCCCCCTCCGAGGAGGGCTTGTGGCAGTTCCGCCCCTCTGCAGTGCAGCCCTCGCCCGGCTCCAAGCCGTCAGGCATACACTGCTCTATATGCGGGGTTTCGGTTTCCTCTTCCGGTTCCCCTTTTCCTTTGGAGTCGCACTGGCGGTCTGAGTCCCCTATGAGAAAAGGAGGGACCCGCACGCCTCGTCCCTTTGGACTGCCGCCAAGACTGGCGCTAGCGGTCGGGCGGGGTTGTTTGGCAGCGGTTTCCACCTGCTGCCTCCCCGCGCGCTTCGTCCGCCTTGCTGTCAGTCATCACAGCAACCTCTCGTGTGGTGGGCGGGTCCGCCTGACAGGCAGTACTAAGCAACACTGCTGCCGTCGGCGTCCGCCCCTTTTCTCTGCGGTGCGGCTTCACTTACCTGCACGCTCTGTCCTGCCGGTGGGGGCTGGCCACCCGCCGTCCGCGGCTCATTCAGCCAGGGCCCGCGCGGGATACCGAGCTTCTTCTCCAGCCCCTCCTTAGCCTCCGACAGGACCTGAAAAACTTGTAAAGGGACTGTAGGGCGAGGACAACGGACTTCACCTCCCCTACAGCCCAAGAAACATTAATAGTGGCGGCGGTGGATTTGGGCTCTCCGTGTAAGCCCTCCGCCGACCAGCGTGCCAAGAAGACCCTGTGGCTCCCCACAGGGCCCTTGGTAGTCTGGAGGAGAGGGAAGGCGTCCGTCATCCCGCCTGCCGATCCTCCTCGGCGGGTGATTGACACGTCCCCGTGTACCTGTTTCAGAGCGGAGCGCTCCTGCCCACTTGCAGAGCGCGCGCTGGGAAGCTTCGTCCGGGCGCTCCTCCGCCAGCCGCTGGCTCAAGCGAGGAAAGACACAGCTCCGCCTCGCTCACCCCCGAGCTGGCTCCGTCGTCACGCCATGGACACTCGTCCCCCTGCCCGCACGGGTGCTTCGCCCCTCGGCGTCCACGAGTAGGATGACCGCGGCGGAAAAACATACCGCAACTTCGTCACCTACCTCCGGTTGCAACCCGTCGCGGCGAACTAAGCGTGGCGGCGTCTGCCAGTTGGCCTCTGTGTCCGCCCGGCTTTTTCTTCCCCATGACAAAAGCGCCTGCAGCAGCTCCTCGGCGGCCGGTTGGATAGTCCCGCTGGCTTGCGCGTGCCTGCTGCGGCCCCTGCAGCGTGTGCGGCGCGCGCTGTACTGCGTGTGCTGGCTTGCGGCTCCTGCGCGTGTCGCGGCGCTTCAGTGCGCTGTGCTGTGCAGTCCTGCCCGATTGCTTGCCTGTAGCTGCGTCGGGAGGCGCGCTCTCAACGCCGCTGAGCGAGAACCGTGCCCAGCTGTTGCGCCGCTATGCGGGTCAGCAAGAGTAAAACCGCGGGTTCCGACCCAAATGGGCGGGCGGGATCCTGCGGCTCGCCAGTGTAAACAAGCGCTTTATAGCGCCCGACCCGGCATAGAATAGGCAGAGCGCGTGTTCACACTCAAAGGTTTTATTTCTTTTTCTTCAGCCGTGTGACACGTCTTCCCGTGCCACACAGCCCAAACACAGTCCCAAGCACCAAACCAAGCACCAAACCAACACAAAACCAAACTTTCCTGCTCCACCACTCCTCCCAGGCAACCTCGTCCTCTTCCTCCCGATTCTGGCCTCGATTGCTGGGAGGCAGGCCCTTTATGCCCCACCGGAAGTGATCCAGGTGCCTGACCAGCTGGTCTTAATTGCACCTCCGGGTGGGGCTGATAAACCGTCCAGTGTGGTGGCTGGAACACTGCAGCACCCTAGCGGCCACCCCATCTCCCAACCGGGCTGCTGTGGTGGACTCCATGTCCCATGGAGCCACGGGGAGATTGAGGAGGAATCCAGTGCCAGGAGACTGCCCCAAGCGCCCGGGGAGGTATTGCAAAGTCCATGATGGCTCCCCGGGGCGTATGCATCAGAAGCGTCCCGGCCGGGCATGGGACCGGCTGTCCGTCACAATATATACATATATATATATATATATACATATATATATATATATATATATATATATATATATATATATATATATATATATATATATATATATATATATATATATATATATATATATATATATATATATATATACACATATATATATATATATATATATATATATATATATATATATATATATATATATATATATATATATATATATATATATATATATATATACACATATATATATATATATATATATATACATATATACATATACATATATATATATATATATATATATACACATACACATATATATATATATATATATATATATATATACACATATATATATATATATATATATATATATATATATATATATATATATATATATATATATACATATATATATATATATATATATATATATATATATATATATATATATATATATATATATATATATACATATATATACATATATATATATATATATATATATATATATATATATATATATATATATATATATATATATATATATACATATATATATATATATATATATATATATATATATATATATATATATATATATATATATATATATATATATATATACATATATATATATATATATATATATACATATACATATATATATATATATATATATATATATATATATATATATATATATATATATATATATATATATATATATATATATATATATATATATATATATATATATATATATATATATATATATATATATATATATATATATATATATATATACACATATATATACACACACACACACACGATCATCCTTGAGATGTTTCTGCAGCTTAATTGGAGTCCACCTGTGGTAAATTCAGTTGATTGGACCGGATTTGGAAAGGCACACACCTGTCTATTTAAGGTCCCACAGTTGACAGTTCATGTCAGAGCACAAATCAAGCATGAAGTCAAAGGAATTGTCTGTAGACCTCCCAGACAGGATTGTCTCGAGGCACAAATCTGGGGAAAGTTACAGAAAAATTTCTGCTGCTTTGAAGGTCCCAATGAGCACAGTGGCCTCCATCATCCGTAAGTGGAAGAAGTTCAAAACCATCAGGACTCTTCCTAGAGCTGGCCGGCCATCTAAACTGAGCGATCGGGGGAGAAAGGCCTTAGTCAGGGAGGTGTCCAAGAACCCAATGGTCACTCTGTCAGAGCTCCAGAGGTCCTCTGTGGAGAGAGATGAACCTTCCAGAAGGACAGCCATCTCTGCAGCAATCCACCAATCAGGCCTGTATGGTAGAATGGCCAGACGGAAGCCACTCCTTAGTAAAAGGCACATGGCAGCCCGCCTGGAGTTTGCCGAAAGGCACCTGAACGACTCTCAGACCATGAGAAACAAAATTCTGTGGTCTGATGAGACAAAGATTAAACTCTTTGGTGTGAATGCCAGGTGTCACGTTTGGAGGAAACCAGGCACCGCTCATCA
Source organism: Polypterus senegalus (assembly GCF_016835505.1). Taxonomy (NCBI): domain Eukaryota; kingdom Metazoa; phylum Chordata; class Cladistia; order Polypteriformes; family Polypteridae; genus Polypterus; species Polypterus senegalus. Next base: position 165,579,961 of record NC_053161.1, on the reverse strand, counting down.
GCAGGCCAATACCATCCCTACAGTGAAGCATGGTGGTGGCAGCATCATGCTGTGGGGATGTTTTTCAGTGGCAGGAACTGGGAGACTAGTCAGAATAAAGGGAAAGATGACTGTAGCAATGTACAGAGACATCCTGGATGAAAACCTGCTCCAGAGCGCTCTTGACCTCAGACTGGGGCGACGGTTCATCTTTCAGCAGGACAACGACCCTAAGCACACAGACAAGATATCAAAGGAGTGGCTTCAGGACAACTCTGTGAATGTCCTTGAGTGGCCCAGCCAGAGCCCAGACTTGAACCCAATTGAACATCTCTGGAGAGATCTTAAAATGGCTGGGCACCGACGCTTCCCATCCAACCTGATGGAGCTTGAGAGGTGCTGCAAAGAGGAATGGGCGAAACTGGCCAAGGATAGGTGTGCCAAGCTTGTGGCATCAAATTCAAAAAGACTTGAGGCTGTAATTGCTGCCATAGGTGCATCGACAAAGTATTGAGCAAAGGCTGTGAATACTTATGTACATGTGATTTCTCAGTTTTTTTATTTTTAATAAATTTGCAAAAACCTCAATTATACTTTTTTCACATTTACATTATGGGGTGTTGTGTGCAGAATTCTGAGGAAAAAAATGAATTTAATCCATTTTGGAAAAAGGCTTTAACATAACAAAATGTCGAAAAAGTGATGCGCTGTGAATACTTTCCGGATGCACTGTATGTAAATATATTTATATATATATATATATATATATATATATATATATATATATATATATATATATATATATATATATATATATATATCACTGTATATATAAAAATGATTTGATAGGGAATATAAGTAACAAGTTGATTAGGTTGGCTGATGATACCAAGATAGGCGGATTGACATAAAATCTTTAATCCATTGAATCATTCCAGAGGGACTTGGACAGCATACAGGCTAGGGCAATATGTGGCATATGACATTTAATGATAGTATTGCATGTAGAAAGTAAAAATGTTAGATTTTAATACACAATGGGAGGTCCAAAAATTGAAAGTATACCTTAAAAGAGAAGGACTTAGGAGTCGTAGTGGACTCTACACTATCAATTACCAGACAGTGTTCAGAAGAAATTAAGAAGGCTAACACAATATCAAGTTATATAGCGCCTTGATGTGTGGAGTACAAGTCACAGGAGGTTATGCTCAAGCTTTATAACACACTGGTGAGGCCTCATCTGGAGTACTGGGTGCAGTTTTAAGTCTCCAAGCTACAAAAAGGACATAGCAGAGCTAGAAAAGGTCCAGAGAAGAGTGAATAAGTTCATTTCAGGGCTGCAGACAATGAATTACAAGGAAAGATTAAAAGAGCTGAGCCTTTACAATTTAAGCAAAAGAAAATTAAGAGGAGACATGACTGAAGTTTTTAAAATTATGAAGGGCATTAGTGCTGTGGATTGAGACTGTTGTTTTAAAGAACATCAAGAACACAGGGACACAGATGGAAACTTGTTTCTCACAAAGATTCGGTATTTTTCTTTACACAGAGAACAACAGACAGACCAAGTAGTGTGATAGACAGGAGGTTATTAGGGACTTTCAAAACTCAATTCTTCTAAACTAACATCAACTTAAGTGGATAGGACTGGCAAGCTTTGATGGGCTGAATGGCCAGTTACCATCTAGATTGTTCTGATAATACCTTCTGTCTTTTGAATTTTTTTTTTTTTTTACAAATGTAGTGAAAGAACAGCAAATTGCTAAACCTTACAACATTGATGAACTCTCAAAACTACATTAAACACAATTTTATTGATTTTCTAAGTTTCTCACAAAAGAAAAAAAAAAAACAGACACCCCCTTTCAGGCCCATTGCCCCAAACCTAAAGCTTACACATATACTGTGTATATATTTATTTTTCCCCACTTACTTTTTCTAGACTTCTTTGTAGGTAGTGGTTGATCTTCCAGAGTCCTAAAAGTTGAATTTTTTTTACTCCTCTTTCTGCTGGACTGTAAAGAGTTAGACTTCAGGTCCACTGAAGATCGGGATGATGAACAGGGTCTGCTTTGAGACGAGACTAAGCCAGTCACCACTCCAGCTTGACATCCATAATGAAGGCTATCCTCCTTGACATTCTCCACACTGGTATGGTTGCACGTTTCACCTCTGACCCATTTCTCTTCAGGCTCTTCTTTAATTCCTACTGATCCCAGTTCAAAATACTCCTCTTTAATGTCCAGGTTCTCCTGTTTAGGGAAGACGCACTCCCACTCACAGTCCTCCTCCTTAATACTTACAGTTATTATCTCCATAATATTTGTGTCAGCCTCACGCAGCTCCATTTTCACATCTATGCAGATGTTACAGTACAGGGCAGCTTCCTTTGTCTCTCTGTGAAAATAAAGCATTTAATTCCAACAAAACTGCAGCATGCAGATCCAAAGACATTTTATTTCACTTTGCAACACCCTCTCAGATAAGGGTTACACTTAAGAGCAAGCGGACAGTAATTTTACTTCACATAAAATGATCATGTGTAAAACAAATTTGGAAGTGTAGTGAGGGTGGAAAAGGTTGGAAAAACATAACCTTCGCCCACAGCAGTAGGTCAGCAATATTCAATCCTTGGGTTAAGCATACAGAGTTGTTGGGGTTATAGAATTGTTTTATCAGTTAGAGGTTTATACAAACTGAGCCACAGGATTGTGTTAAAAACCTGACATTAAGAAGAGGGAGAAGAAAAGTGGTGTTTAATCTGGCGACAAAGACAGACGTAGGAAGCATGCATACGATGTGAGACCATTTGACTGATTGATGCGAATCGGTTCATTATCAGTTCTGCCATTGGCAATGACAGTAACTAAAATTAATTTGGTAAGTCTCTCACTTTATTTTCCTTACCTTTTTTAGTTAGGAGGGTTTTCTGGCCGTTAGACTTCTACCAAGGTAATTGAAGCTCACTCATTTAAGAAACAGAAGAGTATAGCTTTCTAACAAACACATGAATTATAGAAATATGATGACTGAATATATATCAGTACAGAAGACAGGACGCAAGACAGACAACCACAATAGCAAGTAAATAGCTAGTCTCTCCAGTCTTTAGAGTTCTAATTTAGATTGGTACAGTTAAATGTTTTTCACCACCAAGACTCATGTCCAATGTTGTGTAGAGTTGAGTGGTGTTGTTCCAGGATCAAGCAGAGGATTTTTCTCTTTTACGATTGAATGGCTACATGGTCCTTGGTGTGAAGCTGTCTTCCTCAACTCTGTGTTAGGCTTTGTTGTGTCCTCTGCACCTTCATAGACAACAGCATTACTATTTCTAGCAAATGAAGTAAGGCTCTGAAGTGCCCTTCTTGAAATAATGTGGCTTTTCAGTCGTAGTTGTTTTTATCTAAACGTTAAGAACACTAGAACAATCTAGATGAGAACTGGATATTCAGACCAACAAAGCTCACCAGTCCTATCGTCGTAATTCTTCTATAAAAACTTCAAGTCTACAGTAGTTTTGGAAGTCCTTAAAGTCTTACTATCTATCACTTTCCTTGGCAGCTTATTCCAAGTGCCTATCGTTCTTTGTGTAAAGAAAAAAAACGTCCTAATGTTTGTGTGAAATTTACCCTTAACAAGTTTCGAACTGTGTCTCTGTGTTCTTGATGAAATCATTTTAAAATAACAGTCCTGATCTACTGGACAAATTTGCTTTATAATTTTAAACACTTCAGTCATATCTCCTCCTAATCTTCTTTTGCTTAAACTGTAAAGGCTCAGCTCTTTTAATCTTCCCTCATAATTCATCCCCTGTAGCCTTGGAATCAGCCTAGTCGCTCTTCTCTGGACCTTTTCAAGCCCCGCTATGTCCTTTTTGTAGACTGAAGACCAAAACTGCACACAGGAGTCCAGATGAGGCCTCACCAGTGCATTATAAAGGTTGAGCAGAACCTCCTTGGACTTGTACTCTACACATCAAGGCGCTATATAACCTGACATTCTGTTAGCCTTCTTCACAGCTTCTGAACACTGTTTGGAAGTTGATAGCTTAGAGTCCAATACGACTCCTAAATCCTTCTCATAAGGTGTACTTTCAAATTTCTGACCACCCATTGTGTATTCAAACCTAACATTTTTATTTCTTATGTGTAATATTTTACATTTACTGAAATTAAATTTCAACTGCCACAAATCTGCCCCAAGCCTTTATGCTGGCCAAGTCCTTCTGTAATGATTTCATGGATGCCAGATCATCTGCCTATCCACCTATCTTGGTATCATCTGCAAACTTAACCAGTTTGTTAACTATATTTCTATCCAAATAATTTATATATATGTTAAAAATAGCAGCGGCCCTAGCACTGACCCCCGCTGGCCACCACTCTTAACATCGGTCAGTTCTAATGAGGTTCCTCGCATCACCACCCTCTGCTTCCTGTGTCTGAGCCAATTCTGCACCCATCTAAAAACATCACCCTGAACTCCCACTTCTTTTAATTTGATGCCCAACCTCTCATGTGGCACCTTATCAAATGCTTTCTGAAAGTCCAGATAAATAATATCATAAGCTCCACTTTGATCGTATCCTTTTGTTGCCTTCTCATAGAATTCCAACATGTTAGTAAAACACGACCTCCCCCTTCTGACCCCATGCTGACTGTTCAGAATAACTCCTGTCCTTGTCATGTGTTGCTCAATCTTATCCTTAATAAAATTTTCCTGTGATGCAACTTAAGCTTACTGGCCTATAGTTGCTACAATCTGCCCAGTCACCCCTTTTACATAACGCAATATTTGCCATTATTCAGTCTTTTGGAATCTCTCCAGTGGGCAGTGACTTCCTAAAAATGTGTCAAGGGTTTATATCTGTACGTCCCTTAAAAACTTGAGGGTAAATGTTATCTGGTCCTGGTGATTTGCTTGATTTCAGTTTATTTAATCTGAGCAGCACTTCTCCCTCTACAATTTCCAAATCCCTCAGTACCTCCTTAGTAGTCGTGTTTACCTCTGGCAGGTTATCCACTTGCTCACTTGTAAACACCTCAGAAAAATGTAAGTTTAGGGCATCTGCTATTTCATTGTCTGTATCTTTTAATTCCCCTTTACTATTCCTGATGAACTTGACCTCCTCCTTAACTGTTCTTTTACTACTAAAATACTGAAAGAATCTCTTGGGGTCTTCTTTCGCCTTATCTGCTATATTCCTCTCCAACTGTCTTTTAGCCTCTCTGATATCCTCCTTAATGGTTGCCCTCATGTTCTCATACGCTCTACGATTCACATTGCAGTCATTAGTCTTATATGCCTTATACAGCAGTTTTTTTTTTCCTTTGCAGCTTCTTTTTTTAACTCTTTATTAACCCACTGCTGAGTTTTTTTAATTTTCTATTGATTCCAATTTTAGATATGTACCTGCCCTGCATTATATATAAAATGTTTTTCCATTGAGCTTTACCACTACTCCTCAATTGTCTCTACACTTAACAGCTTATCCCGGGTCTATCCTCCTTAGACTTTTCTGCACTTTGCTCAAAATTTGTCCCACCAAAGTTAAACCGGACTTGTTTAGTCATTGTATCGGCATCCTTCCAAAGCACTGAGAATTGTATTACATTATCGTCACTTGACCCTAGTTGTCCAATCACCTCTACACCATAAATTATATCCTGATTATTACAAAATGCTAAATCCAGACAGGCTTCATCCCATGTTGGTGCTTTAACATACAGTATAAAAAAATCAGTAACTGATGACTTCTAAAAATTCCTGCTCTTACATGCTTCTCCATTTATAGGTTATGCCAGTTAATATTTCGGATAGTTAAAGTCCCCCGTGACTATAATATCCCCCTGTAAACTTGCCTTTTTAATATTACTAAAAGGATCTATGTTGAAATTACTGGTCTATAACTTTCCCAAAATAAGGTCCCTTTCCCTAATGCTTTTCAGGTGAAGTCACCTGTCCTCACTAAGACGGGGCTCACCGTTCAACTGAAGAGGACTTCCATTTTACTCTTGAAACATTTTTGTTTCACTCAAATTATTATTTTTCATTTATAAGCATTATTTTGTGGATTTATCTTCACAAACCACATGCTTTGATGGTTGCCTTACCTTTGCAAGCCACTTTGATACTTCAACACCTGCAAGTTTAGTTTTGAGACTTGAACCCTTTCAGACCTGTATGGGCCAAAGCTGGCCAATGGAGCTGGAATTAAGCCCACTGGGTTGAGGCCGCTTTCAGGCAGGCAAGAGAGGCATGGCCTGGTTTGTCCTGGAGGCTTTTGCAAGGCCTCATACTTACTGTTAAAATGGTTCAGACTCCAATTAAATACAACCATGACATCGTCTTTCTAAGTAGGCACTTCACAAATGTGTATAAATAGGTTGTGATAATAAAATGAAACATTTTTGCAGCTTCCATTGACCCTCTTTATGGTAACCGAGATAATATGCAATGTTTCCTCTCCAACGGTCTGAAGCCACTGCATTGCTTTAGGTTTCATATTCTCTGCCCGTCTCTTGTTTCTTCTTCAATCTGTTGGAGCGCCCATCAGTTTATTACAATTTACACACATGTTGTAAGCTCAATGAGATCGAAAGAGGTGGCGTCACAACCAAATGTGACTGAAAACAGACGGAAGTCTTATTTTAGGACAGAGCAGAAGATGAACTGACTTTAATGAATCAAATACCACGGTCTTAGTGAATGGAAAATTTCAAATGTGCTAGCGATAAAAGTCTTATTGGAAGCTTGTTTTAGATTCTTCTTATACGAAGGCATTTGACAAAATGTATGGCAAAGCAGAGACGAGGTCAGGGGTAGGTAATGGAAGTCTAAATACTGGAGAGAAGTCAAGAAAGCCAAATACAAGAAGTTGAAAGGGAGCAAGTAACAGAACATGTTTGTGATATCTAGATATTTTTCCCATAAACTTATAAATTGTATTTTCTCAATCCAGATGATGAAAGCGCTGAACATGACATTGTTAATTAGGGTACTACGGTTAACTTATCTGTTCAATGTCGCACAAAAGACAGATAAAGCAATAGCAAACTGGTTTGGTGATCTCCATTTTTAAGAAAGGCGACCAGTAAGGGTCTTCCAACTCTGGAGCGATCACATGCCTCACCCTCCCAAGTACTTAAGTGTGCTGGAGGGAAGACTCCATCTGATGGTTCAGCTAAAAAAAAAATACAGACGGAACAATGTGGGTTTTGTCCTAGCTGTGAAACAGTAGACCAGCCCTTCTACCTGGCACAGTTGCTGAAGGGTGCATGTGTTTTGTAGATGTCGAAGCAGCATAGGATTGCGTCCTTCAACATGCGTTGTGGGTGAAGTTGCAGGAATATTGGTGAACTGGGCCACACTTGTATGCTATTTGTTCCCAAAGAATACAGCGAGAGGTGTGCCCAAATACTTGGCATTAATCTGAATTTGTTTTCCATGGGTGTCAGACTCCATCATGGCTGTGTCTTGTCACTATTCCCGTTCAAGGTTTTCACAAACAGGAAATCAAGGAGCAGTTGAGGATGTACGGCTGTCCAATTGGGGTGGGGGGCTAGGGGTAGCACTATTGCTTTATGCAGATGCTGTTGTTTTCTTTGCCCAGTCTGGCAGTGACCTTCAGCATGTATGGGAGTGCTTTGCTACTGATTGTGAAGCTGCAAGGATCAGAAATCAGCACTTCCAAGTCTAAGGTCCTGGTTGCACTTTCCGAATCAGGGGGAAAAATAAAACTTCAACCTTACCAGTTGATCTTCATCTCTATCCTCCCCCATGCTCATGGACTGTGGGTAATGACCAAAAGAATGAGATTGTGAATACAAGGGCCCAAAACATGGTTTATTCGCAGGGTGACTGAAACAATATTCCATAATAAGGTGAGAAACCACAGGATAGAATCGCTGCTCTTCTGGGTCATTTTGTGCACGTTGTAAGAATGCTCCCCTAGAGTACTCTGTGCCCAGCCCAATGGACAGAAACCCTGCAGCAGGGTCAGGACATGCTGAAGGTATTCTATCTCTTGGCTGCCTGGGGAAGAACCTGGCAATCCCTCAGAAAGAGCTGGAATCTGCTGCTGGGGACAGGTAAGTCTTGATTGACCTGTTTGGTCTGCCACAACCTCAACCCTCACCAGGAAAGGCAGTTTCAGAAGATTAGATGAGAAGATAGAGATGTAGGGACCAGCAAAATGACATAATATATTGAGGTGTACATAAATATTTCATAATTCTACAAATGGCACAACAGTAGTAAACAGGAAGGGAGCAGGAGAACAAAAAAAAAAACAACTTGCAGCCGTAATCTTAGATTAGACAAGAATACTGATGTGGGTGAATCACCAATCACCTGCTTTTACGATGAGCCCCGATCTCAACACTGGTGTGTCAATTCCCGCAAGATTACTAAATCCCTTCTCTGGCATCATCATCTAATAAAATGTAGCAATACAAATGTAAATATTAAGTAAACCAGTAACGGCGATACCGTGCAGTGAATACACTTGACTTATAGTTTTCCTACTCTTTCTCTGTACGTTTACGATCCGTGAGGTTGATGTGCTTACTGTTTTAGGAGCAGCTTGTTTTCTCCACCCTAGTGGCCCGATTCTTCTCTTCTTTTATCTGGATCTTTACGTGTTAAAACTGATTAAGTCAGTTTTTATGTTGGAATTACTTAGTACGTTTTTCTTAATTTTTCACTTTAGTGTTCAATCTGCCTCAAGAATGATTTAAGATATGAAGTGGTAGGGGAAGTGATGGCGAAAGGTGGGAGGGATAAGAATGGCACCACTATGCATGCACCGCACTACCACCCGCTGCCAAGAGTTGATTCTACAATAAAATAAATCTTAGCCTTAACTTCCTTACAGCTCTTCTACCATGAGGGGTGAACACCAACTCCTCGCCATCAATCAGCATATTCTGACAATTTCGATGGTCATTTTCAACTATTAGCCAGTTTTCCTTTTAATATTCACACTCAGTTCTAGAAACCTCACACTTTCCAATGACATTTGCAGTGGATTTCATTAGCCATAATAGCCTGTCAGATGTCCCATTAGCAATTTTTAAATTTTTTTTTTTTTTTTATTTAGACCCCCCAAACATTAAAGAAAAGGCACTAAAAACACACCACCAGTTAAATAGCTTGAAAATTTGAACCATGCAGGATTTGTCAAATAAATCAACTGCCTACTCCAGCCATCAAATTTAATCAGTATTTAGGTGTGAAGCATAGCAAAAAATGTCACTAAATTTGTGATTTAACAAAAAAGTTCTGATTTTTGTATTATTATATCTACATATATAATTCACTAAGGGCACGCAAGACAGTAAGCGTAAGCAAGACAGAGAGCCACGCCTGCCAACTCACAGAGCCCCGCCCGCCAACTCTAAGACCATGGGATACGCTCGACAGAGCCCTGCACGCCAACTCTAACCCTTTTACCGCGTCATGGGATACGCACGACAGAGCCACGCAAGGCAACTATAACTGTCCTCCTGCGTCCAGCGTTGCTCTCGAGGCAAGTGCACTGCCTGCTCATGTGCCCGCACGCAACAACTCACCAAACACAGCCTCAGTTGCTTTCGTATGTGCAAAAGTCCACATGCACCTCTGAGCCACGTTGACTTTTCACCGCACGCAAGACAGAGAGCCACGACCGCCAACTCACAGAGCCCCGCCCATGGGTTATGCACGAACGAGCCACGAACGCCCACTCTAACCCTCCTCCCGTGTCATGGGGATCGCAAGGCAGAGCCCTGCCCGCCATTCACTAAGGGCACACAAGACACATGCAAGACAGAGAGCCCCGCCCGCCAACCGTAAGACCATGGGATACGCACGACAGGGCCATGCACGCCAACTCCTCTGATGGCCAATGAAGAGCACTGCAAGAAGTATGTACTGCGGTAGGTAGGCCAATGTTATGTTCTTGGACGGGAATGGCGGTATCTTCTTAAAAAGCAGCGTAAAACTGAATGTAATGACTGTGCATGGGGTTTGCAAGTTGACAATGAAAGGAACTGGAATGAGTTTGTAAGTGCTTCTTGAGAGTACGAGTTGTTTTGAAGCATTGCTGGCAATGTTCACGTTGCATAATTCATTCAGTGGAGTGTGATTTTAAATGTGCGTTGAGATCTCTCTGCAGTCGGAACATTTTCGAACAAATAGTGCATTGAAAGACCTGTGTGGAATGCGTTTGTTCAGTGGAGTGTGGGTTTGAATGTGCTTTGAGATATTTCTGGAGCGTGAAGGTTTTTGAGCAAATGTTGCATTGAAATTTCAGAGTGAAATGCGTTTGCAAATGTTTTTCAGTAAGAGAATAGTGGGAAGGTGATGTGACGCAGACAAATGTTTGTGTTGAATGGATTTGCACATGGTTGAGGAGATCTGTCTCTGTAATGGCACTAGACTTTCTGTTATCAGCATTCACCACAACGTACTGGAGTGTAAGACTATCACATCTGCTACCTCACAAACTGTCCTTATTCCCCGGATTTCACTGACCCCATCAGATTCAAATGTGCTTTTTACTTTTACACACAGACAATTTCCTGTTAGATTGTCGTTTGCAATGACAATTAATAAGGCACAGGGCCAAACTTTCAAAAAGATATGCCTGTATCTGCCAAAACCTGTTTTCTGACATGGACAATTGTATGTTGCTCTCACCAGAGTCCCATCTTTTCATTCACTGACAGTTATATCCTCAAACCCTCCCCATTTGGACAACTGTGTCTTTCAGGAGGTGTTCACACATCAATAAATAATTATGCGGCGGGTTGGCTAGTAGTAATATAATAGAAGTGTAGATTGCCCGCCAGGTACATATTCCAGTTATTTTTGGGTACCTTTGTATATATTGTCATAAATATCATTACTGCAAATTTCCTTGAAATATGATATCATTTTGAGGCCTAATATCTAGCCATCACATCAGGATAAACTGATAGAGGAACAAAAAAAAAAACGATCTAGCAAAGCAGAAAGGAGATTCAGCAAGCATGGTTTTAAAAAAGATATAACTACATGTAGCAGCCACCAAATGGACTTGGCTTTCACCTCATCACTATGATCCAGGACAAAACAAAGAAAAACAGCAACAAAACATAACCGGAAAGAAAGCCAAACTGCCTACACAAAGACATCTCACGGAGCGTTAGCATTCATATCCACAAACACACCAAGACAGGTTAGATTTGCCAGTGCTTCTTTAGCAATTGAGGAACAACAAAAAAAACTCACCGAGCAAACACACACAAACTACAAAAGAAGGCCATAAGACCACCAAGGTTCAGTGACCCTAACACCACACATCTCCATTAACTTCCCATTAACTTCTTCACATTTATTACTGGATTGGGCTTTACAACTCAAATACAGGATTGTACCATGTTTGACAAAGGTGAAAAGAAAAACAAAACACAATTCATCGCCTCCTTTATACAGGTGTGCTTAAGAGTTTGTGAACCCTTTAGAATTTTCTATATTTCTGCATAAATAGGACCTAAAAAATCATCAGATTTTCACTCAAGTCCTAAAAGTAGATAAAGAAAAACCAGTTAAACAAATGAGACAAAAATATTATACTTAGTCGTTTATTTATTAAGGAAAATGATCGAACATTACATTAAATGAACCACAGCCACAGTTACCAAGGAATAAAACAAAAGCCACGTGGACCTCAGGGGGACTCCCCCGATAACTTTTCTTATCTGTCCTGTTACACCTGGTGAACAAAAAACAGACCCGATCTAATGTTTCTCAATTATCTTTACCTCTTTTGTAAGTCACTTTGGATAAAAGCACCTGCCTAGCAAATAAATGTGACCATTTAATTTTAAATGGATACAATTTGCCATGTTTGTCCATCAATGTACACTTAAAAAAACCACAGTGACATAGTGAAGAGGTTTTTCAGAAAGTTTTGCAAATCCATTAAAAATCAAAGCTTGAAATCTCTCATTCCTTTAATCGTTTGGACTGTGATGCTTTGAGTCTCATCTCTAAGAAAGTGTTGAGTAGCGAGCAGCAAAATGGAGTGGCACTGTTACTAGCTATGGTGCTAAGGCAGCTATAACAACAATTAAGGGATGAATTGTATACGGATGGGAAATCTGATGCTGAGGCTTTGAAACTTGTATCGTTTAAGTGAAGAACACTTTACTGAAGCGGTGTAGCGAAACTCCATTGCCACATGACTGATGAAGTCTGAAGCTTTGAACATTATTGATCCCCTGGTAGTGCTCTGACTGCTGTCAAGCTTTGTGCTGTCCAACATGCAATGAAAGGGGATGTGAAACGAGTAAAGTATGGATAGACATGAACTCGCTGCTCGTCTCAAATTCAAGCCATGTGCATTCACGCCTGGACAAACTTGTTAAGAAGGCAGGCTCCATTGTAGGATTAAAGTTGGACAGTCTAACATCTGTGGCAGAGCGACGGGCACTAAGCAAACTCCTGTCAATCATGAAGAATCCACTGCATCCACTTAACAGTGTCATCTTCAGACAGAGGAGTAGCTTCAGTGACAGACTTTTGTCATTGTTCTGCTCCACTGACAGACTGAGGAGATCGTTCCTACCCTACACTATGTGACTCAATTCCATCCGGGGGAGTAAATGCGAACATTAATTTTATTTTAATTCTTTTCATTTTTATTACTATTTAATTTAATATTGTTTCTTTGTATCAGTATACTGCTGCTGGATTATGTGAATTTCCCCTTGGGATTAATAAAGTATCTCTCTATCTATCTATCTTTAACGCTTAGTGGAAAAAATAAAAACTTAAACATCAATGAAAATGTCATCTCCAACGAAGCACTTACCCTCTACGTTTCTCTCAGTAATGGGATTCTTTCTAAAGTCGTTCACACTCCACAGCCTTTTCGCTGTGGCACCGCCCACTACAAGGGCAGCAGCATGACTTCAGTTTCCGTCGTCTTGGATGACGGTTTCCTTAAAGAAATGAAATGCAAGATTGAGTCAGGTTATGTACCATGAAAATAGTGATGGAAAAAATGGGGCTTTGAAGAAAATGCAAGAAATGAAACCATTGATTCGGAAAAAGGCTCGTTCTGGTGGCCAGATGGTGCTTCAATAATACCCATCTGTTGGGCAGACAGCCAAGATCGGACACCTTGAAACACACCTACAGAACCTACTTCATGATTTCTTGAGCACACCTGCGGCCATTGTTTATACGTGAACATTATGCTTTTTGTTCATTGTCCATAAACTGTGTACCTGTTCACATACAGTGGATTTAGAAAGAATTCAGACACCCGCACTTTCTGGACACTTTTTTGTGTTTCACTTCCTCCCTTTTTTTCAGGATAGGGTGACTGTTAATAGAAGTCATTTCCCATCTGTTATGCTTCCTCCAAAGCATCACCCTGCATTCTCTACCCTCTCTGCCACTAATGTTTCTGACCTCCTCGTCAATCACCCCTCTACCTGTCCACTCAATCCTCTCCCCTTCAGGCCATCTCCCCCTCACTCATTCCTGCATTTACACATATCATTAACACCTCACTCAGCTCGGGCACAGTTCCTAACATCTTGAATCACTCGATCCGTCCCAAGTTACCAATTACAGGCCTGTCTCTCTCCTTTCCCTTCGTTCCAAAACACACACGTGCCGTTTCTAACCAGACCTTTTTCTTCCTTGTACAGAATGAATTTCTCGATACCAACCAGTCCGCCTCCAAGAGGAACCACTTGACTGAGATGGCCCTACTGACTGTGGTTGGCCTGGTACGATTTGCAATAGAGCTACCAACATGTCATTGGTCCTGATCCTGCTAGATCTCTTCTCTGCCTTTGACACGATCAACTATGATATCCTTCTTTCCACCTTGTCTGACCTAATTGGCATTACTAGGACTGCTCATCGATGGTTTGATGCCTACATCTTGGGCAGATCCTGCAATGTGTCCTGGTGAGGAGAATGGTCAAGAGCACGTTACCAATTACAGGCCTGTCTCTCTCCTTTCCTTTCGTTCCAAAACACACACGTGCCGTTTCTAACCAGACCTCTTTCTTCCTTGTACAGAATGAATTTCTCGATACTAACCAGTCCGCCTCCAAGAGGAACCACTTGACTGAGATGGCCCTACTGACTGTGGTTGGCCTGGTACGATTTGCAATAGAGCTACCAACATGTCATTGGTCCTGATCCTGCTAGATCTCTTCTCTGCCTTTGACACGATCAACCATGATATCCTTCTTTCCACCTTGTCTGACCTAATTGGCATTACTAGGACTGCTCATCGATGGTTTGATGCCTACATCTTGGGCAGATCCTGCAATGTGTCCTGGTGAGGAGAATGGTCAAGAGCACATGCACAGGGGTGCCTCAAGGAACGGTACTGGGTCCTCTACTTTTCTCTGTATACCCTTCCTCACTGGGCTCCATCATCCAATCACATGGGTTCTCTTATCAGTTCTATGTCAAATGATAGACAGCTACACCTGTCGTTCACCCTGTGGATAATGCTGTATCAGCTAGAGTCACTGCATGTCTTACTGATATCTCAACCTGGATGAAGAACAACCATATACAGCTCAGTCTTGCAAAAACACAGCTTCTTGTGATCTCAGCCGGACAGTCTGTTGGACTCCCCATCTCTGTACAGCTTGGCTCACTGTCACTAACACTTGTCAAGTCAGTATACAACTTTGGGGTAGGGATTGATGAGCAGTTATCTTTTTCTGACCACATTTTTCCTGCTTCTCATTTATGCAGGTTCACTCTGTATATCCACAAGATCACACTTTATCTGACAGAGTATGCAGCACAACGTCTGGTCCAGGCTTTGGTCTTGATGCATCTGGACTACTGTAACTCACTCCTGGCAGGAGTACCCGCATGTGCTATCAAGCTGCTGCAGATTGTCCAGAATGCAGCAGTCCATCTTGTATTTAACCAGCCGAGAAGGGCACATGTAACTTTCCTCTCTTCAGGTTGCTACATTGGCTTGCTGTAGCAGCATGCATTAAGTTCAAATCCCTGATGCTGGCCTACAGAGTAGTCAGTGGGTCAGCACCTGAGCATATGGAGACACTGTTGACGTGTATCGTTCCTTCTCACCCACTCAGGTCTGTCAGTGAACAGTGTCTGGTGATGCCGCCTCTACGTGGTATCAAGTCTCTATCCGGACTCTTTTGTAGTTCCCAGTTGGTGGAATGGGCTGCCCACCTCCAAACATACTGCTGACTCTATCAGTGTATTTAAGAAGATATTGAAGACCCATCTATTCTGAGAATATCTGTCGAACTGATTGACGAGAAAAGAAAAACAAATACTATGTTCTGTGATCTTTTGTATTTTTGGTTAACTTATTGTTTAAGTTTTACTGCTTGATTGATTATAATCTACGATTGTAAATTTATTAGTTACTAGACATTAAGCCTGTTACAATAACGGGCACTAGAACAGTAGTGCATAAACATTAGTAGGAACAGTCTATATTAAATGGCAAGGGACCTTCTATGTGGCTGTAATATGCGTCACTGTATTGTGTGCCTTTAATTTTCTTCTCACAGTAATACTGGCGTTGATGTCTGGAATATACCTTTAAATTTTCTGTCACAACAGTGTGCAATCACTGTAGTCTCACCAGCAACTGATGTAATGTGCGGCATGCAGCTGATAAAAGTGCCTGTGGCGTCTCCCCAGCCGCGCATCGCACCGTGCCCCACACATGCGCACTTCACCAGAAGACACACACACACACACACACACACACGGACAACCCTGGACGCACACAGGGGTTTTATTAAAGAGGATTACATCTTTTCACTTTTGGCAATCAACTTTTGTTATCTGTCCAGTTACACCTGGTGAACAAAACAGACCCTGGCCTAATGTTACTCGATTATGTTTACCTCTTTTGTAAGTCACAGTTTGGATAAAAGCATCTGCCCA
Source organism: Polypterus senegalus (assembly GCF_016835505.1). NCBI lineage: Eukaryota > Metazoa > Chordata > Cladistia > Polypteriformes > Polypteridae > Polypterus > Polypterus senegalus. Next base: position 165,564,043 of record NC_053161.1, on the reverse strand, counting down.
ATAAATAAATGTAACTAATTTTAAATGGATAAAATTTGCCATGTTTGCCCATCAATGTACACTTAAAAAGCCACAGTGACAAAGTGAAAATGTGTTTTCAAATCCATTAAAAATCAAAGCCTGCAATCGCTCATTCCTTTAATCATTTGAACGGTGATGCTGCCAGTCTCACCTCTAAGCAAGCAGTAAAATGGAGTAGCACTGTTAGTAGCTATGGTGCTAAAGCGGCTGTAATAATAATTAAGGGGTGAATTGTATAGGGATGGGACATTTTGATGCTGAGGCTTCAAAGCTTGTACCGCTTTAGTGAAGCACACTTTACTGAAACGGTGTAGTGGAAACTCCATTGCTACATGACTGATGAAGTCCGAAGCTTCCAACATCACTGATGCCCCAGTGCAACTCCAACTGCTGTGAAGCTTTGTGCTGTCTGACAGGCAATGAAAGGGGATGTGAATCAATCGCTTGTATCGTACACAGATAAGATTTTGAAGTAACCATGAAGTCAAGAAGTGCTCGTCGTCTAATAATAAAGTAAATCCTATTCTGCACCAGAACTACTAACGAGCCTTTAATGCTCTAGTCTATCCGATTGTAGGCAGACCTGGATTAATTAAAAAGCAAAATAAGCATAGGCTTAGGGCAATAAGTGAAGGGGGGACATCACAGAAATGTTGGATTTACCATGGACCATATGGTGCAAAACTGAAAATGGTACAGCGAAACCAGGTTCCACAAAAAGGGGCACACACATTAAAAGAAAAAATAAATACATACATATATACAGTAACAAAAATAATAAAATAGTAATGATTAAGGTTAATGACATATAATTAATCTTGGGAATACAACACAATCAGAAGCTGGAGGGCATAAAAATCTCTTAAGTGCTTAGGGTCTCTAAAGGTCTTAGTCTGACTCTGGCTGTAGGCACATTAATTGTTTATTACATAAACGGTAAAAGAGTATAACCCAAACTATCCAGTTAAAACAAAAAAAAAATCAATTTAAATTAATTTATTACCACCTTCTTTTTTTTTTATTTTTTTAAGTATATCTAATGTTTCTTCATGACTACTTGCATAAATCAATATGTCTAGATTAGATCAACTTTATTAATCCTTGGGGCTGGGGTATCTTGACACATATGCAATTAGTTTGTGATGTGCGAGTCCCTGCCTTGCGCCCCAAAACATGACGCCAAGTCTCAGTACCTTAGCAAAACCAGCTTTAATCAGCTTGAAACAGGAACGGCACGGCTATTTATTGTAGTGTGATCTACCACTCTCCGATACACAGACACAGCAATCAGGCAGGGTTATGGCCAAGTAATACCATTCCCTGCATTACCCATCGATAACAGGCACTTATAGCAGGACCACAGTCAGTTCAGATTTACTTTCGCGATGAGCCACTGCAGCTCTGGGAGCCTGTGCTTGCCCCGGCAATTGATAAGCTGTCTTCCACAGAAACAGTGATCGCGCATTGGGACGCTCTTCGGCGTGTTGTCCCAAAAGAGTTTATAAACCTCACAAGTTGAAAGAGTATACATCGCAGAATCAACTTGCCACAACAAATGCCTGACCATTGCGCAAACAGTTTTTTTTTTTGGCGAGTTCATATACAATGTGGTGGTGGAGTGGTAGCTCTGAGGCTAAGGATCTGTGCTGGTATCCTGAAGGTTTCCAGTTCGAATCCCTGACCTTTAACCTGTAATTGCTCCAGGGGCGCGGTACAATGGCTGACCCTGTGCTCTGACCCCAAGGGGTATGCGAAAACTAACATATTCCTAATACAAGAAATTGTATAAGGCGAAATAAAAAAAAAAAAAATGTGTTTATCCAAAGTTGTATCAGTGACAGTAGGTAACGTTACAGTATTTAAGCTTCCTAAACATTGCAGGCACAAAGGACTACACTCACATGAGAATAATGGTACCTGCCGGCCGATTAGAGAGCAAGTATGTATAATACACCACAGCATCATTACATGGATCAGTCCTTTTAACTGATATTGATGTGAATGTCCGGTCATATTGTACAACTTGACATTCTAAATAAAGGGAAATAATCTGCAGCAGTGACATTGGGAGATTGTGCCAGTCACAGACAACTGCAGTTTTCATTTTGGTTGTTAAGGTACAAGTTCAAGTTCACAGTACTATAGGACTGAGGAAGCACAGTAGATAGAAGAACAAGAGTACCAAATAAAGTGATCATAAACAAAATCACAGGAATTGCAAAATACAATACAATAAAGGCAAAACACACAGTAGCCAAAGGAAAAAGGGTACAAGATAATCAAAAGTGACTATAAACATCATTTAAAGTGAAAACCGTAGCACAGATGGCCAAATACAAAAGGGAAAGTGCATAGGTATGAATGTCTGAGGTCTGATGTGGCCATGTATTACACTGCTTGGGTGCCTGGTTCAACCTGATGACCGCAGCGGAGTAGAAACCGTATTCTAGTCTGGAGGTGCAGGCCATGATAGCAGCAGGTCAAACAGACGGTGACTGGGGTGGGATGCGTCTGTGAGAACATTTCTAGCTCTGTGGAAACAATCAGCGCTGTAAACGTACTGATCATAAACCAGAGCAAACCCACAGGGACCCATGTGCAATCTCCACGCAGGGAACACCCAGGGCGCTACCCTCAGAGTTCTTAATACGAAGCAGCAGCCCTACAACTGCGTTACCGTGCACCCAATTTATTCATTAACATACTGTATTTACATTAACTGTGGTCTTATAAAATAGTATACACAAAAATATATATCCACAGGGGTTGGGCTGGCCACCTCTTAAACTCCACCGAATGTTAATATCACCTCAAGTTTGCATTTACTAAAGTGTCATTCCCTCCATTCTGCTTTCACTCCGGAGCATGGCCTAATTAATCAATCATATTAATGATCATGATGATGATTAGCTGCTGAATATTCAAAATGGGCATATTTAAGGCCTGACATGGTTACTGGTGAGAGGTGACGGGTGGCAGATAAAAGAGTGTGCCGAGCACCTAGCTTTAAGTTCATTAGAGATTTCTAAATGAACTCACTGTGGGATCTGTACGGATCCAATTTTTTTAGTGTCTGCCGTTTTTGCCTTTCTAACGTAAGCAAAATGTAAGTATAGAATTCAAGCAAGGCTTTATACATGATGCCCCTGGTTTTAACTTCTCTTTGTTTGTTTAATCTGTTAACTGCTCCTATATTGTGAATTCTGTAACTGCTCAAGGTGAAACTCCGGATACAAAGCTTACTCCGTGGACATCAATTAAAGTTGTTTGGGTTGTCTGATTTTGCTTATTTAACTCACAGGATTCCATATATCTGGAATATCTGCAAAATAAACATATACAGATTAATCAACAAAGTTTATTTCACCTTATCTCAATGAGACATCTTCAATTTCACTGACTTTAGCAATCACAATCACAGAGGGGCTGGGAAATCGCACTCCAACCTAATTCATCTCTGGGATGCCTTTGTGCAAACCTCGCAGCGGTGGAAAACGGAGTGGAGTCAAAGGAAAGATGAAAGGCTGCAAGCTGTAACCCCAAAGTGGACATTGAGACGGGCTGCTCCGAGTATTTCAGAGACTGATGATCTACTGGGATTTTCACACGCAACCATCTGCAGGGTTTACAGAGGAGGGTCTGAAAAAGGGAAAATATCCACTAAGCAGCAGAAAATGCCTTGTTGATGCAGGAGAACGGCCAGACTCATCTGAGCTGATTAAATAACCACTCGTTACAATCAAGGTATGCAGAAGAGCAGCACGGAATACACAACACTTCGAACCTTGAAGCAGAAGGGCTACAGCAGCAGAAGACCACACCGCACACCACTCCTGTCAGCTAAGAACAGGCAGCTGAGGCTGTGGTTCACACAGGCTCACAAAAAACTGGACAATAGAAGTCTGGAAAAACATTGCCTGGTTTTATATATTTTTTTTTTCCCCAAAAAAACTACAAAGGAGAGAATGCCACTTCGGTTGTTAATGCAAGAATGAGACTCAATTTTTTTTTTCCATTTTCAAAGATTTATCAAATAGCAACCCGAAAAAAAAAAAACAGAAAACTCCAACAATACTTCAAGATGTAAACTCCGCACCTCACAATTCCATCCTGAAGGATGGGACTCGACCATGAATAAATGGGCACAGGGTGGTCCAGCCCTCTGATACTCCTATTTGATGTGGCCAAGGCACATAACTAAACGTGAATATATTAACACAAAAGCACACAATACACACTCAATGATCAATAAACAAAATAACATTCAAAACCAAACACACAAGAGGGGTAAACATTCAGTACATCCAGTAAACAAACATGCAATATACAATAAAAATGACAAGGACTAGAGACAAAACCCCAGATAAATCAACACACAAATGACACTCTCCAGTTCTGTCTGGCCATAGCAGCAGCAGCATTTTATTTCTATAGCACATTTTCGTACAAATCATGTAGGTTACAATGTTTTACAAGATGAAAAAAGAAAAAATATAAAAATAAAATGAGACAATACTAATTAACAAAGAATAAAGTAAGGTCTGATAGTCAGGGAGGACAGAAAAAAAAAAAAAAAAAAAAAAACACTCCAGAGGGCCGGAGAAAAAACAAAATCTGCAGGGTTCCAAGGCTACGAGACCACCCAGCCCCCACTTACAGCATTTGTTATGCCATTTTTTCTATTGATGTCCTGAACCACCCTGTGTGCAGACCACTGCCCTGTGCGACCACAATTTGGTGCTCACCTCTCTGTCTGGCACTTTTGAACAAGTCCCTGGTGTATGCGGGGTTGCAGCAGGGCAACAGCAGGTTTGTCACTGAATTGGTAGTCTTGCAAGTTGTCCAAGCTGGTCCAATAGTTTAAATTCCTGTTCTTGCTACCTGTACAGTCTCTTCTGGCACTTTAGCTGCATAACTGCCCAAACTTTATAATGGTGGATATTTCTTATTTGTGTTATGGTTGAATACTTTCTGTAGATCACATTAGGTGAGCCTGAAGTCGCTGATCTATACGTGCGATTCATCTCACTCAGGGCCAGGCCTCATTCAGGACTCACGATGTCAAGTCTTGATTCAATTGATTCTGGCGTATTACTTGATGAGCATTCAGCAGTTTTCTACTGCTCGTGTCCAGTTTATGGAGAGATATTTGGAATCATAGACTGGCCAGAAAGCAGAATGTCAAAACAGGGGTTGCCAGTTCATTTGTGGCTTGGATTGTTTTCATGGGCTGCTAGGAAAGCCTCGGGTTTTCTTAATTCAACAAAAAGGGCACCTTTTAACCCAGGGAGCTGTGTGGCCAGTACAAGTTATTTTTTGGGACCTTTTTATACAATAATAATAGTTTGGCCTTGATGAGATTTGTTATAGAGCTTGTACAATGAAGCCAACCATGTGAGGATACTCCTCAATGCTTCAGTAATTAGGCAGGCAGCTTTTTGACTCCTTTCTTCCCTCCAGTGTGAATTCTTGAGTGTCTACAAAGAGAACTTTGGTGACAGAATTTTTTGTCACATTCCAAACAGCAATATGGCTTCCCTGAAGTATGAGCGTGAATTCTTGTATGGACCTGGAGATTGCTTTTTCTTAAAAACTGTTTGCCACATTCAGAACAGCAGTATGGCTTTTCCCCTGTGTGAATTCTTCTGTGTGTCTGAAGACTGTGACTTTGTGAAAACTGTTTGCCACATTCTAAACAGGAATATGGCTTCTCTCCAGTATGAATTCTCATGTGAGTGTGAAAATTGCCAATGAGAGAGAATTGTTTGCCACATTTAGAACAGCAGTATGGCTTCTCTCCAGTGTGAATTCTTCTGTGGTTCTGAAGACTGGAATGTTCTGAAAACTGTTTGCCACATTCTAAACAGGAATATGGCTTCTCTCCAGTATGAATTCTCATGTGAGTGTGAAAATTGCCAATGCGAGAGAATTGTTTGCCACATTTAGAACAGCAGTATGGCTTTTCCCCTGTGTGAATTCTTGTGTGGATCTGAAGATGGCTGCTACTTGAAAATTGTTTGCCACATTCCGCGCAGCAGTATGGCTTCTCTCCAGTGTGAATTCTTCTGTGGGCCTGAAGACTGTGACTATGTGAAAACTGTTTGCCACATTCTAAACAGGAATATGGCTTCTCTCCAGTATGAATTCTTCTGTGGCTCCAAAGACTGGAACTTCGTGAAAACTGTTTGCCACATTCTAAACAGGAAAATGGCTTCTCTCCAGTATGCATTCTTGTGTGAGTGTAAAAATTGCTAATGATAGAGAATTGTTTGCCACATTTAGAACAGCAGTATGGCTTTTCTCCTGTGTGAATTCTTGTGTGAGTCTGAAGATGGCTACTTCTTGAAAACTGTTTGCCACATTCAGAACAGCAGTATGGCTTTTCCCCTGTGTGAATTCTTGTGTGGTGTTGAAGAGAACTTTTGTAACAGAATTGTTTGTCACATTCCAGACAGCAATATGGCTTTTCTCCAGTGTGGATTCTCATGTGGACTCGAAGATTGCTACTTTTTAAAAATTGTTTGCCACATTCCGAGCAGCGGTATGGCTTCTCTCCAGTATGAATTCTCGTGTGAATGTGAAAACTACCAATGTCAGAGAATTGTTTGCCACATTTAGAACAGCAGTATGGCTTTTCTCTAGTGTGAATTCTTCTGTGGGTCTGAAGATGGCTCCTTCTTGAAAACCGTTTACTACATTCAGAACAGCAGTGAAGTTTGACTCCTGTATGAAGTTTAAAAGAAAAAACAAAAGCTTATTTTTCAAACCTTTGCCATATTATTGACATTAAGCCACGATATTAAACAAATCCTGGTTGAATTTATCAACATGCTTTTTAAAAGCATAAAACAATCCTGCGTATTACAAATACTCAAGACACAAGCAGAACGGCCGTAGGCAAAAAGTGTCAGTAGTAAAATGAGCAGATCACGTATGATTGACAAACTGTTATTTGATCACATTTTAATAGCTACATTACTGATCTCCATCTTCACAGTCATAAAATATTCTTCAAAATGACATATTGCTCAACTTTATATCTTTATGGAAGGATGTGATTTCCAGTTATGATGATATTGAACAGTAACAGTGTGCCATGCTGAGCATGTGAAACACACCATTAATAACCATAATATACCCCCAACATTTGTCCACAATTAGAATAAATCCACTGGAATGCCAAGTGTAAACAAAATGGCGGATTTAATCACCAAATTAAAATAACTGAATGGATAGAGCAACATTAATGTACAGACAAAGTGCTACAAGGGTTTGGGAGAATGAATGAATGAATATATATATCTATATTAATAAAAGGCAAAGCCCTCACTGACTGACTCACTCACTCACTCATCACTAATTCTCCAACTTCCCATGTAGGTAGAAAGCTGAAATTTGGCAGACGTATTCCTTACAGCTTAATTACAGCTTACTTACAAAAGTTAAGCAGGTTTCATTTCGAAATTCTACATGTAACGGTCCTAACGGTCGATAACGGTCAACAACATCCGCCATGTTGAACTTTCTTATTTATGGGCCCATCTTCAAGAAATTTGGTACACGGGTTCCCAACGCCAACTGAATCCTACTTACGTACATATATACCTCCATAGCCTGCAGCTCTGTCACAGTGTGAGGCGGCGTTGGGTCCTCCATCCCAACGCCTCCCACGTTGTTGGCTGCCTGCCTATATAAGGCCGTCCGTTGCTCCAGTCTCTTCATTCCCTTCCTTGCTTCGCCACGGGATTCATGTCTCCCTACTGATAACTACAGCCTTTTTGTTTAATCCACGGCTTCTCCGCTGTTTTATTGTTTGTTTATTACAATTATAGTTATTGTGTAGGTATTTTACACTTACTTTACATTGCTCAGGTACCCATTTCCTTTATCATTCCAACCCCCATTACAATGTCAATCGAGATGATCACTATCGATCAAAAAACTGTCACTTGTCGAGTTGTTTCCATGCCCGGAGATGGCACCTGCCTTTTCCATTCTCTTCGTTACATATTGCACGGCCATATCAGGCTCACTCTTGATATCCAGAGGAACATTGTGTCTTATGTATTGAATGACTGGGACAGGTTCAAGGTGTGGACTGATGACAGTACAGGAGATAATTATACTACACAGGAGCACTAGAAGAGTGAAATGCTTAAGCCCTTCACCTATGGTTCTGCATGTGAGTTGATGGCTGCCGCTGAATTGTTCGGTTGTCGCTTTCAAATGTACCGAAATGGCCAAATATTTTACACCTTTCGACAACCGCCAATGCCTCTTAAACATCTTAGATTCACAGGTGACGATTTCAGTAGTGGACACTTTGATGTTTATGAATGTTTGAACTCTCAAAAGCTGGATGTGATTTTATCGCTGAAACCGGTTGTATGCTTACAACGCTTGACAGATGCCGAATGTCACTTCAACACAACAAATCCTGCAAATACTGTCGTAATTGAAACAAACCATGAAACTCAAACTGATTATGACAGCAGCAATCCAAGCTGTGAGATTTGAGAAAAGATTACTGTTCACATGGCCAACTGTACGTTACATGCTCAAGAGTAAGCTCAGCGCACAGCTTGGTCATATTACAACCGGAGGGCCAAACTCACAATGTGGTATACAAACAGATCCTTAACAAATAATTATTGGCATATTTTCCCTCAGTTTAAAAAGGTAAAATTTTCTTCTTAATAAAAATTTTAATGCAGTACTTCGGCGTATATATATACATATATATACACATATATACACATACATATATATACACACACACACACATATATATATATACATACACATATATATATATTAAATATATATATATATACACATATATATATATTAAATATATATATTAAATATATATATATATATATATATATATATTATATATATATATATATATATATATATATATATACACTAATTAAAGGCAAAGCCCTCACTCACTCACTGACTCATCACTAATTCTCCAACTTCCCGTGTGGGTGGAAGGCTGAAATTTGGCAGGTTCATTCCTTACAGCTTCCTTACAAAAGTTGGGCAGGTTTTATATCGAAATTCTACGCGTAATGGTCATAACTGGAAGCAGTTTTCTCCATTTACTGTAATGGAGATGAGCTTCAACGCCGTGGGGCGGAGTTTCGTGTGACATCATCACGCCTCCCACGTAATCACGCAGTACATAGAAAACCAGGAAGACCTCAAAAGCGCTGAAGAAAACATGCATTATATAATTGAGAAGGCAGCTAAACAATAAGAAGCGGCGAAAGTGACATATACAACCATATTCATGAGTTCTGCTACTGGAAACAAAGCACGATGTAAACCTACACTTTAAATTAAGTTCATAGACAGGCTGCGCTGGCGCTTGTAATTTAGTGCCTGCCCATATAAGGCCGTCCGTCAGCGGCAATCCAATAGCAAACTGCCACTAAATATTCACGGGTGAAGGACTGTGCTTATGGAGAGGAAGATGAGATGGTCAGGGTGGTGTTTGACACAAACTCAGCTAAACTGCGAGAGAAAGTTTTAAGTGCCAGGACTAAGGTAACATTAAATACAGCCATGGACATAGCACGAGATGGCACCAGCACAGCTGGGAACCTTCGATGCATGTACACCGAGTGGCTCACGTGAACTGACGAGTGCACAGATAAAAGCAACAGTTCCAAAGAGCGCTGAACAAAACCGAATTACACAATTGAAAAGGCAGCAAAAATATGAAGCGCCTGATACAAGCATATTCATAAATCCAGCTACTGTGGAAACAAAGCACACGTGGAAAAAGTCAATGTCCCGCTAAAGGAAGACAGTGTAAAAAAACCGTGCATGCAGTGTGTCAGGTCTCAGATAAAGAAGAAGACGAGCTGTTTATTGATGCAGTAAGAAACGAATCGATGAATGAAACCTGTCATCTTTACAACGATTGACAAACACGGAATGTAACTTGAACACAACACATCCTACAAATACGAACCTGATTGAAAGAAATAATGATAATCAAATCCTTGATGACAGCAACACTCAGTAACACTCACAAAACAAATACTGTATATTGACAGTCATGTTACGTTATTTTTAAAATGTTCCCTTTTCTTTTCTAGCTTTTTAACACACTACTTCTCGCTGCGATACGCGGTATATATATATATATATATATATATATATATCCCGATCTACATACTCGAATAATGGATACTTTATTCGCCATCAATGATTGTTTTGGTAAAGCCATACTCAGTGTATTCATTAGATGAACGGTAAAAAGTAAGAGCGAGGGAGGATGACTTATTGAGGCATGCAGGCTGTAGGCGTCAACTCTATCTGAATTGCGATCACATTTGAAAAATATATCTTTTCAAGTTCTATTTAGTCCATATGTGTCAAACTCAAGGGCCGCGGGCCACATCCGGCCCGGCAGATCATTTTATATACTGTATTATTGTTATTAAAGCCCGGTATATGAAGCGCTGGTAACACAATAAACTACAGATCCCATAATGCAGCGCTTCAGCTGCCTTGCCGAACACTTACCGCTAATCAAGTCTAGCTTATGATGCTGCAAGTTATTGCGAAGCTAGCTCACACGATGCTGAAGAGAAAAGTTGATTCTGAAAATAGAGCCTTTAAAACCGATGGGAGGCTGAGTATATGTTTACTGAACCCGTGTGTCTCATTTGTGGAGCTAATGTGGCTGTAATTACAGAATTTAATCTAAGACGGCACTATGAGACAAAACATCAGGGTAAACTGAATGCAATGCAGAAGATACAGAAAGCAGAAGAATTAAATAAGAATCTGACACTTCAGCGGACGTTTTACCGTGCACAATCACAAAGTGATTTCAAGTGAAGCTGCTTTTATGGGAGACACAAATGCACCAGTGCACCTTGCCCCACTTTCCCTGTTGCCAAGTAATGTTAAACCAAGTCGTCACTACGGTGTTCCCAAATCGCACTTTGCTGATAAACTGAGCGCACTGCACTGAGTTTGCACGGCGCTTTGGTGACTTTGAAGAACAAAAAGTCCGTCTACATGCGGCTCGAACCTTGTGCATGTTTGGTAGCACATATCTGTGTGAGAAGCTCTTCTCAGTGATAAAGACTAACAAAACAGCACACAGGAGTCGCCTCACTGATGAGCACCTGCAATCCATCCTGAGAATCTCCACAACACAGAACCTCACACCAAACAGAAACGAACCTGTGGCCAAAAAGATGCCAGGCGTCCAGCTCTAAAATGACATATGAGCAAAGACAACTGAATGATTTGATTTGTTATTGCTGAAAGGAACACATTTTATTTATATTTCCAGGTTTTGTTATGCAGCATGTTCATATTTGAATTTGTATAATTTTGACAGGATATATTTTTATGGAGAGCAAAATCTTTTGGGATATTTAAAATCTAAGTTTATTTTTATATAAAATTACATAAGAGTAAAGAAATTTGAATGTTTGTTCTTTTAACGTTTACTTTATTTCTAACTTGTATAATTTAGACAGGATATATTTTTATGGAGAGCAAAATATTATAAGTTGTTTAAGGTTTGAGTTGATTTATTCAGGAATAATATTCCTGTCTGTTTTACCATTCCTACCAAAGATATTTCTGTCGACTAAATAAAAATTCCTTCTATTTAAAATTTAAATAGAACTTGAACAAATACTGATAGTTCATAATATCCACGCAGACTTGCACGTAAGAGTGGAGTCATCCGTTTTAACAAGCAGCGTATTGCACTGATCTGAAATAGCTGTGTGTGTATATATGTAGATATGTATGTATATGTATATATGTGTGTATGTATATATATATATATATATATATATATATATATATATATATTTGTGTGTGTATATGTGTGTGTATGTATGTATGTGTATATATGTAGATATATATATGTATGTATAGATATGTATATATATGTTTATGTGTGTGTGTGTAAATATATATATATATATATATGACAACAACACTCATCACTCACAACAGTGACAAAACAATTACATTGACAATCATGTTACGTTATTTTCAAAATGTTTCCTTTTCTTTTTCATTGCTTCTTTAACACACTACTTCTCCGCTGCGAAGCGCGGGTATTTTGCTAGTATCTAAATATATATCACGGATTTCTGCAGACAATGGGTCTTTTAATTTATGCTACATGCTTCCTCAGTTTGTTTTCCCAGTTGATTTCATACAAGGGACGCTATTGCCGGATGGCTTAAAAGCTACCCAATCAGAGCATGTATTACATATTAAATAAAACTCCTCAATGATATACGAAGTGCTTCCCGCGCGGTGCTTGATTGTTTGCTTTTTTCTGTCTCTCTCACTCTCTCTGCCTGACGGAGGGGGTGTGAGCAGAGGGGCTGTTTGCACAGGGGCTGTTTGCCTAGAGGATACGGACGCTCCTCTAAAAAATGCCGCTTTATCGCGGTGCTTCGGCATACTTAAAAGCACGTATTGATTTTTTGATTGTTTGCTTTACTCTCGTGCTCTCTCTCTCGCTCCCTCTCTCTGACTTTCTCTGCCCCAACGTTTACTTCTTTGAAGAGGAAGATATGTTTGCATTCTTTTAATTGTGAGAAAGAAATGTCATCTCTGTCTTGTCATGGAGCACAGTTTAAACTTTTGACTAATGGGTGTTATTTCATGTCTAGGGGGCTCTAATAATGTTAACAGTGTGGGAGAGATTATAAGGGCTTAAAATATATAAAAATACAAACATATGGTTTCTACTTCGCGGATTTTCATCTATCGCGGGGGGGTCTGGAACGAGGAGGGATTACTGTATGTGTATATTTTATATATATATATATATATATATAATCTTCATTTGGATCTTGATCTTTGTTTGTCCGTGAATGAATTAGAAGAAGCAGCACTAGATGGCAGTAGAGAGACAGCTAAAACATAGGCATTGCATTAAGACTCTCCTCCAGGCTTATACTACTGAAGACTGTAGTACGCCAGTCACACCTCAAAACACAGACATTCAAACTAAACAAATTGTTGTGCTTTAAATTAACTAAAGAGATCTTCATTTAGATCTTGATCTTTGCTGTCCGCGAATTCCACGCATGCGTAGACCACCTTCCAGTTTAGTACGTTGTTCTTACTCACGGATATCAACAATGTGCCGGAATAACAAAAGGGGTGGTGGACAGTGTTACGCTGGTTAGCTCCCGAGGCCTGGTTAGAGAATGAGATTGCCGAAGATAAAAGGTACGTGCCTACGTAACATATGAATGAAAGAAAGACAGTGGGTAAAATGAATGACAACGTAACAGCACGTTCCAGAAATTATTATTGTTACATTGTAGCCGGCGAGTGCTGCGTGTCTCACATTTGTACCGTGGCTTGCTCACATGTCAGTGAAGTGATCCCTATTCATGCTTTAAAGAGCCTGGATTCCTATGTGTCCCCCTTTTATAACCATTGCTCCGTGTATATTGCCTTACTCTTTGGATTGCCACAAAGCAACCTGCGAGATTGGAGAAAGGTTGAGAAGACATCGTGAGAGGAAACGACAGCGTCGTGAAAACGAGACGGACTGTGAACGGACAGAAGCAGAAATGCTCCTACACCACCACATAATTACGATTCTGACAGTGATTCCGAGTAGGCCGTTCCTGTCGAATCAATATCCAAGGGTTTTCTTTTATAATTTTGTTTCCCTTATAAAAAAATCACAATAAAGCGACGAAGGGCCCAGTTCACGACTGGCAGCCGCGTTTAAACAGGGAGCCCTTCACAGACAACTTTAACATGCGCAACGTAGTTGGGTGCACATGGCTGATAGAGATAGAGATATCTATATCTATATATCTATCTATATATATATATCTATATCTATCTCTATATATATCTCTATATCTTTAAAAGATAATGAATTAATAAATGCAATTCCTTTCAAAAGTATAATCTTTGGGCAATGCCATAATTAAAATCACCAAATAAAATAATGCTATATTAGGGTGAGAGGTGGAAGTTAAAGAAATCTTGTCTTTAGTTGTGCCTAGTAAGAGTTCAGTATTTAATAATTTGTGACTATACTGTCCCATTTGTAAACATTTGGTCCTAGATAATCACGTAAAACAAACTGCAGTTACACTTTTTTTTTTATTTCTTTAGAACAAAATATACATATACACACACACACGCGCACAAAAACTTTATATGACACTGCAACAACAAGCAAACCATTTGTAATAATGCACTTCAATGTCTGAAATAAACTAAATAGATACAAACATATATGTTAATAGCAGTTTCTTCCAGTGTGAGGTTATAGGGTGGAACAATGGCTTTTCAGGCAGCCCTGGGTGCAGGGCAGGAGCCAGCAGTGGACAAGACCTCCTAGAGCTAGTCACATATACACACACACACACGTAAGCCAGTGCATGTCAGCCAAATTAGGGTCGAAAGCAAATGAGACTCATTCATGGTATGATCAGTGAAAGGATCAACAGAGCCTTGGGAGACCCTTCATATTGTTTCAAACACATCAAATACTCATTTTTGCAATTGTGCCACTTTCTGTATGGTGATTTATAGATGGTGAAAGGGGAGCGAGTGCGACTAAAAAAGGGAATAAATAAAAAAATAAAAAATGTAGCACTGATGATTCTTTACATGAAGTGGCAGGGTGATCTGGTCAACAAGTTACAAGCTGAAACAGACAGAATCTATTTGATTTTGCTTAACTTTTTGGGCTTGAAAGTGGTAAAATTCAGTAAATAATGCTTTGCTGACCAAGGTGGCTTTAGAGAGGAGTATTGCTGGTTAACAATGACAAACCTCAGTATGGTCTGCATGGAAGTTTTTTTTTTTATGCAACATCAAAGCAATAAGAGTAAGTGTTTTGGCCTGTTGCAGGGTATAAAAAAAATAAACAAATTAAAAAAAAAAATCACAAGCAAATTGGTCTCTGACATATTTCAGGACAAAGAAGATAAGGTTCAAACAAGCAACGAGTCAGAGTACACATGTCAAAGCCCACATGATGCAAGACAACAGACATTAACATTTTGTTTGCAAGGAGCAGCACCTTGGGCAAACAAACAGTTGAACACAGA
Organism: Polypterus senegalus; assembly: GCF_016835505.1. Taxonomy (NCBI): domain Eukaryota; kingdom Metazoa; phylum Chordata; class Cladistia; order Polypteriformes; family Polypteridae; genus Polypterus; species Polypterus senegalus. The sequence goes on along the minus strand of NC_053161.1, from coordinate 165,548,930 downwards.
GAGTGTCAAGAAGTCGAGTTAACTTGTTCATTGAAACTGGTGGATCTACAAGGCCATGTGACACACAATGATTCAGAACACTTGCTACTTGATGTGATTCCAAATTTAACAAGCCATGCTCATGAGTAAATGTTATGGTGGCACTGTAGAAAAGTAAACTGTGCAATGCACAAGGCGTATTCCTCTCCTTTAAGTCTATGCAGTATCACACTTCATGTTTTCCATCTCTTCCTCTCCTCTGCATCTTGTTCTGTCACACCCATCACCTGCATGTCCTCTCTCACCACATCCATAAACCTTCTCTTAGGCCTTCCTATTTCATCTTGCCGTGCAGCTCCATAGTTAACATCTTTTTCCCCCAATATACCCAGCATTTTTCCTCTGCATATGTCCAAACCACACTAATTTAGTCATTTGTTGTTTGTGTATTTCGATATATAACTATATATCTACTGTATCTGTATCTACATAGATATAGATAGATATATCTATATGTGTGGCAGAAAAGTAATGACACTGGCAACGCTGTGCTGTTGTCCTTGATAGAGCACGTGCATCAGTACCCTCCCATAGCTCAGTGCGAGTTTAAACTCCTTCCGTTAACTACGTGATTTTTGTGACTGCTATTAGCGAAGTTGTGCGTCACGCAAAATGGAACAGCGGAATTTGGAGCAACGTTGTGCCATTAAATTTTGTGTTAAGCTTGGAGAATCGGCAAGTGTGACGTTTGAAAAGTTAAAACGGGCCTATGGGGAACATTCTTTATCCCGAGCTCAAGTTTTCATTGGCACAAATCATTTTTGGAAGGCAGAAAACACGTTGAAGATGAACACCGTTCAGGGAGGCCTTCAACTTCGAAAACCAATGAAAACATCAAACGTGTGAACAATCTTGTGAGATCAGACCATCGTGTAACATTAAGAATGTTGAGTGAACAATTAAATTTGAACAGATTTACTGTTCATCAAATTTTGACTGAACATTTGCACATGTGAAAGGTCTGTGCCAAAATGGTGCCGAAAAACTGCCCTCTCCATAACAGACTTTTTGACCTCAAAAGGCATTCCTGTGGTTCCCCAGCCCCCTTATTCACGTGACCTCAGTCCGTGTGACTTTTTCCTTTTTCCTAAACTGAAAAATGTCCTCAAAGGACGTCATTTCGGGACTTTAGAAAACATCCAAAAGAGTGTAACGGACATGCTGAAGACCATACTGGTTGAAGACTTCCAGCGCTGCTACCAACAGTGGGAACAACGTCTCCATCGGTGTGTAGCTGCCCAAGGGAACTACTTTGAAGGGGATAACATTGATGTTTGAAAAAAATAAAAACTTTGGTAAATAAAAAATCAGTCTCATTACTTTTCTGCCACACCTCGTAGGTATAGATTTACAGTGCATCCGGAAAGTATTCACAGCTCATCACTTTTTCCACATTTTGTGATATTACAGCCTTATTTCAAAATGGATTAAATTAATTTTTTTCTCAGAATTCTACACACAAATACACCCCATAATGACAATGTGAAAAATGTTTACCTGAGATTTTTGCAAATTTATTACAAATAAAACAACTGAGAAAGCACATGTACAGAAGTATTCACAGCCTTTGCCATGAAGCTCCAAATTGAGCTCAGGTGCATCCTGTTTCCCCTGATCATCCTTGAGATGTTTCTGCAGCTTCATTGGAGTCCACCTGTGGTAAATTCAGTTGATTGGACCGGATTTGGAAAGGCACACACCTGTCTATAGAAGGTCCCACAGTTGACAGTTCATGTCAGAGCACAAACCAAGCATGAAGTCAAAGGAATTGTCTGTAGACCTCCGAGACAGGATTGTCTTGAGGCACAAATCTGGGGAAGGTTACAGAAAAATTTCTGCTGCTTTGAAGGTCCCAATGAGCACAGTGGCCTCCATCATCCGTAAGTGGAAGAAGTTCAAAACCACCAGGACTCTTCCTAGAGCTGACCGGCCATCTAAACTGAGCGATCAGGGGAGAAGAGCCTTAGTCAGGGAGGTGACCAAGAACCCGATGGTCACTCTGTTAGAGCTCCAGAGGTCCTCGGTGGAGAGAGGAGAACCTTCCAGAAGGACAACCATCTCTGCAGCAATCCACCAATCAGGCATGTATGGTAGAGTGGCCAGACAGAAGCCACTCCTTAGTAAAAGGCACATGGCAGCCCACCTGGAGTTTGCCAAAAGGCACCTGAAGGACTCTCAGACCATGAGAAACAAAATTCTCTGGTCTGATGAGACAAAGATTGAACTCTTTGGTGTGAATGCCAGGCGTCACTCATCACCAGGCCAATACCATCCCTACAGTAAAGCATGGTGGTGGCAGCATCATGCTGTGGGGATGTTTTTCAGTGGCAGGAACTGGGAGACTAGTCAGGATAAACGGAAAGATGACTGTAGCAATGTACAGAGACATCCTGGATGAAAACCTGCTCCAGAGCTCTCTTGACCTTAGACTGGGGCGACAGTTCATCTTTCAGCAGGACAACGACCCTAAGCACACAGCCAAGATATCAAAGAAGTGGCTTCAGGACAACTCTGTGAATGTCCTTGAGTGGCCCAGCCAGAGCCCAGACTTGAATTCGATTGAACAACTCTGGAGAGATCTTAAAATGGCTCTGCACCGACGCTTCCCATCCAACCTGATGGAGCTTGAGAGGTGCTGCAAAGAGGAATGGGCGACACTGGCCAAGGATAAGTGTGCCAAGCTTGTGGCATCGTATTCAAAAAGACTTGAGGCTGTAATTGCTGCCAAAGGCGCATCGACAAAGTATTGAGCAAAGGCTGTGAATACTGTGGTGTATGGCCGGCAATTCATCCCGGCCAATACCTCCAAGCTGCTAGGTGGAGCCCTCCCTGCAGTATGGAGGTTCCCCAAAGACCAGCAGGGCATCATGGACATTGGAGTTTTTATACACAGCCCTGCTGGATACCATGGGGGCCACTAGGAGACGCTGCAAGGAGGAACGATGGTCATTTGCCTTACACCCCTGAAGTATGTCCGAGTCACATGGACAAGGGGAATAACATGCTTCCGAGGTGAAGAAAAGGACTTTTTTATCTGACCCGGAAGTGATAGGAGATTACATGGACTGGAGATTGGAACACTTCCGGGTCAGGGAATATAAAAAGGACTGTGGGAACTCCCAGACGGCGAGGTGAGCTGGGTGGAAGGGTGGCAACGCGTCTGGGAGTGGAGGATTGTATTATTGTAGTGATTATTTGTTTATTTAATGAGTATTGTGGAGAGGAGGGTGCTTTGTGCACTGTGCTGTATTAATAAAGTCTACTTTTGGACTTTTATCTGGTGTCTGCCATCTTGGACAAAAGTTCAAGGGAGCGATAGCGCCCCCTATCTGTCACAATACTTATATACATGTGATTTCTCCGGTTTTTTATTTTTAATAAATTTGCAAAAACCTCAAGTAAACTTTTTTCACGTTGTCATTATGGGGTGTTGTGTGTAGAATTCTGAGGAGAAAAATGAATTGAATCCATTTTGGAATAAGGCTGTAAAATAACAAAATTGTGGAAAAAGTGATGCGCTGTGAATACTTTCTGGATGCACTGTAAACTGTGACAAAACCAATCGTTACGTTTTAGTTAGACTCTCGTTGGTAGAAGGAAAGTTAGCTTCATTGGTATTGACCGAGATTTCCTGCGCTCCCGTGGGTAGCAAGGCGCAGACAATGGCAAAAATGGAACTGACGAGAGCTCTGGCGAGAGATCAAAGCGAATGCATAAAGCAAAATACTCCGTGGACAACGTTTTGCCTGTTCTCTCTGAATTGGACTAAGACTTGTTGGACTCTGATTTTGATACAAGCCATTGAAAACGAGTATGAGGTTTTGCAGCTAAACGTGGTGCTGAACAGGTTCATGTAAACTGACACAGCCTATGGCACTGTTCACCTGGGAGGACTGCCACTTAACAATGAAAAGAGGTAGAAACCAGATTGCAATCCACTGTGACCGTGACTGCTGCTGCTGCCCCGTGCAACCACGTGAACACAGCCTGGCAGCCTTCCTGCCGCACATTTTTGGCAAACTGGTAGCCAGAGCATGCAGCAACAGACGTTTTATACTGAGTTCTGTCTGAAGCCATTGCATTTCAGAAAATTATGTTTTTTGGAAAAAATATTCAGCCCTCAGAGTTAATAAGGTTACTTTCTTTTATAACAATTGAGCTCTTAAATTATACAAAATGACTCTTATTACACTAGCTAATTCAGTAATTTACTAAAAGAAAGAAAAGCAACACAAACTGCCCACCCCTGCCTTTCAACATGAAGCATTAAACCTCACCACATTTTCACATGAAGAGTATGAGGCTCTCTTTTCAGGCAAATACTGCTGATCCTAAAAAGTATTTTTATCTTGCACTTACTCTCTCCAGACGGATGTGTAGGGGATGGCTGATCATCCCGCATCGTAACAGATGAGATTTCCTCGATCCTCCTTACGTCAGCTTGCAATGATTCAGACTTCACCTCGGGGTCATCACACTTCAGACTTTTATGTTGGTGTATCTCAGAGCTGACCGTCATCTCCTCTGCCTCTTCTTTACCTCCTGCAGTTTCCTCTTCACAATTCTCACCCTTAAGGCAGAGGCTCTCCTGGTTATTGTGGGAGGATCTCCCTTCACAGTCCTCCTTTTTCATATTTGCAGTCATTACCGCCATGGTATTTATGTCAGCCTCACAGCTCTCCTCTTTCACATCCATCTTGATATTACAGTAAATGACAGCAGTTTCTTCCTTGTTGTTGAAAGAAAAGAATTTTATTCCATCAAAACTGCATCACAGAGCTCTAAAAATATTTCATTTTATTATAGCACACTACCAGCAAAGGCTGATGTTAGTGTCAGAAGTCACACTAAAGTATATTGATAACTCATCACTCTTCATAACATGTTATCAAATGTAAAACAAACAGCAGGGAAGTGAAGGTCTAACAAGCGTTAGAGGAGCAACCTCATACAGAAAGTACGAGGTTTCTGACCTCTTTTAGAACCCGACCCCCCAACGGGATGGCACACCAAAGCACGCCTGCCGCATCTGTGAAGTACTGCTTCTCCATTGCCGACGCAACCACAGGTTCGCAGCGGTACGAAAACAACTATAAGCCCATCGAAATTGCAATATACATGCCTGTCGCCGATGGGTAATGCAAAGGACATTATAAAGGAAGGGAACAGTAGAACTTGACCCCTGACCTGGCCATGACTCGCTGCCTGATTGCTGTGTCTGTGAATAGGAGAGTGGTAGATCCCGCTACAATAAGTAACTGTGCTGTTCCTGTTTAAAGAGGAATAAAGTTGGAACGGAGACTCCGCCTCATGTTTTGGGGTGCAAGACATGGACTCGCACATCACACTATATATCCGATATCTGTCCGCTTTTTACAAGAGAACTACTTAATGGATTTTGATCTTGTTTCCTTCTACAATTTGTTTAAACATTCCGGTTGATTTTAATGACTTCTCTCATCGTGCTATGTATCATAGTTAACTTATGGTACCGATTTATTTGCACAAATCTGAGAGACACGCAGTGGGACAAACTCACTCACCCGCTAATACACAAGCGAGGCGAGCACATCCGCAAAATAAAACCTCAGGGGAGAGAGAAACTCACTTAGCTGCTGACAGACAAGGGGGACGTGTACGTCTGCAAAACGAAACCGCCGACTCTGCATTCATTTTTTTTTCTGACAATTGTTGGTCTATTCTTTAAAATCGATAACTGCATACTGAGCTCGTTTTACTTCTGAAACAGACACGTTTGTTTGACGTGTTTGAATAAAGTTCCTGTCTCTACAATCTCCTGTGCTTCTGTGCAATTCTGTGACCTGAGCGGGATACTGTGCAGCCTCACTCTCTCTGGGATTGAGACAGAGTCCGCGTTTACCTCAGTGTGCTTGCGTGTTGCCAGTTCAAGCGCAGTTGGCTTGGTGATTTACTGAATTTCATCCATGGCGTCAGTTGCACCTTGTACGTATTGCTCCAGTAGTTTTTTTAAATAGTTTTTACAGTTCATTAGCAGTGTGTAAAATGATCAGTGTCGCAGTAATTGTGATGCTCTTTGCATGGAAAGAAAATGTGTAATATTAAAATTTCACTTTTTCTTTGTGAATTGTGACGTTTACTTAAAGTGCAGCAAAAAAGCATTTGGTGTCCAGGGATGCATTAACCCCAAGTATGTGGCAGTTTAAGGGTTAAAGCCCCAAGATGCTGCCAAAACGAGCTGCACTGTCTAAGGCTTCTGGCAATGAAAACGGGCTTGCATGAACTACAGTACATATAGCGGTAACATCGGCATTTTACATTCTAGCACTGTGGGACACATAGCAGTACAGTATACAGGTTTACCTTTACATTCTTTTTTTTTAGGTAATGTATTAAGCTGAGTTTGAAATTAAATTAAAGTGTTTTAGGGGCATATTTAGGGTTTAAACTATAAAAATATGCATTTTTTTTTAACCACATCCAAAATGTGCGGTTTTTCACAATTTGCGGGTGCTCTAGGAAGGTAACCACCGCAAATTTTGGGGGTGTACTGTACTTTGGTTTTATATGGGAGGACCATTTACAAACTCAGGTATTTTGTAAATCAGGTCGAGCGGAGGTGGTTTCTTTGAGAGGAGACACAACAAGCCTCTTCCACAATTTGAAACACAGCAGTACAAAAAAAAAAAAGGGGGCAAGCAGCGTGGCCAGACGGAAAATTTGAACCATGTCTAAAACAGCCACCGATTTCCAAATGTTTTGAATGCACATCACCATACGAGCCTGGGTCCAGACGTCAAAAAAAATAGTGCAGGCCGTTATGAGCAGTGTTGCAAACGGGTGCTGAAAGACGTGGAATTTTTCGCACGCATGACCAATCTTTGATCAAGCAGCACAACAGATCCCAACATGAGCCTGACAATTCACTTCATTGGCCGTGATTTTCAATTAAAGACTTGGGGCCTATTGGCTCCAGCAGACCCCCCCGTGACCCTGTGTTCGGACTCAGTGGGTTACGAAATGGATGGATGGATGGATGGACTTGGGGCCTTCATGTATAAACGGTGCGTACACAAAAAAATGCAGTGTACTCCAGTTTCCACACTCACATACAGACGAGTAAAAACTAAACTAACATTTTCATGGCAGCCTCACACCATGCATATACATATTTCTGCTTGGTTTTGTAAACAGGCAGCACCCAGCGTCAAAGCAGTGCTGCCGTTTCTGTGTGGTTTCCCTTTCCATTTCATATTCGCACCCGTGACGTGGGCTTGATTTTATTTTTTTTCTCCAGTCCTTGGAGTTTTTTTTTTCTGTCCACCCTGGCCATCGGACCTTACTCTTATTCTATGTTAATTAATGTTGACTTATGTTTATTTTTTATTGTATCTTCTATTTTTCTATTCTTCATTTTGTAAAGCACTTTGAGCTACATTTTTTGTATGAATATGTGCTATATAAATAAATGTTGATTGATTGATTGATTTATCAAACACACCGAAATTAATTGTATATTGTTTACAAATTTAACGGAACAGCCAAACTATTCCAACTACCATGGCTGCTTTAGCATTGTTAGAAGACATTGCAAATGGAAGAATCAAAAGAAAGCACATATTTATAGATCATATGGACTTCTTGTCCCCTGATGATGACTGGCTTGTGAGTCGATTTACATTTCCAGGCGCTATCCTCTTGGAGCCGTGTTCTGTTAGAATACTAGGATGAATACTTGATATCATTTTTTTGATTTAAATGCATTAAGGTTTTTTGCAGATAAATTGTCAACTTTGCCTAAATAACGTATACTGTTAGGGGTCATTTATACTTCACGCTCAGAACGCGTCCGCATCATGGCTGCCACGCGTTCCCAGCGTTCATTTCACGCGTCCTCTGAGCAGGTCCTCAGAAATTAACGCGCGTGCGCGCGAGTTGCAGTACCAGCAAAAAGTCGGGGGGCGCAGTGTGCTAAAAGTCAGGACGTGACGTCAGAGTCTCCGTTTACTATCTACATGTAACAGCAAACCTCTATGGAGATCCTTCGGGGATCGATGTGCGCGCTTTGCTGTTTGATGAATGGCTCAAATACAGCGCTATACATTATGTAGCCGATGTGAAGTTGCAAAAAAAAAAAAAAAAGAGAGAGACGGCACAAAAGATGGTATGTGAGACTTTTAAAATGTATCGTGTCATTACGATCGGGAATATGCGACGCTTGAATAAAAGCACCACGAATGCATCTGTATGTCGGCATTTTGCTTCAACACTTTGAACCATTCATCAAACAGCAAAGCGCACATCGATTCCCGAAGGATCTCCATAGAGCGTTCATTTCACGCGTCCTCTGAGCAGGTCCTCAGAAATTAACGTGACGCGTGCGCGAGTTGCAGTACCAGCAAAAAGTCGGGGGGCGCAGTGTGCTAAAAGTCAGAACGTGACGTCAGAGTCTCTGTTTACTATCTACACGTGACAGCAAGCCTCTATGGAGAACCTTCGGGGATCGATGTGCGCACTTTGCTGTTTGATGAATGGCTCAAATACAGCGCTATACATTATGTAGCCGATGTGAAGTTGCAAAAAAAAAATAGACGGAACAAAAGATGGTATGTGAGACTTTTAAAATGTATCGTGTCATTTATATATGTCTTTTTTTACTTTTTAATTTTTGCAACTTAACAGCAACATAATGTATAGCGTTATATTTGAGCCACCGAGAAAAAAATAAAGGACACGGTGAAAACGTGTATTTTGTGATTAAAGTGGAAATTTCTGCTTTAATCTCGAATTGTCCACTTTAACCTCGTAGTTTACTTTATCATTAAAGCAGACGGTCGTAAACGTCATCCCAGTTTTTAATCGCTACGAGCTTCTTGGACCTGACAGCAGGTAAAGTAAAACAATAAAAGTAGATGGCACAAAAGATGGTATGTGAGACTTTTAAAATGCATCGTGTCATTACGATCGGGAATATGCGACGCTTGAATATAAAAGCACCGCGAATGCATCTGTACGTCGGCATTTTGCTTCAGCAGCGGAAAGCAGCAATAGATCGCCAAACAGAACAAATTAAATGTATGATATTCCAACTCTCTGCACATTTAGAATCTTTAGATTTATACTTGATATCACTTTCATGATGAAATGCATTAAAATGTGTATGTTACATTTTACATATAATTTCGTTTAAATAATGAATACTGTTAATAAATACACACATGGGGGAATAATTACACACACGGGGGTGTCACGTGGAGGAGTAGCACTGCTGTCTCGCAGGGAGTTATGTTGCTGGTAATCCACACTGTGCTCCGGTTTCCTTCCAAAGATATGCAGATTTGGGGATTTGGTGCCGCTAAAATGACGCCAGTGTATGCGTGTGCTTGTATTCACCTTGCGATGAGCTGAGGCCTCGTCAAGGGACTGTTTCTCACTCGTGCCCAATGCTTCCCAGAATGGACACATACATCCCTGGATTTATGGATTTAATCAATAAACATCCTTTTCACAGATATTGCGGTAAGGTGTTATCGGAATTTAATAGGCGTTTTAGGCAATTCACAACACAGAGAAGCCAACATGTTCTCACCGGGATAATATCTCACACTGCCACCTGGTGGATTCCTCCAGATTTACATAAAGTACACGCGCAAGTATAAACACTACAACGCTTGCGTAGCAGGAGCGTCCGCTGCAGCATGCGTCGCGTGAAGTATAACTCCGGCCTTAATAATCGAACAAGTGGGGCGGAAGTGCTGCTCCCTCGTAGTAAGGGTGTCACGTCCCGGTTGTATTCTGCCTGGAGTTTGCAGGTTTTCCTGGTATGTGTCCTCTGCATGCTTCGAGTTCCTTCCAAAATAACGCAGGTTAGGGGATCTGGTGATGCTATGTTGATGCAACTAGTGTACGAGGGGGGACCCAAAAATAACCGGAAATATTTTTTAAAAATTAGTCTCCTTCGAAGTACTCTCTATTGACGGAAATAAACAAATGTTATGGAACAAACGGTTAGATAAGTGTAATTCGTCTGAGGTAATGCCCATTAATGCTCTGGTCGTTTCTTGTTTTTACCTCTTCGACGTCAGCAAAACGCCTTCCTTTCAAGTCTTTTTTCATCCGAGTGAACAAAAAGAAATCACACGGAGCTAAATCCGGTGAGAAGGGTGGGTGGTTCGGGGTTGTCACACCATTTCAACAACAATAGTTTCTGCAACACTTTTCTCAAGAAGAAAACAAAATTTCACTGCTGCGCGTTGCTCACGATAATCGGCCATCGTAAAAAAACGACGTTACAAAATTCACTGAACACAAGCACAACCTTCCAGACTGATGGCACTTGGCAGACTGACTGACTTGTGAGGAGTGTAACTCGATCACCTTAGCGGCCCAACCACGTACTACAAGTACCAACCGAACAACAACACAATTCCGGTTATTTTTGGGTCCCCCTCGTATGTGTGTGCTGATATTCACCCTGAGAGGAGCTGGCACCCCGTGCAGGAATTGTTCCTGCCTCGTGTTGGATGCCTGCTGGGAGAGGGGCAACCCAAGATGGATGGAATAATCAAACAGGAATAACAAAGACTTTTCAAAGTTCCTTAAAAGTTCTGAACAATCTGCATTATAAGCTTACAGATGGTTTGAAATTTATTACAGAGCCTATTGTGCGGCGATTGGTTACTTGGACAAAAAAAAAAAAAACAAAAACAGAAGGGAAGGAATTGCAGGTTGGTATGTTTGACAGACACAGTATTCCTGCAAAATTCCCAGGACACCACAAAATAAGTGTTTGCAAAAGCAGCTTTAAGTCCAATGTAGAGAACCTTTATGGCAGTTGTGACGAGGCTCCAATAGGCTAGATGTATGAATGAGTATCCCACTAGTTTAACTGAAATAATGTGTAAATGTGTGGCTCATTAGCTAGTGGTCAGGATCACAGACACAGACGTCAATGGATGTTCTTCTGAGCAGGCTCTCTTTTATTGCAGCTGTGCAGTCTTTATCAAATGTACCAAACCCCAGTTCCTTTTCTTTCTCCACATAACCAATCACCGCACAATAAATGTGTTTGTGATAGTAAAGCTAGCTATAAACTTAGAACACTAAATGTTCACTGATAAATCGTTGTTACACATGTTTAATTATTCCATCCCAGCAAGCATCGTGCACAAGGCAGGAACAAGCTCCGAACGGGGCAGCAGCTCATCGCTACCGCTGTGCCACCATGCCCCGACATGTTTAACACATGCTTTAATGCACTTCATCATGAAAATGCCATCAAGTATACATCTTAGTAGTATCATGAATAATGTATTCTGTGTGGCAATCGCGGTCTGCGTGCTCCTTTCGCCATAAGAGAAAGCCCGTTTAAGAAGCACGCAGTGATTAACGAACTCAGAATACAAAGCATTTAACACGCTACTTTAGCTATGATGTGGTTTGACAAAATCTAGTAAAGATCAATTTTAAGATGACGTTTACGATGTTCTACTTAAATGACAAGATAAAGTGGAAACAAGATTAAACTCAACATTCTGACTTCATTCTCAACATGGAATACCCCGACTTTGTCCAAAATGTATTCTTTTCTTCCCTGTGACCCTAATACGCTACCTTACGACACTCAGACGATTGGCTGCGTCTCACTTGATATCTGAGCACTTCTTTCTAAACTTGGAGTGCCTTCACCACGCTGTACCACTCCATCAGCTTCCTTTTGCTACTTATACCTCTGCTTAAGCCACCAAATAATACATTTTTTGTGCCTCCACTTCACTAAACAGGACATCCATTTTGTATTCGTTGAAATTCTTCTTTTTTCTAAACAACAAAAAAAAAAAAAACCACACACGTTTTTGCCATTTTCTTTTTACAAAACACTGAGGAAGGAGCAAAATTCTCTGAGGAGTCGGGGTGGGGCTGCAGGGTTACATGCTAGGGTGAGCAGACCACCTCTCCATAGCCAACTGCTTGCTAACATTTGATTGCTTGAAAATAAGATGGATGAACTCAGAACCAGGATTAAGTCCCAGCAAGAAGTGAAACAACTGCTGCCCCCTGACTTTCAGTGAAACAAGCTCATTGGACAACATCCCGGAATCAGGCTGTACAGCTTCACGCTCACTCCATTCATCACAGGGACTGCACAGCAGCATCTGGCAAAAATCAGAGGTGAGGAAATTGTACTTATGTTAATGATCGATGGTGCTCAGATGTGCAGACTGTCGGAAAACACCGATGGAGTGATGCAGAGTACCAAATGCTGAAATGCAGACCCTGAGGGAGTCTACTGCTCTGTTCATTCTGTCGGTTTACATTCCTCTGTATGCAAACCCAAAGGCAGCACTGGGAACATTATATGAGGTTTTAAAATCACAAGAAAAGAAACCACCCCAATGCACTGGTTATAGTGGCTGGCAACTATAAACCACCGTAACTTACAGACGGCTATACCAGCATACCAACAACACGGTACTTTTCCTACATGTGAGAAAACCACACCGGACCACATGTATAGTAATATGAAGGGGGCGTATAACGCGTAAAGCGTATAACCTCTCCCTCCTCTTTGGAGGGTCTTTGCATGGCTCTGTAATTCCTCGATCTGGCATGCAGACAGCTCCTCAAACAAGTTCCCACATTAAGGAAAACTGTTACAGTGTGGACAAAAAACTCTGAGCAGGACTGCTTTCAGTGTACTCAGTGGGATGTTTTTAAGACAGCTGCTAGGAATGAGGGTGACACTCGAGGAATACAGTTTAGTAGTTTCCAGCTGCATAAGCATTTGCACTGACTTTATTGTGCCTCTCAAACACATCCCAGTCATATCCAACAGTAAACAATGGATTAATTCAGAGGTCCACTCAGTGCTTTATGCTTGGTACAAGGCATAGGCCTCAGGTGATGCCAGGGAGTTAAAAAAAAATAAATAAATAAAAATAAAAAACAGATATGAGCTACGCAGAGCTATTAGAGAAGCCAAGAAGAAATACAGACTTAAAATGGAAGGTCACTACATTACTGCTGTAACTCAGAGTATGTGACAGGGATTGGAAACATCACAGGCTACAGAGACAGAAGTACAGGGTCAACCACTGACAGCCATTTCTCTCCAGATGAGTTCAACAAATTCTATGCCTGCTTTGAGGCCCACAAGTCAATGGGCAAGATGGCGGCCAGGTGCTGGGCAAGATGGCGGCCAGGTGCTGGGCAAGACGGCGGCCAGGTGCTGGGCAAGACGTGCGGCCAGGGGCTGGGCAGGTGCTGGCGGCCAGGTGCTGGGCAAGATGGCGGCCAGGTGCTGGGCAAGATGGCGGCCAGTGGCCCTGTTCACAATATCAAATCCGGAAAAGTCTCCGAGGAGGATAAACTCCCGGAAGGCAGCCAGCCCTGATAACATCGCTTGACGTGCACTCAAAGCTTGTGCTTCAAACCCTGGTTGATGTTCTCAAGGACATATTTAACCTCTCCCTTATACAAGCCGCAATCCCCACCAGCTACAAAACCATCACTGCCCAAAAAAGGGCCAATCTAACTATCTAAAGGACTACCAGCCTGTTGCACAGACTCTTATAGCGATTAAATGCTTCAAGAGAATCATTATGTGCCACATTCAGGACATTCACACCCGACACAATGGACCCCCTAGAGTTTGCATATAGACCAAACAGGTGAACCGAAGACACAGTTAGCACAACATTTCATACAGTTCTTACAACCCTAGAGAACAAGGACTGCTATGTCCATTTGCTGTTTACTGATACCAGCTAAGCTCACCACTCTAGATGTGCCACCTCCTCTATGCAACTGGGTTCTGGACTTCACAGGCAGACCCCTGTCAGTCAGGCTGGGAGATCAACACTTTCAAAACAATAACCATAAATATAGGAGCCCCACAAGGATGCGTTTGGAGTTCTACATGCTCTTCACTCATGTCTGTGTTGCGTCTCAGCAAAATACCAGCATTATTAAATTTGTGGATGAAATCACCGTGATTAGACCAATTTCTTGGGGAACACAAGTAGGGCCCTATGATTTCTGTGATGCGGAAAACACGGACGGAATCACGGAATTAACGCATAAAAACGGATTATAGATTTAAAAATGGAAATGTGCAGAATATAGAGACTGAAGGGGTGACTGTTACAAAACTTCCCAAAAAATTAAACAGTTGAATAATCCAACCATCATCCAACCTGCTATATCCCAACTCCAGGGTCATGGGGGTCTGATGGAGCCAATCCCAGCCAACACATAGCGCAAGGCAGGAAACACTGGGCAGGGCGTCAGCCCACCGGAGACAATTGAATAATCTGTAGTTCTATCATTCAGATACTATTTTCTAGTTTGTTGTTATTCAAGCTAACGTAATCTATCTATATATATCTATCTCTCTCTATCTATATCTATATCTACAGTGGGTACGGAAAGTATTCAGACCCCCTTCAATTTTTCACTCTTTGTTATATTGCAGCCATTTGCTAAAATCATTTAAATTAATTTTTCCCTCATTAATGTACACACAGCACCCCATATTGACAGACAAAAAAAAATTTTGAAATTGTTGCAGATTTATTAAAAAAGAAAAACTGAAATATCACATGGTCCTAAGTATTCAGACCCTTTGCTCAGTATTTAGTAGAAGCACCCTTTTGAGCTAATACAGCCATGAGTCTTCTTGGGAAAGATGCAACAAGTTTTTCACACCTGGATTTGGGGATCCTCTGCCATTCCTCCTTGCAGATCCTCTCCAGTTCTGTCAGGTTGGATGGTAAACGTTGGTGGACAGCCATTTTAGGTCTCTCCAGAGATGCTCAATTGGGTTTAAGTCAGGGCTCTGGCTGGGCCATTCAAGAACAGTCACAGAGTTGTTGTGAAGCCACTCCTTTGTTATTTTAGCTGTGTGCTTAGGGTCATTGTCTTGTTGGAAGGTAAACCTTCGGCCCAGTCTGAGGTCCTTAGCACTCTGGAGAAGGTTTTTGTCCAGGATATCCCTGTACTTGGCCGCATTCATCTTTCCCTCGATTGCAATCAGTCGTCCTGTCCCTGCAGCTGAAAAACACCCCCACAGCATGATGCTGCCACCGCCATGCCTCACTGTGGGGACTGTATTGGACAAGTGATGAGCAGTGCCTGGTTGTCTCCACACATACTGCTTAGAATTAAGGCCAAAAAGTTCTATCTTGGTCTCATCAGACCAGAGAATCTTCAGGTGTCTTTTAGCAAACTCCATGCAGACTGTCATGTGTCTTGCACTGAGGAGAGGCTTCCGACAGGCCACTCTGCCATAAAGCCCTGACTGGTGGAGGGCTGCAGTGATGGTTGACTTTCTACAACTTTCTCCCATCTCCTGACTGCATCTCTGGAGCTCAGCCAAAAGTGATCTTTGGGTTCTTCTTTACCTCTCTCACCAAGGCTCTTCTCCCCCGGTAGCTCAGCTTGGCCGGACAGCCAGCTCTAGGAAGGGTTCTGGTCGTCCCAAACATCTTCCATTTAGGGATTATGGAGGCCACTGTGCTCTTGGGAACCTTAAGTGCAGCAGAAATTTTTTTGTAACCTTGGCCAGATCTGTGCCTTGCCACAATTCTGTCTCTGAGCTCTTCAGGCAGTTCCTTTGACCTCATGATTCTCATTTGCTCTGACATGCATTGTGAGCTGTAAGGTCTTATATAGACAGGTGTGTGGCTTTCCTAATCAAGTCCAATCAGTATAATCAAACACAGCTGGACTCAAATGAAGGTGATCTCAAGGATGATCAGAAGAAATGGAAAGCACCGGAGTTAAATATACGAGTGTCACAGCAAAGGGTCTGAATACTTAGGACCAGGTGATATTTCAGTTTTTCTTTTTTAATAAATCTGCAACAATTTCAAAAATTCTTTTTTTTGTCTGTCAATATGGGGTGCTGTGTGTACATTAATGAGGAAAAAAATTAATTTAAATGATTTTAGAAAATGGCTGCAATATAACAAAGAGTGAACAATTGAAGGGGGTCTGAATACTTTCCGTACTCACTGTATATAAACCAAATACCACTGACTCACTCATCACGAAATCTCCCGAATCATGAGGACTTGGGACTTGGAATGTAATTGCCCTTGGCCCATAGGTGCTTGCTAAGAAACGGTTTTAAAAATTTTGTGACCCAAGCGCGAAGTTTCTAATAGTTTTTTAGACCCCGTTTGTAAGTCTGTCCACTTTTCACGAGAGAACTACTCAACGAATTTAGATTGGGTTTTTTTTTTTCTAGAATTTGCTTGAGCACTGCGTTGATTTTGTGACTTTCTTATCTCGATAAATATCATAGTTTGCTTGCGGCACCGATTTATTAGCGCGAATCCGAGAGAGACTCATCAGGCTGTGGGGCCCTCCTCACTCACACGTCTGCCTCGGGGTGTAACCTCAACTCCCTTTAGTTAGCCAACAAGAGAACTACTTAACGGATCACCACATCAAATCTAAAACCCAACTCAAGAACAAGGAGAAATTAAGATTCAGGTAACAACAGAGGAAACAACAAAATTGTCAGGTAAAAGACGCCAGTTTGTGGAGGACTTTGTGCCCATGCGAGTCAGAAATTCCACTCGAAAAAATGACAAAGATGTGTCCTTTCTTTATCAAGCAATGCAAACAAGGAGGCGCACTGCCAGAAAATGACAGCAGCCTTCGTCAAACTCTTTGAACAACATATGGACGCCGTTCTTCAAAAGATAAAGGGCAGTAAAATGTATGTTGTAGTTGATGAAACCACAGATAGCCGAGACCATATAGTTCTCATCACGTGATAGGCGAGCAAACATTTGCTTGTATGGTAATAATTTTATGTAGACATGAAATTATATTTAATATATTATAGTAATTGTAATGAATTATTTTAAGATAAGCAGTAGTAGGGCTGTGCGATATGACCAAAATCTTATATCCCGATATTTCATTTCATATCCCGATATCACGATATAGTACATTTTCTTTGTATTCAGTGAATAGTTTATATAATCACCACTCCTTTTTTTTTCATTTAAATTAAAAAAATCAAAAAAGAGAAGTACGCAACTTGTAATTATTTCTGTTCTTATATTTAGAACATTTGAGCAAATGTTTGACTTAGAATGTAAACATAAAATGTTAATATATCAAATATAAAACACTTTTCAAAAACAAATTACTAAAGGCTCAATATAAAATACTGCTATATAAAATGCCTGACATAAACAAAATGTGAACTGTAGCAGCAATAACTCTCACAACATATATTAAATATAAAAGGATCAAAGCACTAACAACTAAACTATATAAGGCCAATAAACCCTTTAAACAAAATAAATACAAGTCTAACATTAACTGTCAAAACCAAATGTAAACATTGTACTTCAAACTGTAGCAGCAATAAGGCTTACGACAAAAACATATTAAATATATAATACTAAATATAATATTTTTTAGGCTACATTCTAGTAAAATGTTAATTTGCACATCGTAGTGTGGCAAATCTCCGTTAATGAGTTACAGCGGATCGCCCCGTGCGTGCGACTGGATGGCGCTAACGTGTTGATGCAGTCCAGCCCTAAGCACGGGGCGATCCGCGGTAACTCATTAACGGAGATTTGAAGTGTTAATGCAGTTGTGGCGTAAACGTAATGTAGCTTACTGTTCTTTATTGAAGAGTTCTGTTCTGCAGTTTGTGTTCTGTGATTTACATCCCTCTCAGTTATTTATTCTGTTGTCCCTGTTATTTCTGATGGACTGTAATAGAGTGGAAGGTAAAGGAGGTTCGGAGGGATGGGGAAGCTGTGAAAAGGAGGAGTGGGCGGCGATCTTGTCGCCCTAGCTAAGAGTTTGTTTTGGATTGCTGTCTGTTCGGCGTGGTTGTGGCCAACAGCAACCATTTTTTTTTGTTTGTGTTTAATAAAGAGGGAACTAACCAAGTGACCGTCTCGGATCGTCATTACGTCTGGAAGACGCTACAGTAATTTTAACAACATTAACGCTGACAGCAAACGCTGCAGGGAAAATTATGCCTTAAGCAAATTGTTTTGGTAGCAATTAATCTTCCAAGCTTTTAACATGCTCGTTTAAATAGTACCTTTACAACTGTAATATCCTACGTGGCCTGCCTCTCAGTTGTAAACTCTCTGCATGCTCGCTCATTACTTTTTTTGAGGAGGTGTAGAAGAGGTTTGTCGTGTTGGAGTCTGTGGTAGCGATCGGTTTGCAGCATAATTTGCACAGTACCGTTTTCTGGTCCGTGTCAGACTCTTCAAATCCAAACCATCTCCATACTACAGAGGTAGCCCCTCGTTTAGGAACAAGGTCCTTCTGTTTGGAGCTACCTGGTGTTGCCTCGTCTTCATCAGCCATGCTAGTGTGTCTGCATCCACGTGGTGGCCATCAAAACAATGAAAAAAACATTGCCGTAAACAGTTTATTTTGCGACACCACAAAACAAACGATAACGTAATGTGCAGCGATAGACGTTTTCATATTGTCATCCGATATATATCGTTATATCGAACAGCCCTAAGCAGTAGGTGAAGCTACAGATGTAATGATGCACGTTTTCACTCTGTAAACACTTACGGTTTAAGAATCATCAGAAATACTTTACAATAATTACAGGTACTGAAGAGCAGCACTTTTTGGCAGATGTTATCTTTATGGAGAGCAGCAACATTCCCACCTTTTCGCAGGCAGCACTTCACTTCCTTCACAACAACCAGCTGAATCTTAATGACATTTTAGCAATGGTTACCCACAATGCATCATACTGTCTGAAAGCATACCAGGAAGTTTTAAAAGGGGTTCTGCCCAATAGTGTACATTCAACCTGCTTGTTCAAGTCATCAGTGTGGTGGGGTGGGAGAGACCTGGCAGCACTACAAATACTTTAGTGAGGCTGCATCTCTAGTGACGTGGGTAAAGTCTACCTTCTTCAAGAAGCCTGCCAGGTACCACCAAGGCAGGAAACATCAGGTGGAATAGCTGGTTCAAATCAGTAGGGTACCTCGCTGAACACATACACCTCTACAAAGAGTTCTTTCTGGCTGAGAACACATCAGCTCAGGCTGTAACAAATATCCGAGATCCTAAAAGTGAAGTTCACCTTCATCTCAGAAGGATGCATCAAACTAGTAACGGCTCTTACAATTCTGGAGGGCACTCACTGGCCTACTGCAGTCTCAGCGTACAGGACTGTGGAAGATCTGGGCTCCTACCTGATGAATGGACCTGCAAAATAAGGTTAAGTTGTGCTAGTGTGCCGTTTCATGAAAAGGAATGTAAAGTGTCATTTCATTCTTGTTTGTTTGTTTTATTGTAGCTGTTGCTACTTATGGTAAAAAAACACATTAAAACCCCAAAATCCAAATCAAGGAAAAATAAATAAAGCGGTGAAACCCAAAAATCAAAAAAAATAAAATAAAGCGGAATTTGTGAAAAAATAAAGCGGATTCCACAAGGCCCGAGACAAGTCAGCGTACAGGATGGAGGTGGCTGGCCTTATGAAGTGGTGTCAGAAGACGGGAATCTCTCTTTTAACACCAGAACAACAAAGGAGATGATTATTGATACATGGAGGAAAAGAGGACAGCACCCACCACAAAGAGGAGGAGAAAGTGGCTACATTTTAAATTCTTGGAATTAACATCTCTGAGAATGTCACTTAGACCTACAACGTTACAGACTTGGCAGGGAAAGGCCGGCAGCGCTAATCGTTACTGAAGTTTTACATGCCAAGAACTGTCCTCAGCAACTTCTACAGATGCACAACGGAGAGCATCTTCACCTACTCCATCACAGTCTGGTTTGACAACAGTTCAGCATGGGAGCACAAGGCTCCACGGCAGGTGGTAAAATCAGGGCTAAATGTCATCGGAACTGTACCCTCCGCACCGGAAGACATCTGTAACACCAGAGTTCTCAGGAGAGCCAATCACATTATTAAGGACACAACCCACCCATAACATGAACAGTTCATACTGCTGCCATCAAGGAGACGCTAGAGGAGTATACCAGCTAGAATAACAAGGCTGATGGCATAAGGGAGAAAACTGTCCCTCAGGCTTGCAAATAAAACCCATCTATTGCGTCCCCCCCTTCGGCATCTTGAGACTTGCAGAGCTTACACTGAATCGTTTATTTATTTGCACGTGCCCTCTTACGTTTGTTAGTTTATCTGCATTTTGTTTTGCACGCGAGATGTTTTTGTTTATTGCCAGAGGACCCACAGAATAATATTTTTGTTCTACCAAGTACGTATGACAATGACGTTGACGTTTATGTAAAGACTAGCCGTCCCGCGCAGCTCCCTACCAATGTTGCATTGCGATCCAAGGGACTCCCACATTTTTAAACATTTGAAAACATATTTAAACAGTTTAGTAAACCCCATCCCCACTGTCATGCACTGTTAAAAATAAACTTGTTAGATCAGTTCTTCAGAACAATGCCATCGGGGAATCATTTTAAGTTCCCTAAAGACCCATCCATAAAGAAGATCCAGAAAGAACTGTTCTTCCTTTAGATCTGTAACAGACTCAATAATCAAGAACAGATGGGTGAAATACCAATGGGTCATAACTTTAAATAAATGACTCTTACTGCATAAAATATCACAGGCTAAGTTCAGGTTTTCTTATTCGGTCAGGGTCCCGTTAAAGATTTTATTTTAGTTTTCCTACATATTAGGTAAAATATTTGGTAAACCGCAAAGAATCCGCTTCACATGCAAACAACCCTTCCTAAAATGAAATGGTGCTTGGTCAAGGAATCGTACCACATGAAACCATACAACCCAGTAAAGAGCCACATGGTGCCATCAGAGGGCCAGGATTTTTAAAATTGTCACTTATATGTGGGTGTGAAAGCAGACTTATGATACTTTTTTTCCACCTCACATTATAAAAGATGCTTTTTCTTTTCCATTTATATTACAGAGTAAGCAAAACTAAGATTGCACAGAAAATACAATCATCCCAAATAAACAGAAACTAAAATTGTCTTCTACAGTTGTAATTATACTGACCCATGATAAATAACTATTTGAATATTACTGATTGAATAGAAATGTGTGGCATAATTGTCACAAGTTCATTCAATAATAAATATATCTTTAGTGCATTTTCTTAAACTAAAGAATTTCAAACTGTATAAATCAAAAGAAAGAAAAAACATTTTAAGATTAGCACGATGCACTTTAATGGATATTTGTTATACAATTGAAATATGTGAATATTAAAAACAGACCTAAATATTTATTTAAAAGCAGAAATGAAAAACAATTGACATATTTGAACCTTTTAAAGTTAATGAAAACAAATCACATTAGGCGCAAGGTATTATGCTTTATATCTCTATTAAAACTTAAACTTCTGTATATAAATCAATTCATCCATCCATTTTCCAACCCGCCGAATCCGAACACAGGGTCACGGGGGTCTGCTGGAGCCAATCCCAGCCAACGCAGGGCACAAGGCAGGAACCAATCCTGGGCAGGGTGCCAATCCACCACAGGACACACACACGGGCCAATTTAGAAACGCCAATCCACCTAACCGGCATGTCTTTGGACTGTGGGAGGAAACTGGAGTACCCGGAGGAAACCAATTGTATAAAAATCAGAGAAAAACAGCCGATTTAAACATTACTTGATACAGTTTGATGGAAAATGTGTAAATTGCATTCTAATTCCCTCATAGGAGTACTGATTTAAAACATTTGGTCATCTCAGCTTCTGCCCCCTTTTTACGGTTTAACGACTGACAGCTTAGCTGCCAGTAATTTACTGGTTAAAATATTTATTTTAGTAAAAGGGCCAAACAAGGTCTGAACATGGGCCCTCATGACATATAAAGTATTGCTCTGATTAAATTTGTGCCCAGTTGTATGAAAGGATAAGTTATGATAATAGGTGACACCATTTAAAAAAATAAAAAAAAAAAGTCCCCCTTTAGTGCATAATGCATAAGAGAAGTGCATTTAGCAAATACAAGTGTGCCGTCATAAAAAGTGAATTTATGTTACAAACGCACATAATCAGAAGCCCACGCACACTGGACTTGTCTGTCAATTACATCTCGCCTGAAGAAGGGGCCCGAGTTGCCTCGAAAGCTTGCATATTGTAATCTTTTCAGTTAGACAATAAATGGTGTCATTTTGCTTGACCTCTCACTATACTCATAATGGCTAACACGGTACAACACCCTAGTAACTAAAGTAATACTTAAACTCAACAGGACCTGCAGACATGTGCTTCAGATCAGCAGTAGTCAGCGGCCCTTTGTGTTTGAGAAAACTTCTGCTCCAGATGTTTACATGCTGATTCTTATTTTTCAGTACTTTCATGTATTTGACGGACTGTGGTACAAGCACCGGCGTTTTTCAGATGTGTTTCATTATGCGGATGTTGTGCCGAATCTGCTGGTCTAATGTCAACAAACTTAAAAAGCCTTTTGCTGTTTACATGCAAATACAACATTCGCTTCTTTGGTCTCCTACTGCGAGACTTTATTTGTAAGAGTGTAAGCTTGTCCTTTCTCTCCACTGAGGTATCTGCTGTCTCAAATTATTATTTTTTTTAATGGATAACTAGCTGTTCACCTGGGGGCTGTTCCACGAAGCGAGCTAACCTCAAAATCCAGGTTTATTTCGATAATCCCGGTTTAATTTCTCGAAATTCGGTTCCACGAACGAGGCTAACCTGAAGCTCCACTTAATTACTATGCCAACATATGCTCTTGGACAAGCCTGCTCCGTGGCAGGTTAGTTGTGAAGCTTAGCTTAGCTTGATGAATATGATTGGACAAGCCATGTGATGTCACAGCACGACATTCTGCGGGGCTGGGATTATTCTGCTGCTGTTCTCTCCCTCTTTCGCACACATCGACCCTCCAATATAAAATTATTACAGATTACATGCAGGCGATTCTAATTACTTAGAAAGTATAAAATGACAAGGAGTGCATTGAAGGCTTTTACATGAATAACCATGGCGTGCCCATTTATTCATAATCCAGTTGATGAGGGAGCGAGGCTCATTCGTAGAGCTTTAAGGCAACAGGTTCCACAATTACTTCGGCCCAGGATAGATCCGTTGCATTTTGCGGATGATTATTTATCTGCGCTATAGATTTAGTAGACACAGTATTGCATATTTGTGTCAGTTATTGGAACCTTACATTTCTAAAAACACACGTCGCTCTAAAGCCCTTACGGTTGCACAGTCTTTGTGTATCGCTTTGCGTTATTTTGCCAGTGGTTCATTTCTGTACAGTGTGGGGGATGCTGAACATTTAAGCAAAGCTACAGTGTGCCGTGAAATCAGGAAGGTTTGCGTTGCATTAAAGTCCTTTTTAAATATATTCATTACCTTTCCTGGCCACCGAGGAATTCTTGCCATTAAGGAAACTTTCTTTGGAATTAATGGTGCTTAATCTTTAAACATCTACTCATTTACAGCACATAAATCATTACCTGATAAGTAACTGAATTTAATTTGTCAGGCTTTCCTAACGTCATTGGAGCCATTGACTGTACACACGTGAGGATAAAGGCTCCAGCAGGTCCAACAGAGCCTGATTACATAAACCGCAAATCATATCACAGTATTAATGTACAGGTAAGTACTGAGAATATCTCACATTTATATACAAGAGGTGAAAGTGTAGTCGTCCAACATTAGCAATGTATGTCATTACCATTTCCTAAAATGTTTCAGATGGTATGCACTGCTGAACATCTAATTTCAAACATTGTGGCAAAATGGCCAGGATCAGTACATGATGCCAGAATTTTTCGCGAGTCTTCACTGGCTCAAAGCCTCAGACAAGGCAAGTCAACTAAAATTCACAAATATACTATAGTTTATTATACTACAGTCTAATGTGTCTACTTTCCATTATAGGAATTTTTCCTGGTGTGCTGCTTGGTGACAGAGGATACCCATGTCTACCGTTTCTTCTCACACCATATACAGATCCTGCAACACAAGCAGAAAGACATTTCAAACATGCCCATTGTAAGACAAGGGCACGCATTGAAATGACATTTGGACAGTTAAAATCCAGGTTTAACTGCCTGCGGCATCTCCGAGTTACACCAGACAGAGCGTGGGACATTGTAGTAGCCTGTGCAGTTTAAAGTACCTTACAACTGGTAACAAAATGCATATGTAAAAGGAAATTTTAATGACTATACATTTTGAAGGCTTGAAACTGTTCTCATTTAGTTGTTAAATAGTTTGACATCCTTAACACAAAAGTTACTAAAATCATGTTCTTACGCATTTAACTTGTCAGCTATTTTCTGCCATGCAGCCTCACGAGCTTTGATAATACAGCTCGTGTTCCCCTTTCTAGTTATTATAGCTTTGTAGTCCTCATAGGCTTGTAATAATAATTCTTGCTCCGCCTGCGAAAAAAAGGCAGCTCTTTCCTTAGTTTCCACTCTTACTTATCCAGCATCGATTAACAAGGCTGCCTTTTATATCGCGTGGACGCGCACGGGCCTCGCTTATCAAGCTTGGCTTGAATTAGCGGAGATTAAATACACCTGAATTTTGTTCGTGGAACTCAATGAGCCTGAAGTGAACTGTTAGGCTAACTCAAGCGAGGCTATTACAAATAATCCTCGATTTTATAAGCTCGCTTCGTGGAACAGCCCTCAGATTGTTAACTTACTGTATAGCACGTGTAACCGGTCTCCACCGCACGCACCATACTGCTTTGTCCTGGCCTTTGGATTCGGTTAACCCTTAAAGCTTCTGCGTTGTGATATACATGCAACGTGCCGTAAAAACCGACACGAAAGAATAATGCAAACACTCTTTAGTTCTCGATGTTTCTCTTTTTTTATTAACGGTCTGAAATATTAAACAGAGGACATAAAAAGTGACAACTCAAGCTCTGTGATTCCTCCCATTAACAAAAGAAAGAAAACCACGTGGAAAGGCTGTTGAATGCTCACATTAACACATAACCGAAATTATAGTAAAGCGTTCAAAACATTTCAAAACAGCAACTGTATGCAACAAAAATCATATTACAATTACTGTCATAATACATAAAAATTAACTCAAATCATTTAATTAATTGTACCATATAGAGAATAACAGCGTGCTTACCTCCTCTCACAGTAACACAACGCATACTGGGAGAGGCTCACACTGATGACGTAACATAACACAACAAACAGAGCAGGGAAATATAACAGGACTACAACAGGGGGGTATTCCAGAAAGCTTGGTTAACTTACCATTTGGTAAATCATAACCTCTGGGTTGATTTACACCAAACCCGCATACCATGAGTATGTCGGTTCCAAAACACCTGAGAAGAGTAAGTTCAATCAACCTCCTACTGGTTACCCAGAGTTAATGCGCGTGCACCGTGCATACATAAAGACGTTTTCAATGGATCGCCGATTTCACGAGTCAAAACGGAAGATCAATGAGAAAAAAAGCGAGCGGCATATTTCACAGAGGTGGAGTTGGAGGTGTTAATGCAGGCGTTTGAAGAATTCAAGCCTATCATAATGAAAAAAAGTAATACGGCTGCATCGGCTAAAGAAAGAGAGTTGGCTTGGCAAAAAATAACGGACAGAGTAAATGCGTGAGTGTATTAAATTGCAAAATTGACACCGCCTCCCTTTTATTATACTGTAAAATAATGAAACACCCCTTCCGCACCCTTTTCACTGTTCAATCACTTTGAATGCATTCACTTTTCCTGCCATTCATTTCTTTAGGTTAAAATAACAATGTGTATTGACTAGGAATATATGGTTTCTTATTTAATAAGGTGTAATCCGTCTGGATGCAGAAGAACTTTGAGCCAAGTCAAAATGAAACATAAAACATACTGCAAAAAGGTAATAGTTGATTACACGATCACTGAACTATTGATTAAACACGATTTAGTATATTCTGTCTGTCATGTAGCTAATAGAAAGCAAGCTGAAGCCCGTCTAACTGGCGGGGGCCCACCACCACCTCCCCTCACCCCATCTGAGGAGCTGGCTCTGTCCCTTAATAAAGGGCGACCAGTGGTTGCTGGCATTCCAGGGGGCACTTCGTCACACACACCATGCACCACAAGTAGCATGGTGAAATGTAAGTTTACCGCTATGATTTGTTTTCATTATATGACTTAATAAATTACTATCTCTGTCACTTAAAGGCTTCTTCAACATGCTTAAATGTTTTTATGCAGGCTGACTTTATTGAACACAAAATCCAGTTCTTACCTGCACATTGATACTATGAATAGATTTCCTATTAACATAGTCTCCCTCATTCATTGAAGGAGCTTTAATAGGAATGTGGGTGCCGTCAATGCACCCAATTACATTTGGAAACCCTGAAATAGAAAGTCATATAGGGAAGTATCAAGTGTGTGTGCAGGATGAATACATCTATAGATATAAATAGTATGACTACATATTAAATATGCGTCATGAATTTTACTACAAAGGACAAACCTGCCACTCTGCGGAATTCCTCTTTAATTACAGGTTAGAGGTTAATTAGAGGTTTACGGCCAGGGAACTGTACAAACGTGTGTAAGAAGTGTTTCAGTGCCAGACATACTGTGCGAACGGCTCTACACACAGTTGCCATTCCAACATGCTCTGCATCGCCCACACAAAAAATGCCCTGAGGCAAAAACCGAAGTGCTATGCACAGAATGTTTTCTGTGCTAAGCGCAGACCCGCGGTTTGTGACATGTGCAATATGCGGTGCCAAGAGATGGGTCAAGTAAATTAACGATTCTTTTGAAAACCGATAACGCTCTTTTAAAAAATCATTTGGAAATGAAAAGACATCAATACGCGGTCTTATTACTCTCCCGGCGGAAAAACCTCGGATAATTTGTGCTTCCACGTCCACAGGATCGTCATCAAAAGGGCACGCCATGCTCAGTAACCTTCTGAAACAAACTTACCCTGGAACATAACCTGCTCGGTGGCAGGTTATCTTCAGAGAGTAAGCTGCTATGGTTACATACATACCCAGAAAGTTACCTCAGTTTTTGGAACCGAAAGTTGAGGTTATCCACTAACTTACCCTTAAACTTACCCGTGTATGTCACATAACCTGCTTTCTGGAATACCCCCCAGACTTTTAAGTACCCCTGCCGGTTCTAGTTTCGCTTCCGGTGAAATCGCCTTTTACTCAAGCTAAAATTATTCGGCCACGACACGAGAAAACGAGTATACGGCAAGGAATGGCGGTGTGTCTCGGGATTTAAAATCAGAAACGGGACTCAACAACAGAGAAGCGAGTCGCAAACGGCGGACAATAAATAGAGCGGCGTGCTGTAACTCTGATTTATGCAAATAAACAAATCCCACATCTATATCTATGACGACCCCGAACTTGGTTTACTTACTTCTGCCTTTCTGGGTGAGGTGATACTTTTAAAAATCAACGACCAACATCTTGTTCCTTTCCTCCAGTTAGCTGACAAGTTTGAGATACGAGGAGCAGATCCACTTGAATTTTCGTCGCCCTTGATGACGTCACACAGCACGTCGCGTTGCCCGCCGTCTACATGTACGCGCGTTCGCTCGCTCAGGTTTACTTGAAAATGCGCGCCCCCGCCTGCTTTTTTCGCGCTTCAGTTTAGATATTCTTGGTGTATTACTGCCATCTTCTGTATGGAGAGCTAATTTCTCATTCCATTTTATTTGGTAAATTCTTTTTGGTTTCCAAACCACTATTTTTAAGAAATTCCATCAGTTGATGGTTAATGTCAGCACTATTGCCCTTTTCTTCAGAAGATTCTTTAATTTTTCTGAAACCTTAAATTAGTGATCTACTTTGAATTTGATACAAATTAGAGTGTTGTCCATCCATCCTTTCATCCTCTTCCGTTTATCCGACGTCGGGTCGCGGGGGCAGCAGCTTGAGCAGAGATGCCCAGACTTCCCTCTCACCCGGCCACTTCTTCTAGCTCCTC